>NC_141249.1:24138335-24725835 GCF_054856555.1 Leptonotus elevatus
CATTTGGGCAATACTGGAGTTTGTTCCGCATATAAGCCGCACCCGACTGTAAGCCGCAGGTGTTTTAATGTTGCCGCACCGGGTTCAAGCTACTTTCTTTTCCATAATGAGGACGCAAATTGTCTGGCTCTCGTTCGGTCTCTCCGACTGTTTTTGGGCTCACTTGGTTCGTTTTTGCTCTGCCTGACGCTCTTGCGCTTCCTTGATAGTGCGCCCCCTTGTGATCTGACGGATAAGCCGCACCTTTGTATGAGCCGCAAGTGAAACAAGTAGCGGCTTGTAGTCCAGAAATGACTGTACTTAAGTAGCCACACCTGCCCTGGGGCCGGCTGATTTTCCTTAAGATGACATCAAATGAATGCCGATTTCCTCTTACATTTTCATTGTCTTTGTGTGTGACTTTCAGCTGAATTACTTTTTCTAAAACCTGTTCATATTTGATAAAGGATGGGACATTTCAAGTTGTCTTAACGAGGAAAAATGATTTCAAAAAATGGTCCCAAAATGTGTTTGACCAGCGTGTGCAGTCGCATAGACATGTTGACGTATCTTGATTTTTGTTCGCCACCAGGCCCGACGCGCCGGAGTGACGTGCATCATCCTGCCGGCGGAGAACAGGAAGGACTTCTCGGACCTGCCGGACTACATCACTGAGGGTCTGGAGGTCCACTATGTGGACCACTACAGTCAAATCTACCCGGTGGTCTTCCCTCAGTCCTAAGAGCCTCCTCTGGGCCGAGTGTTTTTAAATTCCACGTAGTCCAGTTTGGCGAGCATCGTCACGACCACAACGGACCAATGAGAAGCTGTGATGAACACAGGAAGTGATGTCACTGATTGGCCAGCCTGGTCAGTCGCGGCTCCCATCATGCTCAGCTGCGGACAAACTCTTTGATAGGTGATTATAATTATTATTTTTATTTTATATTATTGTCATTGTATGCTTGAGTAAATACAATATAAAGTTTATGATCAAAAAAATCTCTTTCCATTACAAGGCTGCCCCTACTTTTTTGTAATAAACCTACTAAAAATCTTGCACATTTTAATTCGAAAAGAGCTCATTTCGAATAGAAACAAAGTGATCTCTTCGGTGGCCAACAAGAAATGCTGCAAATGGTCAAACGCTGCAAACAGGAATGTTGCAAATTAAAAAAAACACAAGCACATAAAACAAAAGAAAACAAAACCGCTGCAATCAAAAAACCAAACAAAGTGAAAGCTAATTTACAAACTACAAAACAAAAGAAAAACACTGCAAATAGCAAAAACACAGCAAGCCCAAAACGGCAGCAAGAAAGAAAAATGCTGCACCATCAAAGGGGTTGAGCAAGTCCTTGTGTGAGCATTTTTATGAAATATCTAAAGTGCTGCCCGATCTATTAAACAACTAAAGCGTTGTTTGTTTGTTTTTTTATTATGCTCAATGAGCGCCCTGATAGGCGTGTTCGTGTGTGTGTGCACGCGGTTGCCCCGGTGACGCGTCTCTTTCTCGCTCTGTACCTGCCCACGTGCTGTCATCTCGGCCTTCGATTGGCCGGAGAGAGGTGACCGCCGCCTCCGATTGGCCGGGCTGGCCGTCAGTCATGTGGGTGGGCTATATTTAGCTGATTGCATTATCGGCTTAGGGTTAGCTTGCTACCAGCGAGCGCGGCGACGCACGCTTAAGCCCAAAGCGCATTTGGAGTGCAAGCTAAAGCTCGTTTTCGAGGACATTTCCACGTCAGCTAGCAGGCGAGCGGCCGGCCGGCTAACGTCGCGGGGAGCTAACACAAAACTGCAGCACTGCGGTCCGCGCTTTCCCGAATCCTTCGCGGGACCACTCGAGAGAGACGCGAGAAGCGGAGACATGTCTTCAGACGAAGACCGAGCCAAGGAGATTTTGAAGGGTTTCAAACTGTATCCTTTGTACTTGTCAAGGTGATTCTCCGACATGAAGTCAAATGTGAGCGGGCGGGAAAGCCTCGCGTTACAATTCCATTAGCCGCAAGCTAACTAGCCAGGTGATGATGCTAAAGTGGCTAAGTGAGGATGATGAGGATGGCGGCGGTGGTCAGTCATTCGCGGTGATTGTTGAGGTTGCTGTCCCGTCTGTGTTGGGCCCTCGGTTCCGTTCCGACCGTGTTGTCCTCCCCGCGAGCGTCTCGTCACAATTGACAAGCGGACTTTTCGCCTCGCACGTTTTACTTCGCGATATTGTCACTTTTACGTAAAGCTAAGCGATTTAAAAATAAATACAATTGAAAAAAGAACCTTCCTCAATTTTACGATTGCGATTTTTACAAGGCCCTCTTCTCACGTAGTTTTACACAAACACAAGCAATACATCATCCATATGAAATAATGGCCGATGAACCATGAATTCAAATATGTTGATCTACTTTAGAGTTGTTCACATTAGTAACACTTTGACTTGCATTCACTATAACAACTTAACGAGTGTGTGGCATAAACTGAAATCAGTCAGCCATAAATCAGATGGCAGCAATAATGCAAACTATCCGTTTTTGATTGGGATGTTGCATCCTTAGCAGGTGTCATCTCACTTTCCTCCATGTTAGCGGGTGTGAAGATGTTACTGGCTCATATCATCATAAATCTTTACAGGGTTCTTCTTCACAATGTCTTGGTGTCGGGCCACCCCAAGTTCACTGGGCCGGTACGAATTTCATAAATAAATATGACATAAACACGGATACGTTTTCTTCATAGTTCATCTTTGGTTTTACTGCACTGTATGCATTTTTTTTTTAAATGAGGGCTTGAACAAGTTATAAAGGCCATATTGTTAAATGTATAAATATTCAGGTCGTTTTTATACATGCAAACATGTAATTACACAGAATTCATATTCCTTAAAAGCTTTTGAAATAATGCGCTATTGCGATGCTCAATATGAAATAATCATTGAAAGTTATTGTATTCTATATTTGCCAGTTCTGTTCTGCCACACAACATGTCTCATGGCGGTAAAGCCACAGATTTGTTTGCATTGTTCTTCTAATCTGCGCTTCAGTTTGTCTCTCTTACCAATTGACAGTATAGTGGACAACATACTTGCGCTGACACCAGACCCGGGTGGCAGAATTGTTATTCACATGGTCAATGCTGACCAAAGTGGACGGCAAAGTGTTTAGTAAGTTTATAAATTGCATTGTAGTAGAGAAACGGTCTTTCCCATTCATGAATGTTTGATGAATGTGCTTCATTTGACTGGCGGCAGCGGCAAATGGCCTGGAGACGCGTGGCGGTGTGGGTGTTTTCCCCCATTTTCTAAATGTGTTTATTTTTCGAGCATTCACAAGCCCCGTGGGTGGCGACGGCGGCCAGGTTGTCCTTTGCAGCTGACAGTCGATGTGCGAGTGTACCGGCGGCTGCTTATTGTACAACAACGGCGGGAAAAGTGTGGGTGTTGAAACACGGCGACAAGTGTGACCTTTTGATCCGTTGCGTGAATGCTGAAGCTGTTTTTACTCCTTGCGCATCTTTCTTTCAAGTTCAACCCATTTCACAGCCAAATTCACATTCTGCATTTTCTGTTCTCATTCAAAGGCCACTCATCTTCTCGCCTCCCCCCCAAAAATGATTTTGATCAAGAAAAATAGCACTCAAATAATTCACTTGGAGTCACATAATTAAATAGCATGTCAACAATTCAACAGTTGTGCGTCATGTTTGAATGCTGCAGTCTCATGCAGTGTGCCGCCACCGGGAGGCAGTATAGTACAACAGCCATGTAGGCACAAACGAAGAAGAACCAGCACTGAAAGTGACTCGGGTGAATGAATGATTGTTTTTTTGAATTTAGAACGTGTGAAAATGTCATTAGAAAAAATATAGATACAATGAAACTTGCATAAAAATACAATATAAAATAAAATTTTATTGCACGCATTGTAGACACCAAAGCCTATCATTATAAATTGTATATTAAAAAAAAAATGAACACAAAAATTGTTTCTTAAAAAGAGAGAGAAAATATTGAAACCGATGTAATAGAGCTTGTGCTGAAAAACAAGTCTTTGTCCTGAAAATAAAAAAATGCAATTTGATCATAATGGTAAGTGGAGTGCGCTTAATTAGCGCTCGAACCACACCATATGTGGTCCAAAACGTTTGGGAAAACATGTCAGCGTGTGCACCGATGCAGCCGCGTCCACCTAATGAAAGGTTGACCTTTTTGAATTTAAAATAACGGACTTTAACTTCCAGAACGGCAGAACTTGAAATTGGCTCATTTGTTATCATTACATTTTGTATATAGCATTCATTAAATGTATTAATTATGCAAGGCTGAATGTCTTCATATTTTGCAGAGCCGATTTTTTGAACCTGATTTGCGACCGGCGCATCTGTTGGTTTGTTTTTCCTCATCAAAAGTGAGGCCACACCCCCGTCCACGCAAGCGTAACGGTCCGACGTCCCCGTGCCAAACATTCGCCATCCGACGCCGCGTTTATTGATTGCGGCGTGTCCTCGCGTCAACCCTCACTCAAGAAAGTCGCAATGAGTTCCTGCTTTCAGGCGTACATTAGCTGACCCTGGACCAATGGAATTGTGTGTGCGTGTTGCTGAGGTCAAGCTGTGGATGCGGTGAGGTAATACTTAAATCCAGCGGAACCAGATTTAGCGCCTGCGAGAACACTCCAGCGTTTGCAACACGTTTCCAGTGAATCCTCGTTGTAGCCGCGAATAGTTAATGCCTCGCAACGCTCATTTAGAATTGCCTTTTATGAAGGCTTTGAACCCGAAACTAGCGTCTCAAAACACTTCAAAATGATCTCTTAGAATCAAAGGCGAACAGATGATTTGGGTAACAAATGCAGCAGAAGGCATCGCCAGCTGCTTATCAACCCCTTAAAGTACCAAATACAGTACTACTTTCCTATTAGCAATCAAGAAATCAGTCCATCTGATTAGCGTCCTGATGGCGTGTCGTCGCCTCCTTTGGCTGCAAGCTGAAGTTGGAATGTAAACAAACGTTTTCAAACAGTTGGAATGCTTGACATGCTTCTTCCCCATTTTGTCCTCTTTTGTTTTTTGTTTTTTTTTGCACTTTTGTTCTTTGTCATTTTCTTGGACTGGCCAACTGGCATACAGGGCCGATGCCCGGTGGGCCGGTGTCGTGTTTTTTTTTTAAGAGACTGGCTCACAATTTAGAGAGACGAGTCCATGAATCCATTTTGAATATAGACAACAAACTGAACCAACATCAGTCAATATCAATTGCACAACTATATGTTAGGCAGGAGTCCCAGGGGGGAGTTGGGCCGGGCCGGGCCGGCGGCTTTCAGTCAAAATGCCAGGGCTGATGTTTTTGTACCAGTCCAGTCCTGCTTGCCGCCGTCCCGTCAAAAGAAGCCGCTTGAAGATCGGCGCTGAGCGATGCTACGTTACTGTCGGCTCTTCTCGGCAGGACGATGTTGGGGCGTGTTGATCTTTATTTATCCAGATTTAAAACCCATTTGAATGTGAAAAAGGGACTCAAGTTTGTCACGCCTCGCCGGCCTCGACAAACTGGCACTGAGCTCGTGCGACGCGTGCTTTCAGCTCCCGTCGATGACGACCCCCGTTTGGCTTCAAAACAAACTCGGCGCAGTGCAAAAATGCAATTTGGGGGAAATTGTGTGGAAATTCTCATGAAAAAGTGTCAATATGTGAATCGTTGTCATTTTTAGATCTGCAACTAACAATTAGTTTAACTCTTGACTATTTATCAAATCGCAGAACATGTTTTCACATTTACAAGCATAAGTTGATCATGTTTTCGTTACTCTTTTGGTTCGTCACGTTCATCAGAAAAACGGCAAAAAAATGTTGATGATGGTTTTCCAAAGTAAGAGATCCTTGCAAATGTTTTATTTGGACAAAAGCCAGAGATGACGCCGGTCAACACATTTTTAAATACATGTATGTATTTATTCAGAAATGCAAGTTAACTTCTCTAGATTATTTTTTCCCCTGATTCTGAATCTTCCCTCGTTTTTTTTCTCTCTAACATATCAGTTTTCATAATTTAAAAAAAATTATATGGAATATTTATAAACTAAAGCTTAGATTCAGCAACAGGTGAAATTATTTTCAGAAACGTCATAATTATGAATTACGACACATGGTCAAATCTGTATTTTGCAAGCTAGGTTGAATTAAAAAATGTAAATAAATAAAAAAAGATAATATCTTAAAAAAAGACTTGATGTGCTCGGACAAACGTAAAAACATTTTTGTACAAGGATGACTGAAATCGGAGACGAATTTCTGTGGAGAGATTGAAATTCTGAAGATTTGCACAACTTTAAGTGAAACAAGCTCTCAAATGGATTTATCAAAATTGTTGTCCATTCATTTGACATTTGTTGATGAATTGTTGCATCACTTGTATTTTTAAAGATTGCAATAAAATCAAATCTTTTCCTAATTGCATCTATTAAGACAAGTCGAATGATGACATTTATTGAACACGTTTGCGGTTCCTCAACAACAATTTGAGTTTCTTCCTTTCTGATTGGCCGGAGAGCAAAAAGTCTTCTTATTTTGTCCTCCGGGCTTCTCCCTCGTGTTTGCGCCCCGACATGGCGGCCTCCCCGGAGTGTGTGTTTATGCGTGTGTTAATGAGTCCCCAGTGAGTCGCCATCTTCGAGTCTGTGAGCGTTTCAAGACTTCATCACGGTCTTCGTCATGCAAATCACGCGTGGGAGTTGAAGCCGGTCTTTGTGGCGTCTGGCAAGCGCGCGGCGGCCTTTGGCGGGCGCCAGGTTGGATTAAAAGCCCCACTTGAGAGGATTACCACAACCTTGCCAGTCAGCACACGTTGCTGGGGAAAGGGGCGGGGCTTCCGCCGCAATATTTCACGCCACGACGGACGCTAGCGAACAAACGTAGCCTTTCAAAAATCCATTTCCCCCACATAAATCATATTTTTAGCTTTTTTTCTCTTGTTTGTTGATAGACAAAGCAAACTATAATAATTCAAAAATAAAATCCTTAATAGTGAAATTGCCTTTTTTATTTTATTTCATATATTTTTAATACTCTGTCAGGAAGCCAAAAAATTAGCTAAATACACAAAATGGCTGACTGTGCTTTTGGAAAGATCTACGAGATGGACCGATACCGATGCTAATTATTAGCAGTCAAGGAGGCCGATAACCGATATTTGGAGCCGATCTTGTTGTCATGTCTTGAAGCCTGTTGATTGTTTCGTGGAAGCGCCGCACGCCGGCGGAGACGCACTTTCCGACTTCAGAAGCATTTGAAAAACAAAATCATCTTGTAAAAGAAAGTGGAACGAATCGATCGGATCTGTTTACGTTCCAGTCCTGGCAGCTGCCAATCACATGCTTTTGTGCGCGTGTCAGAGGCAGCGGGCGCCGCCGTTTGGTCTTTTCCACGCTGGCGCCGAGTGTCCGCGAAGGGCCCGGCAGATGCCGTCAAGTCCCGTGTGTGCGTGACACTAAGTGCGCTCTGAAGGTGACAGGACGCCCAAGTGGACAATCTGAAGGAGTTTGCGCAAAAGTGCAAGTTGCAAGCGTCCGCGACGGGACGGCCCGCCGCTAACAACGGCCGGCAAGTCGCGACGCCACCTTGGGAGCAAATTTGACGCTTTGAACAAGAGAAATCATTTTTTGCCTTCGTCAGTTAACGCTGCGGTGAATGATGTCCAATTCACATTTGTTTCTCTTTCATCTCTTTATGTCGTCGTTTGTATTCACGAAGGAAAAACGTGAAGAAAATATGAACACAACGCGTCCATTTTCTTGTCTGGTCCGACAATTTTCAGGCCAAGGCTTCTGCTAGGAAGTCAACAACATACAGTTTTTCGCATTCATGTCCGGGAGCTGCACTGTAAAAACAGTTGGGTCGAAAGTAACCCAACTATGGGCCCCGCCCTCTACTTGGGTCTATTTGACCCGCCTGTGGGTCACGAAATGGGTCTTTTCGTGTAAAGCAACTCATAAATATCGACGATCAAGTGTTTTGATTTTAGTGTCCCAATACTTATGTCTAATTGCCACATTTTCTTCCTTTCACTTCCTGTTTAAGGCCCAATACTTTTGTCCATTTTCTTTACACGTCCTGTTCATCTATTTGGCTAACGGCCATCATTTGAGATTCTTAAATGTCCCAATACTTTTGCCCACACAACATTCTTTCCTGTCCGTCCCAGTATTTTTGTCCTCACTTCCTGTATGTGTCGCAATACTTGAGTCCACACTCGAGTGATGCGTTCCCACGTTTGTGCTTAACTTGCCGCCGTCAGAAACTGGATGAACCTCCGAGATGCCGAGACGGGTAAAGTTCTGTGGCAGGGAACCGAAGACCTGTCCGTTCCCGGCGTGGAACACGAAGGTGCGCGCGCTGTCTTTCCACTGGCTTTGACACGTTCCCCCTCATCTTCATCTTCATCTTCATCTTCCTCCTCCTCCAGCTCGCGTCCCCAAAAAGATCCTCAAGTGCAAAGCGGTTTCCCGAGAGCTCAACTTTTCCTCCTCAGAGAAGCTGGAGAAGTTCCGTCTGGAGCAGAAGGTTTTCTTCAAGGGCCAGTGTCTCGAAGGTGATCTTCATCCTCATCATCCTCATCATCACCTTCAAATTGGGCTCCATCCAGTCATTTGCAATGAATGAGTCAGAAAGTGGACGTCATCGCTGAAACCTCACACGACCAAATATGGTCAATTCATACTTTTCGCAAACACTGACAAATGAGTACCGCTCCTTCATTTCTACCTTTTTTTCCTCCAAACAATCAAATGATTTCATTTGTTAAGCGCATTTTTAATCACCTGCATTCAATTACTTGTTGTAATTTGTGTGCATTGGTCTTTCCCCATAGCATCTTTTATTTGTTTTTTGTTTTATACATTTTTAACTCATTTAAAGTGTTGAAAATAATTCCATTAACTCTCTTGATGGCTTGTAAAACTCCGCCTCTTCTTGACCGTGCAGTATTATGTTGCCTCAAGATTGAAAGTCAGGATCCTTTTCTGGGGGGGGGGGGGGGGGTGCTTTTTTTTCCTCAATATTTTTTTATTTTGTGGCTTTACTTTGCCAACCCTCGTCTTTAATATCATATAGTACCACTTGGTTGTTGTTGTTCGGGGGGGGACGACGACCTTTTTCTGACTTTGTATGCGTTTGTGTCCGTGTGTCCAGAGTGGTTCTTTGAGTTTGGCTTCGTCATCCCCAACTCGACCAACACGTGGCAGTCTCTGATCGAAGCGGCGCCCGAGTCGCAGATGATGCCCGCTAACGTCTTAACGTGAGTCTGTCATGACAGCCAACCAGCACTTCCTGTTCCTTCAGTGATGGATTTATTGATGCCGAAAAGCGCCTTATCCTTACTTTTGTCCAAAGTCTGCATTTTCGGCACATATCCTGTAGGTGTCCCAATACTTTTGTCCTGTAAAACTCAAAATGGCATCAAAGAAAAACTTTTTTTATTTTTATTTTTAATTTTTATTTTTTTACCCCTCTGCAGTTGAGTCATTGAAGGAATGCTACTTCATCAAGTGACTTCAATTTGTGTCGGATTTAATCAAATGTTCGCCCCCTGGTGGCTGGCTGAGAAAGTGCTTGATGAGCCCGTCTTTGAAATGTGCTGTAGAACGAACGCAGTTCGTCGCGTCCTGTTTGTTTATTTGTTTGTTTGTTTGTTTTGGGGTCCAGCGGCAACGTGATCATCGAGACCAAGTTCTTCGACAACGACCTGCACGTGAGCACGTCGCGGGTACGCCTCTTCTACGTCTGACGTCCGCCGCCGTCCCGCCATCGTCGCCCCGTCCCGACGCTGAGGAGGAAGGCCGCGTGCGTGCGTGCGCGTGCGTGCGCTCGGCGGCGCGGACCCGACCGGCACCCCACCGGAGGAGCGCATACGGCGTCTCTTTGTGACTGTAAATACGCGAGCACTGATCCCACGTCAGCCAGACGCTCCTTTTGTGTTTTTAACGAACAAACAAACAAACGAGGCTTTGGGTTTGCTTGCATTGACTCAGGAACAAAAAATGTTTTTACGCTCACTTTCCTTTTGACGACTAAACCCTCTCGGGGCGCATTCTGTCAAACATTCCGCCTGCTGGCGCTTCTTGTGGCGTTTGAAGATCCGGGATGCGTTTCCCTCTGGTGGTCTCTGTGAGGCTCAGAAGGGAAACATACGGAGATCGGAGGTGAACAAAGTACGGCCTGTCATGTTTCTTTGCTCAAATTTAGCCTTTTTTCCCCCCTCCTCAAATTGGTCAATAAAAATGTGTGTGTTTTGTTTTTAATTCAAGTTTTTATTTTGAAAACCACAACTGGAAACGGGAAGCCTATATTGAGACATCATGGACTTCTTGTCCAAAAAGGAGCAGGAAGAAGTTCAACCTATTTATTCGTTTTTTTTTTATTCATTTATCTCATTAAATTATTTCATTGTAAGTAATAGAACATGAGTAAAATCAACATTGATAATGGTTAATTTATCAAATGAAAACAACTTTGCATAACCAGGTAGTCAATAATAAATGTCCAGATTACTGTAATTTAATAATAATAATAAAAAGTTGAGAATGAATCACCTCGGATATTTGTGCTTCGGCACTCACAGATTGTATTTGTGGATTTCGCCCCATAACCCCACAAAAAGAACGTATTTGTGGTATTATATATATATATATATATGGGGGAAAAGTCCACGTTTGACGGTTTTTTGCTATCCAAGTTGTTGCTGTATTGTAACATTAAAAACTTACACTATGTTGGATGAATGACTTTGCCCCAGCTTGTTTTATAGAGTTGCTTAATTATAATGACATTGGCATAAATACCACTGTATATTTGTGCTTTCCCATTTGCAAATTTAATTGTTGATGGGTTTTGGGGGAAACACCCCAGTTATTTGTGGAAACACCCTATTCATTTGTGTGTGTGTGTGTTTTTCCCCTTCCCCAACCCCTGCCTATTCACTTATTTATTTATTTTTACCCAATACAGTACTTTGGTTGTTCATGTTTTTTCTTATTTATTTTTTACTTTTTAATGTCACTTAAAATTATTTTCGGGTCTTGACTGTCCGTCCGCAAACGAGCAGACCATATCTGTCCTTTTGAAAACCCCAGTGAGGCTCTGCAGCACAAACGTTTTCCCGCACCCGATGTACACGATGAACAAAACAAAAGATTTGTAATGACTTGTGAAGTGTGACGCATCGTACACCAATCAAGCGTCCGCTGACCTTTTCGTCAGCCAGGTGTGGATTTGAATTGGTGTTGGTTGTCATGACAACATCTGTTTGTCTCATCTGGACCAGACCGGCACCTTCCATATTCCATAATGAAGTTCCGGGTTCATTTTTATTTGGTTTTTGGTTTTCTTAGCTGCTAACTCAACTGTGTAACATAGACTTGTTTAATAAAACTGAATTTGTGGATTAAAACCATCTTGTTACGCGCATGTGTTTGTATCTTATATTGTAAGTGTATCTTAAATGTTCGTATCTTGAAAAGCTAATAAGTCACTCGCAACTCAAAGCACCACTGTTGAGCAAAGACACCTTGCGTTCTTTAATTCAGCCGACCTATTTACCCTTTATTCATTTATCTAATTCAAATAATGCATTACAGTAATTGATTTAATGTATCAATGATGTAATGCGAAACTTGAATGTACTATTTAAAATGACTGACTCTTTATATAACTATTGTGTTATTGAAACAAAAAGTAATAATGAGGCATATAATTTTAATTCTGTTTTTTGAAGTTTCTGTTTATAAGAATATTTCCTGCTTTTATGAGTAGTTTCTTTCTGCTCGCCACAATTTAATAAAATATAATGCCAAAATAGAAAATGGCGTCAAAGGGTGTTGAACTACCTTTCCCAGCAGCCTTTGCGGTGCCACCGTAAAGCATCCGCTGAGTGTCGACCTTGCGAACTTTGTTTTCTGTCGAGTGACGCAAAGCAGCATGGCGAGCAAGGAGCCTAATGTAAGACGTGAAACTTTTCAACCTTCGCGTATTAACGGGAATTGTTGCGTTTTTGGGGAGCCGTTTAACGTTGCGGCTATCGAAAGACGTCTCACGTGGATGTAACAAACGTGCGCTTCTAGCGAAAGCTCAGTGAGGAATCTACTAGTTAGCTCGCTCGCTAGCTAGCTAGCATGCGGCTATGCTAACCAGAGCGATGCGCGAACTTTCTCAGGTCTTATAATCAAGGTCACGTTCACGGTTTCATCATGAAAATTCACACTTTGAACGCACAGCCGAAAGGGGAAAAGCAGACTATAAACGATGACATTCAGCTGCGTCTAAACTCGTTTAATATCGATTTTGTACTCTTTGGTTTGAGATGTGCTCTCATGTTATCTTGTCTTGCATGTGTTTGTCTGCTCATCATTTAACATGTCAAGATGGGATTCTTAAAATATGTCAAGATGGAATATGTGCCTCAGTCTCTGTAGCTACATTTTGCATATTTATTGTCGCTGCGAACATTTGCTCATAGTAGACACTCCCTCTGAAATTGTTTATAGTTTTATATCAAGAGTTTATAAACTGTCACCCAAAAACACTTCAGTATTTTTTGCTTGTATTTTCTATATCATTGTTTTCTGATATTTGTATTATTTTCAAATGTTTTGTTATTTTTCGTCCATTCTTATTTAGTTTTTTTCAAACAGGATATTGTCTGGCATTTGTCATTTTGATTACAATATTTGTTTTCATCTTTGATTTGGATTTTTTTTTATGATGAAGATGATGTATCCAATTAATTTTGCACTGATTGGCGTTTCATTGCAGTGGTTGGTCCAGAATCTCCGGGACCTGATGGGCCGCATGGCGGGCTCGTCGGGCGGCAGAGGTGCCGGACTCGGAATCAAACTGCTGCTCGGCGCCGGCGCCTTGGCGTATGGCGTCAAAGAAGCCACGTACACTGGTATGCGTTTACGTGTATGAACAAACGAAGCATCGTCTTTGTTGAGATGAGGTACTGAGTACTCGCTCATCTCCTTTATCAAGTAATAAAATTAGACTCAGAAATGTACCTATAGATAAAAAGGAATTTTAATATCAATTATTTAAATTTTAAAAAAGGCCCATTTTGATAACTTGTCACAGCGGGGGGAGAAAAACTCAACAGTTTCCCAACTTTCCCTCCTCTGAACTACTATACGTTGCATAGAATATTTGAAGAACTTGTACTGTTGTCTGTCATAAGAAGAAATTGCAACAGCTGTGCTAACGCTGGGACGTTTTTTTTTGTGCGTAGTGGAAGGCGGTCACCGAGCGGTGGTCTTCAACCGGATCGGCGGCATGCAGATGGACACGGTGCTGGCCGAGGGCCTTCATTTCAGGTGACGTCTGCCGGTTGGCTGCCGAGTCCGCTTCCTAACCGGGGTCGCACCCACGCAACTCGGACCTCATTGTTTTAAGTTGTGTGCATAATACAGGTGCTCGTCAAAAAATTCCAATACCCTCAAAAAGTTGAATAAATTCCGTAATTCCATTCAAAAAGTCAAACTTTCACAGATTCTACATTCAGGGCCCACAACTCCAGTGATTTCAAGTATTTTTTTGTTTTTGTTTATTTTGACATTATTTGGGCTTCCAGATCATAAAACCCACGAAAACAGGATGTCCAAAAATTTAAATAATGCGAAGAAATCACCATGCATACTTCCCCGTGTTTTGCTTGGGGAAATAAAAGACGGATGGATGGAGGCTATTTTCAAACCGATATGTCAATCGTCAATAGTTGGTTGGATTCGCTTTGCCTTCACCACTGCCTCGATGTGTCGTGGCTAGTGCTGTATTGCAAGAGGAACACGAGGGCCACCACGCTCCAAAACGAAGAGCTGCTCAATTTGGTTTTGAGTTCATTTGTTGGTCTTCGTTTTCGTTAGGATCCCGTGGTTCCAGTACCCCATCATCTACGACATCCGAGCCAGGCCCAGAAAGATCTCCTCGCTGACCGGTAGCAAAGGTAACACGCGCACGTTGACGCTCTCCGTTCAGGGGTGGCTGTTATTTTTACGTAGCCTGACTGTTCCGTCCGTCACCACTGGGTGGCAGTGCAGAAGGCTTGACACGCAGGCACCGTTTCACAAAATGACGCAAATGACGTTGTTGTGATGATTAGACCTGCAGATGGTGAACATCGCGGTGAGGGTCCTGTCGCGTCCCATGGCGTCCAATCTTCCCATCATGTACCAGCGTCTGGGCAAAGACTACGACGAACGCGTGCTGCCCTCCATCGTTAACGAGGTGCTCAAGTCGGTGGTGGCCAAGTTCAACGCCTCGCAGCTCATCACGCAAAGAGCGCAGGTACGCTTCTCGCTTGGCCGCCGCCGGCTGTCCCGATTTCTTTGCGCACGCCGACCGGAAACGCAAGTCGTCCGTCTGTCCGTGCGTCCGTCAGTCAAAGCGGCGAGCTTGTGGTCCCGCAGGTGTCGCTGTTGGTGCGCAGGGAGCTGTATGAGCGCGCCAAAGACTTCAACATCATCCTGGACGACGTGTCCATCACGGAGCTCAGCTTCAGCAGCCAGTACACCGCCGCCGTCGAGGCCAAGCAAGTCGGTAGGGATACACGACCCGGCGCAATTTGCTTCACAAACATTCAAAAAAGAAAGGTTCACAATTGGCAAAAACAAAAATACAGTTGAACCTCACTTTTCGTGATAATTCAAATCAGATAAAAACTAAAGCAATGTTTCTCATGGCAAATAATGTAAATCAATCGCAGACACCCAAACGTGAACAAAAAACACATTTTACAAAGTATAATCAACAGATTAATTAAATGGTTATAATTAGATGATGTTTCGTTGCAGCCTAGAAAGACGTTTCAAAGTTGGTTTTGATCCAATATATGATTGAGAACTTAGAAGGAATAATTAACTCATTCATTCGAGTCTCTTCTTTCATCAGGAAGAAAAAGTAAATTTATATTTGTTTCCGTTTTGCAGCAATTGGCATTAGAATATAGCTAAGTTTCATCATTATTCAAAAATCTATTTAGAATTGTGAGTAAAGGAGCTTTTTTTGCAACGTGGCCCTGGCTGATCTCTTATACTCTGCTGCCACCTGCTGGCCGTCTTTGTAATAACTACCATTCTTCAAGCATTCCTCTTCGGTTCAGAGGCTGCATCAAAGCCTTCTGTATGCTTTAGCATAAAAAACATAAATATGTATTTGGGAGCATGGTAGTATTTAAAATAGAACGCATTTATACGTTTTTGGGAGCAAATGAGTTCCTTGTGAATCATGACGTGCGATTTCCCGCCATGTTGCGTGTGCGTGCAGCTCAACAGGAGGCGCAGAGGGCTCAGTTCTACGTGGAGAAAGCCAAGCAAGATCAGAGGCAGAAGATCATCCAGGCCGAAGGAGAAGCCGAAGCCGCCAAGATGGTAAAACGCATTCCGCCGCGCCGCACAACGTCCGAGCGTGTGACGCCGCGTGTGACGCCGCGTGTCGCACTTTGGCCACAATAACGTGCAAGATTTTGCACACGCACAAAAATCAAAGGCGTATTAGAGGGTCAAGGTAAAAATGCCAAATGTTCAGATTGTATAAATACTTGGGAGTTTTAGAGAATGAAAATCATTTCAACATGCGATTTAATGTCTAACGATACAAATGGATATCGAATAAGAAGTTGTATGATGTCAATTGCGATCGCGGCAGTCCAGCTGAAGTCAAAGTCGTTATTGCGTCTCTCGCTGATGTTCTTCTCAGAACTGAAGTCAATGACCATAAGTAAGTGGACGGACGTGTTCTGTGCTCGGGTCGTGCACGTCCAACCGTATCTTCGTTTGTCACTTCGCCGCGTTTTTCTTCTCGCTCATTAATGCGGCTGTTTGCATCGCCGGCCTTGGAACGATTGTTGATGCGTTCGCGTTGGAAGCCTGGGAAGAATTGTCGCTAAATACGGCAGGTCGGCTTCCATTTCAAGGAAGTGTCAACTTTTGGAGGAAGTAGAAGTTCTTTTTATGGCCACTAGATGGTGTCATGAAACCGTCTCGTCTTTAACTTCATTCAAGTGACAAGAATTTACCGCAGCATAATATTGCGAGTTGGAATTCATTTGGTTTGTGTTTGACATTTACACGTTTATATAACTTCATTTGTGCCTCAATGCGTATTTCCACCAAAAAAATTGGTTCAAACTAAGTCGTGAACGGCAAACGCATTTTTCGATCGCTTGCTTGTCTGTCACCCGCATAGCTCTCACCTTTACCAAAGTTCAAGGGGGGGGGGAGCTTTTTTTTAAGGGTCCTCTTGGGTGGGGGGGAATTCCGTTCTTAGATTGTCAGTCACAACAATTTGGGACGTCCACCCAAAACTTTTTTGGGATGTCCCACGCCAGGCTGGCGGTCAAATCTCTAAAAACATCTGGCGTCAAATAAAAGCATGCTCGCCGGTTGCCGTGACGATGTGTGCATGCGTTATGATGACAACCTGACTTTGGGGAAAAAAACCAAGTGTGAATTTGTGTGTTTTTCTCAGCTGGGTCAAGCCATCACCAAAAATCCGGGCTACCTGAAGCTGAGACGCATCCGAGCTGCTCAGACCATCGCCAAGACGGTCCGTCACTCACTTTTTACACGTTTCAACTTGACAACAATCACCATGATGACAAATGTCAAAGATTTTTTTGACGTGATTATGACGACAATTGTGACTGCTGATTAGGACAACTTTTATAATAATAATGCGTTCGCTTCATGTGGCGCTTTTTTGGACAATCAAAGACGCTCCGCGGCGGTTGCATTATTTGTGCGCTCACACATTCTCACTGGTGGCGCTAAGCCACTTTAGTCACAGCTGCCCCGTTGAGGGAAGGCTGGCGGAAGGAAGCGTGGCTGCCAGTGTGCGCCTACGGCCCCTCCCACCACCACCAAACATTCGCACCTTCCATACACCAGCACCGGAGGCAATGTGTGCCAATAAAGTGCCTTGCCCAAGGACACGGCGACACACGACTCAACAGCCGACCTTCCGGTGACTGAACGACCGTCTCTCCACCCTGAACCACGACCGCCGCAAATGAGGGTCATGGTGACGACGACAAGGATATTGATGATGATGAGGATGAGGATGATGATGATGATGAGGGCCCGGCCAATATGGATTAAAAGAACAAAGATTAGAATTACAAATTGGACCGTTGACAAGACTTTGTCCTTAAGTATTTGTTTGACTTTGCAACTGAGTGGAATTTTCAAGTCCAAAAAGATGCAAATTTCCATATTCACGTGTTGCTGATGGTGACAAGCTGTCAAAACAAGCTCAGGAGCTTCCGCGGCGCCAAATGTGACATGGCAATCCCATATTGATGATGTTGGCGCACAGCGGAGCAAAAAGTGGGGCATCGCCGCCTTATGGGATTGAATGGAGTAAGAGCTCCATCTGGTGGGCAAAAGGTGCAAGGACATGCTTGTGAGCGACTGAAACATCCAGTAAACTGTCGCATGACCAAACTGACAAATTGCATGACGCATTGACAAAACTGCAAGTGGTTGATGAGGATTTTGAAAAGGGATGATGTTGACCATTACAATGATGGCGGCATTTATGACGGCCATGTTGACGACGACGATAACACTCATGTGGTCCTCCAGGTGTCGACGTCTCAGAACAAAGTGTACCTGAATGCTGACTCTTTGGTCCTCAACCTGCAGAGTCTGACCTCATTTGACAAGTGAGTGCACACATCTTCATTTTCATCCACTAATGCTCATAAAATGTTGTGCGGCACGCTATAAAATAATCTGAACGTGAAGCATTCAACATTGTGGCTTAGAGTTTTGCGTGGGCCCAATTTTTAAACAACTGTTGCGTCCGCCGTTCCAGATACAAATGCAAAAAAAATGTGACCTTTAATATATGGAATTGTTTGAGCCCGCCTCTGCCGACAGATGCGTGTCAATTCCTTTCTGCCGCCGACCACCAAAACGCATTAGTGCCACGAAATATGAAAAATTCATGAACGCAAGCGACAGCAACACAAATCTGTCTGATTTCTGCTCACTTCCTGCTTCTTCGCCAATCACTCTCACGCTGCCTTCAGGGACCGGTGGACTTTAGGAGCTACTCGTGTTAACCCAAAACATCAGCCCAATTGCTTACACTGCAATTTATTGGAGGAAGGCTGAAGAGCATTTACACCAAATGTTTTCATTTGCTTCTCCAGCAATTCAACCATTCAAACTTCACAAGATAATTATTTTTTTTATATTTAATTATGTTTTACTGATTCAAAAACTATTCTCCACACATTTCACAATAAAGTCCCACAAATTTTGAGTGCAATCGTTCTCACTGCGAGGCTGACATTTTGCTACGAGCTTTTTTTGTCATTATTGGAGCGATTCGATGAATCGTTTCAACCTGACGTTCTTGCGCAATCTCACTGGGTTGCTGCAGAATTTGCTCTTCTTTGACTTTTTCTTACCGTTTGTCTTTCAGTTTGTCCCAGAAGAAGTGATGACCAGGCCGTCGTCGTCGCAGCAGACCAATCGGCGCTCGTCCCGTCCGGCGAGTCAGTTGACAACTAACGCAAAAGACAGGAAGAAGTAACTTGTTTTTTTCTCTTTTTTTTTTTTTTGTATTGTGAGATTTGTGGATAAAATGAACGAAGCTAGCGGTGATCTTGTTGAATCGTGATCCGTCACTCACGTGTGTTAATTTATGCGTTAATAAATCGAAAGCGACCTTGCTGAGGCTACGACGGTGACGTCGCGACTTGATTCAATCTTGATGAGGTCCACTTGCATGTCAGCTGCCCGTTTCCGCGGTAACGCAGAGACGACGAGGTCAACCCAGCCCGCGCGTGTCTCGCAAGCAATTAGCATTCATCATCATCATCATCATCATCATATTGATCGGCTGATTGGCGTGTCCATTACGTCCTTGTTTCACAAATTTTTCAGACTTCAGAAAAACCTTCCGGTGGTCACCGAACAAGAACGTCACCACGAGCATGAAGTCTCGGATGATGAACTTGTCTCAATTGACTCGAATAAAGATACATTTGCAATTAATAGACATCATTTTCGGACAACATGAAAGTGGATCGTTCACAGCAATTTAAAATGTCAGTCGCAGGCTTTATTTCAAAAAACTAAAAAGCAACAACAAAAATCATAATTTTGAAAAGATAAACAAAGGTTACTATATGTACAGATACAAATTTATATGTTATATGTTTGTTCATTAAAAACGTTTTAAAATAAAGGCATTTTATAAAAGTTTTAAAACCTGAAACGGGCTTCATTCAATAAATCAAATGAAACAAAATAGAATTTCATTTTCAACAAAGCCTGCATTCACTAGTGACATGAAAAAGTATTTTCAATACCTTTCAGAATAATAAATATATATATATTTTTTTATGGTTTCACATGCTTCATATAAATTGATGAAACAAAGCATTAAAAACAGTTTCATATGTTTTGTTATTTAATTACAACAAAAAATTCAATTAAATTAAATTCTGGGAGTGTGAGATAATTTGGAAGAGCCAATCAGGGATAGTTTAAAGATTTGGGGAGTGTACTTTTTTTTGTTCCTACTAACTGTTTATAAATGTAACTCAAGTGTTGTAAAGATTTGCTTGAGTCAGGAGGACTGGCGAAGGGCCAGGCGAGCCCAAACCCGGATCCGGTTGTTCAAGCGCAACAAGTAGCAAGCGCCGCGCCTGGAGGTGCCGCCGCAAGGGACGCGCCCAGCGTGGAGCGGCGGCGGCGTGCGCAGGCCGCGACAGGTCCACGGCGGGCCTCGCTGGAATTTGCCTCACGTGTCCGAACGTGCCTAGAACCCGTTCACCTTGGAGGAGGTCGCCGTCTGCTCCTGCTCGCAATTCTTTCGCTTCCTTTCTTTCGCACATTGGCTTGTTTTGCTAGCATTGTTTCATTTGTCCATCTTTTACGGACGCGTTTCCACCTCAACTTCCACAAATGTTGACTTGAAGTTTCTGGAATTCCCAATCCAAAAATGTGCACCTCTAAACGTATCAAAAGGAAATACAATAAATCAGTGAGGCCATTACTAACTGAAGACAATCGTTCCTAAAACGCACTCAAAGTTCTTTATGCTTGTAATTCCCGGAACCAGTGTTCCAATCGGGCGCTTCCCAGAATTTCAAAACAAGGTTCATCATTCGGCCTGATTTGGTTGGTCCAAAGTCTGAATGGAAACGGTGTCACTTGAAGTCGCATTGAACTTTGCTGGCAAGCGAGTCCAGGCCCAGTTGACGTTGGCGGTCCGCTCCGGGCTTTCCGGATTGTCTCTCTGCAGTACTTTTCTTCTCCTCCTCCTCCTCCTCCTCCTCATCTTCACCCTTCACCCTTCACTTTGCTCCACTTTTTCCATTTTTCATTTTCCAGCTCCGAGACAAAGACACACACACACACACACACACACACACACACACACACTCTGGATAATAAGCACTGTAATCCCACGTGACCCATTTCCATCCATTCACGACCACTTGTACTGAAATGAAGCGGTCGAATCGCAGCACTTCTCAGCGGCTCTGACGTTCCCACTCAGAATAAGTAATCATTCAAAAAAGATTTTCCTGAACTTATTTTAACGCAACTTACAAGTGCCTCGACTTGCAAGTTTTATAGTCAGCAGCCTTCGCTCGGTCAGTTTATTGAAATAACCGGCAAGCTTTCGAAACACCCCGCCCAAATGAAGTGTGTGTGGGGGGGTTGAAGGACTGTGATGCTCTGGCATGTGGGCAAGGAGAGCAGTTTGCAGATGCACTTTCAGCCTTTTATCAATCGGGCACAGATGCAAAATGACAACCCTCGTAAACAACGTGGAGGAGAGCGAGAGTGTCTGTCACTCTCGCTCCAGGCTCTTGACGTCACTCTCAAAGCCACACCCTCGCCCTCTAACACAAATGTATTCCTTTACATTCTCACAAATTTTATTTTTCATATATTTTACAATGCAGTGTTGCGTTTCTTTATTAAAAACCGAAACAAAAAATGTTATCCTCCAATGGCAAAAATTAGTTTGATGCAAGTTAAATTTAGAGCGTGGTCACAAAACGTATTAAACTCGTAAGTCAAGGTACACTCTGCATACAGGTCAACAATTTGTACATTTTTATGTTATGAAAATGATGAATTACGAAACATTTTCTCAACTTTGGTCATTTGGTAGTCATTTTGTATTACAGAATTTGAAGTGATGAGATAAGTATGCTGCCCCCTGCTGCACGACTGGAAAAGGGCAGGAAGTCGCATGAACGAGACTCAAGCACGTCTCGTTACGTTTATGTGACTTACGGTGCGAAATTGATTTTTCTCTCTGTTTCATTTTGGTGTAAATGTTGCCAACGAAGCTCCGTTGTTTGATTTTATCGCGTTAAATCAAGGAAAAGTTTGAAAGTTGTTATGAATCCGCAGTTTCCGGTACAGTATTTCCTTCCATCCGCAGTTCCCGCCCACCACCTCGTGTGCAGGTGATTGACAGCTGCGTCGACCACTCACCGCGCGCAAAGCGTCAGCTTTACGTTCGCTTCAGTAGACGGACCAATCACGACCCCGCTTGAGAAAGCTTCAAACGCCACACGGTCGGGGCGCGCGGCCATCTTGGTGAGGGACAAAGAAATAACAGCCGCCATCTTGGTAAGGGACAAAAAGCAACAAGCAGTCAGCTCTCGTCGTTTGTTAGCAAACAAATCCCTGCTAAATTACATCGATGCTACATTTACACACTTGGGACCATATTTTATCTCTCTTGTGAGCATATTTGGACAGACGGCAAGTCTCTCCCGTTACTATGGCTTTTCCGACACGCCCCGCCCTCACGTCTGTCCTACTTTGTCTCGCACATGCGCGTACGCGCACTCGCACGCACGTTTATTGTTAAATAAATCCAAATATAAATAGAAGCTGCACGGTTAGGGGTTAGAGTAGAGATTTAAGAGTCTAGCGCTCACGCTCGTGGTACGCTATTGATGCACTAACAATCCGGTTTGGGGGGGGGGGGGTAATGTTGCAGCACGTTACAGGAGTGTAACTGTAACGAAGTCGTCACTAAAAGTGCGGCAGTTGTCGTAAAGCTTGCAATGGAGGCGCACCGGGATTTCTTGAGCGGCCTGAGACGTGTTCTTCTTTCTTCTCGTGTCGTCTTGCCAGTGAGGTCACGTGACCCAAAAAGTCGTTATTTCGCAAATCAAGTAGCTACACTTAAAAAAACAACAACAAACCCACTTGATTTTGCATGCATGCAAAACGCGCCCACGGCGAGTCATAAAAGTCATCGTAGTGTGAACAAACGTTTACAGTCGGTGTGATTATTATGGGATTAACGCAGCCAAGCGCGTGCACGGAGTGGGTTTTTTTTTTGGTTTTTTTTTGCTCACCCATGTCAACGTTTTTGCACGGCGGCTGCGCACGCCTTTGCATGCGCGCGTGCGTGGGTGGCACACTTTTTGGGCAACAAGGGAGGTGCGTCCATTGTTTGGCGGCGTCCAATCGGCGGCCGACTTTGGCCGGAGCACGCTCGACCAATCGGAGGGCGCCCGCCGTTCTCCACGTCCCGCCCACCTGACCTATAAAAGCGCGCGCGGCGGAGCGAGCGGGAGGGTGCACGCGCAGCTGGGGACTACCGCCGCGGCTCAAGTGGAAATCGGAATCTTCATCCTCATCCTCGCCATCGTCCTGCTGCTAATCTGCGCGACGGCCATTATTGTTTGCTAACTCGAAAAACAAGTAGAACAAGAAGAAGATGGCGGACAGCAAAGTGGAGAGCAGCGGCGATCTGAGCGCCAAGGTGAGACGCGCACGCGCACGCTTGATTAATGAAGAATTGAACATGCTGCAGGACACGCGCGCACGCACACACGGACGCGCGTCATTCACAGCTTGCAGCATCTTTTTTGCAAATGTGCAGCATTTTGATCCGTCATAAATAATAATCCGATTGATGATGATGAAGATAATGAAGTGTGCGCGTGTGTGTGAGGCGCGTGTCAGTGGCGCGTTACGTGGGAATTGAGAGCGGATTTGGCGCTCAGAGCCTCTTAAAGTGAACAAGAGGAAGAAGAAGAGGCGCGACGCTTTCTCTTTCGAATCAAACTGTAAACAAATTACAAATAAATACATAAAGCGACATTTGTATGTTATTTATGTATCCGTGCATTACCAGATCGTGTATTGGGGGGGGGGGGGGGCGCTTGTGGTGCTCCCGCCCTCCCCCGCGTCAGAGCGTCGTCTGGCAGGCAGGCTGGCTGGAGGGCAGCCGCCACCGGAGCGAAGGGCCCGGGGGCGAAGGACGCGCCGGCGCCACCGCGGACCTCGACCAAGCCGCGCGCGCGCGCGCGCGTGTTTGTGTGTGTGAGTTTGCGCGCGCTCACAACAGGAAGCAGCATCCTGTCTGGAGGATAAAGATGCGCCGGGGGTGTTTTGGGGGTCGCGAGAGATTTCATTGGGGTCTCCTAAATGGATTTTTACCCTGGAGTCCACACGGGGGCGCCGTTCGCTCGCACGCCGGACTGAAAAGAAGCGAAAAAAAGACGTGGAAAACCGGTTTAAGGATCCTAATAAAGGACAAATGTCTAATGAGGAGTTGGTGTGATTGACTGCAGTGTCATGACGTCACAAGTGGCATTCCTACATTCAAGTGAAAAGTGTGAAGAGATCGAGTGGAGTGCATTCAGAGTTGGTGTCAGGTGACAACATCCATTGTGACACTGAGGGCTGCCGGGACTTGGAGTCTGGGCGTGTCTGCGTGTTTGGGCTTTTTTTTCCTTTCCTCCTCACCAGTCAGGCTGCTGCTCTGCTTCAGTCTGGTCTGGTGTCATCTTTCAGCAGCAAGAGCCCAGTGGGAGGGACTTGGGAGCAAGCGACCAATCAGAGCACAGGGATTGGGAGTCCAACCTGTCCCCTAAAATGGAAACTTCCGCTCAACCTACTAACTCAGGAAGCACATGTTTACCGTCTTCATGATGTACAATGCTGTATACACACACACACACACACAATATATATATATATATATATATATATATATATATATATATATATATATATATATATATATATATATATATATATATATATATATATATATATATATATATGATTTTTGGGCTGCAACTAGCAGTGCAGGAAATTCACAAACATAAATTAACTAAAATTCAGCTCCTGGTTTGGTCCATAACTGATGAATTGTATGAATATGCACACATGTACTCGATAAACCGTTATAAGCAACGATGCCATTAACAACATGCTAACAGTCATCAATATTGCACAAGTTGTAATTTAGTGTACAAATATTATAGTACGTTCAAGTGCATATAAAAGTGTGGGGAGCACCAGTGTTGTCAATGAACATTGGTGTTGCGTTCAAGTGCATGTCAACTTGTTTTGAATGTGTTCTAGAACATGAGGATGTTGGTAAACAAAAGTGTCTGTCAAAACTTGTGTTGCATTCAAGTGGCAGTGGAGAGCGTAGGAAAACTCTTGTTCAAGTAAAAGGGTTGTCAACACGAGTGTTGCCTTCAAGTGGGCGTGAAGATGTTGGTGAAAACAACTGTTGTGTTCAAGTACACATCAACGCGATGGTGAACATTTGTGATGCGTTCAAGTGTCTTGACAGGAGAAGACATTTGAGTCTTACGCTGAGTGTGTTTTGGGTTTTTAGGAATTGAAGGAGAAGAAAATCTTGGAGGAGAAGAATGGCGACGACACCACCGCCAACGGGAAAACTGTGAGAGTGGCTCCTCTTCATCATCATCATCTTCATCATCCTCGCTCAGGGTGAACCTCAATGTGTGTGCGTGTGTGTCAGGACGAGGAGAACGGGGAGCAGGACAACGAGGCGGAGGAGGAAGACGATGTGGGAGACGAGGAAGAGGAGGATGGAGAGGGTACGGGGCATCACGCGTGCACGCACCAACACAAACGCACAAAAACAAAGATATACATTCAAACTCATCAACACAAACTCACAAACATGTTGACAAACACAAAAACACACAATAGACCAACACAAGAACGCAACACTAATGCTAAGCTAACGAGCTTGTGCGTGTCCAGGTGAGGAAGAGGACGACGACGACGACGACCTGGTCGCGCCCACAGGGAAGAGAACAGCTGATGATGACGATGATGACGATGAAGATGACGAGGTGAGCAAGTTAGCGACGACGTGCTAAAAGGCGGAAGCGCCGTGAATTGGTTCAAAGTTAGCAAGTAGCTACTCATAGTTCGTAAGCTAGCTTGGTCCGAAGTTAATTAGCGCTAGCTAGCGCCTACCAAATATGGGGTTAACATTCATTAGAAGATAACGAGCTAGCTACTTGTTCATTCATGTTACAAATTGATCAAGTTGGTCAGCTAGAAAGTAAATGAGTGGCTTCGCTACGAAGTTTCACACTGCTGAAGACGCTAAGCGCTCGTGAGCCAATTTCCTCTTCATTTGTTCCATTTTTATTTTTTAAATGCTTTATTCAACAAATTGAAATCACAACATGGCAAACATCAAACGAACAAACATCATCAAAGTACACAACAATCTCACAATTCCTCTTTGTTGCTCAGTCGCTAAAGCCACTAGCATGCTAACATCACCCAAAGAAACAGAATCTGATTGGGTGGCGTTTGGGCCAAGGGGGCGTGTTCTCGCGTAGCTCAACCCCTTGTGGCGTTTGCTGTCATTAACAGGACGAAGTGGAGCGGAAGAAGCAAAAGACGGACAAGTAGGCGACCACCAGCGTCACGTCCAAACCTCAGTCCTCCCTTCCAAACGTCCGAAAGAGAATTTGTTTGTATTTTTATTTACATTTTATATTTTTGTATATATTGTACGGAGGTCGGCCATCTTGACGAGTATCAAGTGGTGCTCTGAAGACATTTTAACACCCGGAAAGTTTCAGCGTACGCGAGCATCCTGGCGCAGGCCCGTCTCATACGCACACACGTACTACGCGCAAACACACTAGCGCAGAAACACACACACACGCCCATGCAGGGCGAAGGATGCGTTTAGGTACACCGGGACGTCGCGGCACTTTGCCGCTTATGTTTTTCGTGCTAGTTTGTCGTAGACGAGCAGGATGTAGCGTGATGTCCTAGTCGGAATGTTTTCATGTCCGTGTTACGTTGTTGGAAAATAAAGTCATTGGGTTTTGTCCATCTGGACGCGTCTTTACTCAAAGTTTTGTGGGAAAGTACTTTAAAGAAAAACGTGTTTCAATGAGACATGATGCATTTTCATTGAAGACTTCTTCATGTTGATTTTGTCAACATTTACATTTATTGGAATGCAGACTTCAGTCACGCCTTGAGATATGAGTTGAACTCCTTCCGTGACTACACTTGTATCTCAAACCATCGGCCCAAATTGTAATGAATGGAAATGCCCTTAAATTCCAGCCCCCGGAGAAAAACTTTTTTTCCCTCTTTTTAATAAGGCAAAATAACGTGCTGCTCTTTCTGGTGTGCCTGCTTTGGCCACCGGGGGGCAGCACGATCCAGTCATGCAGACACAAATGAAGAAGAACTGTATGTCGTCTTCTACTCGGACTCAGTAAGATGATGTCATATGAATCCTTTTCCGTAGGCGATAAAGAGTATTTATCTGTGAGTATTATTACGTTATCTATCAACATGTTTCTAAAACCACAACTATCAATGCTACTGTTAGCATGTCAATTACATTTTGCATTGTTGTTAGCATGAAGCGAAGCAAACTTTCCTCAGGCAAAGCACTGTGCTTGTTTAAAATCCACCACGTGTCATTTTCTGTGTTTTTCTGTTTGCTTTTCAAGTAAACTTGAGCCGGGAATGGCACGAAACAGCTTGAAGCCTCTTTTTTTTGATGAATTGTTCAACGTTGGTCAATGACCTGATGGGGAGTTCACTGCCACCGTACAGCGCTCGCATCTCAACTTTTTGAATCTAAAGTCAAAACAAAAAAGAAGAAGAAGAAAACCAGCTTCTATCTCCCAAACTTGTAAGTCGGGGCACTCGTATCTCAAGGCCCCACCGAGCCTGTTTCTGGTGAAATGAGTTGCTTTTCGGGGCGCAGCTGTTCCAATTTGTGACCAACGTTTGTTACCATGACAACCTGGAGAGTTTGCCTTCTTGCTTGTGGTGGAAGTCGATGGCCAAGTGGAAAGCACGCGCGAGCCCGAAAAAGTGTTTTCATGGCACACGGACAAACAAGAATGCGCCTCCTGGCCACCGCCTCGTCGAGCAATCAAGTAAGTGTCATTCAAAAGTAGCTCATGCTCTTATAATAAGCTCACTTTGAGCTGAAGTCACAACCCGCGTTATGGTTAGCGGCTAGCAAGCTAACAGCTAGCAAGCTAACACTGACCGTAACGTTCTCGAAGGTACTGTCTGACGTTTTTCCCCCGTTTTTTTCTTCTTCCGCCATGTGTGTGAACGTGTAAAGCACTTTGGGCACAATATGGTGAAGATAAAAGCGCCATATAAAAAGCAGTCCATTTGCCATTTCGGACATTTCTTCCCAAAATATGATATCTGGTTCGGTCCTTCAGTTAAACCACATCAGGGGTGTCCTCCTTTTTTCTTCCAAGGGCCACATACAAAAATATATATATATAAAATGGAAGGAGGCAAAGGTCACTTTGACACTTTTATTAAACCTAGACACACAATCCATCAATTAGGCAAAGACATATTTATGTATTTATGTACTGCATATTTAAAACAACAACATGCAAGTGTATCCTGCCGGCTGGAATCGGTCCACAATTGGAAGCAAACCAGGATCTTGCCGATTCTGTAAACTTACTTTGGCGTCGGATCTTAATCCATAATGTGTGATTGGTTGAAAAGCAGTTAGAGAGAGATTATTAATTTATTATTTTACACAAACATCTCTTTAAACGGGATCTCTCTGATAGGAAGCGAACCCGAGAGCAAGCAACGGTACCGCCCCGCCAGTCGTCTTCTCCAGAACCCGGAAGTGACAAGTGACGACCAACTTCTTTTCTTCTTCTGTCCTGCCACCCAGTGGAGAAGGTAAGTACTGCAGTAAAATGCAGTCAAGCGTTCAAACATTTGAGTCTTTGGACCAACAACTGCTTGGCTGGCGTTTGGACACCCCAGTTTTAAAACATCCAAGCTTTTTTTTCCTTTTTTTTGCCACTGCCCACTAAAAGAACGAGGAACTGAAAGCATTCAAACAAATCTCAAACCTACTCTCTGCTTAACATGGATGTTGAAATATTACATTTGGTGGGGGGAAGGAAAACAAATTATTTCGGAAAGTAAGTGAAAGTATAAGAGAGAGATACGGACAGACGTCCTCCCTCGGTTTCTCAATATTGGCAGTACAGTAATCAGTTGTTCTTCGCGGAGGGAAAAGAATAAAAACCTGTGAGAATTTTTTGCATTTTCTGACTTGATGTGTTCCCCACGGTTCAGATATGAGTTGCGTATCGGATGAACAACAACAACACACAGATGCTGTTAGTCCATTTGCATGTTAGCATTCAGGTAGCAGAGGCGACGCGCTTGAGAGTGGCATGTTGCCGACATCAATCGTTGGACAAAAATGCCTCATTAGTTGTAAATACATTTTCTGGATGGAGTGAAATGCGATCTTTTGGATTTGCGCTAAAGATGCTCACTGAGCTAAATTCCCAAGCGACGGTGTGAGCTTTTGTGGTCTCCGTGCCCCAGATGAGCAGATATTTTTATAAATGGGCCATGCAAAAAAAAAAAGAAGAATGTCCTGTTCACTGATTGGCAGCTTGTCATGGGAGGGGCGGGGCTAAGAGGGGAAGAATATCAACCAATCCGAGCCCCTCATTCAAAAGCTTAGAAAGTGGAATCAAACGGTCAGTGTAGGAAACAAATCTTTAATGAATGAATGAACGATTGTCACGACTCGGGGTCAACGAGGGCGGCCCGTTGGGGTTCGGCTCTCATGTGGGAATGCGGCTGCGCAGGTACTCCAACACGGCGTCTGTTCCCTTGGCCACGATGGCGGCTCGCGGGGTCCGGAAAGGATTTCCTTCCAGACTCAGACACCTGAACGACACAAACATCGTTTGCATTTCACAGGAAAAACAGAAAAAGCCATTTCGGCAACATGTGACGCCGCTGACGCATTGTTTGTGATGTCACTTCCTGTTTCTAGACAGCATCAGACTTTTCATGTTAGTTGTTACAGCCTTGTTCCGAAATGGAGAAAAACAAACTAAACATTTTTCCGCCCTCCTATTTTTGATGTAAACATCCGTCAACATGTCTTTGGTGTAGTACCACATTTTGCCACAACCTTCCCTCCCGGCAGCACTGAGCGAGCTCTACATTCCGCCTAATAGATTGCAAGACGCACAGGCAGATAAGAACCCCAACTCCAGTAAAAGCCGGTGTTTTTGCCTTGACTAAAAGCTCAACTAAGAAGAAGCATTTGGGCAAATAAATAAAAAACAAAAGCACCGTAAAATGCAATTCAAACGGAGTCCATTAGGAAAAGTGTGGCGCTCGTCTACCTGAGCGTCGTGCACAAGCCCAGTTGTGGCGGCACGTTGAGCAGTTCGTTGTTGGACAGATCCAGCGTGGACAGACGGACCAGCCCCAGCAAGCGGGCGGGGTCCACGTCTCCCACCTGGTTGTTCCCCAGCAGGATGCTTTCCAGGGACGGCATGTCGTACAAAACCGCCGGGAAAGACTTGAACCTGCGGCACAACTTTTTACGCACGCGTTCCAAACGATCCCGTGTGAGCGTTGAGGAGGCTTACTTGTTGTAGTTGAGGATGACCGAGTGAAGTTTGCTCAAATTCTTCAGGTCGGCCGGTAAATCTCTCAGCTGGTTGTTCCTGACGGGCACAAACAAGCGCCGCCGCTTAGAAAGCCACCAAACTGACGGCAAAATGGCGGACTCAGGCAAAATGGCGGACTTCCATGAGTCCATGACTTTTTGGTGAGCCTGCTGTCAAATTTCATGTTGCCCAGTCAAAACCAATGAGCCCCAAATGTGCAGCTGAAGGGCCAAAATGGCGGCCTGAGGTCGCGCGTACCTGAGGTCAAGGTGCAGCAGGTTGGCCAGCGAGCAGACGAGCGAGCAGCCGCTCAGCCTGTTGAAGGCCATGTTGAGCTCCGTCAGCGACGCCCGCGTCTCCGCCAGCCTGCGCGCACACAAACGCGCCAGCCCGTCAGCGCGACCCGACGCCGGCACGTCAGACCCCACGCGGCTGGCGTACTCGCTCACCTGGGCGGCACGTCCGTCAGCAGGTTCTTGCTCAAGTCGGCCGCCGTGACGGCGTGCTCGGCGGCGGCCTGGAACAGCTCGTCCGGGATGCGCTCCGCCTTCTTGTCACTGCGCGGGAACACCACAACGTTTTGGCCACAAAACCCGACCGAGTACCTTACTTTTGAAACCCGAACCCTACTTCCTGTCTTTTTGGCTACGGGTCCCAGAGACCTTTTTGTGGGTCAAATGTCATGTTGCTCAGCTGCCGTTGAGTCCAGCGGACTCGGGGGGCGTCGCCACTCACCTGTACGCCAGCGACTTGAGCGTTTTGATGCTGTGCACGTTGACGGCGGCCTGGCTGGGCAGCGTCATGGCGGTCGGCATGTCGCCGGCATTATCGGGCTCCTCTGCAAGAGCACAAACGCTGACGGTTATGGGCGGCTTACGTAAACGAAGCGGGTTCGGCAAAGCCTCCTTCCTTTCCTTGTTTCCTTTCTTACTTTTCCATCACGTATCACTTTGAAAATGTGATTTGGCTGCAAGCCACAAACGTGTCCGCGGTGCGACTGTACCTTTAATTCGTCCTCGGAGGTACTTGAGAAGCTCATTGGTTCCTTTCTGTGGCCAAGGGAGAGAATCACATGTCAACCATTTGATTAGCGCTTAGCATTTGTTAGCTTGAAGTGACACTCTTCATGTGCACGCCAGATGTTTGGGCTCAAGCTGGACTTGGGTGAAAAATAACCGTTTCATAACCATCCAGTGCAGATATATATATATATATATTTTAAAGGTTTTCAGGTTATTAAATGGACAATTAACCCTTAATTAATGTTTGAGAGAACAACATTATTTTCTTTGGCTGTATTTTGGCTCACTTTAGGAAATGTCATCGAATTTCAGGGGGAAAGAATTTTGACATTTAGGAGCCTCCGGCGGTGCCTGAAGACGACCTCGTTGAATTGATTCCGTGCCGGCGACTTGTCGGCTGATTCGATCCGTCAAACGGGTTAGTTGAAGGCACCCATTGCAAATTGGACCCCGACAATGTTGAAGACAAGGACGAGAGGACAAACCGTCAGCAGGTCCCTCCTGATCCCACGCAGAGGATTTCCATCCAGCAGCAGAAGCTTCAGCTCGGGCAGCAGGCCGAGCGCCGCGGGAAGTCTGACATGCAGACAGGAAGCCAACGTGAGTCTTTTTCCCGAAAGAGGATGACGGAGGCGGGACTTACATGCCAATGTCGTTGTTGGTGAGGTCCAGTCGCGTGAGCGCGCCGAGCGCCGCCACCTGCTCGGGCAGCGTGACGATCTTGTTGTCTCGCAGCTCCAGCACGGAGAGGGCGCCAAAGCTGGACACGTGCTCGCCGGCCACGCTCGCAATCTGGTTGTTTCCCAAGTACAGCTCCTACGCAAAAGGAAAAAGTCAACATCTTCTTGTCAATTTCGAGTTTGCTGACTTTCTGAAATTTTGCCCAACTAAAAAAAAAAAAATCTAAGAAAATCTGAAAACTCAAATGTGTGCTGTAGCATAACATGCTATTGGCATTAGCATGATAAAGGGTTCATCTTTTACGTCCTGTTTTCTAAACATTTTTATTTAAATTACATCTAATTGTATTTGTTATTAATTGAAATATTTGTTTTATTTAAAAAATATATCAAATCTAATTATACAACATTTGTATAAAAAGTCCAAATTTACAGTTTGTTTTTAGACACATTGATCATTTGACATTTTATTCATACAAATAGGAAATTACTATTTTTGTTTTGAAAATGTTTCAAATACGATTTTTACATGTAATGTTTATTTAAAAAAACAAACATTTTTGGTCTTATTTTAAAAAGATTTCTCAAATAATCATTTTATTATTATTTGCGGGCTTGCCTGGTCCGAGGGTCTGCTGGATTTACATACCAATAAATGCATCACGTTTACACATTTCCATCCATCCATTTTCTGTACCGCTTGTCCTCACAAGGGTCGCGGGGTTGCTGGAGCCTATCCCAGCTGGCTTCGGGCAGTAGGCGGGGCACGTTTACACATTTGTTTTATTATATTTAATTTTAAATATCTGTATAAACTATTCAGTTGCATAATTTTTGTGTGAAAAGTATTTCAAGACGGTAGTGAATCACAAATTTAACGTTTCAGAGTAAAGTTACATGACACGCAGAGTTATTTATTAGCCATTTTTTGTTGACATAATCATCATTCTTAAATTATATCCTTATGAATATGATGTTAATCTGTATTAACAAGTCAAAGCAAGTGAGTGGCTAATGCTAAATAAGTTTCCAGTTTTGTGCAAGGAACCACCTGCTGTTAAAGTGCTGCCCCCTGTTGCTATGGAGTGCAATTGTGCCATTATGGCTGCCGATGGCATTTGACCTTGAGCGCAGGAGCGTGAAGCGGCGGGAGTTGCCGCAGTCTGTTGTGTCGCAGGTAGAGCTGCTCCAGGGCCGCCATCTGCGACAGGTCGGCGGGAACGTCGCTCAGAAGGTTGTTGCTGCAGTCCAGCAGCTTCACATCTGCGAGAGAAAAAAAGAGGACATTTGATTTTTGGGGGGGAAAAGTTGAGCTTTTGTCGGAAGTCCGGATGGCTTGCGCCACCCGGGTCTTACTGGTGAGCAGCGGCAGGCTGTCGGGCAGACGGGCGAGCTTGTTGCGACACAGGTGGAGCTTCTGCAGGCGGCTGAGACGGCCCAGGCCGGACGGGAGCTCCGTCAGATGGTTGTCGGAAACGTCCTGCCACACATCACAAGGCGGATGCGCCGCATGTGGTCAAGCTCCGCCCATTTGTCAAGCAGCATTTGCCATCTCCAAAAAACATTCCGGACAACTACATCAGCTAACAGAAAAATGTCATCATTAACAACTCATTTGCTCCCAAAAACGTGTAAATACGTTCTATTTTAAGTGTCCCAAAGACGTATTTATACATTTTTGAAAGTTTTTTTTATTTATGCTAGAGCATACAGAAGGCTTTTATGCAGCCCCTCAGCCAGGGATGCAGAGTGCAGTTCGAGGCGTCTCTCAACGTCGGGTGGACTAAAATGTTTGACTCCGCCCACACAGATTTTTCTAAATGGTTTAAACAAATTTTTTTTTCAACCAAATTTGCAGATTTAATGATGCGCCGTCTTATGACGTAAACTTGGTTTTTTTTAAAACACATTATAGAACATCGAAAATTACAAACAGCCTCAGTCAGCCGGGGGCGGAGCCAACTAAACTGTTTGAGGAAGAGGCGAAAGTGCAGTACTACATGTCCCCAGCAGACCTGGACACTTGAGATTAGTATTTAGGTTTCGGTCAGTTTTTCATTTTCATTGTTTAATACGGTGCTCAAAACATGCTGTAATCGTTACATGTATTATTATTTATAACAAAGAAAGAAAGAAGGCGCATCGAGGTTGAAAATTTGTGTGGGCGGAGTCAAATGTTTAGGTCCACCTGACGTTGAGGCACGCCTCCAACTGCGCTCTGCATCCAGGGCTTACTCCTCAACTTCAAAGTTGAAGAAATGGTAGTTATTACACAAACGGCCAGCAGGTGGCAGCAGAGAAAAAGCCATGTTGAAAAAAAGCTCATTTACTTACAATTCTAAATAGATTTATGAATATTGATGAAACTTGGCTATATTCTAATGCTAATTGCTGCAAAACGGAAACAGATAAAAATAGACTTTTTTCGTGATGAAACAAGAGCCTCTAATCTTTCTTTTGGTAGCTTCCATGTTTATATAGCAATAGAACAAAATATTCTGTGGGCCTTGCAAAATCAGTCCAAATTCAGTAAAACAGTCAAGAGTGAAGGGGGTTGCTTCAGTCAAAATAGCTGGGAGTGAATAACCTTCATTTTTTAAATGCTGATGCTATTTCAAAATGGCTATGACCGTGATGAGCAACTGGTGGCCACTTGAATAAAAAAAAGAAAGAAAGATGGAATGGAATGGAGTTCTCCTCGTGGCCTCTAGGGTACGCAAACTTATGAGCACAACATGTACAAAAGCTAAATGTGGCTTGATGGCTACCAGCTCAGTGAGCGCCTCCAGTTGTCCCAACTCCTCGGGCAGCGCATCCAGCAGGTTCTGCTGCAGCGTCAGGCTCTGCAGGTTCTTCAGCGAGTAGACCTCCGGCGGCAGCCACTTCAAACGGTTGTGACTACCGCAACAAACAGCACAACATCCAGCGCGTGACTCGTAGTCAAGCCGGATATCAAGTGAGAACGGCGGAAGCCGATTGGACGTAACGAGGTCCAGCGCGGTCGTCTTACCCGAGTCGCAGCTGCTGAAGCTCCTGCAGTTCCCCCAAAGCGCCCGGCAGCGTCTCCAGCTGGTTGTCGTGCAGCTAAACGATAGAAAAGTGTAGCAACAATTGAAACTTTTTCTCGAGGAAGGTTCAGCAATTATATTGTAAGAAAATCTCATAGTGTGTGGGTCTTGAAAGAAAGTCAAAATGCTGTCAAATGAGAACACTCAGCTTTAAAAAACAAACAAACGCGCTTGCGAGTGTGAGGCGGGCATACGTCGAGCGTGGTGAGCGCAGGCAGCAGTCGGATGTCGTCGGACAAGCGCGTGAGCCGGTTGGACGCCAACAGCAGCTTGGTGAGGTCCGTCTGCTCCCACCAGCGCTCGGACGCGCCGAACGACACGTTGCGATGGGCCTCCTCGGGCGTGTCCACGTTCAGCCGGTATACGTTCGTTGGGACTGGGCGGGGGGCAGGAGGGGGGGGGGGAATAAACATGAACACGTGTAACGGGGAAAGCGCTGCTGACAGAAGAAGAAAACATTTTGGGCATCCAACATAATACAAATATCATTTCTGTAAGGTATACATCTGAAATCATGAAAATGCATGTAAAGTAATGTTAAATATCGTGCTGGCCTTGAAGGTCAAGTTCCGGGAATACACATTTATGGTGTATGATGACCCTTGTATCGTGATCATTGTATCATGAGATTAAGACCCAATTCTCTTTTCATTCTTTAGGTTGGCTGTGATTCCATTTTGATTGTCTATTGAATTAAGTTCTTTGATGTCCATTCAGTAAGAAGTAGAAATGGCATGAGGTTTTAGCTGTAATTCACCCGCACAACTGTACAACATAAAGAGCCGACAGTTGAAAGCAGCACTGAACACATGACTTGACTTTGGAAAGCGTCAAAAGTGTCCAAAGCACCTTCGCTGAGGCTCCGATTGGTCAGGTTGAGCGTTCCGCTCTGCCGGGCCGCCTTGAGGAGTCCGGAAGGGACGCTGGGCTCACTTTCGGGCGTCCTGAAGCCCCGCAGCGAGTCCGCCTGCTGCGCGCCTCGTGAACGAGACATTTTCCACTCGTTTGGCCGCCACGGACGGTGTTCTGAAGTCTTCAAGGTTTCCGGGGCGTTTGTTTACCTCCACGCCCGGACGCCGCGCACTTCCGCCCGCCAACAGCGACGTCATCACGTCACTTTCTGCTGCCGCTACGGCGTGTGCGGTTGGCAACGCGTCACTTCCGTTGAAGTTCCGTCACAATAAAAATGCTTGACTTGCGCGCAGGAGCTCCGTAAACAGTGATTCTAGCCACCAACAGAGTACGTTTTTATTTTATTTTATAGATTATATTATATGTTGACAAATTACTGGTTTTGGTGGTATTCTTCTCTTAAACACCAACCACGAAAACCACGAGAGCACAACGGTAGTCGGGTTCCTTCACAATAAAAGCATTGACAGATGAGTAGCTTTCAGAGACGGTACGAAATCACAGAATTCCTCACGAACCGAAGATGCAACAAAGTGTTGTACAGAAATGCGATTCGATAAGAAGAAACAAAATAGCAGCGTTTTAACTGTAAAATCAATCAAATCATCAAAAAATATATATATTTAGGTTTTTCACGTTTTGCAGTGTCAGGCGTTGCCTTCTGAAATCATAGCTTTCTTTACAACAAGTGCGGTCTGAAATCACAGAGCTTTCGTCATGTACCTAAGCAACAGGTGTTGCCTTTAGGGGAGGTCCGACATGATAGCTTTCCTTTTCTCGCATAACTTATCAACTTGTGACATTACATCTTGCCTCACAAACGATCAGTAGCCAACTTCATTAAGTTAGGCGTTGCCCTTAAGGACAGCCTGAAATCATAACCTTTAAGTTCATAATACTCGTTTAATGAGTATTAGTGAGGAGCTGTACGTTGGTAATGAGTAACATAGCATAGCAGGTATTGTTATGATTCACGCCCTGATAGGCAACCATAAAATATTGGTGACCTTTGCTCATTGCAGCAAAAAAGAAAGAAGAAGAAGACTTTTGAGAATTGCAGCGCCGTCGTCTATGTTTGTGTGTGAATGAGCTGCAGTACTCGGATACTTTCAGGATGTTTTGGGCTTTTGTCATCTTGTGGGCACTGCAGAATGCAGCCCAGGCCTCAACTTTCAAAGGTAACGTTTTTTCTTTTTCTTTCAGGGTTGGGCCAATTTTTGTGCGGCACATTCACAGATGAGGTCAAATGTTAATGAAAAGTTCAATTGCGCATGTAAAATGGTTTATTTTAATAATAAATAATTGTTTAGAATTAACTGAGAAGCACGTTTCAGATTATGAACATGCAAGTACATTTCAGTTCATTTATTTTTTATTTATAATAAATCATTTGACAAAGTATAATGAGATAAAGGAATACAAATTAATAGTTCAATGTAAAACAATAATTCAGTCACATTTTTATTTGTAATTAATAAATAATCAATGATTTCATATTTTTTATGGACATATAAAATTGCAAATTTTGACAAAATAAGTTTTTAATTTAAATGAAATGAATATTAAGATATATTTCCATTTCAAAATTCTTTCTCATTCTTGTAATTTATTTTTAAAAATTGTTTCAATTGTTTAAATATATTTCAAATGAGTTATTTTACTATTTTTATTGAACTAATTATTTCATGTTATGAATAAAAAAACTAATATAAAATTAATATATGTAAAAATATGCACAATTGTTGACTTTGATTACAAAATAAGACATTATTTAAATGTGTTCATTGTATTATTTTTTTGTTTATAATTCATCATGTACCAAAATGATTATTGTATTTAACTTTTTACAGTAAATAACGGTACCAATTATTAAATTGAATAAATTAAAGTAAAAATTGCAACAACAACAAAAAAAGATTAAATGCATTTTAATCTGCCCCGCTGTGGCCTGTAAAAAAATAAAAATAAAATAAAATAATGAATAAGAATTGAATGTTGTCTTTCTTTCTTTCTTGTGCATCAGGGGCGCGCGTGTCCGCATCTCAGCCGGTGACGCTTCAGCCGTGGCTGACCGGCCTGACGGCCGTGGTGGTCTTCCTCTTCGTCGTCTTTGTCTTCCTCATCCTCAGCAGACTGTTCGGGAAGGACAGGTCGCTCGCTTAAACGCGCACACACGCTGAAGCAGAAGTCTGTCAAATTGTGTTTAGTGAGCGCTTCTCCTTTGCCGAACTCAAAGTTAGGGTGGTGCCATAACAAGATGCATGGTTATTGTACAGGCTGCCCGCAATAAAAGGCCAACCTGGGCAAAGCAGATGTGACCCGAACACGGAAACAGATCGCTTTGTAAACAATATTTGAGGAACGCACCTCTTGGAGCTTTGAGTTCCGTCGCGTGAACAAAAGTGTTTGTCTTCTATTCAACGATGGCTTGAGTATAAAACAACACACACAGGAATGAATTGTTACTGCTCAGTAAAAGACGGCTAAAGTGGCTGCAATTTTGTGTTTTGTCATCCAATTGACATCATACTGTACGTGTGTGTTACACTGCCTCCTAGTGGCCAGGGTGCGTGCGCACACCAGAAGGAGCCGCACAATGTCCATTGAAAGGACAAAATGTTGGCCCAAAATGCTGACATCATCGAGGGCTCGTGTGAATTTCAAATCTGATTGGTTGATAACAGAGTTCCATTAAATTCCACAAGCCTTCAGCAGGCAGATTATATTCACATGGCAACACATGGCAGCTGTAATTTGATTGGACAAAAGTCTGTCAGCGGGGCAGCCAATCGAAAACAGCCAACTTTCATGGAACAATCGTTGGAATTGCGTGTATGTTGTTATGTTGCGTCATACGTGGAGGCAATGACTAACATGCGTGTTGTGGTTTTATTGTAACAGGGATCAGGAGGAAGAGGAGGAGGAGGAGGAGACGAAGGACAAGTTTGTATACAAGAACGAGGTTCTGGAGCTGTATGAAGACGAAGTAAACCAAACCAGCCTGTAGGTCAAAAGAAGATCAAGATGATTTCAAAGCTTTCATTTCATCTCCAGTGGGATTTTTAGAGTCAAGAGTTTGTCTTTCAAAACAAATATATAAACCAGATTGGCATATCGTCGCCATTGGCTGGAAACCGTGTGTGTCCAAATGATCATTTCTCTAAAAGTGTCATAAAGCTCCGCCTCTTTTTCCACTCTGCGGGAGCCGTGTGGGATTTTGTCGCCTCAAGATTGGAAGTCGGAAATTGTTCTCGATTTTCATTGAGTGGAGGAACGAGTACACGCAAGGAAATGACAGCCGTTAAACTCCGAACCAACAGGGGGCCCTCAACACAAATAGACAAACAGCAGACAAGATGCTAGTCAAAGTCAATTCAAACCCAGAACCTGCTAGAACCACCATGCCACTGTGTTGCCTTTCATTCCAATGGCCTCCATTTTGACACCCTGTTAGTTTGCTTATCCATGAAAGGCTCAAAGCACACGACTTAGTTGGTGTGTGTGTGTGTTAGCTGTAAGAACTTGATGAAGGTCCTAATCTTCTCAGTGACGCCCCCTCGGTGGAGTCCAGAACGTTTTTTTTGTTTTTTTTGTGGCGATGACGCAAGGACGCGTCCCATCCGAGGTGAGCCGCTCGCTGGACTCTTCACTTGCTAAATGAAGCAAGACGCACGCGCACTTGACATCCCTCAGGAGGACTTTCTTCCTCTGGTGACGTTCGCAAGATGAAGACGAGGAGTTCATCTTCCGCTCCTTAGCTCCAAGCGTTTGTCTTCCGTCTTTGACGCCTTGACGGCGTGGCGGTCGCCATGGCGATGGCATCCGGCTCAGTGAGGTGGCAACTGCGCTACGATGTCGGCGCCAACACCTGGTGGATGGTCAGATTGATTCTTTTTTTCTTTTCATTTTATTAGCTCGTGTGTAGAAGTTAATTATGCGCTCAATTGGATTCATTTGACTGAAAACAACAACAAAAATGCAAACCAGGCACGGATCTAAGATTTTTAGAGGCGGGCTCCACCGATACATACATGAAAATAACTTATCAATATATTTTCAAATTTGATATGAATGCTGGAGGGGCTTAAATGAGGCTACACGGATTTCTGAGGGGGCCGTAGTTAGCCCCGCCTTGCTAGCCCCAGCAGCGCCATCTTTGACGTAAACACAACATGAAAACCAAACACAGAGAAGAAAACTAATTGGAAGTCGGTGATGATGTTGCCGATGTGTTTCAGTTGCTCAAGTCCGCGTGAAGTGAAATGTAATTGGAGACGGCACGGACAAAAAAGTGTTGCTAACATGGCTGCCAAACTTGAATGATGAACAAAACATCGGCAAGTTTATAAAATGCTTTGTCGACTGAATGTGCTGAAACCACGTCCAGATGTTCAACTGTCAATCAAATACGACCTGGAAATATTAATGCTACTTGTTTAGCATCTTTATGGGGCGATACGCTCACCGAAATATTGTACCGCATTTGGTCCGTGACGTTTTCAACTTGTGATGTTTAGCGAGCGTGGAATGTAAACGACGCCTGACGCGCTTCGTTGCGATGAGCGGAGGAGGAAGCAGATGCTAACAGATGCAGCCAACAATAATTCTGTCGCAAAGCGCATAAGCTAAGCGCCGTAGCTTTGGCTGGAGAAAGTCTTAGCATGGCGGCTAACATCCAGCACGGGGACAGTCGAAAATGCTCAACGTAAGATGAAAACTGCAAACAATTGTCGTCACAATATATGTGAACATCTCCACTTATTCCCACTTCAGAAAATATCTGAACTCACTTTTTTTTTTTTGCTACTCGCTAATGCTAACCCGTGCTAACATTGCAGCTGTGCTTAGCTTTTTGTCTTTGACATGCTTGAAAGCACTAGTACGTCACTTTGTATAGAGCTATGGCTGTTTTTATAGTGTTCTATAAATAAAGTTGAGTTGAGTTGAAAGTGGCTGTGGAACTTGGCCAAGGCTAGCTGCCAAGTCATTGGCTGGAGAACTGGAGCACTTATTGGTCATTTTTTCTCACTGTGACATCACAGTGGGCTGAAGATGGTCAGAGATCATCAGACTCATTTGGGTGCTCAATTACAGACAACAATTAAAAGTCACTTTCCCACAAAATCTGATGTCGAAAACGCGTGAACGCGCCGCTGGAGCGCCGACGGAGCGCCGACGGAGCGGGAAGAGGCCGAGCGTCTCGCTAAGCTGCTGCTGCGGCTGATCCGTCTTAAAAAGGATCATTCCTGCGTCAACATCTGTCCTCCCGGGCCAAGCGCAACACATGCGGCAACTTCGGTGGAGTCTTTCGTACGTCACAAGTCCTTCAACGGGCAACTTAAATCTGACTCCAGTCAAGTCACTTCGAGGCCCCGCCTCTCATCAACCAGCTGACACAGTGCTCATAATATTAGAAACAGCTGCCGGTAAGATGCGACACAACCCCAACCCCGAGCTGGTGCCCGTTCACCCTGGGGCCCCGCGGAGCCGGCTGGGAACAAATTGCCGCTCTGTGCTGGGGGGGGGTCACACAAAGAATCCCTCGTCTCCTCCTCTTCTTCAGTCTGCTGCCCGCCATTTTGTCATCACGTGCTTTGTTGTCGCTTATGTGCTAAATTACTTCCACGTGGCCACCAGCAAGGGGCGCCAGAGAGGAGTTTATGGGAAGAAGCTGAGTCAGCAGCTCACGATTTCTCTCTCTTTACACACACACGCACACGCACACGCACACGCACACACACACACACACGGCAGATCATAAAATCCGCCAGGTCGAATGCAGCATTAACAAAAAGACAAAATGATGACAATGCCATTTTTCCCGCCCTTTTCATTGCAAATCCTCAAAAGAATCGTTTGAAAACCCCGCGTACATTTTTTTTTTTTTTTCGGTTAGCTGCTTCCCAGTGAGGCTCATTTGGGTCAATTTCCTTGATGGAGTTTTGGTTTCACCGCAAATAGCTGCTTCAAACCAAAATGGTCGCCTTCCTGTTCCATTTCAGGTGTTGGCCCTTGACACTTTTGTGTGTATGTTGTTATAACTGGCAAGTTTTGGGGCGGGTTCTGCGTGATCACAAAAAGTTCTTAATGAACATCTGTGTTTTGTCTTATTAGATGATTGTTTTATTAATGTTTGTATGAAATGTCCGTTTTAGTGACGTTACAACAAACAAGCTTTGTTGAATTCTGGGGCAAGATGACAAAGTGTAACCCAGTTGACGTTTGGGGCGGTACGAGGGAGTTTCGACTAGACGAGTGCTTTCCACTCAAGAGTGTGAAAGGAAAAAACACTTCAGTGTTCAATTGTTCATTGTTTGTTTATGTGCATTGAGTGGCGACCAGTCTGTTGTTTGTCCATATGTGAGCTGACCGGCGGGCGACCAGTCTGTTGTGTCTTTGTGTACATTGGACACAAAAGGTTGTTGTTGATGTTCTGATTGGTTGATAGTTGATGACATCACTTTGAAGGGTTCAAGTCACTTTTTTTTTTCCCAGCTGTAGCATATATATGATGGAGAAAAATGTGATGGGCTTTCTTTGTGGGGTGACTCCCATCATGCAATGCGGCGACGCCCCCCCCCCCCCCTTCTTTATCAAAGTTATAGTCTATTTATTATTGTTGTTACTTGCTAATGGTGGAGGAGGCGGCGGCGCTCCTTGGCGGAGGTGAAGCCAAAAGGTGAACGCGGCTCCATCGTGCTCTGCCGCAGCCTGCCGGGAGAGGGAGGGGGCGAGCGGGGGGGGCGGGGTGGGGGTGAAGGCGGCGGTGGGGGGGCTGGCCGGGGCTCGACGCGGGACGGTTGCGCTCTTGGATTTCCCCCCCGCTGGCACGGAGCTCGTGTCGGCCGTGAATATGGAATGAGAAGGGAAGGCCGCTGGAGATGGGCCGGCGTTGACATCCGCTTCAACTTCCTCGGCTGGCGGCTCGGTTCGGAAATGGTAGGACAACAACAGCAACAAGAAGAAGAAGAAGAAGAAGAACAAGCGGTTCCGTTCTTTACCGTTTTGTGTCACCAACGCGGCGTGCCCAAAAAAGGCCACGGAGCCGAGTTAGGAAGATTATTTGGCACATAAGTTGCGCCCTTTGTCCCCCCGGTCCAAATGTCCCATGTTTAGTTCTTGAACAGTCTCAGTGCGACGTGTGACGTTGGCGAGTCCTTCGCCAAACTTCATTCAAAATTAAGCGGATTAAACAACATGTGGACATTGGCGGATACTCGCGTCTATTAGAAAAGGACTCCTAGAGTTTCTTAAGCATTTACACTCTAAACTATAGTTCGGTTTAGTAATAACAAGCGACAGACAACGTTTTGTATTTTAAATGCTTAACTTTTAGAGTTGAGTCGCCAGCGGACGGCTTCCTTAACAGGGCGGAAGTTAGCCGTCGAAACCACGGGAAAACTTGTTATTTTGTCCTTAACAGGCGTTTATAGCATCTCGCGTTGACGCCGAATTTGTCCAAATGCCGCCAAAAAGGAGAACATTCGGGTGCTTAATGCGAGACAACACACCATTGGGCCACAAATGTCGCTCGAATTGGACTGTTGGCTTTTCGAAAGGGAGTTTGGCGTGAGGACGCTTCGGTGCGGAAGCGGACCTCTCGTGTTGTCCGCCGGGCTCCATCGCACCGCGGCTCGGCGAGACCCGACGCCGCTCGAAGGCTCGTCTTGGCCGGCCTGTACTTGGGGCGACTGCCGGGACGGCGGGAAGGCCAAGTTCAACTTCCTCGCGGCGGCGGAGCGCGCGCGTCTGCGTGCGTGTTACTCAGCAGAAAATGGCCGCAGTCGGACACGGCGAGCCGAGGGACCAAAAAGTGTGGCCGGCAGAGGGCCTGCGGTCCCGGCGAGCAGCTGCACAAAGAGCCGAGCCGGGCTGCGGTGCCAGCCCGGCTCGGCTCGGTCCATGAATTGAGGAACAAGAAGCACCGGAGACCGGACGTGTGGTCTTCATTGTGGCAGCTGATGGGCGAGCAGCAACAAAGTGACATTTAATGACTTGGATGGAGTCAAAGTGTTGATTTCAAGCATCACTTGAACCCTTCGCCATCCAGCAGACGCCAATGACTTGTTGTGGCACGCATTTGTGTTACTGCTTTTTAACGAAGAGAATAACACTTGATTGTTGAAGTTGTCGAAAGGGTATTTGTTGACCCGACTTCGCGTGTGCCTTCAAAGGGTCGTGACCTTGTGAGGGACGTCAGAATTATAATAATATTTGGTTAATCTGCGTGTGACCGTAAGTGTGGGAATTGTGGCCGAGAGCAGCTCCTTGTGAGTGTCATCATTTTGTGTTTTGTTACTTGGTTGGCAATAAATGGCTGGAAGTGCGTCATCAGCTGAGGGGGGCTCTCCTTGCCCACTTTAGTCAGAGCATCAGTGTATCGTAATTGCGCTGCTTTCCAGCAGATCTCTGACTTGTTGAAACTTTCATGTTTTCTCGCAACACAAAGCAACCAAATTGTCCGTAAAAGTGTAGTTGGTTGCTTGGAGGAGCAAAAACAGAACTTTATGCATCTTTGCTTTTCTTTTCTTTTCCATTTTGGGACACGTCTGAGTCGTACGGGGATGCAAAGCGTGTGGATGAGAAGAATGAAGTCTCCTCTCGTATTGTCAAAAGTAAAAAAAGAAGAAGAGAGAAATTATTCTCTCCTGGTTTTTAAAGTGGAGCGAGCGGAAGTGGCCTCCTTTGCGCCAAAGACCGCAGCAGGAGCCCGAAGCGTAGCGATGTACTTTGCCGATGTACTTTGTGCGGCGACGGTACTCACGAGTACGCTTATGTGTGTTTTCGTCCTCAGGACGAGTTCCATCCGTTCATCGAGGCGCTGCTGCCGCAGGTGCGAGCCTTCGCCTACACGTGGTTCAACCTGCAGGCCAGGAAGAGGAAGTACTTCAAGAAGCACGAGAAGAGGATGACCAAAGAAGAAGAGAGGGCGGTCAAGGAGGAGCTTCTCGGGGAGAAGGCCGAGGTACGCACCTTTTGCGTTCGATATATTCGTCCGACCGCATGCGTCGACGTTCTCGAGTCCAGGCGTATTTGTTACTCAAATTGCGTCGTTCAAATTTGAAATACTTTCCATCCATCCATTTTCTGTACCGCTTGTCCTCACAAGGGTCGCGGGGGTTGCTGGAGCCTATCCCAGCTGGCTTCGGGCAGTAGGCGGGGTTACACCCTGAACTGGTTGCCAGCCAATCGCAGGGCACACAGAGACCAACAACCATACTACTTTCCTAATTGCTTTATTCTTTTTTAAGCAGTAACGATGAGTAAAATACACAAATGTACGTACACGTTTACTTTTGTGTCTAATCGTTTAATTAAAGTGCTCATCAACGGGTTTTCATTGAATCTGTTAATTCATTTATCGAAAATGAAATGCATTTATAGACTCGTTTTACTTCATGCAGTTAACTTTTTACATTTATAGTTGATTAGTTTATGTATTTCAATAAATGAAAGCATTCGTTTTTTGTGTGCCGATTATAGTACACAATTAATTTAAAAATTGTTTAATTACTTTATTGTAAATAATAAAAAATATTAGTAAAGAAATGCATTTACATTTGAGTGTTTTTGAGTGTTTAATTAATTGATTATTTACTCATGATTGGATTTATGGTTTTAAAATGACCATAGACTATTATAAATACATAATATAATATTATATATCTTTTGCCTCCTCTTTAAATGACCTGGCTCGTCTAACAGTTGTAAATAAGTCCGATGAGCAAAAAGTTTTCTAACGTCTGCTCTAAACACGTGACGTGCCTGTGACGTGTCAAGCAAAATCATTTTTGTAAAGAAGTTTCAATGCAGGTTTTTTTTTTGGGTCAGGCACAACAGTGGACAGCTAGGGTCCAAATTAGACATGTAATTATCATCATGTCCAGCAGAGGGCGCCCGGACTACATTGTTCAGCTAACCAGCAGGATACTGCTGTTGAATGTTCCCATTGCTGTATTTAGGACTACAGTGAACCCCCCTAAAAAGAAAAATATGAATTAATACGATAAAAAACAACAACCGTACTTCGTTAAATAAACCAGAATATAATGCATTTCCCCTGAAAAACTGCGGGTTAGCCCCCCCCCCAATTTGTATGCAGGGGTTTACTTTATTGTTTTCTTCATTTTGTTTAGGCACCCAGGTGGGCAGCTGCAGGTCCTAATGAAATCCAGGATGAAGTCGCATCCTTTGTCCAAATGTACATTTTTGTTTTTTTTGTGGCAGGTGAAGCAGAAGTGGGCCAGTCGCCTCCTGGCCAAACTGCGAAAGGACATCCGGCCGGAATGCCGAGAGGACTTCGTCATGTCGCTCACGGGCAAGAAGGCGGCCTGCTGCGTCCTGTCCAACCCCGACCAGAAAGGGAAAATGCGACGCATCGACTGCCTCCGACAGGCCGACAAGGTGGAGCGGGCGCAGGCGGGCCGACGGGATCCCTGCGGGATCCCTCCGGGCTGACGCCGGCGTGCGTTTTGTCGCCCGCAGGTGTGGCGGCTGGACCTGGTGATGGTGATCCTGTTCAAGGGGATCCCCCTGGAGAGCACGGACGGCGAGCGTCTGGTCAAGGGCGGCCATTGCGCCAACCCGCTGCTGTGCGTGCAGCCCCGACACATCTCCGTCTCCGTCAAGGAGCTCGACCTCTACCTGGCCTACTACGTCCACCGCAGAGGCCAGTACTCTTCTCCTTTCTGATCGGGCACCGGGGTGCCCCCCCCCCCCCCCCGACATTGACTGGGGCGTCTCTCACCCGCCGGCGTCTGGGCTCGGTGGCAGCTCACGCTTCCTGTTCTATGGCTATCGTCGCGCCATTTGTAAGCTCGGGATGCAACCGCAGCCAAACATCACGTACGATATTATCACGATATACAAAAAAGGTCGCAATAGTGTAAGAAAATGAGCTCATACTAAAAACACACACACTCAATATTGTGCTTTTTGTACATTGCAGCAAAGTTTTATAAAAATATTAGAAATATGATCTCTACTAAATATAGAGATATTGAGGCACTTACCTGCTAATGAAAGCACACATTGAGTTTCGACTCGAGCTGCCAAACGATGATTTATCAGTTTCACGTCTTAGAATTTTGATTAATCACGATTAATCACTTCATTCAATTCATTTGAGTTAATGAAGTCAATTTTTTCAAAATGTGATGTTATGAGGACGTCTTCGAAAAATTGTTATCCACTGCACGTGCTCGTCTTCCTCTTTTTCTAATCAGTTAATTATTTGCATAATTGAAAACGAAACAAAAACTACGGCATACGTAAAAATGTATTCAATGCTTTACTTTGACGCATGCATATGTGCTACCCTGTAACGTACACGGTGAATGCAATCATTTTTGTGTGATGAATTAATGAGTTAATGCTTTAACTTTGACAGCACTAGTTTCTACAAATATTGACTCTGCTCACAGTCGTATGACGTTCCCCCTTTCATCTGACCATTAGCGTGGATTTGAAACAGACGGGACAAAACATGCCTTGTGAAAATTAAACTGCACAAAAAAACTAGCCACCAGAGGGTGCTAGAACTGCACGAATGGAAATCAACCCAAACCTTTTCACAGATGTGCTGTTTTTAATAATGTGACACGACGACGACGACGACGATATATTGTGGCAGTTTTAATATCGCGATATCACGATATTGCCCGTATCGTTACATCCGTACTGTGTGCGTGCAGAAGCCGAGGAGGGCAGCAGTCCCGCACGGACTGCGGTGGCGTCGGATCAGGAGGACAGTCGCACCGCCAACATGGGTAAGCTAGCGTGTAGCGTGTAGCATGTAGCGTGTAGCGTGTAGCGTGAGCGTGAGCGCCATATGACTCTGCTGCGGTCCGTGTCGCAGATGGCCCCGAGTTCCAAGATGCCTTCGTGACGTCGGGAGTTTTCAGCGTCACGGAATTGGTGCAGGTGTCGAGAAGTAAGTCAGTCGATTACGAGTTTTCCCCAATTTGATGCGATTCACTAAAGTTCAATCCAATATCAATGAATTATGTGACATCAGTTCTTCATAAATGTCAAGCACATGATTGCAAAAATTCCACAAATATTAAATTCCAAAGTAAATTTTGTGGAAGCAGTAACTGGTCAAATGATTGAGTTTGTTAATGAAAGTGTAAACATTGGCATCAGCAAGGATGAAATGAAAATACTTTCATCATTCTAATTTCATAATTGTAAATATAAACTATGATAAATGCGAATAATTGACGGCAATTTAAAAAAATGAAAAAATACAATGATTTTACCAATGCGGCCCACTTGGTATAATATTTGTTCCCCCTTGTGGCCGCTTAGCTGAAATGAATTTGACAGCCATGATGTAAACAGCACGTTTCAAGAAAACAGTCGGCCTTTAAAATTCTATTTTCTTAAGAATATATAGAGGAAAAGAGTTATTTTAAATAATTGATTCCTGGTTTTATGAATGTATATTGGGCTCAAAAAGGAAAATCGATTGGATATTGATGATTCCTTTCTTTTCTTCAACCAGCCCTCGTAAGGGACAATGTCCACATTCATCAGTTGGAATTGAAGACATGAAAGGATGTTTTAATTCAATCGAGCAGAAAGATGAATTTGATTTTGGAGTCCAGAACGCATCAAGTGTGCAACGTACACAAATAGAAAACCCGGTAAATGCAGTTCAAATGTCACTTTTTTGAGGTGATACAACTTGATTGGAACGATACGGTTTGCTTCTTCTTGAAGCAAAACAGAAAAAAAACGATTTCAAATGAGGAAAAAATCCGATTTCTTTTTGTGGGGAAAAAGAGTGAAGATTTGATCTCGCGCTGCCCCGGGATGCTCCTGAACGCAACGCGAGGACGGAGATGGCCTCAAGTCAAGGCGGCGCTCTCACCTGTGCGCGTGTGCGTGTGCGTGTGCGTTTGCAGCTCCCGTCGTCTCGGCCGTCGGACCGAGTTTTTCCATCGGGGAGCTTCAGGGACATCTGGCCTACGACCTCAACCCGGCGCTGCCGCAGCCCGTCAACATGCGGCGCACGCTCGCCAGCACCTCGTCCAGCGGGTGATCACGCGCGCGCGCACACACGCGAGTCTCAAGACCTTTTGCGGGGGTGCGAGGGACCAAAACGGAATGCAAATAGCAAAAATGCCTGAATACTTCATTTCAATCTTTTGTGAAAGAAAACAAGACAACATAAAACAATATTCTTGCATGTTGAATGAAAAGGAGCCGAAAGAAGACGAGTCTTATTTTCTCTTTCAAGTCAAGTCATTAAAAAAAGGATTGAAGATTGAAAGCGTCACTTGGGAATCAGCTCACAATATTTCAAATGCTCGCCAACTTCATTTTGGAAACAAAACAAAAAGCATCTTGAAGACTTTTAACGTTGGGAAATGATTTTGGAATGAATATGAAAGTGTTTTGGGGTCCATTTTTTGTTTGATTTCAGGCGGCCTGCAATGACAAACGTTAAGTGGAAAGCACGGCGTTCTGATTTTAAATCATTTAATATTGCGCTTGTCTCCATCTCAGTTGGCGGCCATTTTGCCACTTGCCGCCAACTGAAACGGACGTCACGGCGTCGGAGGGCTCGGGTCACGAGTGTCGCGGCTCAGCTGTGTCCTGAGTTTGGTCATGTGACCTTTGCCAGCTCATTTTCAGTGCACAGCAAGTGGCAAAATGGCCGCCGACCCCCCCCCCTGAGATGGATAATTATTGCTTCGTTCATATTCTACAAGCATAATATTGATCAGAATGCCATGTTTAGGCAGACGCAACATATTTATTATAAAGGACATTTCTGACTTAGTCATTTTTTGCGTCAATGAGTCAAAGGTCATTTTATTGCAATTGGACAAAAAACGCACCCTGAAATCAAACGTCACGTCCACTTTGACATCAACTTTGTCCAAAAGACGAAAGTGCGCCACTTGCAGTCGTGGACTGACTTGGCGGGCGACGACGGCGTAACTTTCACGTAAAACATTCGAAGAATGAATTCTGCTGCTACAAGTTAGCTGTTAATGCTAACAAGGTCACAAGTCTCTAATTATCGTCCGTCCGTCCGTCCGTCCGTCCGATTTCATCCTCGTGCAGGAGTAAGCGTCACAAGTCGGGCTCCATGGAAGAGGAGGTGGGCAGCCCGGGAGGAGAATATTACCACTCGCCGTCCTCCCCGGCGAGCAGCTCCAGAAACTGGACGGACGACATGGAAGGAGGTAACGAGACAGCAAAATCAATGTGTGTGCGTGCGCGTGCGTGCGTGTGTCAGCTGTCTCCTTGTGTGTTCAGGTGTGTCTCCTCCAGCGAAAAAGGCGGAGCTGGACAGTCCTTCGGCCCAGGAGGACTCGCCCAGACTGGGATCGTTCACTCAGCATCACCGGCCCGTCATCGCCGTGCACGGCGGTCAGTTTGGCGGGCGGGCGGCTCGTTTTCGGGGGGGGGGGGGGGGGGGGGGCGTAGCAACTTGACGGCTGAAGAAAAAAGAAAAAAGAAATCACGAAATTGACTCGGCTTATCATCGTCACTTTAGCTTTGAGTGCAAAAACACAAGTTTGTTCAACCTTGAGCAGACTTTTTGTTAGCACGATTTGAACTAAAACATTGCCGAACGTCCGACAGGCGCGCGGAGTCGCTCGTCTTGAGTTGGAACCAGAAAAAAGTCTGCCGTGCTCAAAAGTGCCAAACAACGTCAACGCGCTTTGGTAACTCGAGCCGGCGACCAATCCGGATCTCGAGTTCCGCAGCGAGCTTGCGACTGAGCGATAATTAATCACACATTATTTTTCACGTTATTAACTCATGATTCACTCGCAGCCATTTTCACTGAAGCAACCCCCTTCGCTCCCGGCTGTTTGACTGGATTTGGACTGATTTTGCAAGGCCCACACAATATTGTGTTCTATGGTTATCAAAACATGGAAAGATTCGAGTCTCTTCTTTCATCAGGAAAAAAAAAGTATATTTCTCTCTGTTTCCGTTTTTGCTGCAATTAGCAACAAAATAAAGCTAAGTCTCATCATTATTCACAAACTTGTTGAAAACTGTGGGGAAAAGAGCTTGTTGCAACATGGCTGCTCTCTTATACTCTGTTGCCACCTGCTGGCTGTTTTTGTAACAACCACCATTGCTTTAAGCCACCTGTTCATGTCAGAAGCTGCATTAAAGTCTTCTGTTTGTTCTTGCATAAGAAAACATTTGAAAAACAACAACTTATAAATTACGTCTTTGGGAGCGAAGGACAAAGTATTAGAAAACATTTACACGTTTTTGGGTTTGAGTTCATCCGCTTTTGAAATGTGAATATTTGCGTGTGTGCTTGTCCAGGTCTGTCCCGTCCTCACCCGTCGCCATCTTTGCACTTTGCGTCCTCGTCCTACTTCCCACACGGCGCCATCCGTTACCCTCCTCACCTGGGCCAGGACCCCCTCAAGGATCTGGTCTCGTTGGCGTGCGACCCCGCCAATCAAAGCTCGGTGAGCGCTTCTTCGCAACTGCACGTCTTCTTCTTCTTCTTCTTCTTCTTCTTCTTCCGCTCGGTCCTGAGGACACGTTTGTGTTTCCAGCTCAACGGCAGCAACCAGCTGAAAATGAGCAGCCATTACTTGTCCTCTCAGATGCTGGCCCCCCCCCTGGGGCCGCCCCCGTCCAGCCTGCCCCGGCCCCCCCTGCCCCTCGACGTCAAGCCCCCCAGCACCTCCTCCGACGGCGCTGCAAACTCGCCCACGTCACCGAGTAAGTGCTCCAAATCTCAAAATCACGTCGGACCTCATTTATTATGATGAAAAAAATAATAAATTAATAAATTCATCATTTGACATTTTTGACTCATTTTTGAGTCTCCATTCATTCCCAATGAAACATTCGACCAAAAGGTTTACGACGTTCCAAATTCAAAACGTTCAGTTCACTTAGTTCACCTTGAGGACAATTTTCAACACATATTGAAGGAAATTGCATTTTTCACCAACAAACACGATTTCACTTTTTCTTGCCCCCAAAATTCACACTTTGCGACCAATTGAAAGCATTTTTGAAAGAACGTTTTGCCATTAGCCAAATGAGCTGAAATGTCAAAATAAAAGCCCTAAATTCAACGTTTCTACATATTGACCTCTCATTTCTGCAATTGTTAATCGATTCAATTCTTTCCCGTTTCAAAATCTGGTCCCACAATGTTCAAAATAAACGTCTTAAAACGTGTCCTTTTATTTTTTTGTGGGCATATTCATGACCCGATTTCCGCTTTTCTGGACCGATTCCAACTGCTAACTGTCCTGCTCATCATCAGCATTCATGCACAATTTCTCCAGAAATGTCCGCATCGCTATTTAGCGAGCTCGGGTCAAAACGCGGCTAACGAATGTTGTGGCTGTTTTGCCCGTTTGGTCTTCCGCAATCCAACTTGTAAATCAGGTGCGTTAAAGTGGACTGATGATGTCATCCCAACAGCGTACTCGGCGCCCGGGACCCCGGGGACCCCCCCTGCCAGCCGCTCCTCCTTTGTTGGCGTCGCGCCTCGAGACCCCGCTGGACTCTACCAAGCGCAGGTTGGTCACGATCGCACTTCACATCCGCAAACGGCGCGATCGAACCCGACTGCCGTTCGCTTCGTCAGGTGGCTTATTGTCAAAAGGGGTGGCAAACCCAAGTCCAGAAAGTCAAAACCCTGCCACAGTTTGGCTTTAGCCCCGGGTGCACTTGCTGTCGCCCTCGCTGGCTCCCATGGCGCTCGTTTACCAGCTAGCTAGCTAGCTAGCTAGCATCGGGGCCTAAAGCCAAACTGTGGCAGGTTTTGACTTTCTGGACCTGGATTTGCCACCCCTGCTTATTGTTCCGTCCACGGAGCCGCAACGTGCAGTATCCGAATGAACGCACAGCTGTGCAGTAACGAGCTGTGGGACGTACAACCGATGTGTGCTGGTCTGGACTTGATGTGGGTCAGTTTGCCGTTTGCTGCATTGCAGTCAAGCCGATCTCGAAAAACGTCTCCGCTCCAAAACGCTGAGCCTGCGCGCACGCACGTGCGCGCGCACGCACGCACAATGCAGCTCATGCATTTTGAAACCTTTGAACTTGCCATCTTAAGTCTTACCTACCTGTTTTATTGACTTTATTTTGAATGTTCAGTTGTGCCTTGAGATACGAGCGAGCTGACTTTCCAACGTTTTTGAGATGCAAGCTGTTGTTCCGGCCAAATGATGATGTATTTATTTTTGCTTTGACTTGTGAGCACCAATTTGAAACACAAGCGTTGCTCCCAAAAAACAGCTTCAGGCTGTTTATTGCCTTTTCCCGTTTGCTCAAGAACTGAACTTGATACAATGAGAATTTGGCCTTGTTGAAAAGTTTCAATGAACAGCATACGATGATTTGAATTCTATTGAATGATGGAATTCATTTTATGAAGTTCATTATCACGGAATGCTACTTTTCTGCGTTAAAACCCACACCTCAAAAAAAATATTTGGGGGGGGGGCTAGTGGCTGTAGCCTGGAATGGATTAATGTCATTTCCATTCATTTCAGTGAAAAAACACAATTGGAATGCTTTGAGATCTGAGTGCATTCATGGGTCACATTCAACTCGTATCTCAAGGCGCCACTGTATTGAGCATCCATGGTCCTGAGCATAGTAAGTCACATTTCTCATCGCGTGTGTGTGTGTTGCAGTCTTGGTATCTGGGCAACTGAAACACTACATGATCTCCTCCGTGTGCTCACACCTGCACATAACGACATATAAGCGGTCCGGTGGGTGGACTATATGGAGCGCATGGGTTCGAGATGTTTATGGGTCACGCGGACTCCAAACGGCTCTCCAGACTGCTCGCTGGAAGGATTTCCCGGGAAAGGACGTCAATCAAGCCTTTAACCCCGCCCCTCCCTGCAGGTGCTGCTTATCATATATGCAAATAAGCCTTGCTCTTTTGTTTCCTGTATTCCCAAAAGACTCCAACGAGAGAGAGAGAGAGAGAGAGAGAGAGAGAGCGAGCGAGCGAGCATCTTTTGATTCAAACCTGATTTTTGCACTTTTTTTCCATCGTCCCCACAAAACAAAACGAAGAGTAGAAGGACGAAGACTTTTTTGGATTGACAATCACCGTCAGCGTGAAAGCATGAAGTTCACACGGTGAAGCCCCTTTCACGCAGAGTGTCAATTAGAACACAGCAAAAGCGGGACGTTGCCCGATAATTGTTGTGGTGAACGTGAGCGACGTCCTCTCATGACGAGACGTTACGTGCGTTTTTTGTGACAAAATGGTGGCTCTTTTGAAAGTACGATTTTTGTCACTTGTTTTGAACATTTTGTGTCACCTCTGCGTGAAAGGGGCCAATGTGTGAAAGGATTGGTAACGATGGCCTATAGAAGGAATGTGGAATGTGCCCCCCCCCCCCCCCCCCCCCCAGGAATCCATCCCATCCCTCCAGCTTGGCTCGCTGGACCTTTTTTGAAAGTCTGTTTTGCACGATATGTCCTAAACCACAGTATGTGCCTTGCCTTGCGTTCAACAACAAGAATAAGGATAAGATGAATAATAATGACGAAACGGAACAAAACTTTTCATGGTACCGCTTCAAGAAAAGAGAAGAAAAAAAGTTGCATGCGAGATTGCTTGACGCTAGGTTAGCCTAGCACGTCCACACTTTAGTGTTGATCATTTTAGACGTACGTCAAATCAATATATAAACGGTCCTTATAGGTTCGAGCCGCGTTTATTCTTCCACACGACCTGCGACAGGTGAATATCGGCGGCACATCGAGCGGACGGCATTCATAAAAAAAGAAGAAGACGTTTTAACTCGATCACAGTCTTTAAACGCGTTGAAAGTCAGACACTTGAGCTCCGGAGAATTCCCGTTTGAAAATATCCCTTCGCGCCCGTTCTCACTCTCGCTGTCAAGAAATGGAAGACGATGCATCGTATAACGTCGCTTTGAGGAAACCACGACTCTTGCTCGTACACTTGTCCAAAAAAGAGGCAAAGCGCACAGCAGGGAGGCTGCTAAGCTAAGCTAAGCTAAGCTAAGCTAAGCTAAATGACGGCACAGACCTCTTAGCTTTGATTGGCTGTTTGAACACCGTCCAGCTTGATTTCCAAACCGAAAATAATCCTTTTCCGCTTTTTATTATTATTATTTTGCATGCACGTTTATTCAATTTAATCCTACAATGAAAACACACAAGTGTGTCTAAATACTTTGAATGTATATGAAATGTTTGCGCGGTGGCCGAGCCACGCGCGCGCGCGCGCGCCATCGCGATGCTAATGTCGCTAAAGCTAACCTCTGCCAGGAGGATCAACTTTTCGTTTGCACAGCGGAAACGGGACGAAGCGAGCGCAAGAAATCAAAGGAGAGGAAAAGCGCACACGCGGCAAGAAGCGGCAAAAAGACCAAAGCCATGCAAATGTTGTCTGGAGGACATTTGGAAAGCGTTTCCGTTCCCTCAAAGGGCTCTCCGTCCCCCCCGAACCAAAGCGGACCGCTGTTTGTTTGGCCCGATTGCTCTTCCGTTGCGTTCCGCGGCTGGCGCGTGCGCTGCCGTCTTGAAAATCACAATTGAGTCCAGCTGGAAACGGAACGAACATCTTTAGCATAACTAGCGGCGTCCTGTTGAATTTGTCCTTACGTTGTTCTTTTTTTTTCTTTCTTTGGGAAGACCAAGCATGTGCTCGTAGCATGGAAACGATGCTAATCAAGTTGCAAGAAATTCACAAACGAATGAATGCAGCAGATTCCCGCACATTTGCACTCCGGCGCCATTAGACTCACCTATCGCATTTTTTTCCAACCTCAATTATTTATGGGAAACATATTGGCAGTGCGCCCTCGCATATTCAGTACTTTTTTGGGTAAAATACATTTTCCTCAATGCAATTATCCTGGACGTCAATTATTTGCTGATATTTGCTATTTGTGGTCCGGCCCGGTTGCTATGGATCCACTCTATATTCTTATTATATGGTTTTTTTTTTAATATTAATTTAAATGATTGTTTGAAAATTCATGGTTGTCTTTGTTTTATTTTATTTACATTTTTAGGATCAATTGGCTGAGTCAAAATTATTTATTTGGGTAAATTAACATTCAATATACAATGAATTATTACCATTTTTAAATTAATGTATGATTTCTAAAGAAAATTTATAACAACTTTCTATCAAACATATGACAGATTTTTTTGATTTTTATGATCAACTTGAAAAATGAAATGACTGATCAATGAACTTACTGTTCTTTAAAAATTGCGAAAATGAAGAATAACTTCATTTTTTAAATGTAATGTTCATTTTTTTTTGATTCACTACAAAATGAGTCCCATATTGATCACGATGATGTCGCCCGGACGACGCCCTCGAGCTGGAAAGACGTGATTGATCAGGATGGAGCATGCTCGGCATCCTACTAGCGTGTTAGCATGTAATGCTAACACATGTATTGCTATGACAAGTTTTTAGGTCAGCTAAGTTCAAGTTCATTCTTTTTTTTTTAAAATGGCGTGTCAGGCTGAGAGCCGTTTTTCACACGCCCCAAAAATAATTCCAGTTTGTCTTCATTGCGTTTCCTATGTTGATGTTTTGGTTTGGTTTCTGTTTGTTAGCCTTTCCTTTCTCCGCAGCTAGCGTAGCGCCGCGCCGCCGCCGCGCTTGCTTTGCTAACGTGAATCAAATCGTCCTTCGGGCGCATGAAGCCGCAGTCCTTTTCACGCCGCGCAATAGCAAGGGAAGCAAAAAGGGAGGCTCAAGCGTGCTGAGGGTGAAAAGTACGCAAGCGAATTGTTGGCGCAGCAGAAAAAGTCAAAAGTTCAATCTCGCGATAGAACGCGATCGCGTTCACGTTTTAACCGGATAACTTTCACGTTATAATGTGATTCATTTCATGTTTTTTGAGCGTCGGCCATTCAGCAATCGTCAACAGTCGGGAGTCCCTTCCGTCGTCGTCAATACTTCGAACCCGACCGTCAATCCGTCATCGGTCGATCGCTCAGCAGAACGAGCGTCCGTCAGTTTCCCGCCAAGCGTCAACAAAATGGCCGCCCGTCATTGACCGATTGACGGACCTTTCGTCAATATTGACGAGACGCTCACCTCAGATTTCATGTGAGAACTCATCACATTAAAAGGTGTTCGGTTTGACTTCCAGTTCAGGTCAGTGGCAACGTTTTTTGTGCGCTTCTTATGAAAATAATTGACGCCATTTCGTTGCGCTTCTAAAAAAAAAAAATGTTTAAAGAAAAAACAAGGCCAAGTTGAAGAAGATTTGAGATTTAAAAGGAAGACGTTGGCCGCGACGTCCGCATCCTTTAGTTTTGCCCAATGAAGTCAAACGTGTCGCTTGACGTGATCTCTCATCGCGTTCTAACTTGTTATTGATCTGACTCAAATGTTCGAACCTGATTTTTTTCTTGTGTGGCAGCAATAAGCTTGCATAGAAAAGGGCTGCAGTTTAGCCGCTTTTTTTTCTTTCAAAAAAAAAAAACAAACCAATGCAAAAACTTTAATATCCACCTTTATTTGCATGATGTGTCAATTGTGACATGTTTGGACTTCCTGTCGTGGTGACGATGACGTCATCCGAACGTGTTACTCGCATTCGGTCCATGCTGATGGATTCTTTACTTTAAGTATGATTGCCTATGCAAAAATAAACATCAATAAAGAAGCTATATCACAACAGCTCACACGTTTATGATTATTATTGTTGGCCAATGGTGGCCGTGCATTTGCCGTGCTGATAATTGTGCCACCCCTGCTTATGGGGGGAGGGGGGGGGGGGGGGCGAGAAGGAGGAAACTGTGTTTACTTCCATTCATGTATGTGTATATACACATTTATATAATTTTTTACAAACCTGGAAAATTAATCAGAAAACACGTAAGAACATCCAATACACGGGTTCCATGAAACAAATAGAGAAAAACACCTGAGGAAAAAAGGAAATCTATAAAAAAAATAATAATTAGGCAGGAGGGCGTGAATTTGCAAATTTGCGGGTGCCGAATATGCATCAAGTGTAGTTTTGAGTTGTAATGCGACTGTTCACCACTGGATGGCAGACATGGCTTAGTTGCCTTATAAAACATGAGTCGGTCTAATCATTTCTTTGTGGATTTGGAACGATTTACAGGACAAACGTAGTTCTGTACTTGAATGATATGAACATTTTCAGTGAGTTGATTTTTGTTCAAAAGTTTTGGCACTTCAATTTAGTTTACTGTTCAGCAGTTTTATGTCGTCCTTGAAAAGTCATTGTCATGCAAGCGAGCCCTTTGCAATGGAGAAATTTTTTTTAAAATACAATCACGTGGTGATTTTGTTGTTTGCGCCAAACTTTTTTGTTGTTGGATTCATTTAAGCAAAGAGGATCTTTTTTTGCATGCACAAAATTTCAAAAGTGAAAACTATCAAGAGCACATATTATTCTGCCCTTCTTCTAAAATAGCATTTTAGTTGGGAACTGATGAAAAATTGTGACCCGTCCAGAATTGAAGTTCCGTCCCTGCTGCGTGACAGTGAGAAACAAAACAAAAGCATTTGGAAGCAAGTGAAGAACCACAAATGGGACGTTTTTTGTCAATCTTTTAGCAGACCTTAGCATTAGCGTGAACGCTAACTTAGCGCTCGGTCCGGCCAAAGAGGCGCGCGGCCCTCTGCAAGCATCCCGGACTGTTTGGGGCAGCTGGTCTCCGCCGCGGCCAACTTGGGCCAGATCTTGAGGCCCGCAGCCGTCGCGTGCGAGACGGCGCCAAGGAACAGGAGACGTTCGAAAGGACGTTCGGACCGAGCAGAAAGGAAACGCCTTCAAAGGTGCTCGTCACCCCGAACGTCAGCTGCGAGATTTCCAGCAGGCGGAAGTCATTGGAGTGGTCGCTCCGCCGGTTGAACTGCACCGCCGCCGGCGCCGCTTTCGTGCCAATCCGATCGGCCAGAGGCAACAAACCCCGCGGGACGGGTGGGACAAATCATCGGCATCTCCGCGTTGGTAAGTTCTGCGAGCCACGTTGGCATGAAAAAACAATCAAGAATGATGTTGAAAACAGCCAACATCAAACACAAGTTCAGGATCACGAACTGCCAAGAACCCTCAACGTGTTCAAAACGCATCAAGAACCTGGTCAAGACGGTCAAGACGGTCGAGATTCACGTGGAAACTAAAGTTTGTATTTGAAGAAACAAGAGTTGAGTTGAAAAACATCTCAGAAGCATTTTTAAGTCAAAGACTATTTGCATATGAAAAAAAAAAAAAAGGGAGTAAAAAATCAAGTCAAAGGTCATCGGGGCACCGAGCCGAGGCCGGCCGGGTAGTCCCTGGATTGGTCGCCAGCCAGTCACAGTCCTGGTGGCGTGATCGTGCGCATCACCATCTTTAGTTTCAGATGAGAAGAGAAACGTTTGTCGACTCAACGTTCCCCCAAAAAGTGTTGGCCTGGTTTGGTGACACGTCTGTGACTGGCGACCGTGGCCACGCCTCCCAGCACGTTCAACCTGCTGCTACCTGCACCACACGCCCACAATATATATATATATATATGCAATGTTTTTTTTGTTAGAAGTTGTCATTTTCCAGAAAAAAGTCCAATTTTTTGAAGAATAGAACAAATGGTGCGGCCTGCTGACTTTTTCGTAGTTGCTGCCGTGGATCTCATGCAGCTTAAACTTGAACCCGTGCTTGTGATGCTCGTTGATGTGTCGGACGACGAGATTTGCCACCGCCGCGCTGCCCTCGCTACACGTCACCCCCGGTAAAGTTGGCGCCCCCAGGAGGCCCGGAGGAGCCACAGCGCAGGCCAGTACAAGCGTCAACAGGTGAGCCACCATGATGATGATGATGATGATGATGATGAAGATGAAGGAGTGTCAATATTACAAGTCAGACGAGCCGCAACGTTGCTTTTATGTGCGCCGGCGGGCGAGGAGGCGGACGGCGACAGGAAGGGCAGGGAGGGCAAAGCAAACGCAGACTTTAACCCGCTTGTGCGAGGGCGAGCACACAAATGCAACTTTTGTTGACACAGCAGCACTCGACAAAATGTGAGACGCAAAAGACAAGACACGTTTGAAAGGAAATGCGGTGTCTGCTAATATGCTAAGCTAACATGCTGACCGATGCCAAATAGCCCAACCACGTTTCAAAGGGATACTTCACTCGTTGAGCCGTTTTCAACAATATTTTGTCTATAATTTCGAATCACTACTGCCACCTGTGGCCGGAAAATGAAACTGCATTTGCACGTGGAGGGCGTGAAATTCAAACCCGAATCCAGTCTGAAAACGGTTGGCTTGCAAGTTTTCATTATGCACAGCTAAGGTGTTCATCTGCTAATGAAAAAAAAAGTCTCAGTCGTAAATGGTCAAATAAAAAGTCTATTGTAAAGATATTTTGGGCAAAATTGTGTGATTTTTCATGAACAATTAAAATCCCATTTTTTCCACTTGCTGTCAAATGAAGATGACGTCACCTGTGCTGAGGAAACGGGAAACGACCAATCACGGCCCATGATTGGTTGCTACCTACTCCCTCAGCACAGGTGATGTCATCTTCAGTCGACAGCAAGCGGAGAAAATGGCTTTGGGAAGATATTAATTGCACATGAAAAATAATGAAGCTATCAAATTCATTCTGGACAAAATATTGACTTTTAATTGCTGAAAATGGCTCTAGTATCTCTTTCAAGTCCACCGCTAGCTTCTAGCTAGCGAACTAGCTTCAGGCTAATCTCGCTTTGAAGGACCCCAAGACAAGTTGGAGAATCTTTTTCATCTGATTTGGACTTTGTCCAACTTGAAAACTGAACGTTTCTCAAATCGTCTTCTGTGCTGGAAGTCTTCGGACTTTAGGCGTGGCTCTTGAATTGTTTTGATTTGAAGTTTTGGTTCATGCTATGACGCTCATCTTTGTTTTGAAACGTTATTTTGACGTTATTTTTTTCAATTGCTTCATAACTCATCTTCACAGTCAAGCGTCGATCTAAAGAGCACATCAAAAACCAAGTCAAAGTACACGTCAAGCGTCGTTAAAAAGTTCAAGTTTAAAAAAATGTTGACGTCAACGACCTGCCAGTAAGTCAAAAACCACAAGCACACATTTTGGTCTTTTTAGCATTAGCATGAACGCTAACTCAAAAAGGAGGAAAAGCTAAATGACGTCTCGGCACAAATGAGACGGAGCCAACATTTTTTATTGCGACGGCGTTGAAGCACGCTTGACGCGACGTCCATCCTTTGGGCCTATTGCGGCACTTGTAGCAATTGTACGGCAAGCGGGAAAGGACAAATCTGGTGGATGGCCGGCTCGTGGGTGCTCAGCTGCGCCGTGCAGGCGGAACCTTCCGGACTGTGGTGGAACAACGGGCCGCACACGGGCTCCTGCTGGCCAACCGGGAGCGGGTCGCTATTCTGCAGACACACCCCCAAAAAGAAGGCAACAATGTCGACGAGGTGCTTTTGTGTGTTTTTTTTTTGCTTTATCCGCGGACTTACCTTTGGTACATATAATTCACACTCAAGCTGTCCCACTTGTCCACTGCTGTGCGAGTACGAGGTTTTGCAAAAGACGTGATGCTGCGGGGGAAGAAGCACATTTTTGTTGACTCCCTGATGGTCTTTGCCATTAGCATTAGCACGGAAGCTAACTGACAGCTCGGTCCGGGCAGCGTGGCGTGCAGGCCTCGGGCACGATCCTGGCATGTTTGGGGCAGGTGGTCTCCACCAGGGCGAACTTGGGCCAGGTCCGCATGCCGCTGGACATGATGTACTGCCGCCACAGGGAAGGAAAATGTGGAAAAGCCGGCGGAGAGAAAACGTGGGGGGAAGACGGCGCTCGGGCGACTCACCCCGCTGGTCAGCTGAGAAATTTCCATCAGGGCGAAATAATGCGCGTGGTTGCTCTCCTGGTTGAACTTCTTGACGGCCTCCTGGACCGCCTTGACGCCCATCTCGTTGTCCAGAGGCAGCAACGCGGGGCAGTCGGGACACGTCATCATCATCTCGGCGTTGGTCAATTCTGCACACAGGCGGGTCAGAACCCGGCGCCAAAAGGTTTGGGTTTCAGTCCAAAGTCACGAATCGGCTCAACTGTTGCATTTTTTCTTTTCCTCGTCCCACGTCCCGACGCTCTCACGTCGTTGCTTCACGCTTGGCCAGCGTTTTCTGGGAATCTGAATTTTCCACAACAATTTGTCGCTTGCGCTCCGCCTCCAAGACTTCCCAGCTCGGAAGTTGGACCATCGCACCTGCTCGCACGTGCTCGCACCGCGCTCACTTCTCATCTCTCCATCATCTCGCTCTCTCTCTCTCGAACCAATTGAGGCCGACACATTTCTGCCCGTCCTGACGGAACTTGCATCGCAACCACATGACGCCTTGCGAATGAATTGCAATTGAACATCACGGACGGACGGTGTTGCCGTTTTGTCGTTTCTACAATTTCGTTTTTAGATGGTGAAAAGTGTCTCAAAAGTGTTGACCTGGTTTGGTGACGCAGGTGTGACTGGTGACCGTGGCCACGCCTCCCATCACCGTCAACTTGCTGCTACAGTCGGCCACCGCGCCCTAAAACACAAACGCGCGTGCGCGTGATCAGTACGAGATGATTGCATTGGAGTGCAATTATTTTTTTACCCGCTCAGATTCCATCATGGCTTCGCATTGGTCTTCAGTTTTGGGGTTGGTCACGTGACAGCCGGTCTGCATCAGCTTCATGTTGACGTCAATGTGGCAACCGTCCGCTTCCTGCATTGGGGGGGGGGGGGGGGGGGGGGGTTGCAAGGCCAGACAAAAAAGGAAAAAATCATCTTTTTTTCTTTTTAGAAAAAATATCAATACAGTCGTTGTTTTTTTTTAACAAGAATATTTCTCAAGAAAATGGTTTTATTTCAAGAAGTAAAAAATGCTTGTCCTTTCAACAGCAGAATCGTATCTTTGCTCCCCAAAAGTTTTATCGACTATTTGATGACGTTGCCGATGTGAAATTGACTTGATCTGTTTCGACTGGTCCTCTGAAACGCTTTCTTCGTTTTAATCGTGGCTCTTTTCGTCTCACTCATTTTTGAGCCCGCATTCGTGATCTTTCTGTCATCGTTGAAATCTGCGCATCAGGAAATGTTGCCAAGCCGTCATTTATCATTTGCCAGCCGCCAGGCCACTTCTTCCGTCATCGTTATTGGACCCGCATTTCCACCGTATCAGAAAATGTGGGACATAAATGAATGATGTCGTTACGTTGTAAGTTGGAACTTTACAAGAGAAATATTTAAAAGAAAATGGAAGTATTGTTTCAAGGAATGTACATTTGGGGGGGGGGGGGGGTAAGTGCTACAATATAGTCTATATATATACAGCATATATATATATATATATATATATATATATAAAATTTGCTCCAAGTTGTCTTTTATTTTTATGGAAAATGGGAGCATTATTTGAATAAATGTCATGTTTTTGTGGAGAAGAAAAATGTCCAGAGAAAAGACCTGCAACGAGCAAACGTCTTCTCGGAGCGCTAACCTGTTGGTAATTGTTGCTCACGACCTCCTGCAGCTTGAACTTGAAGCCGTGCATGTGATGCTCGTTGATGTGTCGGACGGCGAGGCTCGCCGCCGCCGCCGCGCTGTCCACGCCGCACGTCACCGCCGGCGAAGTTGGCGCCCCCAGCAGGCCCGGAGCGGCCGCAGCGCAAAACAGCAGAACGGCAAAGAGGCGAGTTGCCATGATGAGGATGAGGAGGAGGATGAGGATGAGGAGGAGGAACTGCAAGCGGCACAATTGCGAGCAGCCGCCGCCGCGCTTTTATGGCCGCCGGCGGCGGGGGAGGGCGGACCGGCGCAAACAAACACAGACTTTAACCGGATTGCGCAGGGAGGGAATCGATTCCGCGCTTGCCTTTTGCTGTGTTTGTCATCGGGAAAATCAATCCCAGCACACAAACCAACCAACACCAACTTTTTGTTGACGCTAACAAAGACAAAATGTTTCCACAAAGAGAAAAAAGTCACATTTTGCAAGGAAATTATTTAAAGAAAGAAATTCATCAGGAAAACGTTTTGATTTGTCAAGATTTGCTTTCTGTTTTCAAAACATCTTTTTTGATGATATTTTTCAAAAGTGACATTTTTGGCAGAAGTCCAATTTGGAAGGTAAAAAAAGCTGTCAGGCCGAAACATCATTCCACATTTACAACCAGTTTTTGGGGTGTCAAGAAGCCACTCAGATGCTCATCCCTGCACCACCATCAGTGATTAAAAGATTAGAGCTTTCAAACTTTTCAAATGTGTAGAACCACCACCAAGTGTGTGCGCGCGTTTATTGTTTTTGGCTCGTCAAGTGTACATGTGCTCGAGTTGTGTTCATCCTGGACTTTAGTCAACACGCTGAGCTGGACAAACATCTTGTGGACAAACAACCAGCGGCTGGCAAACCGACATAGAAATCAGACCACGCCAAGGTCACGGGTTCGATTTTTTTCCCCCCCGTCATTTATTTTCACGTGCTTTGATCAATGGTGAAGGCAGAGGCCGCTGAATTTCTCTTTGGAAATCAATTCATTTGTCTGATCGCAGTTGTGGAATTTGGGGCCTCGGTTAGCTGAAGCCAACCAGACAGACGTCCCCGGCGCGTCCAAGTCGAACCCGCAGGAGACGTTCCGAGCCGCCTCATCTGGCTCTCCCCATTTCGCCCCTGCAGGGGGCGCTATATACGCCGTACATGCCAAACGTTTGGACGCACCTTCTCATTCAATACATTTGCTTTATTTTCATGATTCTCGCTGAAGGCGTCAAAACGATGACGACAACTAATGAACACATGCCGAGTTATGTACTTAACCAAAAAAGGTGAAAATAATCAAATAAATGCATAAATAAATAGCCACCCTTTTCTCTGATGACTTTCACGCACATTCTTGGCATTCTCTCGATAAGCTTCAAAAGGTCGCCGCTTGCCTCATTCCAGGTTCGTTTGAGTTTTAGGTTAAGCAAGTCAAGTGCAATTTCTTTCTTGCGTACAGCCGGACAGCAATAATGCCAAAATAAATACATTTAAAATAAGCCCTGAAGATTCATGTCAGATATTAATCAACAAAAAGGAAAACAAAGGACATTTTTGTTATAACTACAGTTAGTTTGAGTTACTTTTATAAATGTAAGATGTAGTTTCTGCTTTTGTAAAAGCATTTTCAATGTATGTATCTTTCACTTTTAGTCGCTAGTTTTAGTAAACTAATATAATTGGCATGTACCACATTGATTAATGATTGATGCAAAGAAAGGTTTTGCCTTGAGTTCCCCTTTAAAACGTTTCTGGGGGGTGAAAGTGTCAGCGAAAACGAGTACTAAATAAAAGAAAAGCTATTTTCAAAAGGGTTGAATGTCGCTCTCCTCTTTTCAGTGACAAACCACGTAGAAACCATTTCATGTGGTTTGGTGCATTTTTTTTTTTTTGCAAATTCTTGCTCAGCCGACCTTGCAAGACCTTTAAAGCTTGTGATTGGTTGATTGATTGGCGTCAAACCACGCCCACCACTAACGAAGGCAGCTGTTTGTCCTCCCCTGCGATTGGTCGTCAGAAGCTCCTCAGCCTGCCTAAAGTGCGCGCGCGCCAGTTCCGGGTCAGTCGCTGTAATTGTGACGTGCGCGCTTCCCGCTTGGTCGCCATGTGGTCTCACCTGCTGCTGGTTCTGCTGTGCTGCGCTCTGGGCCTCCTCGGAGCACCGTCCGGGTCGCCGCCATCATCGCCATCGCCGTTGTTGTTGTCAGACTCGGCGTCGACGGTCACGTGCCACGAGGCCGCCGTGACGACCGCGGCGCGATTCGGCGTCCGCGCCATCGACGAGAAGCGCAAGCACGGATTCAAATTCAAGTTGCACGAAGTCCAGAGCAGCAAATATCAACAGGTTAGCGTAGCAAATTGCAATGGTTTCGTCGAGAATGCGATGACGTCATTGTTAAACGCATGTATTTTGCCACTTGCTGTGGACCGAAGCGCTCATGTGTGCTCAGGAAAACCGCTAGTTTGCTTGACCTTGGCGTTTTATGTTGAAATGTAGCTATGCTAGCATGTAGCCGCCTAGCATGGCGAGGGCGGGCACACGTGGCGCGAACCGGGAAGGTCGCCAAAGATGGTGGCGCTAACTGCATTCCCGTCTGTCTGTCTGTTTGTCTGTCCGTCCGCTGTGGACCGAAGCTCTCATGTGTGCTCAGGAAAACCGCTAGTTTGCTTGACCATGGCGTTTTATGTTGAAATGTAGCTATGCTAGCATGGCGAGGGCGGGCACACGTGGCGCGAACCAGGAAGGTCGCCAAAGATGGTGGCGCTAACTGCATTCCCGTCTGTTTGTTTGTCTGTCCGTCCGTTTCTCCGCGCAGTTATCTGAAGGCAATTGCGACATTGGTGTGGACGTGAAGCTGGTGCAGACCAAATGTCACTTCACCAATCCCAAACCTGAAGATCAATGTGACCTCTTCCGGCAGGGTGAAAGGGTAAATATTCACTTTCTCATAAATCTACGCACCCATTCATATTGTACGAGTAGTTTTCATTGCTTGCTTGACAAGCTCTTCGTGTAGTCAATAAATTAAAAGTGGCGTTGACAATTGTACACCTTTTTAGAGATCTGACATCTCAACTTCTACTTTTTCTTTTTCTTTTTTTGGCCACATGGAAGAATGTACGTTATTGTGACGTCAGTGACGTGTCCTCCAGTTGCTTTCGCTGCTCCCATTTCTTTTGTGTGTTCAGGGCACGTGGGCCACCTGCACCATCAAGCTGTCAGTCAGGGGCAAAGCGGCCACCATCACCAGATACGAATGCATCACCAAACCAGGTCGCCACTTGCAAGCGTTCCTCCTTTTTCTCGTCAAGCTAAACCGCCGTCACTCGCTAAATCACTGCTCAATGTGTCAGTTTTGTTTTCTTAATTGTCTTTGTATTGGGGTGATTTTTATTTTTGCAGGCTGACTTGTGTAGAAATAAGTGTCAGCTAGCAGCAAAGTGCTTAAACTTTTTAGCGCCTCTCACTGATGAAAAGCTAAATTAGCACTCAATTGCACGTCTACGGTAAAATAATTGTATAAAGCTAATAGAAAATAGCCTAGTTGTAATCCCAAATGGGCATTTTGGATGGAGGGAGGACCGACACGGGCCGCTGGTGCTCTTTCAATTGTTTTTCTGACCAAACGGTCAACTTTAGCATGAGACGAGCTCGTTCTTGTTGACTTGCGCCGTCACTGTGGCCAACGGTCCAAGTCCTCATTTGTGGACTTTGCTGATGTCACTCAACAGGCCCGGCCATCTTTTAAAGTTTAGTGTAGCGTGTGAGGACAAAATGGATCCAATTGTAGTTAATGCAGTGTATGAATCCATCTTTAAAGTTGCTCTGTATAACAATTTGCCCCAAAACATCTCTAATATATTTATGACAGACATATTTTTAATTGGCGGACAAACACCTTAGTCATAATTTTTTTTTTTTTGAATTTTCCCTGAAGTCATGTGTAAGTGAAGGAGGGAAAATGCAGTTTCGTTTTTCAGCCACAGGGGTCAGTAGCGCTTTGAAATTCAATTTTCTCACCAAACGGTTCTTGTCCCGCGTGTGACTTTGGTACTGTAAGATGCGTCTCCAAACGGCGCTTTCCCCATGTGGGAACTTGTTTTTTTTCCTACACAAACTTGTTCCAAACAATCCCCGGCGTTTGTGCTAACGTGCCACCTTCATGCAGAACCCACCAACAACCAGGTTTTTTGGATCCGTCCCGACTTTCCGGCATTGTTGCCTCTGGACGACCCGACGGGTTTGAAAGCGGTGGACAAGGCGGTGCTCAAGTTCAACAAGGAGAGCAAACTGCGACATTCCTTCGCCCTGATGGAAGTGGCTCACGTGACCATCGGGGTGAGCGCCGTGCCGCTTCTTTTCCGCTGGCCGCGGCGGCTGGCGCTTTTCAAAACCGTCTCCTTGTTGTTGTTCCCGCGTCAGTCCGTGCGGACCATCGGCACGATGGCGTGGATCATGTTTGCCCTGGTGGAGACCAACTGCCCCCGAGAGGCCTTGAACACTTTTGCGCCCTGCGTGCCCCTCTGCCCGGAACGAGCTGTGAGTTAGCTTCTGTGCTAATGCTAACGGATGAAAGCGTGAGCTGTTGACTTTTTGGTTGCGGGTGAAAGTTTAACTGATTGCTGATTCTTGCTTCTAAAGTGTAGACTTGTATCATTTCCTCTTCTTTTTTTTTAGCAACACTTCTTCTGCAAAACCTCCTACTTAATCTTGCAAGACAAAGTTGGAGAACTTGATTGTGAATTGTATCTCCCAAAAGTAAGTCCACACCAAATCCCATGCAGTTTTTTGCACGAGCTAATCAATTTTTGGTCCTGCGCAGGATTCGTCGTCCCTTCCAGATGGCGAGCCAGACTGTGGACCGTTGTTTCACCAAAGTCCCGAATTTTCGGCTTGCAAGGCGCAGCTCAGCCACCCCGCCGTCCCCACGGTCCACAACATTTGTCCCTTCCCGCTTAAGGTCATGCTGAGGTCGTAATAAAAGTTGAAAAGGACAAACTTGTCGGCTGCTTGCTCTTTGTGCGCATGTGACGCAAGAACACAAATTGATTGGATCAGCCGTCATTTAGCTTTCACGCTAAATCTTTAAAGTGCTAATATTTTTCTTTTAAATGGAGAAAAAAAATTTTTTTCCTCATTAGTTGACTTATTTTGGAGGAGCTTGAAGTTCAGACGACAACTTGGGCTCAGGCAGTCGACTTCTCAGGAGTTTTCTTGGAGGTGGGCAGAGTAGCCCAAAAATTTACTTGAGTAAATGGTGTAAAAAAAGTATTCACTGAAAATACTCAAGTACTGAGTAGCTGAACACAAAGTCTGATTTGTATATAAAATCTGTCATCGGACAAAAACAAAATTAGTTGCAAATGCTGGCATCTTCAAAACTGCAAGCGGACACGTTGGCGCACGCGCGCACGCACAACCGATTTACAAGTTGGCATAACTTGCTCGCCGCTGCCTCCCAGTCGACCCTCCACAGGTGGCATTTTATCTTTTTTCTGTTTTTTATTTTCACCGCCGCAAGGCGCACTTAAGTCTTACATTTTCTCAAATTGACAGCACACCTAATAATGACGCGTCCCTTTCGGTGGAACGCGGTGCATCAAAAGGCACACTTCTTAATTATTGGGTGTGCTGTTGAAAGTGTAAGATTTGTGTGCGCCTTTTATGGCTGTGAAAATACAGTAAATGTATGAATAGTGGGAAACTAACTAGTGTAGCCCAATATAGCGGGACGAGCGTAGCATTTCTTCTTCACAAATCTAAAGTAAAATATTGCGCAGTAAATGTAACTCGTTACGACCCGCGTCTGTTGCCTGGCACGGAACGGGCATCGTTTAAACCTTGCCGTTGTTGAAAGGTGCAAAGTAGGCAGCTTGGGTTGGTGGTCACGCGGCTTTGAGACTTGGGCAGGACTGTGCTGGGTGATGGTGCCTTGACCCGGATCAGGAGTGAGTTTCTGCATGCATCGCTAGTTGTCATGCTGGGGCCTCGTCTCGAGTACCGTCTTCATGTTGAACCGTCAAATCACACCTGCATCATTTTTTGCCGTTTCATATCCCTTTTCCTTTTTTTGTGCAAATGTCAATTTTACATGAAAAATACCCTTGAAGATTCTTCAGGCTTGGTTGACAGTAAACCAAATCCTTGATCTGTCTTAAATGATTTTGGCCACTCGCGTTTTGATGGCCTTCTGATTGTTTGTTCTTTTCATTGCCAGGTTGTGTGTGTTGTGTGTCCTCATTTCATTCATCGCTTCAGTTTGTCAGTCAAGCGTCCCGGGTGTGTCGAACCAGGCCTTGGTCGCCTTTCAGCTTCACAACCAGGGTTGTAGGCCACAATTTGAAGGAATCGTCTCAGGGAACGTGCTTTGCGTAAACAATTTGAAGTGTTCCCTCGCTCGAAGGCAGTTCACTTTTCGCAGTCTTGATTTTTTTATTTTTGTACAATTTTACAACAATGTACCTATTTTAGAAAATGTATGGTTTGAGTGTTAAAAAATGACTTGAGAAAAGTATATGAACTACAAAACATTTATAATGTAAAATACAACAACTTCCGAATTTCATTTATTGCAATGGTTGTTTCTTTTTTTTTTAAGTTTCCCTCCAAAATAGTATTTGAAACCAAAAGTCAGGATGCTCTCAATCACATTTTGAGCCAGACTTGTGCTCGGAAGTCAACTTGAGGAAAATCCCACGATTGATTCAAATTGTGTTCTTGTATCACTTGACCACAGAAAAGCCACAAGTCACTTTATTTGTTATTTTATGTGAGTTGATATGTGATGACATCACTTGAGTGGGAAAAGGGACAAATGTGGTGGATGGACGCTCGGGGTTGTCGGGTTGCACTTTGCAGCGGCAAGCTGCAAAGTGCGCTCTGCTGGAACAACGGCCCGCAGGCGGAACCCGGCTCACCTGCCCGCAGGGCCTCGGAATTCTGTGGAGATGCAAGTGGAGCAATGAGGCCCTCGGCGTGTACAAGTGCATGCTGCGCTTTTGCTGCACACTAACTTTTGGTGAGTAAGTTTCTCAAGTCAAGTTCTCCCAATTGTCAGTGCGAGTCGTGATTGCATGTTTGGCAGTACACGTGATGCTTCAAAAATTAAAACGTTCAGATTAAATACTCCAAAGCAATCGAGTCAACATGTCAATCACAGAAATTTAAGGCAAAATTCAGCCCCTCCCCGCAGAAAGACACAGATGGCATTTTGTCCGATAGCACCCTCTGCTGTTGACATCAAAGTGTCTGAGGGCACTGATGTCAATTTTAGTTGACAGCAGGGGGCGCCACAGGACAAATGGTAGCAACCTGAGGTAGAAAAATGTTGCATTCAGACATTTCATTATTCCAAAGATAAGAATGAATACTGGGTTAAGACTTGTGCAAAGAACATTTTAGCCCAAACTCCCCTTTGAAGAGTCCAAATAGAAAAACTAAATGCTCAAAACAAGTGATGAACAAAGTCCAAGATCACGTTTAGTAAAGAAGCGGGTCGCAACTCACAGCTCTGTCGGGGCAGCGAGGCGAGCAGGCGGCAAAAGTGTGCTTGGACTCTCGGGGACACGTCGTGTCCGCCAGGGCGAACTTCGGCCACGTCATTGGGCCGACGGGTGCCATGTACTGTCACACCATGGAAAAGAAGGACGCATTAAAAAAAAAAAACATTCTGGCAGAAAGGAAACTCTTGTCACCTCTTCAGTCAGCTGAGCCACTTCCAGCAGGTTGAAATAATTGTCACGTTTGCTTTCCCAGTTGAACTTGAGCGCGGCGGGTCAGAGACGGCGTTTGGGGCGGGAAGGTGCGGTCTGCAACACAAACAAAGCACATTGGCAATAAGGGCGCTTAATCTTCCGCAAGTCAGCATTTCACTTTGATTGATTTATTTTAGATTAATGGCTTAAAAAAGTATCTATATGGCTGGAGAAAAAAAGTTGACCTTAAATAGAGGTTGACTTAAAATGTCTGCCTCGAAGCTCTGCCGGAACCTTTTTTTTTTGCGCCGTCGTCCATGTTTCTACACGGGCACGTAGTGGACAAGAAGTACTTGTGCTAATTGGAGCTAACAGGCAGCACCACTCGTTTACTCATAAACTCGTTGAATCGTCTGTAAGTGACTTTTAAGACACTATTACGTGTGTAATGTTGATATAATTACGCCTGTGTGAACTAAATGGTGGCTAGCGTTTGTTTACCTTAAATAGTAATCGCTAACATGCTAATGCTAATCGCGATTGCTAACCGTTTAGCATAGACTAATTTTGTTTAACGCACAGATTAGTTAGAGCCACTTAATTTAACCTTTGTGGATTAACAAAATAATGAAATATGGAGCGTTTGGTGATTATTCAGTGGAATAATCTTATCCCAAAAGAGTCAATAGTGACAGCCCTACATAACCATAAAAAAAAAAGAAAGTTGAATACAATTTCTAGGACAGTAACGGTTTTAGTATTATGCCCTCAGCTTCAAATTTAACACAATTGCAAAACACTAGAAGTCAGGCCAAAGCAATACTTGAGCAGTCATCCAACCAGGGGAGCTTAACATGATTGGTTGGTGTGGACTGCTTATGCCTGGTGACATTTTGCTACGTACCGGAACCCAAGTACAACTTGGGATTCGAATCGCGTTCCTAAATCTGTCTCAGAATCAGGATGTCACGTGACAGTTTCCTCCCGCGGTCCATTACGCCTCCAAGTGTCACATTGTTTCAGCAAGTGCTTTTTCTAAAATTCAATCAAATCCGACCATTGCACTATATTAAAATGTCTTAAATAAATCGAACTTAAGTATACTTTGTATGTAAAATTGCCCTGCTGATTCATCGCCTTACATGTTAAAATATCAACATCCTTTTGAACGTGGCGATTGGTTTAGTGGCAACGCACCTTCACAATAGGCTGAGAAAAAGGTCCGTAACCCAGGTTCAAGTCCCGCTACGGGTGTCATGTTTTTGCAGGCCATTCTTTTCCCCCTATAATACTTTCCATCAAAATTTGACGCCCTGTCGCAAAAAAAAAAAAAAAAAAATTTGAAATGTAGTTTTTGATTAAATATGATAGCACTGGGGGTTTCATCAAAGCATTTAAGTCATGTTGAGGCAAAATAAAACAAACAAACGACAAACCAAGTATCAGCAATAAAAAGCTAATTTGTACTTCTATTCTTATTTTGACAGGGATTCAGTTTTGGTTTCCCATGATATTACTCTCTTATGGCGTCCATTACAATTATAGCCAGATTGCTGATTGATAGGTGATGACAGACAGCCAATAGTTAGTTTCCTTACTGGGGAGCTGGCAACACTGAGCTACTGTTTGATTGTAATTTTACACTTGGCCACCTGATGTCGCTGTGGGGGGGATGTTTCAAACGTTCGACTCCTTTTGGGAATCAATAGTTTTAAATGATTTGATCGTTTGAATGTTCCATTTCTGCCATCCCTAATGCTAAGATCTAACCTGTTGGCAACTGCTGCAGCCTGAACTTGAACCCGTGCCTCCCATTGATGTGCTGGACGGCCATGCCAGCCGCCGCCTTCACGCTGTCATCGCCACACGTCACCGAAGGCAAAGACTGCGGCGCCACAAAGCCTGGCAGAGCCACAGCATAACAGCAAATAGGTGAGTCGCCGTCATGACAAACAATGGAGAAGCACAAGCAGCAGTAGAAAAACGCTTGCAAGCACTTTGAGACTGACAAGCAATCACAGAGGACAAATGCCTGAGTGCTAGTTAGTGTTGGGCAGGCCTGCAATCAAGCACCATTGTGACAACTCATTGCCTCAGTTGAGCAGTAGGAAAGAAAAAAAAGGACTTTGATTCAAAAGTTTTTGCGACAATTTTCGCTAGTGTTTCCTGAAACTGTTTTAATTATCTTAGATAAAAACAATGACAAAATAGTTAAAATGGTTTAGAAAAGTTATTTTGGGTAATTTGATTTGAAGAAAATATGCCAATGCTTTTTTTAGGGATCACCTAAAATAGTGTCAGATAAAAAAAAAAAAAATCCCAATCCAATTTGGACCCAGTTCTTAGCATCAAAGCCCACTGTCCAAGCCCAAACGGCAGCCATGTGATCACAGAAGAGCAGCAGCAATTTTTTATGAAATATTTTTATTCAAGTTGCTGCGTGTTAAGCGGGAAGGGACAAATGTGGTGGATGGACGGCTGAGGATTTCTCAGCTTGGCCTTGCAAACGCAAGCTTCCGAACTCTGGTGGAATAACGGCCTGCAGACGGGCTCCGGCTCGCCAGCCGGGAGGGGCTCGGAATTCTGCGGAGAACCCCAGAGGAACGATGAGGCACTCGACCACAAAGTCCACGGTGCGCTTTTGCTCAAGACTTACTTTTGGGGGGTACGTTTCACAGTCCAGTTCTCCCACTTGTCGGTGCGAGTTGTAATAGGACGCTTGGCAATAGACGTGATTCTTCAAAAGACAACAAGTCAGATCACGTGAAAAAATAAAAATGGCAACAAGCTAAGCTAACTCACAGCTCGGTCGGGGCAGCGAGGCGTGCAGGCGGCAAACGTGCCCTTGGACTCTCGGGGACACGTGGTCTCCACCAGGGCAAACTTCAGACGGGTGATGGTGCCGATGTTCACGTTGTCCTGAAGACGACGAGGCGTTCAAGTGGGCAATAAAGTCAAAAGAAGCGGAAAGGCGAGTCCTTACCGCGGCTGTGAGCTGAGCCACTTCCATCAGGGTGAAGTAATTGTGGTGTTGGCTCTCCCGGTTGAACTTGAGCACCGCCTCCTGCACGGCGCTCACGCCCGTCGGGTCGTCCAGAGGCAACAACTCGGGGCAGGAGGGACAAATCAGCAGCTGCTCCTCGTTTGCGAGTTCTGCAAACAAAAAGTACAGCTTCAACACCAAAATATGCTGGCCCAGCAGGCATCTGCCTTATTTGCCAGATGGCCAGTCCTGCACTGGTCAAGCAAGGGTTATAAATAGGAAAAAAAAAAAGCTTTTTGCAGCCACACCACAAACAAAAACAGGGTGACAAGGTGCGTTTGTGTGTGATGACCTGGTCTGGTGGTGCATTCGTATTTGGTGATTTTGGCCACGCCCCACATCACCCAGAATTCAACACTGCAGGTGGCCACTGCGCCCTGGAAACAGAAAAACAATTAGAACGTTAGCATCCTTAGCAGCCGTCGACTTGAGCGCGAAAGAATATTCACCCGTTCGTCCAGCCGCCACAGTTGACATTCGTCGGCAGGTTTGGGGTTGCTGAAGTGACATTTGGTCTGCACCAGCTTCACGTTCACGTCGATGTGGCAACCGCCGGAAAACTGAAAGACAAAAAGAGAATCATGAGCCTGTCAAGACGCTTTTCATGAGTCACTCCTTGAAGATGCCGTTTGTGCCACTAACCATGCTAGGTGGCTAAATGTTAGCATTGCTACAACAAAAAGCATGGTCAACACGTGTTGGCATTTGAAATTTGCATTTTTTTTTTTAAACACCAAATGAATCTTTTACCAGTAAAGGAATACAAACTATTATCATGCTAAGCGCTAACCTGTTGGTAACTGCTGCTCTGGACCTCCTGCAGCCTGAACTTGAACCCGTGCTTGTGCCTCCCGTTGATGTGCTGGACGGCCATGCCAGCCGCCGCCTTCGCGCTGTCCTCGCCGCACGTCACCGTTTGTGTCACCACAAAGCCTGGCAGAGCCGCCGCGCACCAGAGCAGAACCGCAAATAGGTGAGCCGCCATCATGACAAAGGATCGAGTGGTGCAGGTGACAAACACTCGCTCGCACTTAAAGCAGGCTGGCGAGCTCTGCCGGCCAATCGCAGGGCAGGACAGACAGCCGACACCTGTGTGCTAATTAGTAGTGGGTGGGGGGGGGGGATTTCATCACTCAATCACCATGGTGACGAGTGATGGCGCATTCACCTCAGCTGGAAGCCGAAGGACCGAAAAATCTTTTTATATTTTTCAAGACCACATATTTTTTTTCAATCCATTTTAGAAACAAAACCATTTTTAAGTCGATTTTTTTTATTACAGTAGTCGTATGCATGAGGAAATGAGGATTTGTAAAAAAACAAAAAAAAACTTTTTAGGAAAAAAATTAAGACAAGTTCATCTGTATTATTGTGTAAGGAAGGAAACCTGATAACCTTTTGAGAATAAATCCATATTTTAAGAACAAAATTAATCTCATTTGACAACCAACCATAGTGGAGGAATGTCTGCTACACGCACGTGCCCTGATTACGTGCGTGGTTTGACTGCGTTGAGTTGACGCTCATCTGTAGTTCCAAAATGCAAAATAGATGAGAAAAGAGAATCCGGGGTACGTCTCATTTGCAACCGAATCTTGATTCTATCGGGATTCCTGAGCGAGATGACCCACAAGTACTTTGGTAGGATGTTTCCAATTGTCAAAAATGTTTAGCAAAGGTCACTCTTGACTCGTGGAGATATTACCCACTGTGCGTTACAATATACATCAGGCCACTGACAAGGTATACACACTTGAGATAAAAGGGCATGAAAAGAAAAGCTAGAGGCTTATCAGAACCTCCAAACACATTTGCTGGGATGGGGCAAAATGGAACTTTTATTCTGAAAATACGTGTCCACGCCAAGCCAAGGTTTCAATGTCTTTTGCATTCATGCCATGTAACCCCAATGTTATTCGATGGAGCCCAGACTCCAAACATGTGGGAGGGCAAAGGTCACAGGCAGAAAAACAGCAAGTCCTTGAAACCTTATGTTCATAGTTTTATTTTTTTTCAAAAGCAACCAAGCACACACCAGACTTAAATGCGTTTTTTTTTTTTTTATTGTTAATCACGAGTGCCAAGCACAACGCCATGTTCAGCCTTTGGATCAATATGGCTGATTGACAATAAGCGGGAAGGGACAAATGTGATGGACGGCCGGCTTGCGGATTCCCAGCTGCGCCTTGCAAGCGAAAGCTTCCGGCCTTTGATGGAACAACGGTCCGCATGCGGGGTCCGACGCAGACTTCTGTGGGAAGGGAAAAAATAATAATAATAATTATGAGGTGCTTTGTGCGTACAAGTAACGACATGAATTTTTGTTGACTTACTTGCGGCGGATAAAATTCACATTTAAGTTCCTCAATTTTAGCTTCCCTGTCGTAATAAGTGGCCTGGCAAAAGACGTGAACCTGAAAGGGAAAATAAATGCCGTCAAAATAAAGTAAAATTAAAGACAGTTGACAATCCTGACAAAGAAAACATTTGTCTTGGTTTGAACGTTGCATTAGCATGACGGCTAACTGACAGCTTGATTGGGGCAGAGAGGCGTGCAGGGTGCAAACGCAATGTTGGCCTCTCGGTGGCAGTCCGTCTCCACCAGGGCCAACTTGAGACTCGTCTGCATGCCTAAGCCGAGAATGTACTGCCACGCAGGAAAAGATGGTTTCAAAACAAAAATACTCATTTGGCCTGTGATGCAGCAAAAGCAGTATTTCGCCCACCACGCTTGTCAGCTGAGCAATCTCCATCAGGGTGAAGAAATTGCGGTGTTGGCCCTCGCGGTTGAATTGGAGCACCACCTGGTGTGCCGCTTTCTCGCCTCTTGGGTCATCCAGGGACAACAAGACGGGGCAGTCGGGACAAATCATGACCATTTCCGCGTTGGTGTGTTCTGAAAACAGCCGGCATGTTAAAAAAAAAGCAGGTTAGGCAAAATAAAACTTGCCCTTAAAGGAAAGTTTCAAGTTTGCATGGAGTGAGCGGGAAAGGATTCTGACTGCAATTCATCTTTTCAGAAGCATTTTCTAAATCAAATCATTTGACTCTGGTCAGTTTCCAACGACGGCGAGCGTTGGTGGCGCCTTACCTGGTCTGGTGGTGCAAAGGTGACTGCTGACCGAGGCCATGCCGGATGCCACCGCAAGACGGACGCCGCACGTCGCCACCGCACCCTGAAACCAATAAGCCCTCATGAGCTGGCACCATGACGGGAGGGGGGCGAAGGTTGCGACGGAATAATTACACGTTCAGCAAATCTGAAGGGGACGCACTGCTGGTGAGATTTAGGGTTGCTGAAGTGACATTTGGTCTGCACCAGCTTGAGAGACACGTCCACGTGGCAGCCGCCCGGCACCTGATGGGGGCCCCCCCAAAAAATTTACATTTTGAAACTGTCAAAATTATTTCAACTTAGGAATTGGATTGATTAAATGGGAACGCTAAGCTAACCTGTTCACGAAAAATGAACGTTTGGAAAGAAATTTAAACTGAGTAAATAGATCTCATTGTATTAAAAAAAAAAGAAAAAAAGTCAGTTTCCTAAATTTTAAAGTACAATTTACACGGGGAAAAAAAAATACTAATAAAGTTTTTTGCTTTAGTTCACAAGCCAAAATTTTGGGGGTCAGGGGATATGTCGCTTCTGCATCTCACAAAAACTGTCAAATTAAGGTAAATCATTTCATAGCAAATTTTAAGACAAACGAAAGGCTAAAAGATCATTACACACTTGATAATTCCATTACTTCCTTAAAAAAAAAAAACTTTTAAAGCATGCGGTGCTAATGCTAAATGCTAACCTGTTGATATTTGCTGCCGAGGATCTTGTTGAGCTTAAACTTGAAGCCGTGCTTGTGCTGCCAATTGATATGCTGGACGGCAATGTTGACCAGCGTCTCCACGCCATCTTTCCTGCAGGTGACCCCCGGCAAAGGCGCCGTCCTCAGGAGGGCCAGCGGGGCCAAGGCGCACCACAGCAGACCAACAAACAGGTGAGCGACCATCGTGAAGAACAGCAGATGACGAAAACACACTTGGGTGCACACTTTAAGCAGGATGACGAGCTCGGACCGCCAATCGCACGGGAGGTCAAACAGCTGGCACGTGTGAGCTCATTAGTGGCAGACCTGCTTGCAATCAGTGGCCAAAAATCAGGACACGCGCAATCGAGCAAACGATCAAAGTGGAGAAAAATCCGCGTCCGACCACAACAAAGTTTGAATTGTACAAAACAAACTCATTTTTAAGAAGGGAAAAATATATGATTTTTGGACAAAAGTTGCCGTTTTTACTTTTATTATTTGAATTCAATTTTCCATCATTTGCTTTTCCAAAAACTGTTTTCTATGGACTTTTTCTCAGAGAAATGCTTGATCGCCCCCCCACATCAATTCCTTCTTTGAAGAAGAAAGAAAAATATTATTTATAGCTTAGAATATTTACAATTTATCATGAAAATAGTTTTATTTTGACAAAAAAAGTGATATATTTTTCAAGAAAGTGGTTTTGTCTTAAAAAAAAAAAAGGAAAAATATTGTTTGGACAAAAAATGTGTTTAATAATTTTATAATATAAATAAAATGTTTTTGTTTTTGTGTGTATATATATATATATCTCCCTCCCCATCAATTCCTTCTTTGAAGAAGAAAGAAAAATATTATTTATAGCTTAGAATATTTACAATTTATCATGAAAAAAGTTTTATTTCGACAAAAAAGTGATATATTTTTCAAGAAAGTGGTTTTGTCTTACAAAAAAAAAGAGGAAAAATCTTGTTTGGACAAAAAATGTGTTTCATAATTTTATAATATAAATAAAATGTTTTTGGTTTTGTGTTTATGTATATATATACACACAGCGTTTTTCCCCCCGTTTTTTTTTTTTGCATGGGGAAAAAAGCCTATTTGAGGTAAAATGAGTATTTTTCAAGATAATGGCTGTACAAAGAAAAACCTTTTTGAGGAAAAAGTCATATTTCAAGTATGTATTTATTTTTTCAAGAAAAAAAACAACACTTTTTGAGGTCAAGTAGCAACATTAAGATTAAAAAAAATATTTAAAAAAATAAAAGACAATATCTTCTGGGAATGTATTTTTCAGTATTTTATTTTAAATATATACAAATATTTTTATTATTTGAAGAAAAAAAGAATGTCATTTTTTAGGGGGGTGAACAAAACATTAACATGTAATAATGCCTGATTTTGGCTCATTGACTCCCATTATAAATCACAGTTTTTGATATGCTGTGAACCTGATGTGTTATAATGCATTTTCCGTGATTACTGATGCAATCGCTTCTTTGACGAGTCATAAACATGAAAATAGAGGAATTTGTGTGTTGAGAGTGTTAACACAAAAATCCACTAGGTGGGGCCAAAGGCTAATAAATGAATACAAAATGCATGCATAAAAAAATTCTATTGTTATGACTTATGGACTTGTTTGAGCGTCTAACTATGTCATATGAAATATTCAAATTATTCTTTTATTTTATATATATATACAGCATAGTTAGTCTCCCTATTAGCATAATACCGCTATTATTGTCCATAGGGGGCATTAAAAAAAAAAAAAAAAAAATTATATATGTGTAGATAGGTCTGATGCCACTGAACATTTTGAGCGGTTGAAAGTGAAAAAATATTCATAAATGACTAAGTTATCTCACTTCAAAGGAAATGCCTGATTTTGGCAAAATTACAAGTTTTGAAAAATGCCATTGTGTAAAAACTGGGCATGCATAAAAAAATTATATTGTTATGACTTATGACCTTGCTTGAGCCTCTAACTATGTCATATGAAATATTCAAATTAGTCTTTTATTTTATATATATATATATATATATACAGCATAGTTAGTCTTCCTATTAGCATAATACTGCTATTATTGTCCATAGGGGGCATTAAAAAAATAAAAATAAATAAAAACTATATATGTATAGATAGGTCTGATGCCACTGAACATTTTGAGCGGTTGAAAGTGAAAAATATTCATAAATGACTAAGTTATCTCACTTCAAAGGAAATGCCTGATTTTGGCAAAATTACAAGAGTTTTGTGCTATTCAGAAAAATGCCATTGTGAAAAACTGGGCATGCATAAAAAAATTATATTGTTATGACTTATGGACTTATTCAAGCCTCTAAATATGTCATATGAAATATTCAAATTAGACCTTTATTTTACATATATATACAGCATAGTTAATTTTGCTATTAGCATAATACTGCTATTGTTGTCCATAGGGGGCATTAAAAAAATAAAATAAAATAAAATAAAAACTATATATGTATAGATAGGTCTGATGCCACTGAACATTTTGAGCGGTTGAAAGTGAAAAAAATATTCATAAATGACTAAGTTATCTCACTTCAAAGGAAATGCCTGATTTTGGCAAAATTACAAGAGTTTTGTGCTATTCAGAAAAATGCCATTGTGAAAAACTGGGCATGCATAAAAAAATTATATTGTTATGACTTATGGACTTATTCAAGGCTCTAAATATGTAATATGAAATATTCAAATTAGACCTTTATTTTACATATATATACAGCATAGTTAATTTTGCTATTAGCATAATACTGCTATTATTGTCCATAGAGGGCATTAAAAAAATTTTTTTTTTAACTATATATGTATAGATAGGTCTGATGCCAGTGAACATTTTGAGCGGTTGAAAGTGAAAAAAATATTCATAAATGACTAAGTTATCTCACTTCAAAGGAAATGCCAGATTTTGGCAACAATTACAAGAATTTAATCAAAAAAAAACGCCCAAGGTTTAAGGAGGCTGACGACCAATCACAGAGGAGGGCAAATGCCTGACACCTGTGTGCTCAATTAGCACACAGGTGTGGTGGGCGGGTCTTCAATCAATCACCATGGTGACGACTCATTGCAATCTGCAAATCATTGATGATCCCTTATTAATGGACATTCCAAATGTATGAACATGCAATAAAGAGGATTGGGTTAAAAAAACAAACAGCAAATTTGAAAATATTTAAAGAATGCCTTTTTTTTTAAAGAAAAAGTCATTCTGTTTTACTAGGAAAAAAATCCCAAGTAGTACTTTAACAATTATTATTTTTCAAACAAGTTTGATTTTTTTTTCTTTTCGCAGCAGCAATACAAAATATGTTTAAGCCAAATTTAGAATCCTATGAAAATATTTCAATTGAAATTTCAAATATGGATAAATGAAAAATCACAGGGAGGGACTCAGCGTCGAGCCGCTACTCCTCCGCGTTGAGAGGAACCAGTTGAGGTGGCTCGGGCATCTGGTTCGGATGCCTCTTGGACGCCTCCCTGGGGAGGTGTTCCGGGCATGTCCTATCGGCGGGAGGCCCCGGGGACAACCCGGGACACGCTGGAGAGACTACGTCTCTCGGCTGGCCTGGGAACGCCTTGGGATCCCGTCGGAGGAGCAGGCTGAAGTGGCTGGGGAGAGGGAAGTCTGGGCTTCCCTGCTAAAGCTGCTGCCCCCGCGACCTGACCCCGGATAAGCGGAATTGAAGACGGACGGACGGAAAAATCACCTCCTCCAAAATATTCAGAATGAAAAAATATTGAAAAATCTGAACATGCGAGTACATGCAGTTGCTGAACCGCGAGTAGCCAAAGCACAGATTGGTTGACTGTAAAGACAAGGAAAAGGGGGGGGAGGAGTTACCCCACATGCTGAGTGCTCCTTTGATCGTAATGACCCCCAGAAAACTTGCTTTTAGCCTGGTGCTAAAACAAACTTTTTTTGAACAAATTTAACCAGGAAAATCACTTTTTCAAGGGAGTCCTGAGGCGCACTGAAACAATTCATCACATGCCGTTAAAACAGTCAATTAAAAACAGGTTAATGACTTCATTTCCAGGTTCTTTAAAATGGTATCAAACTGAGGCGGCGCCCAGACGGAAGCAAATCCGGCTCGGTTCCTCAAACAAATCTCGTCCACACAGGAACGTTTCAAGACTTGCGTGTGTCCAAAAGAAGACGCTGAGGACGTTTAACGGCTGTAATGTATATGCCCAACATATTCGATGGAGCCCAGACTAACATGTGGGAGGGCAAAGGTCACAGGCAGAAAAATGGCAAGTCCTTGAAACCTTATGTTCATAGTTTTATTTTTTTTCAAAAGCAACCAAGCACACACCACAGACTTAAATGTTTTTTTTTTTTATTGTTAATCACGAGTGCCAAGCACAACGCCATGTTCAGCCTTTGGATCAATATGGCTGATTGACAATAAGCGGGAAGGGACAAATGTGATGGACTGCCGGCTTGCGGATTCCCAGCTGCGCCTTGCAAGCGAAAGCTTCCGGCCTTTGATGGAATAACGGTCCGCATGCGGGGTCCGACGCAGACTTCTGTGGGAAGGGAAAAATAATAATAATAATAATGAAGTGCTTTGTGCGTACAAGTAAAGGCATGAATTTTTGTTGACTTACTTGCGGCGGATAAAATTCACATTTAAGTTCCTCAATTTTAGCTTCCCTGTCGTAATAAGTGGCCTGGCAAAAGACGTGAACCTGAAAGGGAAAATAAATGCCGTCAAAATAAAGTAAAATTAAAGACAGTTGACAATCCTGACAAAGAAAACATTTGTCTTGGTTTGAACGTTGCATTAGCATGACGGCTAACTGACAGCTTGATTGGGGCAGAGAGGCGTGCAGGGTGCAAACGCAATGTTGGCCTCTCGGTGGCAGTCCGTCTCCACCAGGGCCAACTTGAGACTCGTCTGCGTGCCTAAGCCGAGAATGTACTGCCACGCAGGAAAAGATGGTTTCAAAACAAAAATACTCATTTGGCCTGTGATGCAGCAAAAGCAGTATTTCGCCCACCACGCTTGTCAGCTGAGCAATCTCCATCAGGGTGAAGAAATTGCGGTGTTGGCCCTCGCGGTTGAATTTGAGCACCACCTGGTGTGCCGCTTTCTCGCCTCTTGGGTCATCCAGGGACAACAAGGCGGGGCAGTCGGGACAAATCATGGCCATTTCCGCGTTGGTGTGTTCTGAAAACAGCCGGCATGTTAAAAAAAAAGCAGGTTAGGCAAAATAAAACTTGCCCTTAAAGGAAAGTTTCAAGTTTGCATGGAGTGAGCGGGAAAGGATTCTGACTGCAATTCATCTTTTCAGAAGCATTTTCTAAATCAAATCATTTGACTCTGGTCAGTTTCCAACGACGGCGAGCGTTGGTGGCGCCTTACCTGGTCTGGTGGTGCAAAGGTGACTGCTGACCGAGGCCGTGCCGGATGCCACCGCAAGACGGACGCCGCACGTCGCCACCGCACCCTGAAACCAACAAGCCCTCATGAGCTGGCACCATGACGGGAGGGGGGCGAAGGTTGCGACGGAATAATTACACGTTCAGCAAATCTGAAGGGGACGCACTGCTGGTGAGATTTAGGGTTGCTGAAGTGACATTTGGTCTGCACCAGCTTGAGAGACACGTCCACGTGGCAGCCGCCCGGCACCTGATGGGGGGGCCCCCCCAAAAAAATTAACATTTTGAAACTGTCAAAATTATTTCAACTTAGGAATTGGATTGATTAAATGGGAACGCTAAGCTAACCTGTTCACAAAAATGAACGTTTGGAAAGAAATTTAAACTGAGTAAATAGATTTCATTGTATTAAAAAAAGAAAAAAAAGTCAGTTTCCTAAATTTTAAAGTACAATTTACATGGAGAAAAAAAATACTAATAAAGTTTTTTGCTTTAGTTCACAAGCCAAAATTTTGGGGGTCAGGGGATATGTCGCTTCTGCATCTCACAAAAACTGTCAAATTAAGGTAAATCATTTCATAGCAAATTTTAAGACAAACTAACGGCTAAAAGATCATTACACACTTGATAATTCCATTACTTCCTTAAAAAAAAAAACTTTTAAAGCATGCGGTGCTAATGCTAAACGCTAACCTGTTGATATTTGCTGCCGAGGATCTTGTTGAGCTTAAACTTGAAGCCGTGCTTGTGCTGCCAATTGATATGCTGGACGGCAATGTTGACCAGCGTCTCCACGCCATCTTTCCTGCAGGTGACCCCCGGCAAAGGCGCCGTCCTCAGGAGGGCCAGCGGGGCCAAGGCGCACCACAGCAGACCAACAAACAGGTGAGCGACCATCGTGAAGAACAGCAGATGACGAAAACACACTTGGGTGCACACTTTAAGCAGGATGACGAGCTCGGACCGCCAATCGCACGGGAGGTCAAACAGCTGGCACGTGTGAGCTCATTAGTGGCAGACCTGCTTGCAATCAGTGGCCAAAAATCAGGACACGCGCAATCGAGCAAACGATCAAAGTGGAGAAAAATCCGCGTCCGACCACAACAAAGTTTGAATTGTACAAAACAAACTCATTTTTAAGAAGGGAAAAATATATGATTTTTGGACAAAAGTTGCCGTTTTTACTTTTATTATTTGAATTCAATTTTCCATCATTTGCTTTTCCAAAAACTGTTTTCTATGGACTTTTTCTCAGAGAAATGCTTGATCGCCCCCCCACATCAATTCCTTCTTTGAAGAAGAAAGAAAAATATTATTTATAGCTTAGAATATTTACAATTTATCATGAAAATAGTTTTATTTTGACAAAAAAAGTGATATATTTTTCAAGAAAGTGGTTTTGTCTTAAAAAAAAAAAAGGAAAAATATTGTTTGGACAAAAAATGTGTTTAATAATTTTATAATATAAATAAAATGTTTTTGTTTTTGTGTGTATATATATATATATATCTCCCCCCCATCAATTCCTTCTTTGAAGAAGAAAGAAAAATATTATTTATAGCTTAGAATATTTACAATTTATCATGAAAAAAGTTTTATTTCGACAAAAAAGTGATATATTTTTCAAGAAAGTGGTTTTGTCTTACAAAAAAAAAGAGGAAAAATCTTGTTTGGACAAAAAATGTGTTTCATAATTTTATAATATAAATAAAATGTTTTTGGTTTTGTGTTTATGTATATATATACATACACACAGCGTTTTCCCCCCGTTTTTTTTTTTTTGCATGGGGAAAAAAAGCCTATTTGAGGTAAAATGAGTATTTTTCAAGATAATGGCTGTACAAAGAAAAACCTTTTTGAGGAAAAAGTCATATTTCAAGTATGTATTTATTTTTTCAAGAAAAAAAACAACACTTTTTGAGGTCAAGTAGCAACATTAAGATTAAAAAAAATATTTAAAAAAATAAAAGACAATATCTTCTGGGAATGTATTTTTCAGTATTTTATTTTAAATATATACAAATATTTTTATTATTTGAAGAAAAAAAGAATGTCATTTTTTAGGGGGGTGAACAAAACATTAACATGTAATAATGCCTGATTTTGGCTCATTGACTCCCATTATAAATCACAGTTTTTGATATGCTGTGAACCTGATGTGTTATAATGCATTTTCCGTGATTACTGATGCAATCGCTTCTTTGACGAGTCATAAACATGAAAATAGAGGAATTTGTGTGTTGAGAGTGTTAACACAAAAATCCACTAGGTGGGGCCAAAGGCTAATAAATGAATACAAAATGCATGCATAAAAAAATTCTATTGTTATGACTTATGGACTTGTTTGAGCGTCTAACTATGTCATATGAAATATTCAAATTATTCTTTTATTTTATATATATATACAGCATAGTTAGTCTCCCTATTAGCATAATACCGCTATTATTGTCCATAGGGGGCATTAAAAAAAAATAAATAATAATAATTATAAATGTGTAGATAGGTCTGATGCCACTGAACATTTTGAGCGGTTGAAAGTGAAAAAATATTCATAAATGACTAAGTTATCTCACTTCAAAGGAAATGCCTGATTTTGGCAAAATTACAAGAGTTTTGTGCTATTCGGAAAACTGCCATTGTGTGAAAACTGGGCATGCAGAAAAAATTCTATTGTTATGACTTATGGACTTATTCAAGCCTCTAAATATGTCATATGAAATATTCAAATTAGTCTTTTATTTTATATATATATACAGCATAGTTAGTCTTGCTATTAGCATAATACCGCTATTATTGTCATAGGGGGCATTAAAAAAATACAGTTAAAATAAAAACTATATATGTATAGATAGGTTTGATGCCACTGAACATTTTGAGCGGTTGAAAGTGAAAAAAATATTCATAAATGACTAAGTTATCTCACTTCAAAGGAAATGCCTGATTTTGGCAAAATTACAAGAGTTTTGAAAAATGCCATTGTGTAAAAACTGGGCATGCATAAAAAAATTATATTGTTATGACTTATGACCTTGCTTGAGCCTCTAACTATGTCATATGAAATATTCAAATTAGTCTTTTATTTTATATATATATATATATATACAGCATAGTTAGTCTTCCTATTAGCATAATACTGCTATTATTGTCCATAGGGGGCATTAAAAAAATAAAATAAAATAAAAACTATATATGTATAGATAGGTCTGATGCCACTGAACATTTTGAGCGGTTGAAAGTGAAAAATATTCATAAATGACTAAGTTATCTCACTTCAAAGGAAATGCCTGATTTTGGCAAAATTACAAGAGTTTTGTGCTATTCAGAAAAATGCCATTGTGAAAAACTGGGCATGCATAAAAAAATTATATTGTTATGACTTATGGACTTATTCAAGCCTCTAAATATGTCATATGAAATATTCAAATTAGACCTTTATTTTACATATATATACAGCATAGTTAATTTTGCTATTAGCATAATACTGCTATTGTTGTCCATAGGGGGCATTAAAAAAATAAAATAAAATAAAATAAAAACTATATATGTATAGATAGGTCTGATGCCACTGAACATTTTGAGCGGTTGAAAGTGAAAAAAATATTCATAAATGACTAAGTTATCTCACTTCAAAGGAAATGCCTGATTTTGGCAAAATTACAAGAGTTTTGTGCTATTCAGAAAAATGCCATTGTGAAAAACTGGGCATGCATAAAAAAATTATATTGTTATGACTTATGGACTTATTCAAGGCTCTAAATATGTCATATGAAATATTCAAATTAGACCTTTATTTTACATATATATACAGCATAGTTAATTTTGCTATTAGCATAATACTGCTATTATTGTCCATAGAGGGCATTAAAAAAATTTTTTTTTTAACTATTTATGTATAGATAGGTCTGATGCCACTGAACATTTTGAGCGGTTGAAAGTGAAAAAAATATTCATAAATGACTAAGTTATCTCACTTCAAAGGAAATGCCTGATTTTGGCAAAATTACAAGAGTTTTGAAAAATGCCATTGTGTAAAAACTGGGCATGCATAAAAAAATTATATTGTTATGACTTATGACCTTGCTTGAGCCTCTAACTATGTCATATGAAATATTCAAATTAGTCTTTTATTTTATATATATATATATATATACAGCATAGTTAGTCTTGCTATTAGCATAATACTGCTATTATTGTCCATAGGGGGCATTAAAAAAATAAAATTAAATTAAAACTATATATGTATAGATAGGTCTGATGCCACTGAACATTTTGAGCGGTTGAAAGTGAAAAATATTCATAAATGACTAAGTTATCTCACTTCAAAGGAAATGCCTGATTTTGGCAAAATTACAAGAGTTTTGTGCTATTCAGAAAAATGCCATTGTGAAAAACTGGGCATGCATAAAAAAATTATATTGTTATGATTTATGGACTTATTCAAGCCTCTAAATATGTCATATGAAATATTCAAATTAGACCTTTATTTTACATATATATATACAGCATAGTTAATCTTGCTATTAGCATAATACTGCTATTATTGTCCATAGAGGGCATTAAAAAAAACATTTTTTTAAACTATATATGTATAGATAGGTCTGATGCCAGTGAACATTTTGAGCGGTTGAAAGTGAAAAATATTCATAAATGACTAAGTTATCACACTTCAAAGGAAATGCCAGATTTTGGCGACAATTACAAGAATGTAATCAAAAAAAAACGCCCAAGGTTTAAGGAGGCTGACGACCAATCACAGAGGAGGGCAAATGCCTGACACCTGTGTGCTCAATTAGCACACAGGTGTGGTGGGCGGGTCTTCAATCAATCACCATGGTGACGACTCATTGCAATCTGCAAATCATTGATGATCCCTTATTAATGGACATTCCAAATGTATGAACATGCAATAAAGAGGATTGGGTTAAAAAAACAAACAGCAAATTTGAAAATATTTAAAGAATGCCTTTTTTTTTTTTTAAGAAAAAGTCATTCTGTTTTACTAGGAAAAAAATCCCAAGTAGTACTTTAACAATTATTATTTTTCAAACAAGTTTGATTTTTTTTTTTTTTTCGCAGCAGCAATACAAAATATGTTTAAGCCAAATTTAGAATCCTATGAAAATATTTCAATTGAAATTTCAAATATGGATAAATGAAAAATCACAGGGAGGGACTCAGCGTCGAGCCGCTACTCCTCCGCGTTGAGAGGAACCAGTTGAGGTGGCTCGGGCATCTGGTTCGGATGCCTCTTGGACGCCTCCCTGGGGAGGTGTTCCGGGCATGTCCTACCGGCGGGAGGCCCCGGGGACGACCCGGGACACGCTGGAGAGACTACGTCTCTCGGCTGGCCTGGGAACGCCTTGGGATCCCGTCGGAGGAGCAGGCTGAAGTGGCTGGGGAGAGGGAAGTCTGGGCTTCCCTGCTAAAGCTGCTGCCCCCGCGACCCGACCCTGGATAAGCGGAATTGAAGACGGAACGGAACTTTTGACTCGTGGAGATATTACCCACTGTGCGTTACAATATACATCAGGCCACTGACAAGGTATACAGTATGAAGGTACACACTTGAGATAAAAGGGCATGAAAAGAAAAGCTAGAGGCTTATCAGAACCTCCAAACACATTTGCTGGGATGGGGCAAAATGGAACTTTTATTCTGAAAATACGTGTCCACGTCAAGCCAAGGTTTCAATGTCTTTTGCATTCATGCCATGTAACCCCAATGTTATTCGATGGAGCCCAGACTCCAAACATGTGGGAGGGCAAAGGTCACAGGCAGAAAAACAGCAAGTCCTTGAAACCTTATGTTCATAGTTTTATTTTTTTTCAAAAGCAACCAAGCACACACCACAGACTTAAATGCGTTGTTTTTTTTTATTGTGTTATCACGAGTGCCAAGCACAACGCCATGTTCAGCCTTTGGATCAATATGGCTGATTGACAATAAGCGGGAAGGGACAAATGTGATGGACGGCCGGCTTGCGGATTCCCAGCTGCGCCTTGCAAGCGAAAGCTTCCGGCCTTTGATGGAACAACGGTCCGCATGCGGGGTCCGACGCAGACTTCTGTGGGAAGGGAAAAATAAAAAATAATAATTATGAAGTGCTTTGTGCGTACAAGTAACGACATGAATTTTTGTTGTTGACTTACTTGCGGCGGATAAAATTCACATTTAAGTTGCTCAATTTTAGCTTCCCTGTCGTAATAAGTGGCCTGGCAAAAGACGTGAACCTGAAAGGGAAAATAAATGCCGTCAAAATAAAGTAAAATTAAAGACAGTTGACAATCCTGACAAAGAAAACATTTGTCTTGGTTTGAACGTTGCATTAGCATGACGGCTAACTGACAGCTTGATTGGGGCAGAGAGGCGTGCAGGGTGCAAACGCAATGTTGGCCTCTCGGTGGCAGTCCGTCTCCACCAGGGCCAACTTGAGACTCGTCTGCATGCCTAAGCCGAGAATGTACTGCCACGCAGGAAAAGATGGTTTCAAAACAAAAATACTCATTTGGCCTGTGATGCAGCAAAAGCAGTATTTCGCCCACCACGCTTGTCAGCTGAGCAATCTCCATCAGGGTGAAGAAATTGCGGTGTTGGCCCTCGCGGTTGAATTTGAGCACCACCTGGTGTGCCGCTTTCTCGCCTCTTGGGTCATCCAGGGACAACAAGGCGGGGCAGTCGGGACAAATCATGGCCATTTCCGCGTTGGTGTGTTCTGAAAACAGCCGGCATGTTAAAAAAAAAGCAGGTTAGGCAAAATAAAACTTGCCCTTAAAGGAAAGTTTCAAGTTTGCATGGAGTGAGCGGGAAAGGATTCTGACTGCAATTCATCTTTTCAGAAGCATTTTCTAAATCAAATCATTTGACTCTGGTCAGTTTCCAACGACGGCGAGCGTTGGTGGCGCCTTACCTGGTCTGGTGGTGCAAAGGTGACTGCTGACCGAGGCCATGCCGGATGCCACCGCAAGACGGACGCCGCACGTCGCCACCGCACCCTGAAACCAATAAGCCCTCATGAGCTGGCACCATGACGGGAGGGGGGCGAAGGTTGCGACGGAATAATTACACGTTCAGCAAATCTGAAGGGGACGCACTGCTGGTGAGATTTAGGGTTGCTGAAGTGACATTTGGTCTGCACCAGCTTGAGAGACACGTCCACGTGGCAGCCGCCCGGCACCTGATGGGGGCCCCCCCCAAAAAATTTACATTTTGAAACTGTCAAAATTATTTCAACTTAGGAATTGGATTGATTAAATGGGAACGCTAAGCTAACCTGTTCACGAAAATGAACGTTTGGAAAGAAATTTAAACTGAGTAAATAGATCTCATTGTATTAAAAAAAAAAGAAAAAAAGTCAGTTTCCTAAATTTTAAAGTACAATTTACACGGGGAAAAAAAAATACTAATAAAGTTTTTTGCTTTAGTTCACAAGCCAAAATTTTGGGGGTCAGGGGATATGTCGCTTCTGCATCTCACAAAAACTGTCAAATTAAGGTAAATCATTTCATAGCAAATTTTAAGACAAACGAAAGGCTAAAAGATCATTACACACTTGATAATTCCATTACTTCCTTAAAAAAAAAAAAAAAACTTTTAAAGCATGCGGTGCTAATGCTAAATGCTAACCTGTTGATATTTGCTGCCGAGGATCTTGTTGAGCTTAAACTTGAAGCCGTGCTTGTGCTGCCAATTGATATGCTGGACGGCAATGTTGACCAGCGTCTCCACGCCATCTTTCCTGCAGGTGACCCCCGGCAAAGGCGCCGTCCTCAGGAGGGCCAGCGGGGCCAAGGCGCACCACAGCAGACCAACAAACAGGTGAGCGACCATCGTGAAGAACAGCAGATGACGAAAACACACTTGGGTGCACACTTTAAGCAGGATGACGAGCTCGGACCGCCAATCGCACGGGAGGTCAAACAGCTGGCACGTGTGAGCTCATTAGTGGCAGACCTGCTTGCAATCAGTGGCCAAAAATCAGGACACGCGCAATCGAGCAAACGATCAAAGTGGAGAAAAATCCGCGTCCGACCACAACAAAGTTTGAATTGTACAAAACAAACTCATTTTTAAGAAGGGAAAAATATAGGATTTTTGGACAAAAGTTGCCGTTTTTACTTTTATTATTTGAATTCAATTTTCCATCATTTGCTTTTCCAAAAACTGTTTTCTATGGACTTTTTCTCAGAGAAATGCTTGATCGCCCCCCCACATCAATTCCTTCTTTGAAGAAAGAAAAATATTATTTATAGCTTAGAATATTTACAATTTATCATGAAAAAAGTTTTATTTCGACAAAAAAGTGATATCTTTTTCAAGAAAGTGGTTTTGTCTTACAAAAAAAAGAGGACAAATCTAGTTTGGATAAAAAATGTGTTTCATAATTTTATAATATAAATAAAATGTTTTTGGTTTTGTGTATATGTATATATATACACACAGCGTTTTTCCCCCCGTTTTTTTTTTTTTTTTGCATGGGGAAAAAAGCCTATTTGAGGTAAAATTAGTATTTTTCAAGATAATGGCTGTACAAAGAAAAACCTTTTTGAGGAAAAAGTCATATTTCAAGTATGTATTTATTTTTTCAAGAAAAAAAACAACACTTTTTGAGGTCAAGTAGCAACATTAAGATTAAAAAAAATATTTAAAAAAATAAAAGACAATATCTTCTGGGAATGCATTTTTCAGTATTTTATTTTAAATATATACAAATATTTTTATTATTTGAAGAAAAAAAGAATGTCATTTTTTGGGGGGGTGAACAAAAACATTAACATGTAATAATGCCCGATTTTGGCTCATTGACTCCCATTATAAATCACAGTTTTTGATATGCTGTGAACCTGATGTGTTATAATGCATTTTCCGTGATTACTGATGCAATCGCTTCTTTGACGAGTCATAAACATGAAAATAGAGGAATTTGTGTGTTGAGAGTGTTAACACAAAAATCCACTAGGTGGCGCCAAAGGCTAATAAATTAATACAAAATGCATGCATAAAAAAATTCTATTGTTATGACTTATGGACTTGTTTGAGCCTCTAACTATGTCATATAAAATATTCAAATTATTCTTTTATTTTATATATATATACAGCATAGTTAGTCTCCCTATTAGCTAATACCGCTATTATTGTCCATAGGGGGCATTAAAAAAAAAATAATAATAATAATAATTATATATGTGTAGATAGGTCTGATGCCACTGAACATTTTGAGCGGTTGAAAGTGAAAAAAATATTCATAAATGACTAAGTTATCTCACTTCAAAGCAAATGCCTGATTTTGGCAAAATTACAAGAGTTTTGTGCTATTCGGAAAACTGCCATTGTGTGAAAACTGGGCATGCAGAAAAAATTATATTGTTATGACTTATGGACTTATTCAAGCCTCTAAATATGTCATATGAAATATTCAAATTAGTCTTTTATTTTATATATATATACAGCATAGTTAGTCTTGCTATTAGCATAATACCGCTATTATTGTCATAGGGGGCATTAAAAAAATACATTTAAAATAAAAACTATATATGTATAGATAGGTCTGATGCCACTGAACATTTTGAGCGGTTGAAAGTGAAAAAAATATTCATAAATGACTAAGTTATCTCACTTCAAAGGAAATGCCTGATTTTGGCAAAATTACAAGAGTTTTGAAAAATGCCATTGTATAAAAACTGGGCATGCATAAAAAAATTATATTGTTATGACTTATGACCTTGCTTGAGCCTCTAACTATGTCATATGAAATATTCAAATTAGTCTTTTATTTTATATATATATATATATATATATATATATACAGCATAGTTAGTCTTGCTATTAGCATAATACTGCTATTATTGTCCATAGGGGGCATTAAAAAAATAAAATTAAATTAAAACTATATATGTATAGATAGGTCTGATGCCACTGAACATTTTGAGCGGTTGAAAGTGAAAAAAATATTCATAAATGACTAAGTTATCTCACTTCAAAGGAAATGCCAGATTTTGGCAAAATTACAAGAGTTTTGTGCTATTCGGAAAACTGCCATTGTGTGAAAACTGGGCATGCAGAAAAAATTCTATTGTTATGACTTATGGACTTATTCAAGCCTCTAAATATGTCATATGAAATATTCAAATTAGTCTTTTATTTTATATATATATACAGCATAGTTAGTCTTGCTATTAGCATAATACCGCTATTATTGTCCATAGGGGGCATTAAAAAAATACATTTAAAATAAAAACTATATATGTAGAGATAGGTCTGATGCCACTGAACATTTTGAGCGGTTGAAAGTGAAAAAAATATTCATAAATGACTAAGTTATCACACTTCAAAGGAAATGCCAGATTTTGGCAACAATTACAAGAATTTAATCAAAAAAAATCAAACGCCCACGGTTTAAGGAGGCTGACGACCAATCACAGAGGAGGGCAAATGCCTGCTCAATTAGCTCACAGGTGTGGTGGGCGGGTCTTCAATCAATCACCATGGTGACGACTCATTGCAATCTGCAAATCATTGATGATCCCTTATTAATGGACATTCCAAATGTATGAACATGCAATAAAGAGGATTGGGTTAAAAAAACAAACAGCAAATTTGAAAATATTTAAAGAATGCCTTTTTTTTTTAAAGAAAAAGTCATTATTTTTTACTAGGAAAAAAATCCCAAGTAGTACTTTAACAATTATTATTTTTCAAACAAGTTTGATTTTTTTTTTTTTTTCGCAGCAGCAATACAAAATATGTTTAAGCCAAATTTAGAATCCTATGAAAATATTTCAATTGAAATTTCAAATATGGATAAATGAAAAATCACAGGGAGGGACTCAGTGTTGAGCCGCTACTCCTCCGCGTTGAGAGGAACCAGTTGAGGTGGCTCGGGCATCTGGTTCGGATGCCTCTTGGACGCCTCCCTGGGGAGGTGTTCCGGGCATGTCCTACCGGCGGGAGGCCCCGGGGACGACCCGGGACACGCTGGAGAGACTACGTCTCTCGGCTGGCCTGGGAACGCCTTGGGATCCCGTCGGAGGAGCAGGCTGAAGTGGCTGGGGAGAGGGAAGTCTGGGCTTCCCTGCTAAAGCTGCTGCCCCCGCGACCTGACCCCGGATAAGCGGAATTGAAGACGGACGGACGGAAAAATCACCTCCAAAATATTCAGAATGAAAAAATATTGAAAAATCTGAACATGCGAGTACATGCAGTTGCTGAACCGCGAGTAGCCAAAGCACAGATTGGTTGACTGTAAAGACAAGGAAAAGGGGGGGAGGAGTTACCCCACATGCTGAGTGCTCCTTTGATCGTAATGACCCCCAGAAAACTTGCTTTTAGCCTGGTGCTAAAACAAACTTTTTTTGAACCAATTTAACCAGGAAAATCACTTTTTCAAGGGAGTCCTGAGGCGCACTGAAACAATTCATCACATGCAGTTAAACCAGGTTAATGACTTCATTTCCAGGTTCTTTAAAATGGTATCAAACTGAGGCGGCGCCCAGACGGAAGCAAATCCGGCTCGGTTCCTCAAACAAATCTCGTCCACACAGGAACGTTTCAAGACTTGCGTGTGTCCAAAAGAAGACGCTGAGGACGTTTAACGGCTGTAATGTATATGCCCAACATATTCGATGGAGCCCAGACTAACATGTGGGAGGGCAAAGGTCACAGGCAGAAATACATCAAGTCCTTGAAACTTTATGTTCATAGTTTTATTTTTTTTCAAAAGCAACCAAGCACACACCACAGACTTAAATGCATTAGTTTTTTTTATTGTTAATCACGAGTGCCAAGCACAACGCCATGTTCAGACTTTGGATCAATATGGCTGATTGACAATAAGCGGGAAGGGACAAATGTGATGGACTGCCGGCTTGCGGATTCCCAGCTGCGCCTTGCAAGCCAAAGCTTCCGGCCTTTGATGGAACAACGGTCCGCATGCGGGGTCCGACACAGACTTCTGTGGGAAGGGAAAAATAATAATAATAATAATAATAAGGTGCTTTGTGCGTACAAGTAACGGCATGAATTTTTGTTGACTTACTTGCGGCGGATAAAATTCACATTTAAGTTGCGCAATTCTAGCTTCCCTGTCGTAATAAGTGGCCTGGCAAAAGACGTGAACCTGAAAGGGAAAATAAATGCTGTCAAAAAATAAAGTAAAATGAAAGACAGTTGACAATCCTGACAAAGTGAAAACATTTGTCTTGGTTTGAACGTTGCATTAGCATGACGGCTAACTGACAGCTTGATTGGGGCAGAGAGGCGTGCAGGGTGCAAACGCAATGTTGGCCTCTCGGTGGCAGTCCGTCTCCACCAGGGCCAACTTGAGACTCGTCTGCATGCCTAAGCCGAGAATGTACTGCCACGCAGGAAAAGATGGTTTCAAAACAAAAATACTCATTTGGCCTGTGATGCAGCAAAAGCAGTATTTCGCCCACCACGCTTGTCAGCTGAGCAATCTCCATCAGGGTGAAGAAATTGCGGTGTTGGCCCTCGCGGTTGAATTTGAGCACCACCTGGTGTGCCGCTTTCTCGCCTCTTGGGTCATCCAGGGACAACAAGGCGGGGCAGTCGGGACAAATCATGGCCATTTCCGCGTTGGTGTGTTCTGAAAACAGCCGGCATGTTAAAAAAAAAAGCAGGTTAGGCAAAATAAAACTTGCCCTTAAAGGAAAGTTTCAAGTTTGCATGGAGTGAGCGGGAAAGGATTCTGACTGCAATTCATCTTTTCAGAAGCATTTTCTAAATCAAATCATTTGACTCTGGTCAGTTTCCAACGACGGCGAGCGTTGGTGGCGCCTTACCTGGTCTGGTGGTGCAAAGGTGACTGCTGACCGAGGCCATGCCGGATGCCACCGCAAGACGGACGCCGCACGTCGCCACCGCACCCTGAAACCAATAAGCCCTCATGAGCTGGCACCATGACGGGAGGGGGGCGAAGGTTGCGACGGAATAATTACACGTTCAGCAAATCTGAAGGGGACGCACTGCTGGTGAGATTTAGGGTTGCTGAAGTGACATTTGGTCTGCACCAGCTTGAGAGACACGTCCACGTGGCAGCCGCCCGGCACCTGATGGGGGGGCCCCCCCAAAAAAATTAACATTTTGAAACTGTCAAAATTATTTCAACTTAGGAATTGGATTGATTAAATGGGAACGCTAAGCTAACCTGTTCACAAAAATGAACGTTTGGAAAGAAATTTAAACTGAGTAAATAGATCTCATTGTATTAAAAAAAAAAGAAAAAAAGTCAGTTTCCTAAATTTTAAAGTACAATTTACACGGGGAAAAAAAAATACTAATAAAGTTTTTTGCTTTAGTTCACAAGCCAAAATTTTGGGGGTCAGGGGATATGTCGCTTCTGCATCTCACAAAAACTGTCAAATTAAGGTAAATCATTTCATAGCAAATTTTAAGACAAACGAAAGGCTAAAAGATCATTACACACTTGATAATTCCATTACTTCCTTAAAAAAAAAAAAAAAACTTTTAAAGCATGCGGTGCTAATGCTAAATGCTAACCTGTTGATATTTGCTGCCGAGGATCTTGTTGAGCTTAAACTTGAAGCCGTGCTTGTGCTGCCAATTGATATGCTGGACGGCAATGTTGACCAGCGTCTCCACGCCATCTTTCCTGCAGGTGACCCCCGGCAAAGGCGCCGTCCTCAGGAGGGCCAGCGGGGCCAAGGCGCACCACAGCAGACCAACAAACAGGTGAGCGACCATCGTGAAGAACAGCAGATGACGAAAACACACTTGGGTGCACACTTTAAGCAGGATGACGAGCTCGGACCGCCAATCGCACGGGAGGTCAAACAGCTGGCACGTGTGAGCTCATTAGTGGCAGACCTGCTTGCAATCAGTGGCCAAAAATCAGGACACGCGCAATCGAGCAAACGATCAAAGTGGAGAAAAATCCGCGTCCGACCACAACAAAGTTTGAATTGTACAAAACAAACTCATTTTTAAGAAGGGAAAAATATAGGATTTTTGGACAAAAGTTGCCGTTTTTACTTTTATTATTTGAATTCAATTTTCCATCATTTGCTTTTCCAAAAACTGTTTTCTATGGACTTTTTCTCAGAGAAATGCTTGATCGCCCCCCCACATCAATTCCTTCTTTGAAGAAGAAAGAAAAATATTATTTATAGCTTAGAATATTTACAATTTATCATGAAAAAAGTTTTATTTTGACAAAAAAGTGATATATTTTTCAAGAAAGTGGTTTTGTCTTACAAAAAAAAAGAGGAAAAATCTTGTTTGGACAAAAAATGTGTTTTATAATTTTATAATATAAATAAAATGTTTTTGGTTTTGTGTGTATATATATATATATATCCCCCCATCAATTCCTTCTTTGAAGAAGAAAGAAAAATATTATTTATAGCTTAGAATATTTACAATTTATCATGAAAAAAGTTTTATTTTGACAAAAAAGTGATATATTTTTCAAGAAAGTGGTTTTGTCTTACAAAAAAAAAGAGGAAAAATCTTGTTTGGACAAAAAATGTGTTTCATAATTTTATAATATAAATAAAATGTTTTTGTTTTTGTGTATGTGTGTATGTATATATATATATATATATATATATATATATATATATATATCCCCCCATCAATTCCTTCTTTGAAGAAGAAAGAAAAATATTATTTATAGCTTAGAATATTTACAATTTATCATGAAAAAAAGTTTTATTTTGACAAAAAAGTGATATATTTTTCATTTTTTTATAATATAAATAAAATCCATCCATCCATCCATCCATTTTCTGTACCGCTTGTCCTCACAAGGGTCGCGGGGGTTGCTGGAGCCTATCCCAGCTGGCTTCGGGCAGTAGACGGGGAACAACCCTGAACTGGTTGCCAGCCAATCGCAGGGCACACAGAGACGAACAACCATACTCACAATCACACCTATGGACAATTTGGAGTGTCCAATTCACCTGCCATGCATATAAATAAAATGTTTTTGGTTTTGTGTATATTTATATATATACACACAGCGTTTTCCCCCCCGTTTTTATTTTTTTTTGCATGGGGAAAAAAGCCTATTTGAGGTAAAATGAGTATTTTTCAAGATAATGGCTGTACAAGTAAAAACCTTTTTGAGGAAAAAAAGTCATGTCAAGTATGTATTTATTTTTTCAAGAAAAAAATAACACTTTGAGGTCAAGTAGCAACATTAAGATTTAAAAATGTTTTTAAAAAATAAAGACAATATCTTCTGGGAATGTATTTTATTTTAAATATACAAATATTTTTTTTATTTGAAGGAAAAAAGAATGTCATTTTTTGGGGGGGGGGTGAACAAAACATTACCCCCCCCCAAGCCCCCATCCCCACCTCCCCCCAAGGGAAAAAAAAATCACAACAAGAAACGCTTTATCTTTGGAGAAAATGCCTGAATTATTTTTAGGAGAAAAGGGGAGAAAAAATTAAATGTAAGATTTTTTTTTTAATCTCAATCTTCATTCAAGATTTGATTTGAAGAATGTTGATGCCCGCAAATGTTGTCGACCAGTTAAACTGGAGCGCTACAGTTGGAGGAGGCGATGAGGTCGGCGCTTCAATCGGTCTGGCTGCGGCCGATCTCCTTGTAGCGCGAGCGGTACAAGCAATAATGTTGAAAGATGAAGAGCACGTCGAAGACCACCGAGAAGAGACCCAGGCCGAACTTGGTGGGGTCCCCGAAGATCAGGCGCCACTCGTCTGTACACAGAAAAGCCCATCACATAGTTGGAGCTGAAACGTTTGATGGAATTCTCCCTCATCACGTCAACAACCCTTTTGACATGCTGGACAATCGGATGAGGGCAGGAACGATTCATCAAATGGACGCCGATGGGATTTGTCGAGAAGGCGAAGACGCGTTACCGTTGTTGTAGGAATCCAAAATCATCTGCGCGATGCTGAGCAGGCCGCCGCTGAAGTCCAGCAGCACGGTGCCGATGCTCCAGCCGTCCGTGCTCTTCCGACGGTAGTTCATGAAGGCCTGATGGCGGGAAAGTCACGTGACATTTGCCAGCTGAATCTCCACATTTGTTCCCCGAAACGGCGGCAGATGGATCGAGGGAGGGAAGACCGACCTGCGGCACGTACTTGACCAGCGTGACGGCCAGTTTGATGTAGGACAAGTAGTAGAGGTAGTCCAACCAACTGAGGCGCCGCAAGACGGCCAGGAACAAGGTGACGCCCGCAAAGGACCAGCCAATCAGCAGCAGGAGGCGGGCCGTACACGACACCGTCTGAGCCCCCCTCTGAGAGGGAAAAAACAACAACACGCTTTTCCAGAAAAGCCTTTCACACACAGATCCTGCAAAAAGAGAATTTGCGGAAAGGGTAGCGGCCGCCACCTCGTAGACGGCGGCCTGGCCGACGTAGATCAGACACAGCAGGACGGCGTGCAGGCTGAAGAAGACGTCGTTGGCCTTGACCGAGTTGATGCCGTTGGGGTTCCTCTGCAGGTACTCCTCCTGGTCAGGAAGTGGCGCGTGAAATCACATGACGCGCGACAGGCGGGCAAAGGCGTCACCTTGATGGGCGTCACCCAGAAGAGGCCGATGTTGAAGACGCTGTAGGCGAAGAAGCCGGTCAGGTTGAGCGCCAGGAAGTCAAAGTTGAGGCCCACCACGCTGCAATGACACCAAAGGTCAAAGGTCACGCCGCTTTCCACGTGGCCAGTCACATGACTTGCAATCCAAGGAAGGCACCTTTTGCGCCTGAAGTTCTCCCAAAGTTGCGGGTAGAAGGACACGGACCAGGCCAGGAAGTAGATCCAGCCCACCGCCTCGCTCAGCAGCGCCACCGCATTGCTGTGGACAACCAGGAAGTGCAGACGCGACGCCGAGCTGCAAAGACACACCAGGGCGCCGGCGTCAGGAGGCGCCGCCGTGTCGTCCGTCGCCCCGCCCGCCACTCACCCGCCGCCTTCTGTGCCGTTGCTCAGCAGGTACGCCGTCACCTGTCCGGCCACGTGGGCCGTCACCGCGAACCTGACCGACGTCGCCGCGGCGGGCAGCGTCACCTAAACGACAGAGGCGGCGTGGAAGCGGCACGGCGGGATTGCGAGTCACGGAGTTTTCCAGAGCGGCCGTTCTGGTCTTACCTGCTCCGGCAAGCTGACGATGGCTGAGAAGTTGCTCTTGGAGCTGAAAGTGACGTTCAGATGGATGAGCAGCGGCTGCTCCAGCGGCACGCTGCAAACACGCACACACTTAGCTGAGCAAACGCGTCCTAACCACCAGCCAATAGCGACGTCGTCATTTTCTAGCGAGGAGGGCTGGACCACTGATCCGAATATATGACTGGATAGACGATAGGCCGCCATATTGCTCCTCGCAAGAAACGTTTCTCGCCGTGCCATCGTATACGTTCACAGTATGGAAATTGCAAAACAATTGAGACTGCACTTGGTAGAAACAGCATGATTTATGATGTTTTCAATTTGTTAAACATAAACAAGATGACTTCAGACATTTTACAACTTGCCTTAAATACATGTATAAATGATATGTTTAATGGTGTTTACAGGAGGAAAGAGTTATACTTTTAATTCAACAAAAGATGCCTCTACCAAATCTAATATTGGGCTCAACGGAACTGAGCGATAAAAGGAAAAGGGGGTCTTCAAAGCAGCACATACCGTCCACTTGTGAACTTTTTATTGTATTTTTTTTTTTTTACTTGTTAAAAAATAGTGACCACCCTGCCACAAAGCCCCTAATACTAAGAGCCTACGAATTGTATATGTCTCATCTGTACACATAGTTTATACAGTAGTCTGCTCGTGAGACGGGAGGAGTAAGATGGCCGCCCTGTGGCTTCAATGGCTTGCACAAGCGTGTGTGGAGTAATATATTTAGATCAGTGGGCTGGACAAGTCATCAAAATGTTATGGTGATTTCCATGATGGCTTCTCTGGATTGTAATCCAATCAAAGAAAAAATGATGACCGTGCGTTTACAAGTTCCCGCCATTTTGAAAGTAACCCGAATGCAAGCGTGTGTCATGTATGTGATTCTGCCGTCCCTGAGCGAGCTTTAAGCGGTTTCATGACACCCCACTTGAAGTTTACTTTAAAATTAGGCACACAACAAAAAGAATGACGCACATTGTATATTTAAATACTTTGTTTTTAAAACATAGCAAGTTAGTCAATGTAAAATCCCACTGGTATGCTAACGTGAAATTAGCGTTCGTTAACTTTGATTCACATTTGTCGATTATTATCTTGTGACGATCTACAAATCATTTTCAATTGACAGAAAAATGGAAATCGATGGACTCAAACTGAAGCACCAACAGAAAGCGGGTGCACTTGTCCGCCTACTTTCTAAATGTAGACACAAAATCACAAACGGGTTGTGGCAGTGAAAGAAAACAAAAAAACTAAATGCTTCCAGCTAAGCAATATTTAGTTCCGCCGCAGCCTGACTGGAGCCCCCGGAAGGCCGATCCAATCATGAGAATCACTCGTGACCATTTTTAGGGGACGGAACAGTGAACAATTAGAGAAATCCATAGTGATGACTGATCAGGGAGTAGAGATTGGGAATGAGTAAATGGTTCCCAACACAGCCCCGAGTCTGAGCAGGGCTCCACTCAAAGGTTCAAAAGTTGCCTGTGAATTCTTTCCACGTTTGTCAACAAAGGTTAAATGGCGGAAAATGGACCTGACTTGTTTGTCGGAGACGGCTCACCTTCAATCCAAAAGGCTGACGAAACCGGTGAAACGTCTTCAACAAACAACCGTTGCCATTTACGACATTTACCTGCAGCCAGGTGACTGGCGACCTACAAAGGCTTCTTCCCATGTTTGTGCTTGCTCACCTGGAGGCGATGCTAAGGTTGGCACTGGTGCGTTCTTGGATCGTCACCTCCTCCGGGGCGGACAGCGACACTTGTGATTCTGTCGCACACGATCAGTTGGTTACTTTTTCAACGACAAAAGTCATTTAGCCTCGAATGCTGGCCGAGTCACCTGAGATGTTGGCCAGCAGCCACAGCAGCAGCAGCAGCCGCTGCGGGAGCCACATCTCTGCGCTGCAACACACGCGCATGCGCACAAAACAAGTCATTAAACGTTCCAACGTCACTGCACTAACGCGTATTGTCGAACAAAACGATCACGAACAGGTGACGGTTAGCAATGCACAAAAACGGAACTACCGCAGGTGAAAAGTGTTCGAGGTGACATGAGATCCCCAAATGCTGCTGCTGCTGCTCACCGCTCCCTCACGGATGGATGGATGGGTCAAATGCGGAGAAAGAATTTCGCCTCACTTAAAGGTGGGTGTGGGTGGCAGTCAGTGGTACTTTAACAACGTCAATTTCGACGGATACGGCTCAGGTCCGTAAACGCATCAGAGAAAAAAACATCGTCAGCACACAAGCATTCTGGTCAGTAAACGCAACAAACAAAAACAAAGTCGTGAGTAACTTGACATTCATTCGACGATACTTGACGTTTCTTAGCGAGAGACAAAATTGAACTCACCACAGAGAAGATATTCCTTGATGCTTTGCCGGTCACATGACAAGTAAAAAAAAAAAGAAGAGGCCGGAACGTACGTCGCCAATAGCCATAGATATGAACAACCGCTCAATGAGCTGTGTGCTTTAGGAGGGTCAAGGTCGTCAGTGAGTTTCACGCATTTCGACGACAAGAAACCTGAAAGAATGGCAATGCAGGCATATTGTGCTGCATATGCTTGTGCATAACATGACAAAAGAAACTGGGAAAAACATTTGAACAAATCAATATATGTATTTGTCTTTTCACCCCCAACATTTTTTATATATATATATATATAAAACATTTGGGAATTTGAAAAAAAGTAACCCCCATGAAAAGCAGCGTGGGAAAATAAGCAAGTTATAACCTATTTGCAATGCCCATGCATTACCTTAGATGTGAAAGTCGCCCCTGCCAATATGGCCGTCATGTAGGCACGGCGGTTAGCCGGCTTTTGCCACTGCTGCACGCTTGTATCTGCGTATGGGAAATAGTGTTGTTATGAAAATGTGTGGCATACTTACATTTCTGAATTTAAAAAACGTGTTTTACATTGGCTTACTGAACATAGTTGGCTTGTAGAAATGTAAAATGCCTTGCTGTTTCTTCTTTTCTTTTTATGTTTTTTTTTTGTTTGTAACACAAATGTTATCTCCCAGTGAGAGTTTGTATACTGTTAGTGTGATCAAAAAAAAAGTTTTACGTTGGCTTCCGGCTAACGGTTTTACTTCCGGGTGACGTTAGCGTCCTTGTCCAGTTTATTTTTAGCTTGTCGTTAGCATGTCGTTGATAAACAACACACATCGCTTGCTCTCATGGTAAGATAGACTTATTTTTTTTGTTATTACGTCTTATTTTGTTTATGATTCGATAGTAAGGGTCATCTCAGCGAAACGACTTAAAATCGTATTACTGTATTTGATTATTTATTCACTCGGTTTGAAGCATACTAACCAGGCTGCATGAATGTCACTTGTGTGGCAACACACACTTTTCGTTCCTTGTGAGGGTTTGCAATAATAACATTCTCTCTGGGTTTTAATTTAACTTTGACCTCTCTGCAATACAGACATTAATTAGTACACTTTCTTTAATAATTCAACATCTTCACTTGCTGAAACATACCTAATTAATTACACGAAGTCACGTCAATTTACAGTAAACAAAATAGCTTCTTTAAAAAAAAAAAAAGATTAACCTTCCTTCCACACAGGTAATTAGTATTATTCACCATAACCAAAGTTGCAATAATTTGAAGTCTTACAACACTGTCAACCTCGAATGTTTGTTGGGGTGGGGCAGGAATATAAAATGAGTCCTGAGAATCGGCAACCTCTGCCCTTGTCAACTGTCAGTAAATGAGATTTAAAATTAAAATAAAAATGAACAAATCTCTTAATTCACTTTATAGTGTTTTGAATTTTGTTCTTGTAATGACTGACTGCGTTCTTTCTAATTGTGACATTTTCTTCAGGTGTTGTTTGAAGCCAACGTCCCTCGCGCGCACTCTGCTCGCTCGCTTCAACTCCAACAGGACGTCGGTGGTACGTTGCTCTCGACAGAAATACGAACGCTCGTACCCGGTGATGCTGGTGCGCCCCGACGGCTCCACCGTCAACATCCGCTACAAAGAACCCAGACGCATCCTCGTGGTGACTGACGCCGCCTTTATGCTGGTTTGTCTTGATCCCACCTTTGTCTTCACATTGGACTTTTTTCCCCCTTCTTACTAGATGCCAGTAGATCTGTCCACATTGACGGAGGAGGAGCGCCGCATTCGTCAGAAGAAGCGCAAAGTCAAGAAGACCGTGAAAGAGACCACGGTCCACTATGAGGACGACTTCAAGGTGGACAAGTACAGCCAATTCTGGAACAAGAAGAAATAAAAAGAAGACATTTGCTGTTCAGATAATGAGTGTGCATATTTTATCACCAACTATCTATTTGTTTTTTGGACCATTGCTTTGTGGTATCTCGTGTATTTAAGTGTGCATTTAAAAACACGTCAACGCCATGCTGTCATTCGTTGTGTTCACTGATTCACTTCATGTTTTTCAAATGATTGAAATAAACATTATTGTACATTGGGTAATATTTTGAATATTTCTTCCCAGCAATGGTAGAAAAACTGAGTAAATTCAAACAGTCTCAAGACGGTGAATTCAACAGATAGGATGAAAACGTCAACCGTTTTTCTCCCATTTCAGTTTTCTTGATTTTTGGTGATTTATTGTAGATAGTTCAGTAAAGTGGCAGTCCAATGGTCCAAAAATCACTCTAGCAGCAGCGGAGCAGCCAGTGTTGCACTTCAACCTGAAGAAAACAAAACGGGGGGGAAAAAAAGTTTCTGTCCTGTGCAGTAGGTGGCGGTAATGCACTGGACGTCTCTTCCGTTTTCGCGTGAAGCCTCGCGAGAATTGTCGAGCTTGTCCTTGCTAGCGGTCTTGGGAGCAATGGGCTACTGGGACGTTCCAGACGGCACCGACTGCGTGCAAAAAACATGGATAACAACCAAAGTGGCCACCACCATAGGTGAATAATGGACACAGTCGGCATTTTGCGTTCAACGCTTCAGATGCTGAAAGTTGCTGAGCCGCGAACGTCGCGAAGTGACGTCCTGTTCTTGACTTGGAGCTAATGCTAAAACTCTTGAGTTAGCTTAGCACATCGCTAAGAAGGAGCGAATTCTTTGCTTAAAGTGGTTCTTTAAAACGCGCCTTTATTGATGTAATTGATGGACATCTTGCTTTGCAAATGATGTCGAAGGAATTCATTTCACTATCCTGCGATTTTTTGGCAGTGGATGTGGGAATTTGCTCCATAAGATATACATGATGACGAATCGTCTGCTGCCTTTGATTGTGAAGGCTTAATGAACAAGTTCGTGTTGTGTCTTTTCAGGCCTGGTGGGCTCGGCCTACCACCTGGTCGCCTTCCAGCCTGAAACCGCAATGGAAGCTGTACAGCGGGCCGGAAACGTCACGGTTACCATGGGTGCGTTACCATCGACGGGACGGTTACGTTAACACAAGTATGGCTGTTGCCACGGTTACGGGACCGCAGACGTTACTGTTGCCATGGTTACATTAACGCGACTTTTACCGCGGTTCCATTGGCATTCATTGAATGCTTCGCAGGATTAGAGTAACATGAATATGACTGTAACGGATAACGCAAATATGATTGTTACTGTAGATCATTACATGATTGTTAACATTTATGTCCTACATGGCTATTGGCTATCGTACAAGTAATGCAACCACGTTGTAATGCCTCCAGTGCTCATTAAAAGCTGTCGGCGCAACCTCGTCACTCGTGTCCACAGTTACCATGGTTACAACGGGGTGAATATGACTGCAAATATGGCCGTTACCACGGTGAGATTAACACGAGTACGGCTGTAACCAGAGAGACTGTTACCATGGTTACGTTAATGCAATTGACTGTTACCATGGTTACCTTCCGTGTGAATATGGCTGCTAGCATGTTTATGATGTTAGCGCGGATAATATGCATACTGGTTGATTGATTGACGGCTCCGTCTGTCTCACCAGCCGCGATGGGGGCCATCTTCGGCATGACGACGTGTCTCACTGCTCAGGTCCGCGACGCTCCGGACGAACCGGTCAACTACTTTGTGGGCGGATGCGCTTCTGGCATCTTCCTGGGCGCCAGGAGTAAGTAGCAGCAGAGTGTCGTCATTGTCATGACAAGCAATGTCGCAATCAGGATTTCTGGTGACGGTCGTCGTATCCAATGACATCATCACAAATGGTGACGTCATAATGGCGCGCGACATCCTGACCAATGACATCATTCATTACTGTTGACTTCATCACTAGTGACACGGTGATTAGTAATGACTTCAAAATGACCAGTGACATCATCATCAGCGTGACCAGTGACATCATCGACGCAACTGCTGACACGTTTGGGTCGGATGACATTGTTGGCTTTGATCACATGACATTATTGGATTTCATTTGAATCTTTGGCATGATTTCATCCGTCTGAGCGTGTCTTTTTTTCTCTCTCACTTTTCCCGTGTGTGCGTGCGTGCGTGCGTGCGTGTATGTAGCCCACAGCATCACAACGGGCGCGTCAGCTTGTTTGGGTCTGGGAGTGCTGGCTTTCTTCGGCAAAGTGGCCAAGATGGAGGACTGGAGACTGATGGGACCTCCCAAACTGTGACGAGCACGGGAACTTTTGTAAATGTTTCCTCTCTCTCTCTCTCTCTCTCTCTCGCTCCCTCACGCTCTCATAAATGTGTGTTGTAAAGTAATAAAGTTTTCTTGACAGCCAACCTTTGACGCGTCGTCACGTTTGTTGACAAACGAGAGGAGCCGCAGACATCGCCGGCAGCTTTTTTCCCCCATTTCAATTTTCAGCGTCGACGCCCTAGTTTGACTAATCATTGATCTGACGTTGCGGCAAGAAGAAGAAGAAGAAGAAGGAGCACGGCGGCAACATGTCCGGCGTCACAGAAGGTCAGTGGAGGTCGTCTTTTGGGCTCTCGGGTTCCGCGTAGAACGTTGAGATCTCGTTCTTCCTGCCGGTTGGAAGAAGTTTGGCGCCGCCCGGGAGCAACATTCCTGCAGCAGGTGTCTGCAGGCCAAAACGCTGCCCGCACCGACACGAGCTGGCCGGTGCCGTCAAATGCGGCGAAAATCAACCGTCGAAGACTGCCAAGCAAAAATTGCACAATTTCTAAGACATTTCGAAATGAAAGAGAAACATTACATTCAAGGTTTTTTTTTAGCCGCAAAAAATAATTAGAAATGGCCGATCCACAAACAGTTTGAGTTTTTTTCCTTTTATGTTCTTCAGGCGCTTTATTTTTCTTTGCTTAAATCTTTTTTCTTTGCTTTTCATTTGCCGTGAATCTTGTTTTACGTGCAATGAAGTGAAAATATTTACCATTTTCTTTCTTTACATTTTTTTGTCATTTCCAGAGTTTTTTTTTCCTGTGTTGGTTTTTCCCTTTTTTCTTTAGTTTCTTCTTTCATTTCTTTTTTCTCTTCCTTGTTTGTAATTTCTTTGCTTCTGTAGTTTCTTTTCCTTTTTTCCCCAGTTTTTGTTTTTTACTTACTTTGGTATCTTTTTTGTGTGTCTTGTCTTTTTTGTTTTCAGTCCATAAAACTTTGTTTTTCATCCTTCAGGTTTTCTTTTTTTTTTTCCCCTTTATTTTTATTTTTATTTTCTTTAGTTAATTTTTTTCTCCCTTGGTTTGGTCCGTTGTATTCGTTTTTCCTCCTTTTTTAGTTTTCCTTCTTGCCACTGCTTTCTTTTCTTTTCTTTCGTAATTGTCATTGTTTCAGCTGCACGTATGAAGCCAAATGAAATGTAAAAACCAAATTGTGCCGTCTGTTGCAGGTTTATTCTTTTTTAACGCCTTGGGGTTATGAAGTCCAAACCCTCGTAAAAAGTACTCGAGCGTGAAACAAGTATGGCGTCACGTGCGCACGCATGGACGCGCGCGTGCGTCCCAAAAGCGAAATCCAATGTGAATATTTGGCGGCTGTGCGCCGGTGGGCCCGTTTGCCTCGCAGTCGAGGGTTCGGGCTTGGACTTTGGCCAGCTTGAGCGCCTCCCACATTCCCAATATGCGATTGTTCTGGCAAGCGCAGCCATCCTCGTCATCATCGTGAGGATTTTGAAGACACAAAGTTTGCCAAAATCAATATTTGGATGATTGCTACTGCGTCGCTTTAGGCAATTTCAACTTTCTTTCATCTGACATTTTATCGCTGGCCTTACAGCACAATAAATATATTATGAGAAAGAAGTACATTCCCATTTGTACGATTTGGGATATATATATATTTTAAATTGATTTAGTGATTTATGTACTGCTTGAGATTAAAATATATATATATATATATATATTGTGTAGTAGCTTTAAAGCAGAGGGGTGAAAATCCACGTTGATACATTTTGATGTGATACATGAGGATTATTATTGATCTTGATCTGAACATGCGTCCGTTCATTTATCCACAAACAATTCATCCATCTGCCCTTTCGTTTGTTCGTCCAGTCATCCATTCACGAGGCGTCCGTTCGTTTCAGTTTTTCACCAAGCGCCACTTCAAAAAGTCATTTGCTTTCCAAGTTTGAATTTTATTCCTGAAAAGTGAAGCCACTTTAATAATAATAATGACAAATTGACAAAAAAAAAACTCATTAAAGGATTCAATTACAAATCAATCAAAAATGTGCAGTCGTTCAAAAATCCACTCCAAACAGTAATTTATGTATTGAAACGTTCAATTCAACTTTCAAGTAAACGTTGTAATAGAAACTGTCGATTCCTCTGCAAACCACCGGAGGGCGCCACTGCATCCGCCCATTACTAACGACGTCAATGGTCCACTGGCTCATGCATGCATTCATGCATTCATTCAACAGCCATCCAATCGTTTGTTCATCCACTCATCATGATTATTGTTGCTCTATTTGGCGAGGAGCTTGTTGCAGCTCACCGATTGGTCCGAAAGGAAAGTCACATGACGGCAGGAAGTTTCTGATGGTTTCAAGTTGATCTTGCAGGCAACACGACGGCGGTCACCACGGCAACGCCTCCCGGACCGGTTACCATGGAGACCGCCGACATCGTGGTGGTCGTGGTCTACCTGCTCTTGGTCATGGTTGTTGGAATCTGGGTCGGTCCACACGCGCAAAAATTCACGACACGCACACACGCGCAAAAATTACCACGGTGGCCAAAAGTAATGAAGTACAAATACTTGCTTACTCTACTTAAGTGTTTTTTTTTTCTTTCGTTTGCTGTCGTTTTTACTCATTTGAAAACCTGTGCAGTCCGGTTTGGTTTGGTTTTTGAGGTGGTCGGACTACGAGAAGACGCGCGCCTAACGTTGCGTCCCAACGTGGACGTCCATCTTGTCCTCAGGCGTCCATGAGGGCCAATGGCAGCACAGTGGGCGGGTACTTCCTGGCCGGCCGATCCATGACCTGGTGGCCCGTGAGTACGACGGTTGCTCGCCTTCATCCTTTCTTCAATGAACTGTCGACGGTTCGACCTTTCAGATTGGAGCGTCTCTGATGTCCAGCAACATCGGAAGCGGCGCCTTCATCGGCTTGGCGGGAACGGCGGCGGCGGGCGGCCTGGCCGTGGGCGGCTTTGAGCTCAACGTAAAAACGGGCACATCGCGTGGCTCTTCTTGTCCAATCGGGCCTGACTCCTCCCCCTGGCGTGTGCGTGTAGGCGGCGTGGGTCCTGGTGGCTCTGGGGTGGATCTTCGTCCCGGTGTACGTCGCGGCCGGGGTGGTGACCATGCCGGAATACCTGGCCAAGCGCTTCGGAGGACGGCGAATCCAGATGTACATGTCCGTCCTGTCCCTCGTCCTCTACATCTTCACCAAACTTTCTGTACGACGCGCACAAACACACGACGCGCACGTGCGCGCACACACTCACGATTTGTGCACGTGTGCCGCAGACGGATCTTTTCTCCGGCGCGTTGTTCATCAAAATTTCCTTTGGCTGGAATCTGTACATGTCGACTGCAATTCTGCTCCTGATCACGTGTCTGTACACCGTGGCAGGTACACACACGCGGCGGCGGCGGCGGCGGCGGCGGCGGCGAGCGAGCCCGCGTGCTCGTGTCCTGCACTTTCACGTGGTCTGACGTCACGTGACGTGCTAACATGACGTGCTAACTTTGTGCAGGCGGTTTGTCAGCTGTCATCTACACGGACGCATTCCAGACCGTCGTCATGGTGGGAGGAGCCTTCACGCTCATGATCATTGGTACGACACACGCACACACAGCAGCACGCACGCACACACGTGGTGACGCGTGCGTGCGTGCGTTTGCCAGCGTTCTCCAAGGTGGGCTGGTACGAGGGCCTGACGGAGGTTTACATGTCGTCGGTTCCCACGGCGACGGTGGCCAACACCACCTGTCACCTCCCTCGCCACGACGCCTTCCACATGCTCCGAGATCCCGTGACCTCCGACCTGCCCTGGCCGGGTCTCATCTTCGGACTCACCGTCATCGCCACCTGGGTTTGGTGCACCGACCAGGTCGCTAAACTCTCGTCAAACCTGATTAGCAATTCGTGTTGAACGAAAGTCAAAGAAACCGCAAGGGACCGGGTCCCAGTTCCATAGATCAGGGGTGGACAAACTCAGTCCTCGAGGGTCAGAGTTCTGCAGGTTTTGGATGTTCCCCTTCTCCAACACTCCTGATTCATATGAGCAGCTCGTCAGCCAGCTCTGCAGGATTGGAATCAGCTGTGCCGGAGGAGGGAAAGCTCTCGAGGGCCGGAATTGCCCACCCTTGCCATCCATGAACAAAGGGTGAACAAAAACAAAAAATCACTTCAACACATGAGGAGCATTCAAAAATGTTACAAAGAAAGTCAAAGACTTTTGCAGGAAGAAGATGAAGATGATGATGATGACGCGGCCGTTGCCATGGAGACGACCCGAGAGAGTTCTTATCCAGAACCCGAGTGTGCAAAAGTTTTGGTGCGAGGCCAACTTTTCTGCATTTTGGCATCCATCTTGCTTGTTCATGTCTCGATCTTTGTGCCAAGAACGCGTCAGTCCGGCTTCGTCTGACGGAAAACTTTCATTTATTCAAATCCACTTCATTGTGCAAATAGTTTTATTTGCGTTTTGCTCACTTTGATGTCGTCGAGACGCGTCTGTCGAGTTGCTCCGGTCTGGTTTTGTACTCATTTGCTTTCATCAACACTGATGTGTTCGTCTCGTCTCCGTGTCCGTCTCGTCTCCGTCTCGTCTCCGCGTCCGTCTCGTCTCCGTCTCGTCTCCGTCTCGTCTCCGTCTCGTCTCCGTCTCGACTCCGTGTCCGTCTCGTCTCCGTGTCCGTCTCGTCTCCGTGTCCGTCTCGTCTCCGTGTCTGTCTCGTCTCCGTCTCGTCTCCGTGTCCGTCTCGTCTCGTGCAGGTGATGGTCCAGAGGTCTTTGGCTGCGCGTTCGCTGAGTCACGCCAAAGGAGGAAGCGTGTTCGGAGGTTACCTCAAACTGCTGCCCATGTTCTTCATCGTCATGCCAGGCATGATCAGCAGAGCGCTGTTCCCAGGTCCGAACGACCCCCCGCCCCCGCCCCCGCCCTTCTCCGCACGTGTCACATGATGCGTGTGTGTGCGTAGATGAAGTGGCTTGCGTGGATCCGGCCGTGTGTCAGCGCGTGTGTGGAACTCCGGTGGGCTGCTCCAACATCGCGTACCCCAAACTGGTGGTGGAGCTCATGCCGGTTGGTGAGTCGAACCCCGCGTCCCAAACACACGCGCACGCACCCACCCAAACGAGCCACATATGACGCGCCGTGCGTGTGCGTGTAGGCGTGCGCGGGCTGATGCTGGCCGTGATGTTCGCCAGCTTGCTGTCGTCGCTGACGTCCATCTTCAACAGCAGCGCCACGATCTTCACGTTGGATCTTTACCGCCGAGCCCGACCCGCTGCCTCCGAGATGGAGCTGATGATCGTCGGCAGGTGCCGCCGCCGCCGCCGACCGTCGCGCGTGTTTACGTGTGCGTGACGGCATGTACCGCCCCCGCAGGATCTTCATCCTGGCGCTGGTGGTCGTCAGCATCCTGTGGATTCCGATCATCCAATCGGCAAACAGCGGCAAACTCTTTGAATACGCCCAATCGGTGGTCAGCTTTCTGGCTCCGCCCATCACGGCCGTCTTTGTCTTGGCCATCTTCTGGCCGCGTACCAACGAGCCGGTCCGTCAATTGTCCGTCTCTTTCCACATGTCGCTTCTTTTCTCATTTGCGTGCGTGTGTGCGTGCCAGGGTGCCTTCTGGGGTTTGATGGCGGGCCTGGCGGTGGGCTTGATCCGGATGATTCTGGAATTCTCCCACGAGGTTCCGGCGTGCGGCCAGCCGGACCTCCGTCCTTCGGTGCTGACTCAGGTGCACTACCTGTACTTCGCCATCCTCCTGATGGCGTTCAGCTGCTTGGTGATGGTCGTCGTCAGCTTGGCCACGCCGGCCATACCCGACAAGCACGTGAGACGCGCACACACTTTTTGAAGTCAGCGAGCAACCCGTGTTCGACAACGTCCCGTTGAAACTGCACGTCTGGCGAGACGTCTGGCGAGACGTCTGGCGAGACGTCTGGCGAGACGTCTGGCGAGTTGTGACGTTGGAACGCGGACGTGCGGCGTGCACACAGACGGAGCGCGTCAGTCTGACGTCATGTCGGCCATTTTGGGCTGCTGCAATGTTGCACCCCACCTGTGGAGGGCCAAAACTGACAAAATAAAAAATGAATAAATTAATAAATAAATAACAGTGAAAATAAAAATGGATAAAAAATATAATTCCAAAATTAAATAAAAATTTTATAAATTTAATATATATATATGTGTGTGTGTCAGTTGCACAGATTGACGTGGTGGTCGAGGCACAGCACGTCGCCGCGCGTGGATCTCAACGCGGACGCGGAACCCTGCCACCTCTCCGACTCGGACCCGGGCCACCGCCCGGCGCGGCCGCCGGCCCCCTTGTGGCGCCGGGCGGTTCTGCGCCTGTGCGGCCTGAGCGGCGCCTCGTCGAGCGTTCCGGCGGCGCGCGACGTCTTCAAGCGGAACTTCCTGAAGGAGGCGCCGCTGTGGAGGAACGTTTGCAACGTGAACGCTTTGCTGCTGCTCGCCATCAACGTCTTCCTCTGGGGATTCTACGCCTGAAGGACTACAAGTCTGCGGACTGACTCCAGCGCCACCTACGTCTTTCTGTGCGCTACTACGCCGGACTCACCCTCCCCCGTGTCCCTCTTATTACAGCGCCGCCTGCTGGTCAAAGCACAGACAGGTTTTCCATTTAGGCATTAAAGGATGTTTTGACTTTGGAAAGAATTTCTTGATGACTGGAGTTGACATGTTTGTTGAATTACATAAATGATTGGTCATAGTAGGAAGAATCTTCTTCAAATAATATTAAAGTTTGCATTTTTTCCCGCTCTGGTTTTGAATCTTGCTTTGATTTTGGCTGTTTGTGGTTCAACTTAATCCTGATCTGCGTGGAACGCGCGGGTCCAGTCCACGTGCTCTTGTCGACGCTGGAATTCGCTCCAATCTCACAATTGGATCGATTGCATTTTTCTTCTCACATCTATTGCTCAGTCTGCACTTGTGGGTGTTTTTCTGAATTATTGACTCATGTAAGGTGTTGAAAATGGTGTCTTTGATGATGCAACGTTAAAGACATGTTGAGAAGTTGTGTTTAAGCAAAATGATTATATATTATATATACAAATATAATGTGTTTTTCCTTGGAAGAAAAAGTTTTAAGAATTGTTGAAAATGATTGGCAAGTTCTTGGTGGAATTATTATTATTTTTTATATATATATATATATTTAATGTATTTGTTACTTTTCGGCCTTGAAAAAAAAAATCAAGAAATCTTTAGGGGGAAAATCTTGAAATATGAAGCAAATGATTTTGAAATCTGACTAAATGCTTTTTTTAAATTATGATTGCTCAAAAATCTTTTTTTTCTCCGCAACTAGGATACCCCCCCACCTCCCCCCTCCCCCCTCCATTTTCTTCTGGGAATCCATTATTCTACCTTATGCACATGTGCTCCTTTGTCTCCTGTTGTGTTTTTGTGCTCGTGGTGGTTTTTGTTGCATGCGCAGCGAGGTCGCCATGGCGACGGACTAATTGCGACCCCAATTAGCCCGCAGGTGTCAGACGTTGGTGGCTTGTTCATAAAAGCCGCTCGGTTCGGCTGAGGTTCTTCATGGCTTGCGATGATGCTGACTCTCATCATCATCATCTTGGCGGCTCTTCCGGACCCGCCGGGGACGGCGTCTTCCCCTTCCGTCACCTGCGACGAGGACAACATGGCGGCGGCGACACTCGTCGTCCAAAACATTAACGACAAGCAAAAGCACGGCTACAAGTTCAGGCTGCAGGAGATCCAGGGGTGCGATTATCGACAGGTGAGCACGAATCGCTGTTGGCAACACATCCGCTGAATTCCTTGGCTTGCGGGAAAGCGTTTAGTTTTTGAACTGGTTTTGCAGGTTCCTGGCGGTTGCTACGTTGACGTGCACGTGAAGCTGGTGCAGACCAATTGTCACTTTTCGAACCCCAAACCTCTCGAGCAATGTGAGCCGTTTCAACCGAGTGAGCGCGTAAGTTGTTGACTTGATGGGCTTCGGTTCCGTTTTCGTGTTTGTCTCATTTGCTTCATGAAGTTCTTCGTATTTGTTGTTTAGGGCGCTGTAGCCACTTGTACCGCCACCCTTTTGGTCACGTGGGGCGTGGCCACAGTCTCCAGACATGATTGCGTCACCAGACCAGGTCGCGACCCGTAACCGATCCTTCGATACATTTCCCGAGTCTAAACATGGTGTTCTGATTTTAATATTGCATTAGTGGAATAGGAAATGCAATCGTTTTTTTTAAGCATCTCAGGGGGCGGCCATTTTGCCACTTGCTGTCGACTGAAAATGACGTCACAGTGGCTCAGGTAATGACCAATCCCAGCTCGGGTTCAGAAAATGGGTCAAGCTTGCTGGCCAACTTGTAATCCACAACCTCAATATTAATCAAAATGCCGTATTTAGACGAGACGGGCTGCATTGAACGTTGTCAAGGAAAAAGTTGTAAACATTGATTTAGTTTGATCTCGATTTGCTTTTTTATTAGAACGAGACGTTTCTCTCTCGTATGTGTGGTTTGTTTCTTGTTTTTAAAAAAAACAATGTAAAACTTCCAACCCCAACCGAATGTCGCCACGGAACAATTTTGGTTGTTGCAGAACCGAGCAAAGAGGACGTGCTGAAGAATTGTTCCTCGTGCCCGATGTTGCGGCCGCTGGACGAGCGGTCGACGGTGAAGAAGGCGCTGGAGGCGGGCATCAAGTTCAACCGGGAGGGCAAACATCGCAGTCGCTTTGCCCTGATGGAAGTGACTCGCGTCATGACTCGGGTGACCGCCATCGCTTTCTTTTCTTTCACGCCATGACATTTTTCTCTCTCCTCTCTTGTGTTTGCATTTGTGCGCGGACGTCCTTTTGATGGGCTCCCGGTGTTTGTTTGTTTTTTTTGTCCGTACGACCCATCGAAGGGCGGCGAGACCTGGCTGGACTTTGCCCTGGTGGAGACCAACTGCCCCCGAGAGGCCTTGAACACTTTTGCGCCCTGCGTGCCCCTCTGCCCGGAACGAGCTGTAAGTTAGCTTCTGTGCTAATGCTAGCAGCTGTGCAAAGCTCAACAACACTCTGTTGACCTTTTTAAGGGGCGGGGGGGGGGATCGATTTTTCTGGCTTTTGACTGGTTCTTACCATGGTTGACTCTTTGGCTTTTTTTTTTTTTTTTTTTTTTTTTGTAGTGTTATTCCAATTCAAACTCCAAAGTCATAATTGCCGTTATCTGACTTTTTTTGCCCCTTTTGAAGAGTCACGCCTTTTGCAAAGTGGCCTTCCAGAAGGATAAAGACCTGAAAAAACTCAAGTGTGAAATCTATCCAGCAAAAGTAAGTTTCCAACAAAATGGCGGACTTCTGGAGGCGGTGCACCTGATGGTTCCTCTTGTGGTCCCCGCAGAGTTCTGCGGCGCTCCCGGCTGGCATGGCGGAGCCCACGTGCGAGAAGTTATTCCACCAGACTGCGGAAGCGAGCACTTGCCGGGAGCGGCTGGCCGAGCGCCAGCCGGCCGTCCGCCAAATTTGTCCCTACCCGCTTGCCGTTGTGATCCAGCGGCCGCGGTTCCCGCAAGAGCACGAGCGGTGGGTCAAAGGATGAAAGCTGTCGGCTCATTTGGAATTCAATAAAAACTCTGGTCTGCAAGAATGTTACCCAATTTGAATAATTCAGTTGCCTTTTTACAATTGTGACATGAACTCCGACGTGTTTGCTTCTTAATCTTGATGGGGTTTTTTTTTTCTCCCTTACTCGTGTCCAGTCTTTTCTTTTTCTTAACTTCTCCAATGAATTTGAAATTCCTGCCATTAAGTTCTCATTCAAACCCCCTCAGCAACCGTCTTCAATCCTCTAAATTGACGTTTGACAAAAATTTCCTCCACCATTTCTTGTCTCAAATACATTAAAAAGTCCTCATAAGGCACCATTTGAGTTTTTGCAGGAGAATTCTCACAATTTTGAGTTTGCATCCAAAGAAACCAGAGGTCACAATTTGAGGAATTCAAGGTGAAAAAAATGAAAATGTCTAAGCGCACTCTTGGGATCAATAGGGTCGTGTCCGCTGAAATTGACGTCGAAGTGCCCTTGGGCTGGTATTGCCAACATCACGTGACCAAAGTAAGACAGCAGGGTGACATTTAGTTGACGTTGATTTCTCTCAACAGCAGAGGGCGCTAGAATGTCGAAATGGATGCATTATCTGCGCAACATTCGGCCAATTACGGCGGTGCATCGGCACCTGTCTGCATTCAAACCACCTATTGGTGAGTTTTGTTCAGTTTTTTATTTTATTTTTATCTACGCTTTGGGTTCTAAACGACGGTTTCCAATTAGGGTTTGAAAGTCAAATGAAAGCCTGTATGGGTTAGAATTAGAATTTAGAGTTAACTATTGGGGTCTAGTTGGGTTTAGAAGTTCCAAAAGTAAATGAGCGTTTTGCCTTCCTCGAGTGTTTACGTTCCAGGCAGCTCACCTGCCACTGAAAGTGAACTCTTATTTTGGTGGGCCAAACCGGATCTGGCGCTGGCGCGTCTTCATCCAGGAGCATAAGAGTCTAGCTGCAGACGCCGGGCGAATGGAGCTCTGCCGGAAACACGTGACTTCGCGCGACGTAGGAAACTCTTTTTGTAAGCATTAAAAAAAAAAACTATTTAGTTAATTTTAACAAAACAGTATACAAACATGTATAATTTTTTTTATATAAACAATGCATACAACATCAACACAACTCTTTGCTTCTTGTTCCTAAAAAGGAAAACGACTTCCTGAATTGGTCCTAAAATGCAGAGGCCTCTCCACTCTGACTTGGAGTGAAACTGCTGCACACATTCGCCATTCGGTGGCGCTGCGCTACACGTATTTCCGGTGGTGACGAAAGCGCCAACAGTCGTCTTAGTTAAAACAGCAAAATATACTTAAAAATACAAATAATACTACTTAACGTTAGTTTGAGTTAAGATTATGGTTATGTTTAGTGTTATAGTTACGTTTAGGCCTAGTAAAAAAAAAAAAAGACGGAATTGGAGGTCACGTGTTTCCGGTAGAGCTCCACTCGCCCATGGGCTGCAGCTCGACCCTTCTCAAATAAGGGGGTGTGTTTAGTGCGACTGGACTGTAGCAGAACGGGCGGAAAGACAAGAAGAAGCCAGACGAGGTTGGAGACGAAACGCGATAGCGGGACAAGCTACAAGACCTCCTCCAAGGAAAATCGAGCGCAAGTATGTTTTGCTTTTACCGCGCCAGAAATTTGGTACTCAAACTCGTCAATCTTCATCACTTTCGACCTCCTTTTCCTTCTTTTCCTTGTCCGATGTTTGGATCATTCGTCCATCGATTGATCAATCCATCAATCAATCCATCAATCAATCGATGGATGAAGAAGGTCGCGAAACTGTCTCTGTCTCGTGTCGTCTTTTGTGAGCGTTTATTGGTTTCAACGAAGACGGCGAGATTTGAGTTGACCTGGCAGGACATTTTGTTTGCTTTGTTTTGGATTTGGATTTTCGCAGCTTTGGTATGACGTGCAAGTGATTTCACTTTCTTTCTGTCTGTCTATTTCCGTCCCATCTTTTATGAATAGCAGGACATCGTTTGGACAGTTCCGACAAAACGAACTATCTACTGTCCTTAACTATCGTCAGTAAATAAGCAGTTTTCAAGTGTCTTAGTTTGGAGGATGGTCAGAAATGTGCTTGTGGTGAAGGAATTCAATTCTCCGGACAGATTCTAAATGTTCTTTTTCTTTGCTCTACTTTTCTTGTCTTCTGATTTGTTTAAGATCAAATTTGTTTGAAATGTGTGAGAGAGGAGTAGAAAAGCTGCTGACTCAGCAGCATCACTTCCTTTTCCTGTCTCCTGATATTCTGGCTGGACGTTCTTTGAATTTTTTTTTGTATTTGCTGTTTTGATGATGAAAATGTTTCATTAAAACCACATTTTTTAGTATTTATTTTTCTCATTAAATAAGTGGTTAATTGACTTTGTTTAAGAAATACAACTTCTAATCTATTTGTAAATTAAACAATTGTGAATACATATTAATTACGCTACATTTAAAAAATAATAATAATTGATTCATTAATTTGATTAAATTAATTATAAATAAAATATTAGGCCCAAAAAGATTTTTTTAATCAGTTCGCATGTGTTATTAATTTCGCATTAGAAAGAAAAAAAATATATATATTTATTACATTTCTATTAATTTATTTCACCCAATAATTGGTTCATTTTATGCGTTTATTTTATGAAGTACTTGGATAAATAAATGTATTGCAAATAATAAATAAAAAATAGTCAGTTGAATTATTCAAATCAATGAATTTAAATGGAGAGGTATTTTTAATGAAGGGATTTATTAAAAATCATCACAAAAAAAATTAATATATTTTTTTAAGAATTCATATGTTGTAATCATTTTATTTGAAGAAATTGGTCAGACAGGTATTCACTTTTTTCTTCAATAATCCAATTGGTACACATATCAACTTTTGTGTGGCCGTTGAGCACATCCCGCCTGTTGCACATTCGAAAAGATTTTGGCAGGCGATGACGATGATGATGATGATGATGATGATGATGACGACAATAACGACCAATGCTTGTTGTTGTTTTCCATGTGAGGACGTTTTGCGGCGCGACGGGAAGATGAGCCAGTTTGCCGTCCTCCACACGGGCCGCAAGATGCCGCTGATTGGGCTCGGCACCTGGAAGAGCTCACCGGGACAGGTGAGGACGCACGCAGCCAACGCGTGACTTTTTAGAATGGCAGTTGGAAGCCTGCATTAGGGTTTGAAATTCGGCTTTCGAGCAGAGAGTCCACTTCCAAGTTGGGGATGTGTGTGTTGTGTTTGTCAGGTGAAAGAGGCGGTGAAGTGCGCCCTGGAGGCAGGCTACCGCCACATCGACTGCGCCGCCATCTACGGCAACGAGGCCGAGATCGGACAAGCGCTCAGCGAGGCCTTCGCGCAGCCCCACGTGAGACATGCGCGCGCACGCACGCACGCACACGCCGATGAAAGAAAAACATTGGCTGACTTTGTCCCGTTTGTCAGGGCGTGCGGCGGGAGGACGTGTTTGTCACGTCCAAACTGTGGAACACGCGACACCACCCCGAGGATGTGGAACCCGCGCTCATGCGAACCCTCCGCGACCTCCAGCTCGACTACCTCGACCTCTTCCTCATCCACTGGCCCTACGCCTTCCGGTCGGTCGCGCATGCGCAAATGTTGGCAAAACATTACAATAGTAGATTATTCAGATCCAACCCCAGATTATTCATCAAAACAGAAGAAGAAAAAAAGAAAATAAACATTTTGAAGACAATTTCAGAAAAAAAGAAAAGAAAAAAAATCTAACATAGAAAAATAGTTATAAAAACAGGAAAGCAAAATTCCCCAAAAAACATTTTCAGATATTCATAAAAACAGAAAATCTATTCCCCAAAATAGGATTTTTTATTTTTTTTTAAGTATCCAAAACAGCCATATGAAAATTATTCTTAAAAATAAAAAGATTCCCCAAAAACGAGAAAAATATTTTTCAAAATAGGGTTAAAAAAAACACATGAATATTTTTTTTCCTCTAAAAAACGGAACATAAATAAAAAAAAATACAAATAAAAAACAGGATAAACAAATATTTAAAAAAATAAAAAGCAAAATAAATAAATATTCCAAAAACATTTTCAAAAATAGCGGGAACATTTTTCAAAAACAAAAACGGGAAACAAATATTCATAAAGCTAGAATGACTTTTTTTTTTTCCTGAAAAACAAATATTCAGAAAAACAGGCTAAAGATTATTCTGAAAAAAAGGGGGGGGGGTATTGCTAAAAACAGCAAAACAAATAACAACAAAAAGAAAATATTCAGAATAAAACCAAATGATTATTCTTCTAAAGTAGAATAGAAGAAAAAAAGCCTAAAATAAATGACCGAGTTGTTGTTTTTTTTCTTTTTTCTTTTTTCCCTGCTTCCGTAATAATGGTCGTCAGTTTTGACAACTTTGTGGGGGTCCATTGTAGATATTTTGAAAATGATCTTCAGCCGTTTGCGACGTTGCGGTTGTTGTTGTTGTTGTTGTTGAAGGCGCGGCGAGGACGCGTTCCCGAGGGACAGCGGGGACGGCTCGCTGCTGTACGACGTGGTGGACTACCGGGCCACGTGGGGCGCCATGGAGGAGCTGGCGGCCAAAGGGCTGGTGCGCGCCGTCGGCCTGTCCAACTTCAACAAGCGGCAGCTGGACCACGTCGTGGCCGCCGCCCGCGTCAAGCCCGCCGTGCTGCAGGTGGCGTACGCTCGCTATCGCAGCATATCCCAATCCACTTGACTTTCAGGAAGTCCATTCAATAACAACATGCGACTGGAAATACATTTCGCCTTCACGAAAGCAAAAGAAAATGTCTTTCGCTTTCGTCAAGTTCAAACACCAACTTTCAGACTTCATTTGAAAGTGCGGAAAGAGGAAGGTCAAATATCGTGACCTTTTCTTAAAAGAAAAATACTCCCAAAAACTGAGACTCAAGTCAAATGGAGCAAGAAATCAGCTCCAAAAAATGAATGAAAACGAACTGAAAATGAAATAAAAAGTCATTCTTGGAAAAAATCCCAAATTATAATTTTTTTCCAAGAAACTTTCAAATGTTTGTTTTCACTCCGCTGTTAACAAATCCGTCATGTAACATCAATGTGTGCGCGTTTCAAGCGCTTTGTCACTCGCTGTGGAAGTTTATTGTAAAAGACACAAAAAAAATAATAAGAGAAGAACATTGCAAAACCACCAAAGCGCATTCATTTGTCTAACCAAAGTCGACTAGCTTAATGCTAACATATAATGCAAATCACCATAGGCTGGTTCATGGAAATGAGCAGAGCTTTTGCGTTCACATAAAAGTGACAAATATTACAAAACTGCTCAAGTGAAAAGAAAGAAAATATGAACTGATTTACTGGCAGCTCAGTAAAAGGAGATCTTTGATGTCTGCGGTCGTCGAAATGAGCCCGAATGAAAAATGCAAAAAGTATTTGTTGCTGTTGAAGGTGGAGAGCCACCCGTACCTGGCGCAGACGGAGCTGCTGGCGCACTGCCGCTCGCTGGGCGTGCTGATGACGGCCTACAGCCCGCTGGGCTCCCCCGACCGCGCCTGGAAGCGCCCCGACGAGCCCGCGCTGATGGACGAGCCCGCCGTCGCCGCCCTGGCGCTGAAATACCAAAAGTCGCCCGCACAGATCCTCCTCAGGTCAGACCCGTACGCTCGACACGCATTAAGATGGCCACGATGGGGGGGTGTGGCCAAAAAAAAAAGAAAGTGAGGAAGGTTTTTAGTGTTGCCAGGATTAATAAAAAAAAAAAAAAAATGGGGGGTGGGTGTCTTGAGGGTGGGCTAAACTATATTTTAGCCCTTTTTTTCCCGGCCACATTTTCCAGCCCTCGTCACACATCCGGCTGTCATTGGCCGATGCGTGCCCCGCCCACTAAGCCGACTTCCTGTCTGCAGGTGGCAGACGCAGCGCGGTGTCGTCACCGTTCCCAAGAGCGTCACGCCGTCACGCATCCAACAAAACCTGCAAGTACGCACGCAGATACGACAACCGCACAAAAACACACAGCAGGAAAAATATCAGTTCACAATTCACAAGCAGGCTAATATTAAAATATGAACCCCAAAAAAAGTCAATCCAAATAACATAAGAGCAAAAATACAGTCTATTAAAAATACACAAATATTACAGAAATATGCGGTGAATATGAGAAAAAAATGTATACAAATGCTTAAAAAAATACACCATTAGAAAAAAGCAAAAATATTCCAGAAAAAGAATGCAGCAAATATTACAAACTAACTTACATTATTGGAAATACACAAAAAATATATACAAATACTAGATGAAAAATATACAGATAAAAAAAATAGAAATGTTAGTTCAAATCATTTTTGGGCAAAAATGGATTCACATTCAGGTGTGTGCGTTTGCATGATGATGATGATGATGATGGCAGTTTACTTTTTTGGGGGGGGTGAAGGTGTTTGACTTCACGCTGTCGGCGGCGGAGATGAGCAGCTTGACGGCGCTCAACAAAAATTGGCGTTACATCCTGCCCGTCCTTCAAGTACGTCCGCAAAATATTTCTTTCTTCTTTTCTTCCGTTTGGATCCATCGCAGATGGCGGCCATTTTGACACTTGCGATCAAACGAAAATGACATCACGGTTGCTCAGGTAACGGCCAATCACGCCTCATCTGTTTTCTGCGTTTGGTCATGTGACCTTGGCAAGCTGAGCAAGTGATGTCATCTTCAGTGGACAGCAAGTGGCAAAATGGCCGCCCCCTGTCCTGATATGGATCAAAACGGGCGCATCAGTCTTCTTAATTATTGTTCGTCCGAATATGGTGGGAGTGCATACAATTGTAAAGAAGACTTGACTTGATTTTCCTCTTTAAACATGGCCGGTCAAAGCAGGACTACGTGGGGGGGGGATCCTCATTTGAACCCGTTTCTTTCATCAGCGCTCATCGTGATTTTGAGTGGCGCAGCTTGCTGATTGATCCCATTGTGGTTTTGTTTTGCAGGTGGATGGGAAGTCGGTTCCCCGCGACGCCGCGCATCCTCATTACCCCTTTAGCGACCCGTACTGATGGTGCGAGGATCTTGTGTGATGGATGCCGTCGTCCGATCTTTTGTAATAAACAGGCAGCCAGATTTTGGTGCCGCTTATCAGACGCTAACTCTGTTTTCTCGTGTCATTGTGGGGCAACACTGCAGCTCTGCTTACCTTTTGGCTTTGACATGATTGTATACGTCAGCGTCACAGGTTGTCATCCAACTTCACTGCCCATTACTGGTGAAACTGTAGGGGGCGGGATTATGTAAATGAGCCCCACCGTTTGATTACACTGAGGCGAAATAACTTCCACGCGCATTTTCAGAAATGACTCAAAATCAACGTGCTTGTTTAATTTCACATTTCAAGGTCACGTTTGGGTGTTTTCACATTTCACATGACGATTGCGAACCATGACCTTGTCATTGTCAATGACATCTATTGACAAGGTGCTTCATGTAATCACGCAAATATATTCCGAAAGGCATCACAATGTCCCAATTGGGCAGATGACGATGACGATGATGATGATGATGATGACGACGATGATGATGCTCTCAGGGTTAGACGTCCAAGACGACCGGTCACGAACGTGCGTCACTCATTCTGGCCGCTTTTGTCTTACTGATGACCTGCGCGAGCAAAGAAGAATTCATGTGAGTACAAACCCGGGAGTTTGTGTGTGTGTGTGTGTGTGTGTGTGTGTGTGTGTGTGTGTGTGTGTGTGTGTGTGTGTGTGTGTTCCTTACGTCCATGGTTTGTCGCAGCGTGGTGTACGTGTAAGCGGGCGGTCCGAGGCTGTCGATGACGCCGTCGCGCTTCCTGCGGCTGCTTATCGCCAAGCTGCGCGTGACAGCCAGCCGCCGTTTCAGCTGGTCGGTCAGCGCCAACGACGGCGCGGGCGCCGACGAGCCCCGTGGCCACCACACGTCCGTCTGCGCCGCCGCGTCTTTGAAACGCTCGCCGGCCGACGGCGAGGATGAGGGTGAAGATGAGGACGTGCGTCCGAGAGATCTGGCGCGAGGTGTTTGACGGCGGGATGCCAACGAGGACGCCGACGACAAGGATGACGGCGGCGATGTCGCGTCCTCACTTTCCGTCCTGGCTTTGGATGAACGATGCTCACGCACCAGCGCCGACAACCCGCCCGCTTCCTCTTCCTCCTCGTGGCCCAGCAGGTGCTCCGACACCTGTGTGAGAGAGGATGCGCATGAGTGTTGGATGTGAGGCTCCCTGTGGTGTGTGTGTGAGTGAGAGATTTTCTTTGAAGGTATTTTTTTGATATTATTGTCTGTGGTGTTTTTGTGTATTTTCTCCCTAGTGGCCAGGTATGGCTACTGCATTGTGAACTGCACTGCTTGCTAGGGTCAAAGGTTAAAAGCAAGATGGCTGCCTTAAGCCTGTGTTTGTGGACAATCAGCCTCTCGGCTAGTTTTTCTTCTTCTTTTCTTCAAAGTTATTATTTGTGCCGGATTTCAAGCTGACAAGATTCGTCTCGTTTTTATTGATGGACTCCTCAAGCGATCCAACGTCGCTCAGTGACTTCCTGACCTCAACCAACAATTGGTGAGCGAATTCGTTCAAGTCCTGCTGACACCGCAACACGACTTGCAATTAGCGACATTGAAATCTTCCGGAGGAAAACAAACAAACCAACCGTGTTTCCTCATAAATGTGCAAATTGCGCAATAGCAAACTGGTCATGGATTGGAAATAGAAATTTTGAGAAACTCAAATATCGCAAATACGTTTTTATGCTCTCATGAGGTGCTTTTCATACATGCCGATATAAAAGTAGATCCCAAAAGTGTCATGGAAACACTTTTTTTGACTTTTCCATTAGTCATGTGACCCAAGCAGGTCACATGACTAGCATGTCAGTTCATTTGGGTTTAGAAGCGAATGTGAGCACGTGTGTGCGTGTGCGTGCGTGACCTGGCCACTGTTGCCATGCCAACCCGTTTCCGTCCTTCCAACGCTCTCAAAGTCGCTTTCATAGTCTGCCGCGCAGTCCAAGACGCCGTCGCGCTCCTCCGGCACCTGCGCACGTGCAACACAAACACGTGAGCAACACGTGACCGTTGAATGTTGTTAGCACTTTTGCTGTCGAGCGACAACAACGACCTGCGTTTGTTCTTCTGCTGTCTCGCCGCCAGCGTCTTCAAGGGGGGCGGAGCCAACATCTTCCAATGTCTTCACGTCCACTGAAACATTCAAAAAGCAACTTGTGTGTGTGTGTTTTTCTTTTGCAATGTGTTTCCTTTGCATGTGCGTGCGTGCGTGCGTGCGCGCGGGCGCCATCTCACCTTGGCTGGCGTCACATCCGAGCGGGAAAAGTTCTTCGAGCGACAGAACCTCCTCCGGGGCCGACCTGGACGAGTCGGAGGGGCGGGTCGGACTGGGGCCGCCGCGCTCCAAGGAGGCGATGGGGGCATCAGATGGGAGGGGGCCGGGGGACGATGAGGAAAGAGAGTCTCCGGAGGGAGGGGGGGCCGACCTCGGACTTCTTCGGCTGAACATCTGAAAGAGGAAAAAAAAAACCTCATTGATTTTTATATCCAGGATCTCCATCGTTCCGGAAAAGTCCACGAGAAACAAAATGGCCGACTGAAGGGCATCGGGTGCTACAGGCAGCGATTGGGAACTGCTCTCAAGTCTGACGGCAAAGAAAAGTTGGAGGACTCGTACCGGGCCCGCTCTGCTTCTGGACGACGACCTGCTCAAGTTGTGCTCGCCCACCAGCTTCATCACCTCCTCTTCGTCACTGTCCACGCTTTTGGGCGGAGAGCTCGAACCCCCCCGCGTCTTCTTCCGCATCCCCCGACTGCTCGGCCGCGAGGAGGGGGGCGCGGGAGCTCGCCCCCGGGGCCGGGAGGCCGACGACCGGTCCGATCTCGGGCTTGGGGTCGGGTTCCGAGGTTCTGGTTCTCGCTGATGGCCGTGGACGCGACTCTCGATCTGGGCCAGCTTCTTCAGCGCGGACGCTTGCGAGCCCGGCTTGGACGACGACTGCGCTCTGAACAAGTGGAAGGAAGACAAGTTTGACGTTGGACACGGGTCCAACCTAAAAGCAAAAAGTCTGCAGAAGAGGAGGAAAATTCTAAGAAACTAAACGACATCGCTACCAAATGAGCTCATTGAGCGAAGAGGAGGAAATGAAGAAGAAAACTTGAGAAGGAAGAGAAAAGGAGAAGATGAATTTAAGAGAAGGAGAAAATGGAGTCTCCCTCGCGCGACCCTTGTGAGGACACGTGGTTAAGAAGATTGATGGATGGAGAAAATGAAGAAGGAAAGAGGAGGAGGAATAAAGGAAATAAGAAGAAGAAAGATTTTTGGGGTGGAATTTTGAAGAACTGATTCTGCCGTTTTGGAGCAGTTAGCCCCGCCCACCTTTACACACCTCAAGTCATGTGACCCCGGCGACGTCGGAAGTGCTGGCTTCTTCAGGAAGCGCCGTCCTCCTTCTCCTCCATCTCCTCCCGCTGATGCCTCTTCCGACGGCGAGCGGGACGGCGAGCGGGACGGCGCGCGGGACGGCGAGCGGGACGGCGCGACATCTCGTCCTTCCCGAGACGAGTTGAGCGGAGACAGATCGCCCAAGTCCAACGAGACGTCGCTCCCGCTGGGAGGAGCCGACAGGCTTTTTCCATCCTGTGAGCGAGACCGCAAGGCAGGCTTGACTAAAACGCAAACCCGACTTTGAAACCCGCCCCTCAACACTCATTTGAAAACGTAAGACAGGATTCAAAAGCAAACCTTGCCGCCTCATTTCACAAGTCCAATCGTATCACCTTCATTGATCCCACAATAAGGAAACGGCAAACCCTAACCCAACATCTTGAAACCCTAAAAAGCATCATGTGAAACCCTCATCCGAATTTAAAACCCCAATTCTGGGTTTGGAAACCTAATTCGGGACGCCAACGCTTGTTTGAAACCAAACGCTGGCTTTAAATCCTGATTTAAAGCCGTAAGTCTGCAGTGCAACCCCAACCACGGCTTGAACCCCTAATTTGAAACTTTATGCTGACTTCAATCCAATAGAGGGTTCTCACCTTTGTGCTAAAAATAGTAACATATCCCACGCGGTCGGCCATATTGGTTGGCACGCCTCCTTTCGAGTACGTAGACAGCGCGCTGCTGGTAAAAGTGATTCCTTTGTCTGCCGTTTTCTCAGCATCATGAGAAACCTACAAGCTGCACCGATGAGCTTTGGGGAGGCCAAACTCCGAGTGGGACGGTGGTGTCGCATGGATACGAAAGAGTTGGTCCTTTATATCAGTGGTCCTCAACCCTGGTCCTCGGGGACCGCTATCCAGCCTGTTTTCCATGTCTCCTACAGCCGACACAGGTGGGAATCGTTATCAGGCTTCTCCAGAGCTTGCCAATTAGCTGATGATATGAATCACCTGTGTTGGCTGCGGGAGACATGGAAAACAGGTTGGATACCGGTCCCCGAGGCCCAGGGTTGAGGACCACTGCTTTATATCACGTAAAAAGTAGTATGCTTCCCAATTGTTTGTAAATCGACACCCCTAACCCCCAAATTAAAACCCTAGCCCTGTCTTGAACCCTTGCCCCTGTTTTGAAGCCCTAAGCGGCTGAGCACCCGCCGCCGACTCACCGCATGGACGACGGCCGCTGCTCGGTTGTTGTTGTTTTGGTTTTTGTTCCTCTTGGCGGCCAGCAGCGCCTGAGCCCGCTCGAGAGCGTCGCTTGTGCCGCCCCGCCTCCACATCCCGTCGGCGGCCGGCAGCTAAGATAACATCTGCTAAGCTAAGTAGCACTAACTAACGCATTGTTGTCGCTCATTGATGACGCTCTCTTCGCGACGTTTGCGCTCCGGTGCTGGTTAGCCCGCATGCTAAGCTAAATGAGCACGTTTTTTGTTTTTTTAATGAGCACGTTAAGCGCGCCATTCGTCCCTTCCACAGCTTCCGTGATACTTTGGGAAATGAAGCCAAAAGCAGCATAAGAGTCCAAACGTTTGCGTCCTTTTGCCGCCATGGAAATTTTCTTCTTCGTCAACAACCATACATTTTGTTTCGGTGGTCTTTTCTGGTTGGCGCGTTATCGCCTCGTCTGCTCGGGAGGGCGAATTGCCCCCTCCGACCATAATGTTGGTTTTAAACACTGATCTGAATACAGGCGCTCGTCAATTTTTTTTTTATATCCTCGAAAAGTTGAATCATTTCCATAATTCCATTCAAAAAGTCAAACTTTCATAGAGTATATGTTTAGGGCCCACAACTTAAATGATTTCAAGCATGTATTTGACTATTTTTGCATGATTTGGGCTCCCAGCCCATAAAACCCATGAAAACAGGATGTCAAAAAAATAGAATAATGTGATTTGGAAGAATAAAAAAGAAGATGGAACTTGCGCCTCAACGGGCTGAAAGAAGACAAGGATGAAGACACCAGGAAGAAGTTTGCCGACATCATCATAAAGATTTTGCCCAACTGGAAGGAGAAGATGGATTGGATTTTGGACACCGTGCATCGCCTTAGACCAGGGGTGGCCAAATTGGGTCCTCGAGGACCCCTATCCAGCCTGTTTTGCATGTTTCTCTCCACTAACACACCTGATTCATGATCAGGATCGTTATCAGGCTTCTGCAACGCTTGCTGGTGAGCTGATCATTAGATTAATCTGCACTGAAGGAGGGAGACGTGGAAAACGGGCTGGATAGCGGCTCTCGAGGGCCCAACTGGGCCAGCCCTGACTCGGGAGTTATTGTGCAGTTTTCACTGAGAATTTACAAGGAGGAATTATGGCGGGCCACCAAGAATCACCCCATCTGTCGAGACTTTGGGATCAAGTTGTCACCAAGGAAGAAAGAGAAGCGCTTGCTGTGTGGCCGAAGATTCAACGTGCACGGGACGGGAGGCTAGACAAAAGGCGGTCTACAGAGGGCGCTAGTGCACTACGGCTACATTAATGGACAGCGAGTGTATCCTCACTCTGCCTTCACGTGCTGTGGGAAAGATGGACCTTACTACTCGGAAACTCCTAATTACGACCGAGTTCCGTCCCTGTGATTTTGTTGTTATAGCAAAATTGTGTATGCTACGTGTGCGTGTAGGTTCTTAAACAACCTGCTGTGCTAGTGGACGTTAACGCCTTCATAAGTGTTAATAATTATTGCCATTCATAAATCCTTCGGCGCTCTCCGCCATGTTGAAACTTGAATAAATTCTCTCAACTCGGAAACTCGGTATCAAAATAAATTCCCAGATGTCCAGTAGAAAATACGACATGAGGGGGCGTTGACATGTAATTTTCTACTCGGCATTTGGTATTTCCCATAATTTCGATATCACACGAAGGCAGCATCACTTACCACTTGAAATGGTTATATAGAATTCCTAAATGTGAGTTATAGAATACCATTTTTTTTTCAACCAGGGTTTTGCTGTTTCCTTTATTCTTCTCTCTCTAAGGTAACGTATCTATAATTAGTTTCTTATAGGTGGTTATTCCTTTTGTACTTTTGAATATGGTTAATTAAAAAAAAAAAGTGAGAGGAGCAATGCGCGCGTACGTCAGTGTGGCGCGCGTGCGGATTTTGAATGAATGAGCGCAGGCTGTCATGTCATGTTGCCGCTAATCTAATCCCGTGTAATCTCGGCCCCGGGAGAAATATTGGCAAAAGGGGCGGGATTAGCGAGCGGGGAGTCTGCGTGCAATTGCAAAAAAATGATAATAATAATAATAAGGGCAGGCGCTAGTTAGGCTCCACAGCACACACGCACACTGGTTTGTGTCGTGGCACATACGTGTAAAACGAGCACATCTGGGACCGACCTCACTTATCAAATGTTGTGCCATATCATGTGGAAATGTGTGTTAGTAGGACAATTAAAAAATCTTTAAATTCTTGAAAACTCGAGGTTAAAAATAACATTAAAGAAAAACAATGAGCATAATAAGTAAAATAGGAATACAGTATACTCAAATAAAAGCAAGAAAAATCTATCAGTACAAATAAATAGTTGTCGCTGTGCGCACGGTTGCCTCTTGGCGGCACTGTGGTGCCCTGCATGCATAAAGTATACATTTAATTTGAAGATAAGAGTAGAAGAATACATTTGCAACTGTGCTTGTTTTTCAAAGATTAGGAAGAAGTTTTGCTTTTTGGCTTTGTCTTACAGCATGTGTTCTTATAGCGTTTGTGTGCGAGTATTCGTTATTTCAAGGAAAATCCAAATGATTATAATTATAGAATTCGATGCTAAATCCACTTTAGCATGTCGAACGGATTTTACACTGATTTTAGCATTAGTGCTGACGGTCGTTCTAAAACGAAGCATGCCTCGTATTTAAATGTCCACTGTGTGTGATTCTTTTTTACGGTGTGTTTAATTTGACAGTGAACTCCAATAGAGGTGTCACGAAACCGCTTAAAAGGGGCTCAGGGGCAGCAGAAGCACATACATGACACACGCTTGCTCCACAAGCAACACGGTGCATTCAGGGTAAATCCACAACGTAGGAATTTAACACGCCATTCGGCACATTCATAGTTTTTCTTGATAATGAAAAGCCAAAATCTTAGTCGCGATTAAATTGCGATTAATTGCGTAGCCCTGCCGGCCGTTATTCGATTCATCGTTTCAGGATTGGAGTTCAGTGATTGGGGAGTTGAGAATGAGTGAACGGTTGTCGTCAACCTTCACTCATTCTCATCTCCTCAATCGGCCATTTTAATGGAGAGACTGGGAGAGTCACAAAAAGGAACGGAAGTTTGGTTTTTTTTCCAGGCCATGTTAATCCATCCTCAGACCGTTGACTACAGCGGCCATGTAACAGGATTGGACACGTTAACCCACGCAGACGTGGCCGCCAGCTGTTGATGGATGGAGCAGGCCGGGCTGGGGAAGGGAAGGGCGGGGCAGGGCGGGACGGGCAGGGATTGGTTGGCACCGGGTTAGTATTCGGCTCCGAAAGCGCCGGCTTAGCGCAGAGTGCCGCAGCAGCCCGGGAGGATGAGCGGGACGCCGAGGCGGGAGCAAGTTCTGTAGAAGAGCCGCGCATCAGCAGGAAGTCCCTTTTCTTCACTTCCTGTTTGCGTTCGGGGACCACGTCGCTCGCATCTTGCCACCTGTATGGCGTGCTGAGGGAGGAGCAGGGGGAGGAGGAGGAGGGGCCAGGCAGGTGAGCGAGCGGGCGACCATGGCGGTGGCGCTGGAGGCCGTTTGGCTGAGGGTGAAGAACGTCTGCAAACAAAATGGCCTCCTCATCATGTCCGTGCTGGCCGTGGTCATCGGCTGCCTGCTGGGATTCTTCCTCAGGACCCGACGACTCTCTGAGCAGGTCAGCGCCGGCCGACGACCAACGCAAACATTTAACGCAGACAAAACATTTAATTGAAAATGACCATGAAAATTGTCTTCATTTCAATTAAAAACTCAAATTAATTGTACGTTTAGATAAGACAAATTAATTCCGGCACCGCTTTCATCGTCACCTCGCTGGCGTCATTCATTTAAAATTGCAATAGGCCAATAGGGGGGGATGAAATCAAATCCAAACATTGAATTGAATTGAATTTGATTCAATTAATGAAACATAACTTTTAAAATTCAAATGAAATGACACATCGCTATTCGTCATCTGTCTTGGGAGGATGATTTTTGTCATCCGTGCCGTTTTCGCCACCTTTTGTCCAGATGTTCACAATTCTTGAGTGACCCGAGTTGAGTTGATCGTGTGTTGTGTCATGAGGTCAGGCCGCCATCTTTGTTGTCAGGTCGGCCATGTTGGTTGTTTACACGTGGCAGGCAGCTGATTGGCTCAAGCCGCACGGATAAAACGTTGTCAAGCGAGGACCTGTGGGTGCGTGCGCGTTTGCGTGGTTGTGTGTGCATTTCTGTTCATGTGTGTGTGATGATGTATGTTTGTGTGTTTGTTCTATAAATAAAGCTGAGTTGTGTGTGTATTTGTGTATCCCAAGTGTGCCGATGCGTGCGTGGGTGCGTTTTTGCTGGCTGCTGATCCTGCTGTCACACAGCAAAACTAAGCCGTGGCCGCTTAATGGCGGCCAGAAAAGCTCTTTAGCAGCCATCCATTAGGATTCAAAGGGGCGTGGCCGCCTGCCTTCGAATCCTTCTATCTCAGGAGCGACTTGACTGGGCCAATCTTCACAAAACTGCATTTGTTGGAAAGAGAATTCAGCAAGAATTCCAAAAAGTCACCCTCAGATATTCATGAGGGTTGAGATACTTTGACCCCTTTTGCTGCTAAACACAAAAAGTGCATCTCTGAAACGGGTTCCAAGAACATGTGAGAGATTATTTTTCATAAAAAATTCTTCAGGTCAATTTCAAGGTCAACTAAAACAAAAGGTTACAAAAATATGCACCGATCCATGATGCGGATTTTGAATTCTTTCACAACCAATGCAGTTTTGTGAAAATAAATATTTCCTGAGATAGGATTCAAAGGAAGGTGGCCACGCCCCTTTTTGCCTAAAATGTCCAAATTTGGCGGGAGTAGCTCCCATTGACATCAAATTTGAGATTTAGTGTTGTGCCATTACTTTCGACAAATAAATCATTTCATTCCAATCCAAATCCAAATCTGCTTGGTTCAAGCCACTGTCTGATTTGTTCTGGATCGACCCAACAGTCCAAACATTTCCACTTCAAGCGGGATGTCTGCCTCAAACTGATGCTTTTCAAGGACCGGTTCGACTGGGGTTCTTCCCATCTTTGGCCTGCCGACGCCTGTCTGTGTCTTATTAATCAACGGCTGCCGGTGCGCGAACTGTATGAGGTCCTGGTGAGCAGTGACCTCGGGTGCTGAAGAAGCAGCATCTCGAATGTCTTCATGACCTGACGTGACCTCCAAAGGTCATTGAGATTGCCTAGAATCTAAGCGCACAATTTTGTCGACTAAAAAAGAGACGAAAATGTACTTCACTTGATAAAAACTGGACTGAAATCTATGTGGACATTTTAGTTCATGAACAAAAACGAGACGAAAATGATGACGTCAAATCTCGCCTCTGCTAATCCGTCACGTGCCACACAGTGCCACGCCCCCTTTCAAATCTGCAGCTAACGAGTGCAACATTCACAAACACGGGACAGACACGAGGTGGATTCACGGCGAAAGGTAAAAGAAGGAAAAGAAAGTAAATTGTAGTTATAACGTAGCATTAATCCAACGGTTACAATGTTCCAACTATAAAGTTAATCCGACCGCTAACTAATACTGGCTAACTAATCCTGGCTAACTTGCTAGCTCGTAGCATGGAGCCATAGTAGCCACTTGTTGATGTACTGCCATCAAGTTGTTTTTCATCAAAACCATGAGAGGACATTTCGTGTGAAATCGTTTTGGATGTTCAACATAATATGCTGACACAAAATATACAGGCGTTAAATGATTGTCCTGACTAAAACTTTGACAGTTTTTGTTGACTAAAACTAGACAAATAAAATTGTTTTCTTGGACTAAAATAAAGACTAAAATGCTGGATTAATAGTGGACTAACTAAAAACGGGATGAGGTTGACTAACTATGATAAAAACTAACAAGCGGGATTGAAACTGGACTAGAACTGAGACTAAATTTAAAATTGGCGGATAAAAGTAACACAGGTTACACAGAGAGCTTCTGCGTCTTGATTGGGAATGTATGTCAAGAATGCTTGCTGCGCCGCCACAAGTCTCTGCTACCTTAAAGCCAAATCAAAGTCCAAATTCTGCTGCTGAAAGTTGAGAGGGCATCTGAAGGACTAGTTTGCCTTTGAAGCCGGCAGCCCGACCTCCTCGAACCCAGCCAGCCGCCATCGCGGGTGTCGGTGGCGCCGCTCGCTCCAAATCCAATCGACAGCTGATGGAGAACAGCTGTGAGGTCACATGACAACGCAAACGCAGGCCCGCTGCAGCGTCGCCAGCCTCGCACACCAACAGCACACATCTGGTTACATCTCAACACGCACGCACGCACAGTTTCCAGTTGGCCCGCCCAGTAACTAGTGTACTAGTGCAGTATTAACTAAACAAGTACCGGTAAGCATCTAGTGTATTGGTTCTGAAGCCCGGTCTCCGAGTACCGCCTGTTTTCCATGTCTCCTTCAGCCAACACAGCTGAGGATGGTTATCGGGCTTCATGCACGGCTGGTTGATTAGCCGATCATTTGAAACACCTGTGTTGACTGTGGGAGACATGGCAAACAGGCTGGATAGGGGTGCTCGGGGACCGCGGTTGAGAACCACTGATCCAGTGTATTGGTATTGACCGGCACTCTTAACTAGTGTAATGAGATTAACTATCCCTGCGAGTACTGGTAGGTAACTAGTGCTATAGTATTAAGAGTACTAGTAAGTAAGCTGATGTGATGTTGGTCACTTGATGACATCATGATGTTGGTCCAACGAGACAAGCAGTCTTGTGGCTCATCCGAGTTTCGTCTTCCTTCTTGCGATTGGACCGTCCATCGAGCTAGCGGCCGACTTGTCAAGATCCGAGCGGTCGCCGTGCCGATGCTTTGCTTTCGATTGCGCAATGTCGAGATGCGAGCGCTGCACGCTGGCAGCGAACCCAAGTGACTCGCTGAAAATTCGGCACTTGGCCTTCAGAATGGCCCTGCTAGCTTGATGCTAACGCATGATGCAAAATGCCACAGGCCGCTCAACGAATGACATCACTCACGGCGGCATTTGTAGCGTTGAGCGCCATGAATTGAACTGAAGCATGAAATCATGACGCACAAACTGGTGAATTCTGCCTTGAATGACGTGAATTGTTATCCGATGATGTTTTCATAAAGTGCCGTTTTTCTGGGAGACTGTGAAGCCTTTTCAGACGTTCAAGCGCAGAAAGCAGTGAAAGCGTCTTTTCTGGGGGGGCCAAGCCTGACAATTGGGTAGGGGGACCCCGGTTCAAGACCACCCGTCCCAAAAACACCACTACGGTGTACTTGAACTCCGATGGCTCACATGTTGCGTACATGATGACAAAAAAAAAAGGCTTTGTGCTTTCATTTCATCCTTTCTTGTGTTCTCTCCCCTCACAGGAAGTGAAATATTTCCAGTTTCCTGGTGAGCTGCTGATGAGGATGCTGAAGATGTTGATTCTGCCTCTGGTCGTGTCCAGGTGCTCGCATCGCATCGCACTATTACACTCTGCTTTTTTGCTACATTGTGGTAGTTTGGAAATCAACCACGCTATGCGTCGCATTTCTGGGGCGGGGCAAACCTGAGCTAACAGACAGTGGAATGAACCAATGAGCGAAGAGCGGACGTGACGTCAGAAAAGCCACTCGTTGAAGTCCCTTTTTTTTTTCTCTCTCTCTTTTTTTTTGCGGAGACAGAGTAAAAATCCAACATCCAGCCGAAGAGAGGCGGGAGTGAATGACTTGAAAAAGATGACGTTGATCACAAAGATGACGTCACGCAAACAGACACATTTGATTGGCTGGCCTGTTTTGGGCCGGTGCCCTGTCTATGGACGCCTGTCCGCAAGAAAGTGGGTGTGGCTTGCCAGGCTAACGTTGTGGGGCCCGTACACACGTGTTTTTCCAGGTTTAACTACCATTGTGGCGACGTTCTGTTGGTCCCCACACGTTCAGACCTCCTTTTTGAGGGTCAAGACTTGGTTTTAGACTTTAGGTTAGAATTGGGTTATGGTTGAGGTTCGGGTGAGGAATGGAGGTAGGCAATCATTTTTCATGATTGGGATTAGTGCAAGGGGCTAGGAAATGCATCATGTCAATGAGATGTCCCCACGATGATACAAAGACAAGTGTGTGCGCGTCAGCGGGGATTAAAGAGCGATCCTCACATTTACAGCACACGCAGCCGCTAAACCAACACGAAGGCAGAATGTTGCCTGTGCGTTCCAAGCCAACTTGTTGAGTTCACGTTGGGAACAAACATGAAGGCAGCATGAAGGGAATGCTTGCCGCTTCCTTTTTTGCCTTCGTGTTGCCTTCCTATGACCTTCTTGCTTCCCTCATGTTGCATCATGTGGCCTTTGTTTGGCCTTCAGGTGACCTCCATTCCAGCTTAATGCCTATTTGCCGCTTCCACATCCAAAACGTTTTATAGCATAAAAACGAAATCTATTAATAGCAAATGTCATTTTTCATCTCGCCCGCGGGCCGCTTTACAATGAGCGGCGGGCCACAAATGGCCCCCGGGTCATAGTTTGTGTTTGGGTTGCAGTTTGATGTCGGGCCTGGCGGCGCTGGACGCCAAGTGCTCCAGCCGGCTGGGCCTGATCACCGTGTCCTACTACCTGTGGACCACCTTCGTGGCCGTCATCGTGGGCATCGTCATGGTGTCCATCATCCACCCGGGCGGCGCCGCCCAGAAGGAGGACTCGGAGGACAGCGGCAAGCCCATCATGAGCTCGGCGGACGCGCTGCTCGACCTCATCCGGTGAGACCGCCCCTCCGTCCAGGCATTCTCCGTGCTCAGCCCGTGCGCGCGTCGGCATTCGCAGGACGCCCGAGTGCTGCCTTGCACGCGGCCCACCGTGTGACCTTGTGGCCGTGTGTCGTACCGCAACTGCGGGCAGGTCAAGTCTCGCCATGGTCTCGCCATCTTTTTTAATCGCTAGCATTTATCCTGCAGAAACATGTTCCCGGCCAACCTGGTCCAGGCTACCTTCCAACAGGTGACACAAAGAGACGAGAGTCAGCCATTTTGTCTCCCACCTTGTTGCTCGTGTGGTCCGTATTGGCCACCATTTTGTCCTTCATTGTATCATGATCCATCTTTTCCGTTATCTGCTCCATTGTCTTGACCATCTCGTTTGCCATGTTGTTTGTCGTCTGGTCTATGTTGCTGACCAAATCATGTCCGCCATCTTTTTGGTCATCTGCCCAGACTTTGTTTTCTACGACCGTCTTCATCATTGTGTCGTCGTCTTCCACCATCTTGACCCGAAAGCCTCCGACATGTGCGTTGCTCTGTTGTTTTGGTCAGTATCGAACCAGCAGCCAGTACACGGTGCAGACCAAGCCCACTTCGGCCCAGACACCATCCCAGTCGGTCACCCGGCGACCGCTCATCTATGGCATCCAGGATGACAACGGGAGCGACGTCCAGAACTTCTCCCTGGACCTGACGCCGCCCCCCGACGTGCTGGTCAAAACCAAGGAGGGGACCAGCGACGGGATGAACGTCCTGGGCATCGTCATCTTTTCGGCCACCATGGGTAAGGCTTCCGTCCGACGGACTAAGTTTCGGCAGCATGGCGGTAAACGCTCTGCAATGGAAAACGGCGTTGCGGTGGCGTTTTGTTGCAGGCATCATGTTGGGCAGAATGGGTCCAAACGGCAGCGCCTTGGTCAACTTCTGCCAGAGTTTGAACGAGGCCGTGCTCAAAATAGTCGCCATTGTGATTTGGTAAGTGCAGCGTGGTCGATCCTTGCCAAATGACCCGAAGCAGATTTGAATTGGAATGAAACTTGGTGTACTTGTTGATGGTGGTGGCGCAAAACTAAATCTCACATTTGAGCTCAATTGGAGCAGCGGTTTGGGAGCTGTGGCTTGCCGAATTTGGACGTTTTGGGCAAAACGGAGCATGGCCACCTTGCCTTCTATCTCAGGAACTACTGAGTCAATCTTCACAAAAAAAGGGATTTCATTTTTCTAAATCAGGGGTGGCCAAGTTCGAGAGCCACTATCCAGCCTGTTTTCCATGTTTCCCTCTTTCAGCGCAGCTGAGTCTAATGATCAGCTCATCAGCGAGCAAAACGATCCTGATCATGAATCAGGTGTGTTAGTGGAGAGAAACTTGGGAAACAGGCTGGATGGGGGCTCTCGAGGACCGAACTTGGCCACCCCTGTTCTAAATTCTTCATTTGGAGGGTTGGTGCCTATTTTAGTAAATTTTTGACCTATGATTTGACCTTGAAATTGAATTCTCTCATGAAGGATAATTTGACAGCGTGTTTGCATCTCTGAAACTTTGATGCATTTTCAAGAACATGAGACAGATGACATGAAACGGTTCAAGGAGGATGTTGCTCAAATCGTAATCCTTATTGAATTCCTTTTCCAGCAAACGTTGTTTTGTAAAGATTGACCCGGTAGTTTCTGAGATACGTTCATGCCCCCTTTTTGTCGAAAATGTCCAAATTCGGCGGACCATAGCTCCAAAAGCTCCGCTCAGGCTGACCTCAAATTTGAGATTTGGTGTTGTGCCGTCACCATCAACAAGTACACCAAGTTTCATTCAAATCTACTACTTGCAACTAGCTTACAAGTACTACAAGTACTACTAGTGCAGTATTGCACTTGTACTTGTACTTGTAGTGTCCGATTAGAGTACCGTGTGTGATGGAACCGTTCCGCCCCCGTTTTCCTTCCTCCTCGTGCCGCAGGTACTTCCCATTCGGGATCGTGTTCCTGGTGGCGGGCAAGATCCTGGAGATGAGCGACCCGTCGGCCATGGGGAAGAAGTTGGGCTTTTACGCCGTCACGGTGGTCTTCGGCCTGGTGCTGCACGGCCTCTTCATCCTGCCCGCCATGTACTTCTTCATCACCAAGAAGAGTCCCATCGTCTACATCCGCGGAATCCTCCAGGCGCTCCTCATCGCCCTGGCCACCTCGTCCAGGTATCCGTCAGGACCCGGGTACCCGTCTGGACCCGCGTCCTCGCCGTCCTCACCGTCCCGGTGCTTGTGTTTTGCGGTCAGCTCGGCCACGTTGCCTATCACCTTCAAGTGCCTCCTGGAGAACAACCACATCGACCGGCGCATAATCCGCTTCGTGCTGCCCGTGGGCGCCACCATCAACATGGACGGCACGGCGCTCTACGAGGCCGTGGCCGCCATCTTCATCGCGCAGGTCAACAACTACGAGCTGGACTTCGGGCAGATCATCACCATCAGGTGATCATCATCAAATCGCTCCATCCCGCATCGCTTCCCGCAACCGCAATTTTTCCTTCCCTAATTCAGATTCTGCTGCCTCGCATCTCCTTTCTTACTTCCTGTTTTGTGACATCTTTGCCCCTTCACTTCACTTGCTGTATTCAGAGTTGCACTGAGTTTTCTGCTTTGGATTTGATATTTGATTTGAGTGTTTTGGGATCATAATTTGTCATATTTGCAGTTCTGGGGCCGGCGTCAAGCAAGTCGCAGTCCCTGCGACTTGTGCAGATCTGGCCTACAGCGCCACCTGTTGCTCTGGCATGCACTTTTCAAACTTGCGCCATCCGTTGACCGTCCTTCCTTCCTTCCTCGCCAGCATCACGGCAACGGCCGCCAGCATCGGCGCGGCGGGCATTCCCCAAGCGGGCCTGGTCACCATGGTGATCGTGCTGACCTCCGTCGGGCTGCCGACCGACGACATCAGCCTCATCATCGCCGTGGATTGGGCGCTGTAAGTGGCTTGTGCGGAAAATGTCGGGAACGCCTTTGTGACGCGTGTCACCCTTTTGGCAGAGACCGATTCCGCACCATGGTCAACGTCATGGGCGACGCCCTCGCCACCGGAATCATGGCGCACATCTGCAGGAAGGACTTCATTAAGGAGGGAGACGGGGTGAGCGCTCACGTTCCTCGTTCAGCTTCCTCACTTCCTAATTCTTCCCATTCTTGTTTGTTTCCTGCAACAATCTTCGCATCTTGTGTCTTCGCGTCTTGCCTTCTTTTGGCTCGTTTCATGACTTCTTGGTTTCCTGCTTCCTAATTTCCTGTCACGGACATAAAAGGATCCTGGACTGCCAATGCTACAAGGTTGCGAGAACTGAAGCCATCTTGCGTTGTGTTAAAAAAGGAATATAACAAATAGAATTCAAAAGTTAATACAACAAAATTATATAAATGGAAATAAAAACAACAAAATATATGCACACTGTATACATAAATAAATAAAGTAAAAATGAATACAAAAATAAACGAGATTGAAAAATTAAAGATAAATAACATAAGTGGTTCAGATCATGGATAGATGGATGGATAAATAAATACAAAAATAAATATATAAATAGAATTAAATGTCAATCAATCAATAACAACGTTCTTCTCTCATATTTATTTATTTCATAAATGACAAGGTCAGCCTGAAATGCAAAAGGAAATGTCATTCAAATGAGGGGGGCGGTCCGAAGTGTGTATTTGTGTTTATATACATATATTATATATTTATAGTTTTTATTTCCATTTATATCCATTACATTTTTCAATTATAATTTTTTTTTGTTCACTTTTATTTATATGTTTTTTGATTTTGGCTGTTTTGGTGCACATAGATAAATGTTTTTCCGTGAAAAAATCGGTAACAGTGGCAACGTAAGATGGTTGCCCTTTGCGAGAGCCGTCTGGCAGTCCAGGTCGTTATACACGAGATGTCTGTGTTTCCTGCAGAGGTACGAAAACCAGGTTGAGGAAGTGAAAACCCTGCCAGAGTTTGTCTTTAGCCACAGGCGCTTCTCGTGATGACCGGTCGAGTGCAAGCACCGGTCGCTGTAGCTAAAGCTCAACGGTGGCAGGGTTTTCACTTTCTGGCCCTGGAATTCCCAGCTCTGGTTTCCTGTATCCTTTTCCTCACTTCCTGCGTGCTGTCTCCTAACGTCTTCACTTCCTACTTCCTCCCTTGCTCGCGAGCTTTTTGCTTTCCTCGCCTGATGCTTGCTCGCTTCATTTGTCATTTTCTTACCTGGCGTTTTTTCCCGCCGCCGCGCAGGTGCCGCTCATCTGCGAGAGCCACCCGGGCGCCGGCATGGCGGCCCCGCTCATGAACTGCCACAACACCAACGGCAACTACCGGCTGCCGTCCAAGCACACGCTGGTCCCGCCCGAGGTGGCGCGCCTGATGCAGCTGGAGGAGGGCTTGCGGCCGCCGCCCGACAGGAAGAAGCCGCGCGTCCCCCCGCGACAGCCCAAGAAGAACAAGGACCACTGCGCGGTGGACATGAACGGCCTGGAGACCAACGTGTGACGGACGGCGACGGCCGCTGTTCTTTGAGGTCCAGCAGATGTTCTCCAGGAGGACCAGAACCAGAACCACACCTGGAGCCGGACTACTCCTGTTGCTAGGACGGCGCTTGTGGAAAGTCACATGTTTGATTCTGCCTTAAGATTCTTGGAGCTGCGACTCGCTCGCCAGTCCTGCGCACGCTTGAACTTCTGCCGTGCGTTTATGACAAAGGGATGTCTCAACCAAAATGTTGCTGCTCTTTGGATGTGGGAAAAAAAAAAAGTTCAATCGCTAAAATGATGGCGTCACGGCCTGAAGATGAAAACCCTTCTCAAGCACCCAATCAAATTGCTCCACCCATCCGTACGTCTGTCAATGGCCTCGGGGACGTCCGCCCATCCGTGTGGGCTGCAACTGGAAAACAGCTCATGGCTAACAGCTAACAGCTAACAGCTAACCGTAGCACATCAACCAAAATGTTTTGTTTTGTTTCGTTTTTGATCATGTTAACACGGTAAAATGGCTTTTTTTGTTTTGCTGTTGTTGAAAATGTCATTTTCATCAGCAATAAATCATAGCTCAACCTCGGCACGAGGGAACCGTCAGCGTATTTGGACGATATTGATGCTAATTAAAAATGGACATGTGTGTATTGACTTTTTATGTGCATGAAGTTTTTTTTGTTAAGCTATCAATATAAAAGGTATTTGTTATGACAACGTTGGCAAGGATCTGCTGCAGGCCACAGCTCATGCTCAGATGGGCCACGCCCCTTAAAGGCACACATCCAATATGCAATACAGTATGTGCAGTAATGTTAGTTAAGCTTCATTTTCTAGATTCAAGTTTTTATTCAAATTTGCCGTTCGGGATTCAGCTATTTGCAGATAATTTTTGGGTGGAACCAGATCCATTGCTTACTGCTTATTTCTTTTAGACAAAGCTTATTTGTATTTTTTTATGGTGATTATTCACAGATTTGGGGGGATTTATTTGACCCTGTTCTTTGTTTGCAGATGTTCACCTTTCAGGGTCCGCTGTCACGGCATTTGAATTCATTTGGAAGGGCAAAATGAATTTGATTTGCGAGGCGAGGAAATGGAGTCATGCAGGAGATCGGTCACGGTGGCGCCGTACTTGTAACGATGTAGTCGCTCACAGTGCGTAAAAAACAGCGAGTGTGTGGCGGTGGTAAGTTGCCGCCTTGTTTATATGCTGCCAGACAAAAGCAAACGCACCAGATGTGATATACAGTCCGTGTGGATGCGTCCGCTTGCACGGACATCCAACCAGCCCAAGCTAACTTTCATCCGGTATCCCGCACCAGGAATGTCTCAGGAACGCTTCTGTCCTCCAAAATCGTCCTCCTCGTCCTCGTCTCCGTCGGCGCCCGCTCTCCCGCCGCCGCCGCCGCCACCGCCGCCGATGTCCAGCACCTGCAGCTGGCTGAGGTGAGCCAGCGAGCTCTCGTCCACCGCCGACGCAGGCAGACGGTTGTGCCTTGCAAGTCAGGTCAGACGCTTTCATGAGCATGATTTGCATTTGCTTGAGATGGACAAAAGTGTTGGGACGCAACACAGCTCTTCAACAATTTAGCAATCAGACGCGTAGCTGTCCATCTTCAAGACATTTTGGACAAATATGCATCCAGCTTTGGCAATGCTCGATTGAGTTTGCTGCACTTTGGTTCACTTGCTGGACTTGTCCCAAAACTTTTGTCAAAATGCCACATTTTCTTCCCTTTTCCCTTTCCTTTTAGTGTCCCAATACTTTTGTACAAGCTCCATGCATTTTCATCCATTTCCACCTCCAGTAGGTGTCCCAATACTTTTGTCACTACATTTTTCCCTTCTATCTACTTCCAGTACGTGTCCCGTGTTCTTATACGGTTGTCCAAACGCCATTTTTTCCTGACTTTTCCATCGCGGTTGTCCCAAAACTTTTGTCCGTCCATCCATCTATTTGCTGAAGCGCTTCTCCTCACTCGGGTTGTGGGCATGCTGGAGCCTATCCCAGCTGTCAATGGGCGACGGCGGGGTACACCCTGAACTGGTCGCCAGCCAATCACGGAGGTTCAGACAAAACGTTTGTCCTCGCCGAATTTCTTTCCACTTTTCATTGCTCGTACGTGTGACAATACTTTGATCCAAACTCCACATTTTCTTCACTGCCCAATTCCTTTGGATTTTGTCACTGCTGCACCATTTTTGTTCCTCTACGTACTTCCTGTAAATCAGGGACGGGCAATGATTTTTCAGTTCATTTAGTTATTTGTTTATCAGCGTTTTCTGAAAAATCTTTGGGGTTTGTAAAAACAAATAAATAAATAATTGGGGGGCTTATTTAGTCAAGGGGCCGTTTAGAATGGGGTCGGGGGTTGCCCATCCCTCCTCTAGGTGTCCCTATTCTTTTGTCCAGACTCCACATTTCCATTCCGCAGTTGACGAAAACTTGTGACCAAACTTCCTATGGGTGTCCAAACTGCATTTTCTGCTTCTTGTCAGCGTTCCAATACTTTTGTCAATACAGTGTTTGCTGTCAGATTCATGCTAACAAAGAATGCAAAACGCCAAAGACATGCTAACGTTGAAATTTTAGTAACGATGAATAGATAAAACACAAACAATACTCAGACATCTCTTCTTTATCCTCTACAAAAAAGGACTGACGGTCCAGCATCTTTTTGAGTCACTTGAGTAGCGGTAGTAGAAGAAGTCTACTGTTCTTTGTTTGTATCTGTATTACAGTGCTTCCTGGTGGCCAAGATGGGCATAGCACGAAGAGCAGTTTTAGCATTTAAGCATTTCATTATTTATGTTTTATTTAATTATGTTGTTCCTCTGTTTTTATAAAGTACATTATAGAGTGCTAAAAATACAAACACGAAAACTGTTTTGTGGCACTTCTGGGGCTGGCCGGTACAGTGGACGCCCCCCGCCCCGCAGGTGCTTGCCCGGCGCCACCTCTACGTTGGTCCAAGTACCTTCTGCACAATGCTAATGCTAATGCTACTTGAGAAGTAGGCGTGGTCTTACCGCAGGTAAATTCCTTTGATGTTGGGGGTGCCCTCAAAGGCGGAGACGGGAATGCTGGAGATGCGGTTCCTCTCCAGGTAAAGGTACTCCAACGACTCGGGCAGGTCGGACGGGACGTGCGACAGCAGGTTGCCGGACAGGTCCAACGTCTACAAGGACAAGGACAACAATGAAACGTCAGCAAGTAACCAGAACAAAAGCAGTGGAAAACTTTCACACTGCTGGCTTTTCTCTGTGCCCTTGTTCTGTGTGAAAGGGGATTGCGGGAAAAGCCAAGACCGGGTTGTCAACTTCAACACCTGTCACCGACTTTGCTTCACTGAGGTCTGCGTGAAAGGTACAGGTGGATGAATCCGTGTGCTACCATGTGAAAGGGCCTAAAGATTTTAGTCTGAGCACCCTGCAACAAAGGTGTTGACGACCCCCCCCCCCCCCCCCCCCCCCCCCGTCCCCCCCCCGTCCCGTCCCGTCCCATCGACACTCACCGTGAGCGCGCTGAGCTCCATCCAGGCTCCCTGGTAGACGGAGTTGAGCCTGAGCTGGTTCTCGCTGAGGACGAGCTTTTGCAGCTTGTCCATGCCCGTCAGCGCTCCGTCCGCAACGGAGGCCAGCTGGTTGTTCTTCACCTCCAGCACCTTCAGGCTGCGCGGGAGGCCGACGGGCAGCGCGTGCAGCGCGTTGCCCGACAGGTGCAGCGTCTCCAGCAGGCGCAGCTTGCGGAAGGCGTCGCGGTGCAGCTTGCCGTTACTCAGCTGGTTGTAGCTCAGGTTCAGCTCGGTCAGCGTGTAGAGCAGCGACAGGTCGTTGCGGCCGATTTCCGAGATGGAGTTGTGGAGCAGCATGAGGGTCTTGGCCCGCCGGGGGACACCCCTGGGAACGCGCTCCAGCTGGTTGTTGTACATGTGAAGCGTGTGCAGCTTCTTCAGGCCCTTGGGGGGACGCAAACAAACCAGTCAAGGGGACGGACGACTTGATGTGAAGCGGCTCTGAAATCAGAAGCAAATCTCCGGTCTGGCCTCTCGGTTCTCGTAAGTCGTAAGTTACTGTGGCAAAAACCCGAAGCAAGTCAAGTGGAGTCCGCGCTCAATTTCAACTAAGTCCTGCCTCGGGTTAGTCGGCATCTTCGGTCATGCGACGGCAGGTGAAGCTTACCTGGAAGGCGGCCGGGTGGATGAAGCGCGAGCGCAGCTTGTTGTTGTGCAGCAGAAGGTACTCCAGGTTGCGCACGGAATTGAGGGCGTCTGCGGGGATGCTGCGGATGGAGTTCTTCTCAAGGTGCAGCAGCACCAGGTTGCGGGGCAGACCATTGGGCACCACGCTCAGGTTGTTGTTGGACAAGTCCAAGCACTCCAGGCTGTTCAATTGGCTGGAAGACAGCAAGACGTCTTCGGACCGCATGTCTGGACACTCGCGATGTGAGCTTTGTCCCTACCTGAAGGTCTCGTTGTCCATGCCCTCGTTGCTCAGGAAGTTGTTCTGCAGGTAAAGTTCTCGTAGGTTCTGCAAGCTGTCGAACGCTCCGGCTGGGATTTTCTCCAGCTTGTTGCTCTGTTAAGAAGGCGCAGCGACGTCAACGGGGTTCTCCAGTGAGCACAAAAAGCATCCGGCTAAGGACCTTCAGGTGAAGACGGTACAGGCTTGGGGGCAGGTTCTTGGGTACGGTCCGCAGGAAGTTGCTGGACATGGTGAGGATCTCCAGGTTGTTAGAAGCGTTGAACATGTGATCAGGAAGCCCGCCATCTGTCAGCTTGTTGTTGTGGAGATAGACGGACCTGGGGACATTTTGTTTGCATGTGAGGACAAGCATCTGACTGAACCTTGAAGAAGAAGGACACAATCCTACTTCAGGTTTGGCTTGTAGCCAAACGTGTACGGGAAGATCTTGGTCAGCTGATTGGCCGCAAAGTCAGCACTGACCAACGAGGGCGGCAAAGCTTTCGGTGCCGAGGTGAGCTGAAAGAACAAGAGGGACACCTTGCGTGGAATCTTTAGGACAACTTAAGGCGAGGAAAGAGCAAGACGACGACGCTTGGAAAGGAAGCCTTCAGAACAAGCCAGAACTCAAAGCAGGAGGTCTGAGGCACTTCAAGTGAGGAAGAAGTTGTAACTACCTGATTGTTGGCCAGGTACAAGTACGCCAGTTCTTCCAACATCTCAAAACCTTCGTCTTCCAGGCCTGGAAAGAGAACATCGAGTCATTGCCTTCGACTTTTCTACTTCCAATAGTCTGTCAACTTCATGCATTTGATATAGCAGTTATCGTCATTAGGGTTGTGGATGAGCTGGAGGTGAACCCAAGTGACTTTGGATGAGAGGCTGTGGTAAGCCCTTGGACCGGTTGCCAAAAGACAAACAAGCATCACACTCACACGCTGGAATTTGGAATCCACGAGAACGTGGAAGGAAACCAGAAGCCACGGCAACATGCAGAACATGCTAACTAGTCAAGAAGTCATGATTCGAACCCCCGAAGCCTCAGAACACGGGTCGCCCAGTATGCCGCCCCAAATGGAGCTGCGGTGAAGAAAAGCCAGTTACTTAGCAAGTTGTTTGGTGAGTTGGTCATTACTTAGCCAGGCATTTGGTTCGTTGGTTACTTAGCCGGTTGGTTAGTAGGTTGATCATCAGTCATTCAGACAGTCTAATTGACTGACCAGCCAACGAGTCGGTTGGTCAGTAAGTCGGTAGGTCCATTCGTCTGTCCCTTGGTCGGTCCGTTAGTTGATTTCTAAGCCAGCTCGTTTGTCAGTAAGTCAGTTAGGTCGGTCAATCGGTCAGTTGGTCAGTTGATTAGTTTGTCACTAAGTTGTTGGTTGTTGTTGGATGTTCGTCTGTCAGTCAGTCAGTCCGTTTTCATTGGGTGATGTTACAATTTACTTTGATTGGGACCAAGCGGGGGCCGAAAAGCCACCGGGTCCAATAGATGAGCGGTCTTGCTGTGTCAGTTTAGATTTGTAACGTGCAGTGCTGCCACCTATTGGACTGGTGTGGAAGAGGAAGGAGCCATTTCAAAGTAAAGTCCTGACCGTCCGTAGTGAGCCAGTTGTTCTGCAGGTTGAGGGTCTCAAGCAGATGCAGGTGTGACAGGTGCTCCACCCGTATCTCCTCAATTTTGTTGTTCTGTCGTGTGGAGACAAGACGCACGAGTCGGTCCCGCCCGCTCGTGCACATATCTACGCTGACGGGTCGCACCTGTAGCGCCAGCTGGCGAGTGGTCGCCGGCAGCCCCGCGGGGAACTGGGTGAGGTCCACTCCGGCGCAGTCCACCGCCCCCTCGGCCGTGCAGCTGCAGTCCGCCGGACATTCGCCGGCGTCTGACTTGGCGGCGGCGATTTCCGGCGGCCCGATCGGCTCCTCCCCTCGCGTCCCCGCCGGGATCTGGCCCAGGACCAGCAGCCCGGCCAGCGCCAGCAGAACGCTGGGTGTCGGCGGGACGGAATGCTTGAGAAAGGACATGCTCGCCAACCTGTTGCTCAAGAACCGGGACATCTTGGATCAAAACATACTTTCCTGGAAACCATTTTTTAAAAATATTTGGAGCCACAAAAGTCCAACAAGACTCCAGTGGCCGAGTGTTGATGTGAATCATCTGCACGGTATGCCGATAGCCTCACTCTCTGACTGCAGGCAGGCGGGCAGGGGGGGCAGGGCGGGGGGGGGCGGGGCAGGGGGATTTCCCAGCATGCACCAAGATTAAAAACACACCACTCCAGAATCGTCTTGATTGGCCAAGTTAAAACAAACAAGGAATTTGCTGGACTCACAAGAGGACTTTTGCAAAAAAGATAGTAGGAAAAAAACTTTTAGTCCATTCGGTATACAAAAACTTGTACTTGAACTCGTAGCACTAAAATTACCACAGGAATGATGTCTTTTGGACCCAAAATATTCATGACCTATTTAATAGAAAGGAACGTAAAGAGGACGTAAAGTCCACATTTTTCTTGACAATAATGAGTTTATTGTGTTCGTGGAATTTGAATGAAGCAGAATGTCAACATGTTTTTGAGCCGTCTCAGGGGGCGGCCATTTTGTCACTTGCTGTCGCCTGAAACTAGATAAATAAAGACGACTCGATTTGAAAATGATGTCACGGTTGCTTAGCACTTGAGTAACAACCAATCACGTCTCAGCTCCGGACAACAGGTGAGCCGCGGCGCTCGTTATCTGAGCCCGCCCTGCGCTGCGATGTCATCTTCAGTCGACAGCAAGCGACAAGATGGCCGCCCCTTCTGAGATGGAAAAAAATGTGTTGACCTTCTGCTTCATTCATGCAATATTCATCACGACAGCGCGTCGACACGAGCGATATCATCGTAAAGGACATTTTGAACTTGATTTCCCGTCAAGTACATTCAATCGCTTGCGCTAACAATTTGGCGGTCAGCAAAGGCGATCGTTTGCGAATGCACGGAGAGTGTTTGCATCTTTTCCAAAAAAAGACTGCGACTAACAATGACGTTAATAATCGATTGGTCTGTTGGTCATTTTTGGGATTCGTTGATGAGTCGGATGAGACAAATATTTTCACCAGTGAATAATGTGATGACTGAGTCATCAAAAAGAAGACATTTGCCACCATCTGCTTTCACTTTGGAAAAGAATCGGCGACATTTTAATGTCACAGAACTTGTCGTAGCAAAGTGAATCCTTATCAATTGATGCGGTTTCTGCATTTTGTCGGTTTGAAATAACGCGTCCTGTTTTTGAATAAAGGCATGGAAATTAAGAAATGCTTCTTTTCCGATTCATCGATGAATCAAATAGATCATCAACAGATCGTTGAAGTGGTGTGTCTGTCCCCGGAAGTGGGGAGGCTTTTTCAGAACCAAATGAGCCTGATAACGATCCTGATCATTTGATTCAGGTGTGCTGGAGGAGGGAGACGTCGAAAACAGGCTGGATAGAGGCTCTCCGGGGCCGGACTTGGCCACCCCTGCCCTAAGGTATGTCAACTTCTGAGCACAACTGTAACAGGACAGACATTTACAGGATGCAAGATTTGTTTCTGCCCCCCCCCCCCCCCCCTCGCCGGCTTCTCGGGACATTGACACGCTGCGATTATTTTCCGTCGCATTGAAGCATTTGACTGGACGACTTGTGACATGCAATCTGCCCCATTTTGGCCTGGTGGTCGTTTGTCAGGCGACGGCCCAAACGCGTGGCAGGCGACAGACAAGACACGAGAACGGGACTGACCGGCAGCAGCAGCAGCGACGGCAGCAGTTTTGCGACGGACGTCAGACAAACTCGCGCGAATGCTCCCGTCCACACGCGGCAGCTCGTCCCATAGCAACAGCAGCGGTCTGACGATGACTACGCAACCTCCAGATGTCTCGCACACACACACACACACACACACACACACGCGGGGTTGGGATTGGGGGGGGGCGGGGGCGCACACCCACCGGGCGGGGGGAGGAGACGTGGACGTGATGGTGTTGTTTCAAGCGCTCCTCGTGGAGCCAATGAAAAGTTAGTGCGCTCCATCTTGGATCTTGTTGACAGTTGGACAGGAAAGGCATGATAAGGATTATTATGGGATGGATGTGATCACGCAGCACCATCGTGTCGTACGCACTGCACGTTGATCACTGCAGGCTGTTGGCAAAATGTTTGCATATTTTTCCGTTGAATGAATGAAATGTGGCTTTTTATGGTTTAGCTGTTTTTGATTATGTCGGTTTAGTCAGTCAACTTGTGGTAAAGGTCGGCTCGTGGTAAGTCAGTTGGCTAGCTGGTCAGTTAGACGGTTGATAGGTATGTCGGTCGATTAGTTGTTTTCTATGCCTGTTGCTTTATTAGCCAGTGAAGTAGCTGGTTACTTAGTAGGGAGATAGGCAGGTCAGTTGGTTACTTGGTTGGTTGGGATGTAGGTAGGTTTGAAAATGAGTTAACCAGTGAATTGGTTACTTAACCTGATGGTAGGTGGGTCTGTCCATCTGTTGGTCACTCAAACTAACTTGCTGCGTCCGTTTAGCGGCGCTGTACTTTGTAGCATGTCTTACTGCCACCTACAGGGCTGGAGCGGAACAAGTTTTGCAATGGAAGGTGTCAAGTGGGCGTGTTGGGTGGTTTAGCCTTGGTGGAGGTCAGCGCTCTGATGAGTGACACAACATTTACTGGTCACATGACACTTCCTTCTGATTGTGTGTGCGTGTATAGAACCTGCTTGCTCACATGCTGTATGTGTCAATGCTAAGCTAAGTGCTAGCAGTCCCGAAGTGACACGTACAAGTACAAGAAGCTTGAGTGCGGCTTCTTATTGCGGCGGGGATTGCACCGTCAGCACAATAAAACAATCACTCATGTGTTACATAACACGCACACAAAGTGACACAACTTGATTTATCGTGTTTATCTGCAACAAGTGCCATTAATGCGTTTGCTTGATGAGAAGCAGATCTGCGGATGACGCAAGACGAGCGCAATCGCAAACATTTTGCTGCTCTTGCGCTCCTGCAGTCGCACCTTTTGGAAAAACACAACTTTCCTCTATGAGCTGCTTGCTTTTGTAGTAGTTTGTCACTTTTGCCAATGAGCGACTTGTTTGCCTGCCAGGACACGATATGTTAGGCGCCTTGCTAGTCAGTGGGTCAGTTAGTCCATAAGTGGATTGATTGGCAGGTCAGCATGTCCGTCATTCCTTAGTTTCAGTCCACTGGTTGATCAGTCACTCACTTGGTGAGTCCATTTCCTTCGTTTGTTTGTTTGGTATGTTAATCATTAGATTGTCTGTTGGGTGGTCAGTTAATCTATTCGTCAGTCAGTCGCTTTCTAAGCCAGTTAGCGAATTGGTTGGTTGCTATGTTGGTCCATTAGCCAGTCCATTGGTTACCTACCTAGTCATTCAATTTGTTAACTATTAGTTTGGTCATTGAATTGGTGTGTTGGTTAGCTAGTCGGTTACTCAGTTAGCCCATAAGTTGGCCAGTCACTTGCCAACCAACCATTTGGTTCAGCTAGTTTATTGGTTGGTAGGTCGATATTTTCTTCATTCGTTCACTAGTTTGGCTGACTGACTAATAGTCGACCCGTCACTTAGCAAGTCCATTTCATGAGTCAGCTGATTGGTTAGTAGGTTGGTCTTCACTTTGTTAGCCAGTTTGTCAGTTCGTCCATAAATCGGTCAGGCACTGAGCTCGTTACTTCAGTTCGTTGGCTCGTTGGGAGGTTGGCAAATATTTCACAGATCTTTCATCATTTGAACGAAATGCATGAAGACATTTTCAAATCAGATTGGAGACCGTTTGCGCTGTCTTCATTTCTCTAGGAAAAGAAAAGTCAATCCAAAAAAGCATTTTTGGGATGTTTGCTGTCGGCGGTCACAATGATTGGCGGCCGCGTCGCAGATAAGAGCAGCGTGAGAGAGTTTCAGCAAAAACAAGAATTGCTCTGAAAACACACGAGTGTCGAAAGTGGCGCCCTTCCGGACGACGCCACTTTGTTGCTCTGCTTTTGGTGCGGACGCCGGGAAAGCAAACGGAACAAACTGGCGGGTGGCGAAGAACAAACCAAAGTGAAGGTGATCTCGCTCATGTGTGGACGTGAGCGTGTTGAAGTGCGCGGGGGGGGGCGGGACATAAATCCGCCGCATCCCAGCGGGCTCCGACGCGAGTAATCCCGGTGTGAGCACCGAGCACAAAAAGTGGGTCACGTCAACAACGCCAGCGCCGCAAGCGCCGCCGGCAATCTGGAAGCTCCCGTCAAAGCCGACACGCAGAAGCGCCGCACAGACGGACGCATCCAAAAGGATTCCAAAAACAACACATTCGTACCCGTCACCGCGCACGCAAAAAGTGTGTCCAAGTGAGCGCAAAAGACTTCCAGATGATCAAAGGTGGGAAAGGACGTAAATCCGTCCGGCGTGCTAAATGGAAAACACGTGTTGGAGGCCATCTTTGAGGCCCTCCTGCCTGCCAGAGGTGGGAGGAAGTCACAGATGTGCGTGAAGTCACAACCAAGTCCAAAGTGGAAAGTGTCAACTGGCAACTGGCAACTTGCAAGCGAGCAACAACTCAAAAAACAAGCAAGTCGAAAAGAAAGAAAGTCATACAAACAAACAAAAAGTCATTTTGGGAATATTTTTATGACAAGTAGCGACCATTTTCATTAAGTCTGCAGCGAGCAGTTATTTGAATAATTCCATAATCTGTTCATTTTGTTTTCAATCAATCAGATTTGAAACTTTTTTTAAACATCCATGTGTGTCTTTATTCAAAAACAGGACAAGGTTTCAAATTGGCAGGGCAGAAAAGACAAAAAACATGAATGGATGATGTTGCCGTTACTGGCCCGATCGGAAACATCGGTCAGAAAATCATCAGTTAAAGGAAATATTTTATTTGGACTCAATACAAGGAAACGTAATCGGTTTCCTTTCATGGAAATCGGAGCATATTTACAGTTGAGGCTGATGACAAGAAAGAGATTGTGATTCTCAAGTTGAAGTGAATCATCAAAATGGTTGTTCATTCATTTCACAATCAGTTGTTATTTTAATGGCATTCACTTTCATCTATTGGGAAAAGTCATCGTTTGAACCGTGACATAAATAACCTGAAATTGACTCGAATGTGAAATTATGAGAAAAAACATTCCGCAGCTGCAGACATCGTCTTCGGGAATAACATCACGTAACCGACGTCGTTGAAGTGTTGAACGTCGCGTCTCGTTCGATCGGAAATGTCTTTCGATGCGACTCCCGTGCGGCCTCCGGACATTTAGCTTTCTTTTTTTCACTGTAGGAGGTGCGGCTTCCACTGCGCTAACGAGTCCGGTAATGGCGGCGGGTCTGACCGGAGCTGGCGTCTACAGTTTGGCCTTGGCGGGCTGCAGCTGAAGGTTCTGGAGCTTCATGGCCAGGCCCATGTTGCCGGTGATCTTCAGCTTGCCCTGGAAGAAGGCCTGCACACAAACGCCGCAATGGAGCAACTGCTCATTTTCCAAAGTAAGTCATACATTTCGTGCTGAGGTCATTTTCTGGCACTGGGTGACGTTAGCGTTTCATGTTGGACATTACGGTACGTTGTTCTTTTCAAATTCAATTGGTAAACTCGTGGACTGCAGGACCTTTTCTTCATTGTAAGTGATGGATGGACGGATGGATGGACGGACGGATGGACGGACGGACGCACGCCTGTCGCCTAAACCACTTCAATTGCTCTTTAGCATCTCCAGCAACTACAACACTTTTTGTAAACAACTTTTTTTTGTCTCTTATCTGGTTTAGTTGACATTCTCTTTTTCATGACATTGTGTGCCATTTAAATCACTCGCCATATCGCGTCCTCATTGCTACATGCACAAGACATGACTAATGGATTGTTGATGCTCCTTCCGAGTCAAAGCTAATTTGTTGTTTGTTATTGGTTGGCAGCATCCATTCATTCATTCATTTGGACACCGTGACAAGTTTGTAACAGACGGGCTGCCACAGATGTATGGACGGACAGATGGACAGATGGACAGATGTCCATCGTATGCATGTGTACCGTCTGAGGGTTGATCTTGCCGGTCATCAAGGCGAGCAGGTCGGAGTCGGTCATGGCGATGGTGCAGTCTGCTTTCTTGGCTGACACGCAAACAAACATTCATTGAGTTTATTTTCACATCTCAAGTCAAAAGCTCGTCTTCATGAGGCCAACAAAGCGGCGGGGAACTGCCGCCGTCGTCACCTGTGTCGTTGTGCACGCAGCCGCTGCCATTCTTGACGTCCACGTACCACGTGGCCTCCTTGCCGCCCGGACCGTCCTTCACCTTGAAGGCAAAAACGCCGCCGATCTTCTTCACAAACGCGTCGCCTTCCTGCTCAAACATCAGGTACATGTCACAACCTGGAGCAACCTTTGACCTTCATCACCTTCGGTCTCACCTGCTGCAACTTCTTGTTGATCTCCTGGAACACGGCGTGCGCCTTGAAGCCCTCCAGGCCATCGCTGGCGCTGCTCCCGACGGCCACAATCCTTCAAGCAACAATTTTAACTAAGAATCCCCATTTGAAATACATTGACTAGAAAGAAAGAAAATCGCGTCTCCTCTTAATGCGCATGCGTCAGAAGGTCGAAGGTCTTGCACGTCAGTTTCAACATGTCATGCATTGACGACGAAGAAACTTCATTTTCAACAACTGATTGCAAACAAGTTGGAGAATAGCAACTTTTCTTAACACCTGAACTCAACAAATACGACCGGCCTGTATGTAACAAGTATTTTTAAGCAAAGATGAGCTCGGTGAATAATTTCAAACGAGTCATTTGTTACGTCAGCGTTCGTACCTTGGCGTATGCATTTCGGGCATGTTGTAAAAGAAGAACGACGTAACACTGGCAAGAAGCAGAAGAGTTCGTAAACAGTTTGTGCAGGTGTCAACGAACTTTGCGGCTCCAGCGTTTCCTCGCTGCACTTCCGGGTTGCCTCCGCTCTCTCCAGACTCGATGAGTCGACGTCAGAGAGGTCTGCCTCAGCACAAAACTTTTCAATGATTTCAAATACTCCGGGCTCACATCGTGTCTTTAAAATGAACACAAAACAATACAATAACGTCCTTTGATAGAGTCAGGACGTATTGGACCCATTTGTTGTTGAAATGGTTGGAAATCGATCGATCCACGAAATGATTCAACACAGTAGTAATTCATGTAACATACCGTGGATATATAAACAACTAAGCAAGTATTATCGCGTGAATATGATCTAAAAACACACACACACACACACACACACACAAACAAAAACGTCATCTTGCGAGCTTCGCTGTTAGCTCAGCAACGAGTTATAATGTACAGTGCATAAATATAAGCAACACAAGTGACGGCAACTGTTCAAGACATGTGCAACACTGCTACCTGCTGGTCATAAGATCAAACTGCAGTGGCGATAATATTGAACTTGTGCTTTGGTGGACTTTATGAACCTCATTTGTACTCCATGTAGCTTGGCTAAAGCTAATAAAAGTTAATTGTACTTATTTACACATAATGAAAAATTCAAATTTACTCTGTGGGTACCTTAGCGAATTGACCGCTCGCGTGGGCGTGGTCGATTGGTATGACGTACAACGTATACGTCACGCGACACGAACAGCCGCTTCCTGTATCTAATTTATCTTTATCTTTTTCTATTCCAACATCCTAAAATAACTATTAATATGACTGTAAACGTGATTAGAATGTAATGCGTTATTTCCGTGCGTGGCAAAGTTCTATTCCAAGTTAAAAGGAAATATGCCGGTTAGCTAGTGCGCTACGGAAGCCGCTTGCTACACCAGCGAGCTGCGGTTGCTAAGGTGTTAGCTTCAGGTGGCAGCTGTCGCTCGTCCTGCGAGCTTCTTCGTCCTCAAACCTCTTTTGGTGTGTGTGTGTGTTTTCCTCCCCCACGTCATGGCCAAAGTGCTCTCCGTCGATACTTTGAGGAAACCCGCCGGTTTTATTCACTCAAGATGGTTATGCTGGGTCTTGAGCAGGCGAAAGTACGGCAGCAAAGAAGAGACTTCCTCGTCATCGTATTCAGAGTATTTGCACAGAAGCCTTGTGCCCACCATGCACTACCAGAAGAGTTTACCAAGGTAAGAAGAATTCGACACAAGGTGACATGTTCAACGTTCTCGTTGAATGCAGGTGAAAGTGCACACTTGAAATCCACTAGTGACCACGAGGTGGCGGCCTTTCCAAGCCACCTTGTAAGAATTTGTGCTCATCTTTCTGCCCTGTTTGCTTGTTGCGCTGACATGAATTGAAATGCTGTTGCCCGGTCCAGGTTGCCCGTCCCAAAGCTGGAGGACACCATCAGGAGGTACTTGGCCGCTCAACAGCCTCTCCTGGACGACCAACAATTCAAGTGAGCTCGAACTCGCCCCAAAACAAAACAAAATCAACGAAATCATCTATTGTTTGGTTACAAAAAAACAAAAACACACACATACACATTTGTCTTCCTTTAGAAACACAGAACAGGTGGCTCAGGACTTCCTTGCCGGGGAAGGAAAAAAGCTACAAGAAGAATTGCTGGCTCAGGATAAAAAAAACAAGCACACCAGTTATATCTCAGGTGATGCACGATTGAGACTCGATGGACAGGAAAGCGATCGACTACCGTGATTGAAAAGCAAAACCAAAGTGTTGCGTACGAGCAACGAATCTGTCATTCATTGATGAACTCATTCACTGCCATTAAAGTCGAAGGTCCATTTGAACTGGGCTGGCCAATGAATTGATTAATTGACAACCATTTTGGTCATCGATAAATAGTTTAGAGAACTTTTTCCATTGAAAATTGTCCAATGACATTTCATCCTCTCAACAGTAAAAAAAAGAAAGAAAAGAAAAGCAGACTGAAGATGATTGTGTTTTTTGTGTGTATTTTTTTTTACATTTGAAAACATCTTCTTTTACTTTGGAAAACAAAACATCAGAACGAAACACATTTTTGCAGATTTATTTTTTCAGGCCAAAACCGTAACTAATTTTAAAACGTCATTGATTAATTTGAAAAAAAAATAAAATAAATCCGTTCTTAAAATCATTGTGAATTGTAGGCTTGGTGGAGAGAAAATGTGATTACTATTAAAAGTAAAATACTGTTGAGTTTAATTCTACAAATTTTTTATTTTTTTTTTATGTTTTAATAATTGACTAATCTGTATTTTTTTCTATTACCTGCTAAATCCTATTTTTTTTTTTTTTAAAGGTTTGAAAACTGTCCATCCCTTCCTTCCAAAACCCGCCATGATTTGAAATTGACAGTGCGGCGAATGCGCGCGTGTGTTTCAGGCCCGTGGTTCGACATGTACCTGTCGGCGCGCGAGCCGGTGGTGCTGAACTTCAACCCGTTCATGTCGCTGAACGACGACCCCAGGAGCGAGTACAACCAGCAGCTGGTGCGCGCCAGCAACCTGGTGTGCTCGGCCGTGCGCTTCATGAAGACGCTGCGCGCCGGCCTGCTGGAGCCCGAGGTCTTCCACTTGAACCCGGCCCGCAGCGACACGGACGCCTTCAAGAAACTGATCCGCTGGGTGCCCGCCTCGCTGTCCTGGTACGGCGCCTACATGGTCAACGCGTACCCGCTGGACATGTCGCAGTACTTCCGCCTCTTCAACTCCACGCGCATCCCGCGCCCGGGTCGGGACCAGCTTTCCACCGACCCCGCCGGGCGCCACCTGCTGGTCATGAGGAAGGGCAACATGTACGTCTTTGACGTGCTGGACCGCGACGGCAACATGCTGCCGCCGGCGCAGATACGCGACAACTTGAGGTACGTGCGCGCTCCGTCACGTCCGTATCGAACACCAGGAACAACATGTTGGATGTTTGTATTAGGGACGGGCGAGTACTGATACGGTACCGGTATTCGGGATGAACCATTCGTTGCATTTGCGATTGAACCGCGCTTTGACAACACGCGATTATGTGATTGTTGCATTGATCGTTTGTAAAGGGGCGTGGCAGAGGACGCGGACAGCGCGAGTGCGTCATTTCAGGAGGGGCGGGGCGGGGCCGAGAGGCTGGAGGGAAACGTGGAGGTGACGTCAACACGTGGCGGATGCGACCGAAAGCCTAGCGAGCGATGTTTCAACCTCGAGTGTGCGCGAGCAGCGAGAGAGAAAGAGAGCGAGGTTGATCGTGTGATGACCTTGAAATGACTTTGACTCGCTCATCTTTGAAACCTGCAGAAATGCTGGTTTCAAAGATGAGCGCGATACTTGTTGTGCTCACGTGTTGCTGTTGCTGAGTTTAATTGAATATTGTCATTGGTATCCGAAAGCGTTTTTTTCTTTTCAAGTTGGAATGAGAAAATACTGTACACTTATTTTGTGTTTATTTTTACTGTGACTTTTTGAAAGTACACAACCTTGAAAACGTTTGCACTTTTATTCATTGGTTGATTCCTGTTTAATGAATCTGTTGATGTTTATGACAACATGGATTTATTTGTGTATGTTGAAAACGAGAACAGGACCTAAAAAATATATTTTTTAAATTGCAAAATTTAGTGGGAGAAAAATCGCAATTTGATTATTTTCCATAATCGTTTAGCCTTAATCAGAATCAGGCCGAAGCCAGCCTCGTTTTTTTTAATGATTATTTTCAACCCAAAAAACATCAACAGAGATGATCGTAAGTAAACAACATCAAGGGACCGAGTCTGCTCCGATTGTCCGACTCGTCGCAGGCCGAGTCGCGATGAAAAGTCCCATCGGAACCGAAAACCAAAATGAAAAAAGACAATAAACAAAAAAAAACATCGATCAGAAGAAGAGAAAAAGAAAACGAATGAACGAATCAGACGTTAATAAGCATAAAGCAAATAACATTCCATATTTTAATAAAATAAATGAAAATAAGATAATATGATGGTAATGGTAGTAAGAATAGCCAACAACAAAATAATAATAATAACAAAATCCGGTCTTCTTTTAATGTATTGCTTGAGTCCTCATGGGGGCTGTCAATCATAGACTTGCACATGAATGCCGTCGGGGGAAGTGAAGACACCGGCGGCCATCTTTTGTTGCCACTCGCCAAGTTGAATGCATTGATTTCTCTGCAACAATTCCGCAGTCGTGGCCACAAATCGTCTGGGAGACGCGGAATACGTACTTTCACCGCTAAGGAAAAGACTTTTCCAAGCGATATCTCCGGGTCCGACTCAAAAGGTTCAACGGCATCATCGAATGAAAGCAAACCCCATCAGAAAAGAATTGCTGCCATGTGTAAACATCTGTGAGTCACAATGTTGAAAACAACGTCGTCTGAATGGTGGGCGGCAACCGCGACGAGCGCTCGTGACCCCAAACGGCGTCAAACGCAAGGACGACAGTGGCTTGTTGTTTCTTTAGCTAAAAGACGAACACGTTGTCAGCCAAAGTGGCAACAAAAGATGGCTGCCATCTGGCTTCGGCTATTGACAGTCCAGCCGTATAAAAGTCAAACCGAAGGCGAGAACACCAACGAAAACAAAAACCCACGTGACCCAAGTCCTCCTTGCCACTAGTTGGCGCTATACTGCAGCGCTTTCACAGATCGAAGCGAGTCGTTTGTGGCGTTCACTGACATGATTTGAAACGGGACAAACGCGCGCTCGCGCTGATGTGCCGTCCGCCCTCAGCTGCATCCTGTCGGACGGCGCGCCGGCGCCCCGCTTCCCGCTGGGGTCGCTGACGGCGGAGAACCGCGACGTGTGGGCGGGGCTGAGGGACAAGCTGGTCGCCGCCGGCAACGGCGAGGACCTGAAGACGGTGGACGGCGCCCTCTTCTGTCTGTGCCTGGACGAGGTGACGCTGAGCGACAGCGTGGACGCCTCGCACAACATGTTGCACGGCGACGGCGTCAACAGATGGTAAGCGCGCCGGCGCCGACTTGCGACTCGCTCGTACCGCCGCTCTCCCGCGCCACGACGTCAAGGACATGCAATAAACGCATTTAAAGTGCTACTAGCGAAAGCTGCGCGGCACTTCCGACTCACATTTTTCCCACTTTTGTGTAAAACAAATGCATGTTGCTTGTGATGCAAATCTTTGTGCTACTCGTGAGGCACGAGATGCTAAATCGATTTTGATCATGTTCGTCGGAGTTTTGTCTCATCGAACGAATGTTTTTTCCCACTATTACGTAACATTTCTGCACACTAGTAAATCAACTTCATGTTACTAGCGAGGCAAAACTGCATCAGTAGTAGCGCTAGTAGCATGCAGTGGTCAACTCGCAAAGTGCGGTGTGCGTTTTCTGCGCAGGTTTGACAAGTCGTTCAGCATCATCGTGGCGCAAGACGGCCACTCCGCCATCAACTTCGAGCACTCGTGGGGCGACGGCGTGGCCGTGCTGCGCTTCCTCAACGAAATCTTCAAGGACACCACCCAGAAGCCGCTAGTGCACCCCGGCGTTGCCGCTAGCGCCCACTCGGCGTCTGACGTGCGGCGGCTGAGCTTCAAGCTGGACGACGAGCTGCGCGACGGCATCAAGAAGGCCAAAGTCGGATTTGACGCCGCCGTGTCGCAGCTCACCATCGACGCCATGCAGTTTACAGGTTTCGCTGGTCACTTTTTTTCCCGCTACTAGTACTGACCGCCTCAGCTAGCGCGTGTGGCGTTCCCCTAGGTGGCGGTAAGGAGCGCCTGAAGAAGTGCCAGGTGAGCCCGGACGCGGTGGCGCAGCTGTCCTTCCAGATGGCCTTCCTGCGCCAGTACGGCCGCACGGCGGCCACCTACGAGTCGTGCAGCACGGCCGCCTTCCGCCACGGTCGCACCGACACCATCCGGCCCGCCAGCGTCTTCACCCAACGCTGCGCGCGCGCCTTCGTCAGCGAGCGCGCGCGGCACGACGCCGAGCGGCTGCTCCGCATGCTGCGGCAGTGCTCCGACCACCACGGACGGCTCACCAAGGAGGCCGCCATGGGTGAGGCGGGACCACCGACCGGACCTAACCTTGTCGCGAGGGGGGGGGGCGAGTGGGGGGGCGAGTGGGGGGGCGGGGCCCGCCGCTTGGAAATCGGCCTTAGGGTTTCGCTGTCGGGCTCGAAACGAGGGTTAGCGTTTTAAAGTCGGCTTTTCCATTGGACGAATTCGGGTTTCAAACTCGGGTTTGGCTTTCGATGTAGACTTTTAAAGTAGGGCTAAGGTGGGAAATTGGGCTTTTAAACCAGGTTTGGCTTTCAATTGAGGGGTTTTAAAAGAAGGTGACAAATTGGGGTTTGAAACTCGGGTTTGACCTTGGACCAACAAGGGTTACAGCTTGAAAGTCTTTCAAAGGAGGTTCAGGCTTTTCAACTTTGGCTGGAGTTTGAAATGGGAGGAGCCCGAGCTGGCGTGCAAAGTGTCAAAGTGGCGACCGCGAGGCAACCGCCGCTCGGCGAGCGGCAGGCCTAGCGGAGAGCGGCTTTGCTAGCCAACGTAGCTGACGGGAGACGAGTCGTCGTGCGATGGTCGGACTCCGTGGCTCGCCTCGCACCCTGACCCCCCCCGACGTTTGTTTTTCAGGTCAGGGTTTCGACCGGCACCTGTTCGCCCTGCGCTGCCTGGCGGCGGCGGCGGGACGGCCGCCGCACGGCCTTTACGCCGACCCCGCCTACGACGCCATCAACCACAACATCCTGTCCACCAGCACGCTGTCCAGTCCGGCCGTGCGCCTGGGCGGCTTTGCGCCGGTGGTGCCCGACGGCCTCGGCGTGGGTTACGGCGTCCACGACCACTGGATCGGCTGCAACGTCAGCGGCTACCCGGCTCGCGACGTCTCGCGCTTCCTGCAGTGCGTGCGCCAATCCCTCGAGGACATCTTCGCCGTCCTGGACGGGAAGGCGCTCGCGTGACCGCCGGCCGCCCCGCCCCGCCCCGCCCCGCCCCGCCCCGCCCCCGGCCGCCCTTTGCACTTGCAAAACCGAATGCAGTAAGTGGAAATCGTGTCATGTGAGTCGCGTTGTTGTCATGGTTACCGGCAAATAATCGTGCGATTGAACCTGTGGGAATAAAATGTCTTCTTCCGTTTGGATTTTAAAAAACTGGCAAAAAAATAAATAAAAAATGAACTGAGACAGTCACGACTCTTAGTCATACATTTCCCCAAAAAATTAAATGTACATTTTCAACATTACATTTGTATATTTTCAACTTTTGATGAGAAATATTTGTTGGGGGGGGAATTGTAGTCTTACAATTAAGCGTAAATTTTCCTGGGGGGAAATTCTGAAACATTTGAACGACAAAATTTTTGTTAACATTTTTTGATAGATTAGTCAACATTTTTTAGGGAAAAGTCGTATTAGAAAAAAAAGTATTCATTTCATGGGGAGAAGTTTTATTTTGGATTTTAAAAAATATATGTTTCAAGATAAATGTGTTATTTTAGGTCATTTGTCTACTGGAGACTTTTAAATTGATTGTCATAGTATTTGGGGCAGCTGTAAAAGAAAAAAATGCTGATTTTTTTTTCCCAGAATGAAAACTTTATTTTCAAAATGTTCGATTTTCAGATTGACGCGGTTAATGTCACACGAATCAAGTCATCCTTTTTTGGGGAGGGAAAGTGAAGAGCGAAACGGTTTCGATGTGGTCCAGTTGTCAAAGCACTGCAACACTCGTCATCTTGTATTCTCAAAACTTTATTTAAAACGTAGACAAAAAGAAGCAAATGTACAAATGCGTGTGTAGAACCAAAGAACGATTGGATGCGGAGGACGACGACATCTAGATGGGCTTGATCTTAAAATGGAGTCCGATCAGACTGAAGACCAAACACTTGAGGTCCTGCACCAGGTAATAAAACACACGCAGACCTTCGGGATCCCTAAATGGACAAAAACAAAACAAACATTTCCAGTCAAGATCGGTCACGTTCCACACGATCTGATCGCCGCCGCCGCCGCCGCCGCCGCCTCACTTGGATTGGTTGACGTCAATCAAAGAGCCGATTTTGGACGTGGTGAAGGAAATGTGCTCGTCGCCGATGACGATTTCCAGCTCCTTCGGAAACAAAACAAAAACACTTCCAACGTTTACTTAGCAAATATTTTTGGGAAGCTAGCACAGTCGAGTTCTGGAAACGGACCGTGGCGCTGGATGGGAACGATTTGGACCAAACGCCGGCAAAAATGGATTTTTTCAAAGCCCACCTGTCTTCCCACTCGGTCGGGAGGCGGCCACAGCGCGTCGTCCTCTTTGGTGATCTCGCTGTCGTCGATGATCCGTTTGAGCTCCTCCATGACGCTTTTGTGGACGTACGCCTGACGGGCGCCCCAAAGACAACAACAACTTCACACACACTCCGAATAACCACAAAGTTGCGGACATGTTTTTGCCCTCTTTGACCTGAACGCCAAAACATGGCGGCAGTGAACGCCAGTCAGCTCGGCGACGTCAACAATTCGATGTGGGTTCAACGAGCCGCTTAGCTTGATGCTAACGCAATACAAAAGAGCAGGCAGGCTAATGCAACGAGCAGCCATGTTGCAGCAACTAACTCGGGACCGACCGATAAAGACTTTTTGGGGCCAATATTTGGCAGAATGACGAATATTAATTTGGCCTTCAGTAATTATTTGAAGTGAGATAAGGCAGAAAATGTGCAGATTATCCTGCACTTTTGTTTACACCGAATGCTTGATTTGAAATACAAGTGAGCGTCATGGAAAAGACAAACATGGAAATCAGGCTAGAAAAAAAGATTTCTTTCATAGAGTCAAACATAAAACGGCCAAAAACATTTTGGACTGTCGACCTCGTAGAGTCTGTAGACCAAATGCTTTTTTTGTTTTTAAACCTATCTTCAATTCATAAATGGCAACAAAAAAAAAGGCACAATTACCTCCTTTCGGATCATGACGTCGTTCTTGTAGTTGCTGTTGTTGGCGTAGCGCAGTTTGCCTGAAAGAGGAAAACCACATTTAGAGTTCTGACCAATTTGGACAAAAGCAGAACGTTGTTTCCGAAGCCTGCGAAACCAAACAACCGCGACGCACTGTCAAATTTGCAGAAAATCCAGATTTGGAAATGCTGAAACCACCAAAGCACATTTTGAGGTCGCTTCTTCATCGCGCGTCTGCAGTCGTTGCTTCTCGTTAATTCGTTCGCCGCTGCAATCACGTTTTATTCACAATATGATACAATTTTGGATTTGCCTGTTTTAAATGACGTTTTTATTTTCTTGGCGTTGCCTGTGTTTGTGATTGAATTTATTCATCACATTAGTCCAAATCATTCCATGCTTTTGTACACATTTAACTTAGAATACACTTGAGGTGCAACAATGAGTTTTAAAAAAGAACACAAAAGTGGATAATTAACGTGTGCTTTTTTTCTGCACAGCCCATTTAAAATAATGTCCTGCAAGATGGAACCAAAATAATCATCAATTGTAAAAAAGAATTGGCCGATTCCTCTTTTCCTGAGTTAAGTAGTTGTTATTTTTATTCACAGTGCGTAACTAACCATTTAAGTGAAATGGAAGCTATGTGACAATTTAGGACTTGTCTTTATTGATTTTTTACCTAAATATATTTGATTGGAGTTGAATCATATTAGCCTCTTGATTGAGTTATAAATATCTTACCATAACCTAAAAAAAATATTGATTAGCTTTAACCTGGAACCCCCAAACTTACGAAACAACCTCATTTTCCTCAGTGCACAAAAAATAGCAATTGTCTGCTTTTGCATTTGAAAACGACAAAACAAATTGCAGGCGAATGAATGAACGGTTGCTTGCTTCGTCTTCTTCTCGGTTCCCTTCCGGAACCAGAAAACCACATGGCGAGTCCATTTCATTTAAAGCTTACAAAGTGCCACACTTTCACTCGATTCGCTTACAATCGACGTCAAGCTTGAAAAGTACAACCTCGAGGTGCATAAAAACACTTTTGGAGCGTTTGCCGCATGTTTGCACCGGCTGAGGCCTAGCTTATTTTAGGTTAGCCTAGCCTAGCCTAGCCTAGCCTAGCCGCAGCCGGTTTGAAGGAAGAATGGCAACTCAAAACAAGAGCCACACTCTACTCACCATCGGGTCTGAATTCAAACTCCAGGAACTCGTGTCCAAATTTACCTTTGTGACCAACATAATACCTCAAGTAGAAGTCGCTCGTTGACATTATCACAGCGTAAAAAGCTTTTCTTTTGCTTTTTTTTTAAGGAAAAGTCGCGCCGACACAAGCTAGCGAGCAGTCGCAGATTGGAACATCAAATGCGCATGCGTAGAAACATTAACTTGAGCTGGGCGTTTGTCTGACAGGCGGCGTTGAACGGCAAAAGTGGGAAAACATTAACTTTAAATATCAGCGTTACGATGCTTATACAAACGATTTAAATGTGAATCTACATTTATTTGTAAAATGTGCAAAATACGGACATGTGAAAAGAGTCAGAAAATATTCTGCCTGAAGACAAAATACGGGATTGTCGCGTAATATTACGTCATGACTAAGCGCCTCGGAGTCGGAGCGTCAGGCAGGCACGCGTGTGCATGTTGACTGGTTTGTAGGTTTCCTCATGGCTACTTCCTTCTCGCAGGAGCTCGAAGAGCTCCTCAACCCGCTCCCAAAGTTCGCCGATCCCGAGGACGACCATGACGAGGCCACCAAAGCCCGGGTTAGCGACACCTTCGCCGGGGACGACGACGAAGCTGCGGTCGACGCTGAAATCGGCGTCGGCGCCCTGCGGAGGAAAAACGCGGTCTTGCTGGCTGACAGCGACGGAAGGTACCTGGGGAAGGCCGTCAGCAGACAGCAGCTCTTCTTCACGGACATGGAGCACGACCAGGAGGATGATGATGATGATGATGATGATGATGATGATGACGACGACGACGATGGAGATGAAGGCCAAGGTAATGTGTGGCCTTGCTGCATTATTATTGCAGTGGTTAATTTAATCATGATTATTTTCCTTGTTCATACCTCTGAATTTGCACTTTATCCAAGATGAAGAAGAAGAAGAGGAGGAGGATGGAAGTGTTGAAGAACTAGAGGAAGATGAATATGAAGAAAAAGAGACGCAGGAGGATGAAGAAGAAGCAGATGCAGACATCTCCCTTCCTGCCGAAGTGGACCTCCACAAGCTGACGGACAAAATGGACGACGTTGGCGTGAGTGAGGACGATGGCAGCGATGAGGATGAAGACGAGGAGGGCGCCATCTCCACCTTCTCCAAGGCGAAGGTGGACGAGGAGGTGGAGAAAGGCCAGGCGGTCCGGAACCAGCTGGCGGTGTGGGAGCGGCTCCTGCAGGCCCGCATCAAGATGCAGAAAGCGCTGGCGAGCGCCAACCGTCTGCCACGGCCGCACGTCCTGCCGCACTTCCGGGCGGGGGGCGGCCCTCAGCTGGCCGGCGCCGTCAAGAACACGCGCAAGGCCTTGAAGGCTCTTCAGAGGTCCCTGCTGGACCTTCACGATCGGCTCATTGGGCAGAGCTCCACACAAGTCCTTTCGGGCCTTGATGAGGAAGATGACGATGAAGGTAATTCAGCCATTCACAATGAAATCTTTTTACAATCGATTAGTCGCGCTCTCTACATTTTTGTGTCTCTTTGAAGAGGGGAGAGCGTCCAAGCGCAAACTGGACATGTCCGACTACCCGGAGATGGCGTCCAAGCGTTTCGCCGCCTTCCAGCCGTATCGCGACGCCACGCTGCAGAAGTGGCACGACAAAACGCGTCTGAGCTCGGGAAAGAGCGGCGGCGGAAACTTTGGAGCGTTTGAGCGCAACATTGTGACCCAAGTGGAGCAGATTCTGATGGATAAGGAGCGGCTGGTGCGGCGCACGCAGACGCGGCGCTCCGAGTACCGCGTCCTCGGAAGGAGCGAGGGCCAATTGGAGGAGAACGGCAATCCGGATCATTTGGACCCCACAAGTAGGTTTTTATTACTTATATGCGGAAGGGCTGCCCGATATTGGAAAAAAGGGGCCATATGGGTGTTGAATATCGCGATGTTTAAAATGTTTTAAAGAAATTATATTTTCATGATCTAATGAAATAAATCGGCTTTAAATGTGGAATATGAGCAGACTATGTACAGTAATCGGATCTAAACATTGTAATTGAGGCTAAATTTCTGAAGTGCAAACACTTAAAAAGTCTTACCATAAACATGCGAGGGCCCAAAAAAAAGGAAAGGATTGCAGCGATTTGCTATTTTACAGCTTGCCTTCACGTTCGTAGTATTGGGACTGTGAAGACGGCTTTGTAGATTGGTTGCGTTTCCTCTCGACGCAGCCGCTGTTCCTCGCCATCACTTGCACAGTGCTTGCGTGTGGGACGCGTCATCTCGCCTGAAGCCAAAGTAGTCCCATATTGCCAACGTGCAATTCTTTTGAGGCACAAATAGTCGCTCGCTTTCATTCTCTCCCGCGTCTGCTATTTATTTTCCCTCCGTCCACGGCTGCGGAGTTGCTCCAGCCAATAGGAGAGCAGTATCGAGAGAGGTGAGTGGCGATGCGTATTTAAGGTCGCATCTGATTGGTCAAACTGCAACGAAGCATTGAAGATGTTAACATTCATGCTGCGGTTTTGCCGCGTCTGTCCACAGCGCCCTCCAGAGGGAAGGCGCCGAACGACGAGGATGCGTTCGACGACGACGACTTTTACCACCAGCTGCTGCGCGAGCTCATCGAGCGCAAGACGGGCGCCGCCGACGCCAACCAGCAGGTGGCGGCGGGGCGCCAGTGGCTGCAGATCCAGAAGCTGCGTAGCAAGATCAAGAAGAAGGTGGACACCAAGGCCAGCAAAGGTCGCAAGGTCAGGTTCGACGTGCACGCCAAGCTGCTCAACTTCATGGCGCCCATCCTCCACGACCACGACGCCCTGGCGCACGACGCCCGCACCGAACTCTACAGGGGACTCTTTGGACTCCGCCCACCTGCGATGTCACAAGCCAATGACATTTATGCCAATCAATGATTCGTTTTCATACATCAAGTGCAGCGTGTGACTTTCAACCAGTTTTCTGTCGTTTGTACTGTACCCTACAAGAAGACGCCGTAATGTGTAGTACCTTGACATATAGTGCTTTTCTATTAAATATGCTATCAGTATGACAGTATATTATGCTACACTGTTTAGTACTATACTATGGTAGCTCAAAAACTTTAAAAGTGAAGACAATTTGGACTTTTCGGTATTTAACGAACAAACACAAAGTTGACAACGCACATACTCTGCTTTGGCGGGCCACATAAAATGATGTGGCAGACCGCATCTGGCCCCTGGACCGTGAGTTTGACACCATATTTACTATACTGTGTATAAGCATCTTACCTTAAGTGCTTAAGCACATCCTATATTGTACTATAGGAACCTAGAATTATATATAAATATATATATACTTGACCACCCAATTTCTTTTTCGTGACGAAGGTGAATGGCTCAACTATAAATGGTGTCCTGTGAACTATATTAAAATACTGCGCAGTACAAAAATGTGCCAGTAGGCGGAGTGCGCATTACGTTTGCGCATGCGTGAAATCAAGTTTCGACGTAAACGTTTGAAACTGAAGCGTGTGCTTTTGACATGGTTATTTGTGTTTTTCTTGCCATAAAGATGTTCCGTTTCAATTTCAGTGTCGCATTTGGTGCTTCCAAACACTCCACGCCTCGCGAAAACTCCGAATTTTGATGGTAATGCGGTGCGGCGTGAACCGGAAGTAGTTGGCCGAAGCCTGACCCCTTCACCGCCGTTGACTTGGTCTTGCCTTGCTGCCTGCTTTGGATCGAAATTTTGCATTTGTGAAGGTTGACATTTGGAGTGATCAAAAATGAGTACGATGTTCGCGGACACAATCCTCATCGTCTTCATCTCCGTGTGCACTGCGCTGCTAGCCGAAGGTGAGCTAAGCATGCTAACAACGACAAATACGATCAAGTACTTTTCATGACTCCGATTTTCAACAACTACGATGCGGCAACACGACCGATGTCATATAAATGGGAAGGTGGGGCTTTTTTTGAAGAGCCGTAAACCACTGAAATGTTGCAACAGGAGTTGGAGTTAGCATTCAAAGATAACTGCTAATCCGGGAATATGATTTTTTTTAAATCGGATTACGCTAACTGTCATTCTAATTCCAATTGAAAGACACAATATCTTTAATGTATTACATCAACGTTATTATGTCTACGTCTGATACAATACACGCGCATTGTACACAAAATAAAACGGTTAGTTTGTGTACTTTAAACGAATATTGGTTATTTTCTCTTTTTTCTTTTTAATTAGCTAGCTGCATGGAAATTAAATGCAACTGTGGGTTTCAAATGTGGGTCATAATCGAGGTTAGCTTCCTTTGAAGAAGAATGTCTTTATTATTTACAAGCTTTATTATTTAGAAATTTCTAAAGCCACTTTGCAGACCCTTGCTGAATCAGAAGTGATCTCAAAGTGTCCCTCTCTGTCTCTGTCTCTGTCTCTGTCTCTGTCTCTGTCTGTCTCTGTCTCTGTCTCTGTCTCTGTCTCTCTCTCTCTCTCTCTCTCTCTCTCTCTCTCTCTCTCTCTCTCTCTCTCTCTCTCTCTCTCTCTCTCTCTCTCTCTCTCTCTCTCTCTCTCTCTCTCTCTCTCTCTCTCTCTCTCTCTCTCTCTCTCTCTCTCTCTCTCTCTCCCCTCCTCACCACTTATACAAAAGCAGTGTTTACAAAAAATTCTCTCCCCCTGTCATCCTGTCCTGTCAGCAGAGTGAAATACACAAACGGATAATAAAACTTCAGTTCCTATCTTTAGTCCACTCCAGATGTGGGTAAACATCTGGTCCCGGCACCTCCTGGACCAGGAAATCTATGGACAGACCTCTGCTTGCACTTGCAAACGTTCCTCATTTAGATAACTCAGAAACCTTACGAGACATTCCTTTCCCAGAGAAGAGAACAATGGACTATAGATTGAATAACATATGAATTAACACAGCTCTAACTAAAATAAAAAACGGTTAAAATATAAATTGAAACAGTAAAACGATGTGAATAATGCTAACACTTTGTATCACATGAAGGTTTCGATCGTGGTTTGGCATTTTGAATCAGGATTTCCAATCGAGGTTTCAATTGGGGCCGCAAAATAGGGTTTTAAATGCGACTTTGGGATTGAAGTTTGGTTTTGAAGCCATTATTAGACTCGTTCCAAATGTGGGACTTGACATTTGAAGTTTAGCAGCAAGTTTGCTAAGTGGCGCAAGAATGTGTTTTTATTTGCATGCAAATATTTTGTGCGCTTGAGTTCTGTCCACTTGAATGGAAAGCCTTCATGAAGTTGCGCAAGTTCTTTTTGAACGTGTCTCATGAAAAGCCTTGGAGTTGTAAGACGCTGCGTTGTGATTGGTCAGGAATCACGTGGGTGCTGGTGTACCGCACGGACAAGTACAAGCGGCTCAAGGCAGAGGTGGAAAAGCAAAGCAAGAAGCGTACGAACCCCGAGCAAACGTCGTCCGTATTATTCTTCCCCTTGGTTGTCTTTTTGCTGCGCTAATCATCGGTTTGTGTGTTTGCCGCAGTGGAGAAGAAAAAGGAAACCATCACAGAATCTGCAGGACGTCAGCAGAAGAAGAAGATTGGTAATAAATAAAAATCTTCGTCGGTTGTTTTTTTAGCCGAACGCTGACGTTGGCTCGCGTGTGGATGTTTTTGCAGAAAGACAAGAGGAGAAGCTGAAGAACAACAACCGAGACTTGTCCATGGTCAGCGTCGTCGCTTGGCTTCAACTCCAGCGAAAATGGCGGCCGTACGTCTGACGGATGTTTTGCCGTTTGTCTGCAGGTGCGCATGAAGTCCATGTTTGCCATCGGCTTCTGCTTCACCGCTTTGATGGGAATGTTCAACTCCATGTGAGCGTCCGACGAACGTCCATTCCAAATGTTCCACTTGTTACTTCATTTCCTAAAAACAAAACAAACTGTTGATGTTTCATTTATTTCATTTAAAGGCCATTGATGTTGTTCTATATTTAATCATCGGCACGACTCAACTGTGACGTGCACTTTGCTGAAAGGAAACGATTGCAGCGGTCGTTTTGATGTGATTTCTTTTGTTGTTGTTAAGTTTTGACGGCCGCGTGGTGGCCAAGCTGCCCTTCGTGCCGCTGTCTTACATCCAGGGCCTGTCGCACCGCAACCTGCTGGGCGAAGACTACACCGACTGCTCCTTCATCTTCCTCTACATCCTCTGCACCATGTCCATCCGACAGGTATCCGTCCGTCCGTCCGTCCGTCCGTCCGTCCGGCGCGCCGCACACACTCCAGCGGCTGATGTCGCGCTTGTGGTCTCGTGTGCAGAACATCCAGAAGATGTTGGGCTTGGCACCCTCCAGGGCGGCCACCAAGCAGGCGGGGGGCTTCCTGGGGCCGCCGCCCCAAGCCGCCAAATTCTCCTAATTGCCTCCAAAGGTCCCGACAACGCCATTTGACCCGCAAAAGACAAAAGAGCGCTTTTGTGTTGTTTCTTTTAAGTCACGAATGTCATTTCTTACCTTTCAATAAAGTTTTATGGGTACGTTTTAGTGACCGTGGTCATTGTTTGAACGTCCGCTTTGGCTGTCAATCACTTCTAGGCTCACAATTCAACCTGGAACCAACGACATTGGGGCCTTGCCATACGAGTGACGCGACTTAACCAGTTTATGGAGATTTAAGCCGTCGTCTGGACGGTTTGGATTTGCCAGAAAAACATTTGGGATCATACGAGCGCGGTACCGCGGCACTCAAGTCAGCTGACTTGACAATTTGGCAAATAGGCAACGTTTGTTCTACAAAAGAGGCTTCAAGCTGTTTCATGCCAGTCCTTGCTCAAGTTCACTCCCCAAAACAACTACAAAACTTTGCTTTAGTCTGCTAGCTCAGTGCTAACGCATAGCGAGAAATGCCACAGACATGCTAACAAATAGCATCAATGTGGTGGCGTCAACGATTCAAGCAAAAGATTTGACTGACACGCTTCGTCTGTGTGGTTGCATTATGCTGCCCCCTGGTGGCCATTTTACACACTAGAAGGATCTGCGATGAACTCGTGATGCGCAACAGTTTCAGTCTGTACATTCGATTTCATGGTTATTTCTACAGTGGACTCTCCCTTTAGCGGATCCAGAACTCGCACCATGCAGATTTAACGGCAAGTCCGCTCAAAAGGTTTCCTGCCTCGTGTCGAAGTCTGTTATTTGCAGAATTGCTGCTCTCGTCATCAACGGTAGACGGACGCGGCTCAGGGTGGAGACGCGCTCGTTGAGTGACCAGAAGGTCGTCTGTTCGATCCCCGCTCTCCCCGAGTCATGTGTCGTGGTGTCTTTGGGCAAGGCACTTCACAAGCATTGCCTCCAGTGCTCGAAAAGCGCTATATAAATCCCATGCATTATTATGATTATTGTTGTTGTTGTTAGACTCGAGCAGGCTTGGCGGCCATCTTGGCAGGCGCGACTCTAAGGTTTCATCAAAGGTAGACGAAAGCGAGGGCGTTAGATTAGCATCGCCGTTGCCCAAGAGGCGCTTGTGGTATCGACCCCGCAACTCAGTCTGACAAACCGTCGAAATCAAAGACTTTCCCAACGAACACCAACTAACAATTGACTGTGAACTCAGAAATCACGGGAAATGGTGGTAATCAAAAATAAATATTTTTCCTTGAATTGTTGTGAATGGCTTTTGGTGAGGAAAAAAATAAAAATGCTGACTCATTATGTCACCAGATTGAAAGATAAAATTACCTCATCAAGAGGGAAAATGTGGATTTTTATTTCTTCTTCTTATTTGTTATTTATTAATCAATCGTCTTCATCTTTTCGGTACAACAGCAAACGTATGAGTGGAGTAAATGACAAAGAAACAACATAAAAGTAGACCCGGATAAAGCGTAAACAATTGATCCATTCAACATTTCGACATAGTTGGGGGTTGTTTTTGTTGTTGACATGGACTCGAAGGGGGCGTGGCTTGGTGGGCGGTGCCCGCCATTTCAACCCTTCTCGCTTGAGCGCGACCCTCCGTCGACGTCCAGCTTTCAAGCGTCCATCTTCAGTTGCTCCTTACGAGCTCCAGGCGACAACCAGTTCTACTCGAACCGGATCATGGCCCAGTCCAGTCTGTACGCCATGGGCGCCGCCACCACCGGCAGTTTGCTGCTCAGCGACAACCTCAACTTCTGGGATGGGGAGCGACACGCGCCGCGACCGGAAGCGACCACCGAGCCCGTGTACGAACCCGCAACCGGTACGTGGCCGACGTCAACACCAGCACGCGCTCGAGTCTACGTGCACGTTATCTGCCGGATAGAAGAAATGCCGACATATTCGCCCACACATTTACACAAAAATGCCATCCCATGGCGTTGAATCGTACGTCGACGTCGCCGCCATGTTGGATGTGGAAAAATGTCGCAAAACTATACTCGTGTACATAGATTCATTTTACTTTACTCTTTTGTTGTAGCGAATTACTTAGTCCACTGTTTAAACATCCACACATAGTGATTTCGAGTCTCTAATTCAATGTATGTGGGGGCTGCAGGAGGTAGCGTTTATGTGTGTCAGGGCTACCATCGTCACAATGACGACTTTAAATCTCGTCACGATGATTTATTTCTCTCTTGGTGACCTTAATACACCGTTGTAGATTATGGAGCAGGGGTCACCAATCTCGGTCCTCGAAGGCCCCTATGCTGCATGTTTGAGATATTTCCCTAGTCCACCACACCTGATCGAAATGATCAGGATCGTTATCAGGCAGATCTTGCTGATCATTTGAGTCAGCTGTGTTGCAGGAGGGAAGCATCTAAAACATGCAGGATCGGGGCCATCAAGCACCGGAGTTGGTCACCCCTGTTATGGAGTATTGTGGACTCCTGCTATTTGCAGGGGTTAAAAACTATTCCTTTGAGAAAAAGTTTTAGTGGTGAATAAATAAAAACATCCTAATGAGTGAATGAATCCCAACAGCCATCTTGAAGCATAATGCTACTTGACACATTCAATATGGCAGCAATGTGGACATGTGATTCAGCACTCAAGGCGGGGTTTATTTGTGTGTCTATGGGGATCATAAGGTTCATCCAGTTGTTGCATAACTGAACCGCCCTCACCCCACCCCCCTCCACTTCTTGTTTCTTACCTTCTTGATGACCTCCAAACATTTGATGAATGTGCTGACTTTGTTTTGTTTTGTGTGCGTGCGTGCGTGCGTGCGTGCGTGCAGGGCGCGTGCTGTGCCAGATGACCCCGTGCGGCTCCGATGAGGTGGACTCGGCCATCAGGAGCGCCCGCGGCGCTTACGCCAAGTGGAGCAAGATGGCGGGCATGGAGCGGGCGCGTGTCATGTTGGAGGCCGCTCGCATCACCAGGGTGCGATGACGGCAGCCATCTTGTTCTTGTGACAGCAATAAAAATGTTACTCATTCACTCCCTCCTCCTCCTCCTCCTCCTCCCCCACACTGGGATCAGGGTCAAGGTTAGGGTTAGGTCACAAGGAGTTGGAGACACTCAAGTAGTAGTATTAGCAAAAAAAGACAAACCCTAATCCTGTCTTCAAATCCTAACCCTAACAAATCCTATTGTCTTGAAACCGTAATCCTGTTTTGAAACAATAATCAGAGCCCAACCTGTCTTGAAACGCAATGTTTGAAATCCTCCTCATTATTTTTGATCATTAGAAACTCTAATCTTACTTTGCACCCAATATTGAAATCATGATCCTGTTAAGAAGCACTAATTGCTTCTTTTTTTCTGACACAAAAAAAGAAGCACTAATTACAAATCATAATCTGTCTTGAATCACTCATTTGAAACGGTAACCCTTGCTTAAAACGCTAATTAGAAACCCGAACCTCTGCTTTCAAAACATTTCTTCTTCTTTTGTTCTTTTTTTCGGGCAGCCCCAACCGCGACGTACGATCCTAATTTAAAGCCGAACGGAAATGGGACTGAATCGGCGTCTTTGTTCAGGAGCGGCGGGAGAAGATCGCCAAGATGGAGGTGATCAACAACGGGAAGTCCATCACCGAAGCTCTGGCGGACGTGGACGTGGCCTGGCAGTGCATGGAGTTCTACGCCGGGCTGGCCTCAACCATGGCAGGTCAGCTTACCAGGAAGTAAAGGATCAGTCGACGCTTGAACGCCTCAGCAACGACCATCTTAGCTTGAAGTTGATTAGTTGCCGATCACGTGTTTTGGCAACAACACAGACGCCGGCCGGGCTGAAACCAACAGATTGCGGGTCCGTGCAGAAAACTCGCAGGGTGCCTCAAGCGTGTGGCTTGCTACACTTGACTCAACTAGAAATGGATCCAGAAGTTCAACCCAAACGAGAACAGTCACCAGAAGTCATTTAAGAACTAGAACCATAACCAGACGTAGAACTGGAGCCGTAACAATGATTGCAATTTGAAAAAGAACCAGAACAACAACCATAATCATAAGCAGCGCAAAATGAGCTAGAAAAAGAGGCAGAAGTAGAAGAAGAGCCCGATTTAGAACTCGAGCCAGTATTGGGATCAGAAGGATCACAAGAACCGGAAATCGAACGAGCAACACGAGAAGAAGAATCGTGTTAAGCGCAAGAAGGAGCAGAAGCAGAATGAGAAAAGTCCAAAGTGTTGTTTTTTGTTTGTGTGTGCGCGCTCAGGTCAGCACGTTCAGCTGCCCGGCGGCGCCTTTGCGTACACCCGTCGCGAGGCTCTGGGCGTGTGCGTGGGCATCGGCGCGTGGAACTACCCCTTCCAGATCGCCGCCGGCAAGTCCGCTCCGGCACTGGCCTGCGGTGAGTTTGCAAACGTTTCCGTCCGGGACGTTGCCCCTTGACGGCGCGCCGTGACCTTGCCGTCGGCAGGCAACGCCATGGTCTTCAAGCCGTCCCCCATGACGCCCGTCACCGCCGTCCTCCTGGCCGAGATCTACCAGGAGGCCGGAGCGCCCCGGGGACTCTTCTGTGTGGTGCAAGGTGGCGCCCAAACCGGGACGTTACTGTGCCAGCACCCGCAGGTCGCCAAGGTCTCCTTCACAGGCAGCGTGCCCACCGGCAAGAAGGTAACGCCGCGGCCGCCCGCCGACAACTAACCATCTCGGCAAGAGGGGCGGGGCCAGGATTGGCAGACGTTTTCGTTTTCTACGATTAGAGCCAAAACTTCAAGTAGAACAAAAGAGACTTGAGCAATAACCAGAAGTAGGAACGGAACAACAATCGGGCCAAGTTAAGAACCAGGTCTAGGATCAAAAACCACTTGGATAAGAACCACAATATTGCAGATGAACCAGACCAGAGAATAAAGTAACAAGAATCACAAGTAGAACTACAACAACAGACAGGACTTGGCATCAACAAGAACCAGACCAGAATCTAGTCTAGAGACTTTGAACCAAAAGTAGAATTTGGATCGCGACAACCACAACGAGACGAGAAAATGAGGTAAAACCGGAGAAATGCCACAGCAGCAATTGGAAATTAAAGAAATGATACAAAACCAGAAGTAGACCAGGACCAGGACGCAACCAAGACCTAGAAAAAAATGACAATCGTTTTGAAAGTAGAACAGCGCAAGATCTGGAACATGAACCCGACCAAGACAATAACCAGAACAGGAAACAGAACTACAGAGGCACCGTTAGAAGTACAACTAACCAGAACCAGATCTAGTACCAGAACAAGACAAGAGACTGGAAGCTCAACAAGAACCACAAGTAGACTAAATTAAGGCCTGGAACAGGACTAGGAAAGGGAAAAAACAGAGCTAGAGTACAACTCGTACTTGACATGGACTCGGACCAGACTAAGACAAAAGCCAGAAGAAGTCAGGAAGTCGTACCGGAAGCGGGACGAGAGCTTGACTGAGGTGTGTTTGCCGTTTTTGAGGTGATGGAGATGTCGGCCCGGGGCGTCAAGCCGGTCACGCTGGAACTGGGCGGGAAGTCGCCGCTGATCATCTTCAAAGATTGCGAGATGGACAACGCCGTCAAGGGAGCCCTCATGGCCAACTTCCTCACTCAAGGACAGGTGAGTGACTTCCACGCTCGGACCCGACCCGCGTCATGTGCCAAACATTCTGCTCACGTTTGCAGTCAACTGCTTCAAACTCTGTTTTGCTTCAACTTCTGCCTCCGTTTGAAGTTCTTGTCTGCTTGTGGCTTTGGTTCTACTTCTGGTTCCAATGGATGTCTTTTGTGGGCGGTCGAGGGTTTTTCAATTTGTGCTTCTCCTGATTGTGGCCGCAGGTGTGCTGCAACGGGACCAGAGTTTTTGTGCAGCGAGACATCATGCCGCAGTTCCTGGAGAAGGTGGTCAGCAGGACCAAGGCCATCACGGTGGGGGACCCTCTGCAGGACCAGACCCGCATGGGGGCGCTCATCAGCAAGCCCCAGTTGGAGAAGGTCCTAAACTTTGTCAGGGAGGCCAAGCAACAGGTTAGGAACAAGAAGAAGCGCTCCATGCTAACGCTAACGCTAACGCTAAAAGTTTGCTGGGGGCGTCGTCGCAGGGAGCCAAGGTGCTCTGCGGCGGAGAACCGCTTGTGCCCTCTGACCCCAAACTCAAGGAAGGATACTTCATGTCGCCCTGCGTCCTCGGTGAGCACAAGCTAACAAGCTAATGCTACTTTCAGGCGGTGGCCTCGCTTGCTTTCAAGTTTTGTTTCACGCAGACAACTGCAGGGACGACATGACGTGCGTGAAAGAGGAAATCTTCGGGCCCGTCATGTCGGTGCTGCCCTTCGACACGGAGGAGGAGGTTCTGCGGCGCGCCAACAACACCACCTTCGGACTGGCCTCCGGAGTCTTCACCAGGTGACGGCGAACGCGATGGCGACCGCCGCCGCCGCCGCTCGCAGCGGTCGTCGTGGTAACCGGCGGTAACCTCTCGTCCTTCAGAGACATCTCGCGAGCTCACCGAGTGGCCGAGAAGCTGGAGGCGGGAACGTGCTACATCAACAACTACAACATCAGCCCCGTGGAGGTTCCCTTCGGAGGATACAAGATGTCAGGTGGGTTCAGCCGCTTAACCTTTCAAAATAAAAGCGGGACGGGAGTTTGACTTTGAAAAATAACAACTAAACGACAATTAAGTCATTGCAAAAAAGAGTGATTGATGTTGTAGTTATCCAACTTGTTGAAACTGATTCCGTTTCTGGTTTGGTTACCGTTTTCCAAAGTAAAAGCAGATGTTTGTAAATCAGTCTCAGCGACTCCATTTTTAATACAGTTCTTCATTAATTTTGACACCTACAATTTTGTTTTATTGTCGCTTAAAGGCTTATAAACACTGCAACTATCAATGCTAGTGTAATTCTTTTTTTAATGTTTAGTTATAGAATAAATGAAGTGGGAATGTCAAAAAAAGAGCTTTTAAAAAAAATGTTTTTCGAATTGTTCACTTGCTCCCAACTTCTTTTTGCGCCAGGCTTCGGGCGGGAGAACGGTCAGGTGACCATCGAGTACTACTCTCAGCTGAAGACGGTCGTGGTCGAGATGGGCGACGTGGAGAGTCTCTTCTGAGCGTCGGCACAAGCCAGCCCAGCTTCCGCAAGCTGCACTTGAATTTCCACACGCACGTCAGCTCACACTTGCAAAATAAAATTGGTCCTCCATTTTCTGCTTTCCTTCCTCCAGCCAGACATTTTGTCTTCTGTGCCTTGTCCTCTTGAGGGTCGCCTCAGGGTGAGCTGGACTCATTCAACGCGACCCAATTCAAAACAAAAGCTTTTATATTGAAACGGCTAAACCGAAAATGGCTTGTGTAACAGTCGTGGAGGTTGTGTGATTTGATTGTTAGCGAGAGGATTTACAATGCAGCCAAGTTAACCTTCATAAAACTGATCATGAAAAAGTAAACCGTGTTTTAGGGTTTGTATGTGTTTATACGTGCAAAATCGACTCGGATGAAAGAAAATCAAAAATCGCTTTTACATTGAAAGGCGTACACCGGAACTGGTTGTATCCAACGGTAAATTTGGGTGGCTTGATCGTTAGCTTGTCGCTTGACGATGCAGGTGAGAAGGCAAACTTTCGTCTGTTTTGGGTCACTTTCGAATTTTTCAAGAGGTTTCTTAGCCACGTTGGGTTCGTGAGGTCCACTCGCGTGTGTCGTGGTTTCCCTGCGCTCACTTTGCGACGATTCGTTGGCTCTTTTGCTTTTGGTGTGGTTAGCGTTAGCCGCTAAAGCTAAGGCTTCGATCAGAAAAGCAGACTTCACAGTCAATTCAGTTTGTCAATGAATGCTGAGTGGGAATATTATTTAATATTATATCTAATATTTGACGCTCATCTCCAATTTTTCGTACACAAAGTAGCACCTCAAAAAGAGACAAATCGAATATTTTCCAATATGAGTCCAAGTAGCGCCATCAGGAAGGACCAACATTAAAACACGCTTTTGAGTGTTTATTGTATGCGATCTTTTCGTAAAACCTCGAACATGCACATCTTGAACATTAAATATAAGAACATTGAATAATGCTTAAATAAGGATCATGTTCATAAATGATTACAATATATTATGCATAAAAATGATACAAGAATTGTGCTGAAATTAAACTAAGGTTTTAAAGACGAAACATGCATTGCACAAAAAAGTGAAATGCACTTCAAGGTGCAACAGTTTAATTAATGGACGACCATTTTTAGGATGTTCGTTACCCCTTTTTTTTAGGGTACTCCGCTCATTGATACCAATACCAATGACTGACACCACTACTACTTTTGATACATCACATTGAATGAAAAAGTGAACCCAATGACGACATTTGAAAGGAGGTCGATCCCAAGATTGCATTTTTCCTTCAAATGGCATCAATTGAATGGCAATTTTCTCTTCTTTTAATTTCAGGTTCACGGTCATAAAAAATGGCCGCCGTCATGAGTACGTGGTATCGGCCCGATATGAATGAATAGCCGGTATCGGTACTCGCCCGCGGCAAACTATTTTGATCAAGATCTCATTAAACGCAAATTGCGCAAAAGTTGTCGGCCATTTTTGGTGTGTTTTTCTTCAAGAAGAAAAAGAAGACATTTGCAAATGTTTGAAAACAACGAGCAACATTTTTGCTCGTTTTCCAACCAGGAAGTGAATCATCATCAACTTTGACATAACGTCAATTCAAGGCACGGGAACCATGTTTGTTTTTTAATCTCCGCCGCCGCGTTGCGTATTTCCAACAAACGAATGCAATATTTCAATCATGTGGAAAAAAGTGCGACGTCACATGCTGCCTTTTTTGGGTTGCAGCAGCGAGAAGAGAAGCAGCTGGAAGCGTCGCTGGAGTCGCTGATCACGCAAGTGGCGCACGTCAAGAACGCCCTCCACTCGTTCATCTTCAAGCTGGAGAACGAGTTCGAGCGCCTCACCTGGTGAGGAGGCGGCTTTCGCCTTTGCGCGCGTCTCGCATATGTCGGCCGAGCAGACGCCCCGGCGCGTGGGCAAGGAGAGCCGCGCTCGATGCGCATTGGTCGACCCTCGCCGCTCGTCGCGTCGTGCGTTTCAACCGCGCTGCGTTAGCATTGAGCTCGCTGGCTTGCGTTAGCATTGAGCTCGCTGGCTTGCGTTAGCATTGAGCTCGCTGGCTTGCGTTAGCATTGAGCTCGCTCGCTTGCGTTAGCATTGAGCTCACTCGCTTGCGTTAGCATTGAGCTCGCTGGCTTGCGTTAGCATTGAGCTCACTGGCTTGCGTTAGCATTGAGCTCGCTGGCTTGCGTTAGCATTGAGCTCACTCGCTTGCGTTAGCATTGATCTCGCTACTTGCTTGCGTGTCAGGCCGTCGGCGCTGGACAACTTTGCGCTGCTGTCGGGTCAGCTGAACACCATCAACAAGCTGCTGAAGAACGACAAGACGCCGTCGTTCCGCAACCAGCTCATCATCCCGCTGCTGCTGTCGCAAGACCGCGACGACGACTTGGCGGTGAGGCTCCGCCCCTCGCGCCCGATCGCCCGCTGCGTTTGCAATCCGGGCTTTTCTCGAGTCGGCGGCTTTTTCTTTGGCAGAAAGTGACGGAGCAGCGCGTGCCCGTCTTCAGCCATGAGATCGTCCCCGACTACCTGCGCACGAAACCCGACCCCGAGGTGGAGGAGCAGGAGAAGCAGCTCAGCGTGGAGGCGGCCCGCGTCGGACCCGAAGTCGCGCAGGTGGCCAGGCGCTTCCTTCCTTTTCTTTCTTCCCTCCTTCCTTCCTTTCTTTCTTTCCCTCTTTTTTTTCTGTCCGTCCGTCCTTTCTTCCTTCTTTCTTTCCTTTCTTCCTTCCTTCCTTTCTGCCTTCTTTTTTTCCTTCCTTTCTTCCTTTCTTTCTTTTTTCTGTCTGTCCATCCTTTCTTTCTTTCCCTCCTCCCTTCCTTTCTTTCTTTTTTCTGTACGTCTGTCCTTTCTTTCTTTCTTCTTACCTTCCTTGTTTTCTTCTTTCCCTCCTTCCTTCCGTGTTTTCTTCCTTCCTTCCTTTCTTCCTTCTTTCTTTCCTTCCCTCCTTCCTTCCTTCCTTCTTTCCCTCCTTCCTTCCTTTCTTTCTTTCCTTTTTCTGTCCGTCTGTCCTTTCTTCCTTCCTTTCTTCCTTCCTTCCTTCCTTCCTTCTTTCCCTCCTTCCTTCCTTCCTTTCTTTCTTTCTTTTTTCTGTCCGTCCTTTCTTTCTTTCTATCTTCCTTGTTTTCTTCTTTCCCTCCTTCCTTCCTTCCTTCCTTCTTTCCCTCCTTCCTTCCTTCCTTTCTTTCTTTCTTTTTTCTGTCCTTCCTTCCCTCCTCCCTTCCTTTCTTTCTTTCTTTCTTTTTTCTGTCCGTCTGTCCTTTCTTTCTTTCTTCCTACCTTCCTTGTTTTCTTCTTTCCCTCCTTCCTTCCTTCCTTCCTTCTTTCCCTCCTTCCTTCCTTCCTTTCTTTCTTTCTTTTTTCTGTCCTTCCTTCCCTCCTCCCTTCCTTTCTTTCTTTCTTTCTTTTTTCTGTCCGTCCGTCCTTTCTTTCTTTCTTCCTACCTTCCTTGTTTTCTTCTTTCCCCCCTTCCTTCTGTGTTTTCTTCCTTCCTTCCTTCCTTCCTGCCTTACTCCCACCATTCTCCTTCTCCCCACAGAAACAAATCCAGACTTTGAACAAGTTGTGTTCCAACCTGCTGGAGAAGCTCAGCAACCCGAGAGATGAGCGAGACGCAGAAAGTGCCGGTCAGTTGCATTGTCGGCGACCAATCGCTTTCATAATAAACCACTGCCCGACATTCGGCCGGCATCCCCTCGGGCGGGTTTGGGAGGAGCCGACGATTGCAAGCAGGGAAAAAAAGAGTGGATAGGAAGGAAGAAATGATGATTTGTGGAAGGCAGAAAAGAAAGGAAACGGGTCGGCGTGTGCGTTTTGTGACGTGTGCGTTTGTTTTGCTTTGTCAGCGCTGCGCCAGAACAAGTGTTGGTTCAACCCGGCCGACACCAGCGCGCTGGTGGGGGCGGTGGCCTTCGGCAAGGGCCTGTCCAAGTGCCGGCCCCCCGGCGGCTCGGCGGCGGTCCCGCCGGGCGCCATGATGCCCGGCGGACCCCCCACCTTACAGCAGGTCACCATCGGGGGCCCCGGCCAGCAGGGGCCGCTGGGAGGGGCCCCACAGCAGCAAGGGCAGCCAGGTGGGGGCGGCGTCACCGCACTTCCTGTCAAACACAAACTCGGAGGCTTTGAAATGTCGCATGTCGGTTTCTTTCAGGCAAGATGCCGGGCATCAAGACCAACATCAAGTCGGCGTCGGCCTCCATGCATCCTTACAACAGATGAAGCCACGCCCACTTGCCTGCCGCCCACCTGTCCGTCACGCGTGGCGACCGCTCGTCGCTCGCCCGCCATTAAAAGAGGACAAAAACGATTGGTCTCGTTACGTCTTTGTGTTCGACAATTGCTGTGACGTCATCCAGTTAACGTGTCACCTGACTCCGCCCACAAACGTCATGACGGAGATGGCGCCTTCTGCTGGCTGACGATGATGTCTGAAAAATCAACATCGACGGGTTGGGTTTCAAGTGTTCGCCAGCGTTGTTACAAAGAGTCGGTTTCAAACTAGAGATTTTCTTATTCGGGTTTTAAACTTGAAGGTTGCAAAGTGTTTTAAACTAAACTGAGGATTTCAAACTGTGGAAGGGTTTTGAAGTAAGGTTTATAATTAGGGTTTCCTATTGTCAACAAAGTTCAATTGTGGCTGAAGGTTACAACAAAACTCAAGACACCAACACGCGCGCGCACGCACGCACGCACCCGTAGAGGCTAATTCGCGGAAGCCGCCGACTTTCAGCCACTAAATTAAACCCTCCACAAAAAGTCAAAGCAAATCTCGCGCGTTAGCGTCCGCACCGCATCAACGTCACGAGGGACGCGCTTGCCGAGGGGTAAGGTTAAGGGTTCGGGAAAATTGGGTTTTTCCTCATGTTTAGGGTTTCAATTGAGCAGAGGTGGACATTCGGGAAGGTCGGTCAATCACGCGAAGGTTGCCCACTTCTGGTGGACACGCCCACTTCTGCCGCGCAGTGGGAAATTACGGCATCACGTTGATGCTATGAATAAACGCTGCAAATGATCACAGCCTGCATCGCGTCAGAGGTGCGACGTGATTGAAGTGGCGTGACGTCATCGGACGCCGCAGCTGAGGAATCGTTTGCATTTTCGAGCTAAATAGCCAATCCGTGATCTCCATTTGACAAACTGCACTTCAATTGAGTTCAATTGGCTTTTACTTCTTCACAATTATAAAGCCTGCATTTGACTTGCTTGTATTTTTAATATGTTTGGAACTTGACTTCATGAAACCATCACCGTGTCACAAAAGGTGTTATGCAGTACGCTGTATCTACAGATAGGTGTCAGTAATTATCAGAATTCCATGCGATCCTGACAAAAAAACGGCTATTGCTGACGGGAGGTCCGTCAATCCGTCAATGACGGGTGGGCGTCAACAATCATTTAACAATCACTAATACTTTGCACACGAAAGTGTGAGACCAAAAAAAAAAGTGAAAAAACATGATTGCAAATTTAAGTAAACAAAGTGATTTTGAGCCTTGAGCATTTACCACAAATAAAATTGGAAAATTCGAAGATTTATTTTATTTTAAAGTCAATTCACAAACAAGGGTCATTCATTGTATGAGAAAACAATAAAAAGTGAAGAGTGAACAAAAGAGAATTTCAGCAGTAAAAAAGTTATCTAAATTTTTTGAAAAATTATGAAAACAGAAAGTTAATATTTTAACTGTAAAAACCAATTTTATGAAAATCATTTGAACAATTAGGTGGAAAGAATTCAGTGAAGTATGGTGAAAAAGATGTGATTTTATGGCAATCAAATTTAAAAATGTCTCATTTGTCGCTGCAGTTGCGCGAACCGGCGACTGGACGCCGCCGCCCCCTGCTGGCCGCTTGTCGGCATTGCCAGTTCGCTGGCGTTGAAAAGACCTGCGGGCAGACAAAAGCCGTCATTGGAACAGAACTTCTGCTCGCCGTCTGCAGTTTGGAAGTGGACTCGCGGACAAACGTGGGCGCTTCCAGTCTCACCTGCGGATTCACAAGTGGCGGGAGAATTTGCCGGGCTGCCGAACGCTGCCGGTACCGCGTCGACGGCGGTTCTGGCGGCGGAAACGTTGGCTTCTTCCTGGAACCTGCCGATGTTTTTCTTGTAGCGGATCCGTTTGTTGCCGAACCAGTTGGAGACCTAAGTGCAAAAAGGGGCCATTTTACAAATGGACACAAACGTTTTATCAAAACTAAATTGGAAAAATAATTGGACAAATATCATTTGAGGTCAAATAGAGAGATGTGACCAAAACAGAAACAAGATGGGAAAATATTTGTACTTTTAGATGCAAAAAGTTCGTTTCGGCAATGATGCTCAGGTTATTATTATTATTATTACATTTTAGGGAATACAAATGTGAGAATTATTATTATAGGAAAAATGTATGAAAGCTCAAATTTGGTTCAAAACAAAAAGTAGTAAATGGGAAGTAAATATTTTAGATTTAAAAAAAAAAGTGCATTTACAAAAAATAAAATGGCAAAATTATAAGAAAGGTACAATTAAGACAGTAAAAAAAATCTACAAATAAGAAAGTTTAACTGAAAATAATGAGAATGTATTTTGTAATTTTAGACACTCCAATTGGAAAAAGGTACAACAATTTCATTATTAAAACGTAAGAGAAAACTGGATGAAAAATGGAAGACTTTATTCTATATCATAGCAATAAAATATGAAAAGGTCCAAATGTGAATTTGCGGTGATTCGCCAGCAGTCCAATTGTTGGCGCTGGCGCGCGTACCTGCGGAACGCTGATGTGGCACTTTCTGGCCAGCTCCACCTTGGCGTCCTCGCTGGGGTAGGGGCTGCTCAGGTGCGAGTAGAAATACTCGTTGAGGATCTCGGTGGCCTGCTTATTGAATTTGCGCCTTTTGCATCTGTCCGCAAACAAACAAACAAACAAACAAACATACAAACAAACAAACGTTAGCCACCGACGGCAAATCAACTCAAGTTGGAGGATGAGGAGAAGTCGGAATTTGGCAACAAAGTGCAAAACCAAGAAAACTGCCGAGAAAAAAGTTGAGGATGAGAATGGAAAGCATCATTTGAAGTATTGAAAACAAAGATGTATGCAAACGAGCTGGATGCAAATAAGGCACATGCAAAATGTGAGCAAGAAAATGATGATTTTGATCATCCATGAGGATTTTGTGGATTATGCAACAGAGAAGAAAACAATTAAAAAGTATCCACCCGTCCTGGCGCAATGTTGAGCGCAGGACGACGACGGCCTGGCAGTTGCTGCGTTTGAGCTGCATGTGAATGGTTCGAAACTTGCGCTGGACGGCGCCCGCCATCACGTCCATCTCCTCGCACGACACCGGACGCGTGCGTGCGAGGTTCAGCACGTGCGTCGTGAACTCGCTGCACGCCTGAGCCGCCGCACACACACGCACACGAACACGCGCATCTGGAATGAGGTTTTGGCGCTCATCGTCATCGTTTACCAACAAGCGGCGCTCACCTGCTGGTGCTTGCGGAGTTCCACGCGGTAGATTTGCCGGATCTGCGTCAGTTTTTGTCGGGAGTCCGAGCCGTCGGGACCAGCCCCGCCCCCCGCCGGGTCCCCGCCCATCTCGGGGCTGGCCACGCCCTCCGCCCGCAGCATGCGCTCCAGGCCGCTCACCTGAGCGTCCCACGCGTCTTCGTCATCTTCGTCATCTTCGCGGGTCGCCCGAAAGCTCAGCGCTGAAACGCACACACGTACGACAACATCCAAAGGAAATCAATGCATTTCCGCTTCCTGTATGCGTCCCAATACTTTTGCACAAAACGCGCTGTGATCTTCTCTTCGTTCCACTCCATTCATTTGATTTGTGTTTGCAGTGAGGCTGCCTGCCGCGAGCGAGTTGATTGCATCATCACCACCATCACCATCATCATCATCATCATCATCATCTTCATCCTCTTGCTCACGAGGCTGCCATGTGCGGGCGTACCTGTTTGCTCTCTGACGTCACAGCGTACGTTGAAGAGCGCCGGCGGCTTCGAGCGCTGCCGGTCGACTTCCTGTTTCCTGCAACACACCATCACAAAGAGGTCACATTTTATTGCAAGATGTCCGATTGACAACATCGACAACAATCTCCGAAACGCGTCTCATTATTTATGATATCATTTTATTGAATAACATTCAACAAATGTTGTCCGTTGTTTGGAATTTGTCTGGAAATCAAGCTTGTTTTAAAAATACGAGTGTTGATCATTTGGAAGATGGATGAAATAGAACGTAATCATCAATACATTTATATATTTTTCATCAACATTTGCAAATAGAAACGATGCTCTTAATCGTCAATATTTGGTGACAAAATACAAGTAAGAAAAAACACAAAGCGTTGTTGCTACAAAAATATCATTTGATTGATCGTCATGTCATTCATAAATCTCTCATATTATTTACATCCCATTTGCAAATGTCAAGCTAATCCTCTGCTCGTCGTTCTTCATCATCATCATCATCATTTGAATTCATTATTCGAATCCAATCATGTGTTCCAGTTGAGTACTTTTAAACATTTTATTAAGGTTTCAACATTAACAGTCATTAGAAGTATACAGTATTTGGTTTTGCAATATAACTTTTAACATTTTTTTTTCACTTTGAACTCACTTTTTTAGCATTTCAAAAGTTAACTTAAACCTTCTCAACACATTCGAATACTAATGTCATTTGTGCATAAACATGAAATGCATTCAAATAAGCTTTGCACGCCTTTCTTGACACTTTCAAAAGCTGGAAAAATCACTTTTTTTTTTTAATCCAAATTTGGATGATGTCACATGACTTGGTGTGCGTGCGTGCGTGCGCGTCACCTGGCCTGCGCGTGCTCGAGACTTTGCTGAGTGACGTCGATGACGTGTGGCAAGACGTCGGCGTTGCTGTCGTCCGTTTTCCCGCCATCGTCGCCGTCATTTCCGGCTGCGGCGTGCGCGTGCACCAGCCGCGGATGATGTTCGTCCATCGCGCACGCGTGCACACGCGTACACATTCTCCCGGCTGGCGGCTGCCTTTGAAGAACAAAAAGAAGACTCGCTTAATTATTTACCGCGCTTTTATAGTCCACGCCGCTGGCACGCTCCGCCCACAAAGCATGACTCTCAATGGGGGAGGAACCTTAGGAACAGTGACGTCACAAGCCAACATCATGAATATGCTAATGAAGCACACCATTAAACATGCTAATGAGCCTCAAGCAACCATTGAAGTATGCAAATGAGGCTGAGAGAACAAGCGGTCATTGCCATATGCTAATGAGGCTCGGTCCAATGAGAGGTTGTTGCAGAGCCTGATTAGCATTATTCAAATGAGCTCAGGATCCCGGGAAGCTGGGAAGGTTTCCAGATGTGCAAATGAGCACGCAAGCGCGTGTTGGCGGGCGAATTAGCGGCGGGAAGCGAACGGTCAGCAGCACGCGGCCTGCAAGGGGGCCCCCTGCTGGCTGGGGGGGAGCATCGCCGATGACCTGCATTGGAAGCCTTGTGACCTCTGCTGGTCACAAGGTCATCTCCACCAATCACATGTCCCCTTCCACCTGCGCTCTTTTCGATTCTTCCAATTTCGATCATCTCCTTACAGGTTCGAAGAATTGGAGAATCGTGCGTTGATAGAAACGATTGACTTGATTGCATCCGAAATGTTTGAAAATGTGAAACGAGACAAACGACAGAAGAACACGTGATGACGTGAGGAAATGACGAGACGATGAACGGAGACAACCGTGCAAGCAAAACAACTCGTCGTCGTCGTCGTGTGGAGACGACGCAGGATTATTATTATTATAGTTTTGGAATTTGCATTTTAGTTAGCTTTGATTTTGCTTAGAATTTAGTTTTTTAAATGTAGTCAGTTTTTGTTTCGTTTTCAGGGTGCTTCTTTTAGTGTTTATTAAATCTTTTTAGTTTCGGTATTAGTTTTCATTTTTTTCGTAGGTTTTTTTCATACTAAAATGAAATGGAGTTGCATATCCACTACAGTAGGTGGCAGTGGCGCTCTCATGGTCTTGACAGACAAATGTTTATATTTCTAGTCGAGGTGGGAACACAAAATATTTTCTTCTTCCTGGCTGGACGTGTGGTATGCAAGCAAAAATCTTTGAGAAGCTCGGGTTACAAATTCTCTGTGTCACGACGTCCCGACACGTTTCAAAATGGCCGAGCGGAACTCATGAATGCCATAGTTGGGCTGTTATTTTTTTTTACTCTTAACAGCAACAAAGCAACGTGTCATCATTGGATGTTGTGACTTTTTTCATGTCATTTTGTCACTTTCACAAAGTCGGGCTGCCCCCATTACACACACGCCGCCTCATCTCGTGTGTGTGCGTGTTGCGATTTAATTAAATGCCAGCCAGTAATTGCAAAGTTTCAATTAACCGGCTTTAATTGAAAGAGCAGATTTTAAATGTTCTATTATAAATTCAATTACTTCAACATTCATCATAATGATTGCAATCATTTTGCTCATTAAGCTTTTTTTCCCCATTCACTTGGCGCCACGCACACGCGCGCACGCGCGCACGCGCACACACATGTGCACGCGCGCCACTACAACGCGAGACCTCCGCTCGCTTTTGAATTCAGCTGCGAGGTCAAGAATGAGCTCACTCACGAGCAGGCTAACGATGCTAGCTAGCTAGCCCAAAAGCGGGCAAAAACGTCACAGTGGGCGTCATCGCGTTTCGCTAACGTGACAAAAGTTTGCAAAACGATGCTGACGTCATGGCGAGCCAGCAGAAGAGCCAACAAACAGATGAGAAAAAAGGAACCGAACAAGCAGATTGTTGAGAAGAAACGAAAACCAGGTCATGGATGTTGGATTGGTGACGTCATTGCAGGCGTGACCTTGAGAGTGCGTTGGAAGCAAACATGTCCGAGGTGAACACGTGAAATGAAGAAAAAAAAGAAAGTGATGTCATGACCTGCGAGTGTTTCACTCGCTGGTCAACTTTGTTCATCGGCTCCCGAAGAAGACGAAGCGTCGGCTCACGAGGTCAAGCAACGAGGTCAAGCAACGAGGTCAAGCAATGAGGTCAAGCAACGAGGTCAAGCAACGAGGTCAAGCAAAATCAAGCCAAAAGTTCCGCTGCATTTGTGAGCACAAAGCCACAATGAAAGCAGACAAATGAGCGCTTTCGGTCCCAGGATGCTTGTTGCTATGGCGACACGCTCCCGCCCACTTTTCATTTCGACACCACTCAAAAGAATTTCATTATCAGAAGCATATTTTTTTTTTGGGGCATCCAAGGATAATGTCTGAATGTATGCCTGACATTTGGATCCGAGTGGCCGAAACGTGAGACGGCTGAGAAAATAACATATTCGTATATTTGAGAAATGAAAAATGAAAAAATGACGGCAACATAAGCACACGTGACCAAAATGACGCCTCCTCCACATTTCAGGTGTGAGGAGCACAGGTGTGTCCAATCCAGATCCACAAAGTCAAGTGAGTCACAGGTGCGCCCAACGCCAGGTCAAGCCGGTACCACTTTTGACTTTCTGGACCTGGACCCATCTTTGTCTGTTCTGTACATTTGTTTGGTCATCTTAAATAAGTAAGGGAACAAAAAAATAAAATATTAATAAAAGAATTGAAGAAGGCTGCTCACGTCATTGACTGAAACAGCAACTATTTTAATTTTAAGCAGAAAAAAACCCGGATGCATAAAAAAAAAGAAAAAATAAGTAAATGTGGAGTAACAGCGCCATCTTGTGGTCGATGACGTCAGTCACAGACAAGTCACCCACGCCGATACAAAGAAATACTGTTTTACAAAAAGAACGCCATCTTCGAGCTAAACTTGTGACGTCATTGTCCAGAGTCAGCCATGACGTCACAAGCCTACGCATGCATGCGTTGCCGCGAGGCCGAGCTAAAGCGCGCGGTGACGTCACCACGGCTCGCCGCACTGGCCCACAGGCCGGCGTGCGCGTGACGTCACCGTCACGTGACCTTGGCAAGACGGCAGCAATATTTGGAATCTTCCGCTTATTCTTCTTTTCATGAGTTTGATGGTGATTGCCGTGTGCGGCGCGAATGTGGACTCAAAGTCCAGTTGACCTCCAAGTGGGCTAATTGAGAGCAAACTTGCACGTGCGGGACCTTGGCGTCGCACGTGGAATTTGACAGCTGCTTCATGGGTGAGCGACGCGGACAACCAGCGGAGCTCATTTGCATATTGACAGACACATCGAACAAGCATTTGCACATTTGCAAGCAGCTCATTTGCATATTGACAGACACATGCCACCAGCTCATCTTCTGTCACATTAGCGAACATTTTCTCATGTTATCACTTGTTTATTGGCAAATTCTCGTTCTGGATTCATCATGTCTCACATCCTGCACCCCCCCAACCCCCCCAAATAAAAGCCAAAAGGATTGTTTTCGTTGCTTTGCATTTACCTTCTGTCCTCGTTTGTGTAGTTAGTCCATAGAAAGCCTTTCCTTGTCAACAAAAAGTCGAACAAGGCAAGTCCAACTGGTCATGACGTCAGCAGCCCAATGATTTCTTCCTCGCATTGGTGGGAAGCCGCCGCCAGGGCACCCTTTGTCCACCAGATGTCGCTGTTCGAGCACAGATGCGCGCTGTTGCCTTCATTGGGCTGTAAAACTTGCAAGCGAACACTTTGATTCATTCATCCCGCCCCGCCCCGCCCCGCCCCGCCCCCAATAAAACTGGCCGGCCAATGGTTGTCACGGCAACGCGAGACGAAACATTCCCAACGCACACGTGCGATTCGGCGTTTTTGTTTGGTCTCACGGTCACACATGACGCAAGTTCACGTGACGCACACAAAGCCTATGGATCAATGAGGCGAGGAATTGATAGATGGATTTCGTGTGTGCGCGCAGACAAAGTTGAGCAGGCGCGCCCCCGCCCCCAATGAGGCGCGGTCATGTGTGGCCAATCGGAGGCGACGAGCACGAGCGTAAAAAGCCGCGGACAGGGCAGGAATGATTGACAGCTTCAGTTCGCCTCCTCAGCTTCTTCATCGTCGTCTGCTCCTCTTCCTCCTCTTCCTCCTCTTCCTCCTCTTCTTCCTCGCGCAGATTGCAAGTTGTGAGCATGTCGACCGCAGCCAGCACCAAACTCAACAAGGCCGTCAGGCAGCAGTACCTGGACCTCCCCCAAGGAGACAAGGTCCAGGCCACCTACATCTGGATCGACGGCTCCGGAGAAGGTCTGCGCTCAAAGACCCGCACCCTGGACTCGGGACTCAAAAGCGTCCAAGGTCAGTCGGCTCGCATCCATTCATGTGCGTTCATGATTTATAAACTTGTAATTACATTGTTGGATGTCGTCATCTAACCTTGTCATTGTTCATGTTATGAACAAATAGTTCAATTACATTCATAATATCGTTTTTTGAATTGAAATCTTTATTTACAATGTGAACTGACAAATCCAAATCAACCTTCCCAAACAGTTAAATAAAGTTCAATTCTGAGTTATTGTTATGTTATTACAAACATGTCATTTTCAGTCATGTTATAAGATGTCATTCAACTTAGTTTTATGAATTTAAGGGACTAAGGTGAATTATAACTGACCGTATAATGACATTTGTATGTACTTTGATTGTTTCCGTTTCAAGTAGTAATATTTGGAAACGTGCTTAGATTCATCGACTGCGAGGTTATTAAAAGTACAATCTATATTTATATGTACATTTTAACATTTGTATTTACATCCTTGTCATTACATTGTTATAAATGTGTTATTACATATTTCGACATTGCATTGTTATAAAGATGCAATTATGTTATGCAAATGTCATGAATTAATTTTTAATTTGTAAAGACGTTGCTATTATTTATGTTGATGTCATTGGGAGCACAAAAATATGATTAAGAAAACACGGATGTCATACTAACGTGTTATTACCGTCATGTGATGATGACCATGTCATGATGTTGCATGAAAATGACGGATGCGCGCCAGATGTTCCCGAGTGGAACTTTGACGGTTCGAGCACATTCCAGTCCGAAGGCTCCAACAGCGACATGTTCCTGATCCCGGTCGCCATCTTCCGGGACCCCTTCAGGAAAGACCCCAACAAGCTGGTCCTGTGTGAGGTGCTTAACTACGACAAAGAACCCGCAGGTACGTTCGCAGACCGGGTGCTGAGATCCCAGAGAAGGAAGTTCTGGTCCCATGGCAACGATTCAGTCCCGAGAAAAGGGGGTGCCACGTTTGTAGTCCACTGAGGAAGTTGTAGTTCCAAGAGATGGTTGTCGTCTGAAGGGAAGGTTGAAGTCCAGAGAGGAAGTTCTAATTCCGAGGGATGGTGATAGTCGAAAAGAAGGTCCTGGTCCAGGGACAATGTTGGGTCCAGAGGCGGAGCTCTCGCTGTGGACAAGGTTCTGGTCCCAAGAGAAGCTTGCGGTCCCGTGAGAAGGCTCTTTTTTTTGGGAGAGAAATCCTGCTACCATTTTAAAAAGAAGGTTCTGCAGGTAGTCCGGGACAGGGTTCTAGTCCTGAGATACGGTACCAGTCCTGGGAGGTGTTAATCCTAAGAAAAAAAAGGGTTTGGGTCCTGAGAGAGTTTTTCTTAGTTTTGATCGTCTTTAGTTTTGTTTTCTGCTCGTAAAAAGAACGACAGAATTGACCACCGCACGACGGCAACATTTCTGTCTTCAAATCTTTAGTTTATCCCGACCAAGTGTCCAAACGGGTTTTTCGGCTTCCATCTTGTTGCCCAATGCAGGAGACCTTCTTTCCTCTTCTTGTCAACTCTTTAGCGTCATTTTTCTCCGGCCTAACATTCTTGTGTCGGTCCGCATACAAGACGGAAGAAAAATTGCTTGTGTCTGCTCCGCCCCCTCAGCGACCAATCTTCGAGACAGGTGCCGTCGCGTCATGAGCGCGGTGGAGGCGGAGCATCCCTGGTTCGGGATGGAGCAGGAGTACACGCTGCTGGGCGCCGACCGCCACCCGTTCGGATGGCCCCGCAACGGCTTCCCGGGACCCCAAGGTGAGCAACGCGCCGGCCGCGCCGCGGCGAGCAATTTGCCGGCCGCTTGTCAACGAGCGGCCGTCGCTACGCTGCCCGCAGGTCCGTACTACTGCGGCGTCGGCGCCGACAAGGCGTACGGGCGCGACGCGGTGGAGGCTCACTACCGAGGCTGCTTGTACGCCGGGGTGAAAATCTGCGGCTCCAACGCCGAGGTCATGCCGGCGCAGGTAAGGGGTGTGACCTCTGAGTGTGAGTTGGGGTGGGGGGGGGGGGTGGAAGGGGGGGGGGGGGTTGATGCAAGCGCCCGATGGGCACAGACGACCACAGCCTGAAGGCACGAAGGCTTTTTGTCGGGTTAGAGCCTCAGTGGCTGCCTGCGAACGTAGCATCCTCCCGCTTTCGGTCGGGGGTTCGCACTTTTGTTTGCGCGCTCGCACCCGAGCGCCTCAATTCCACCGACACGCCAAGTGAGGAAGCAAGAGTGCAAAAGCAGTTGCGAAGAGAATCGGGACTGAGAATCCGTCTGGAACCGCTCCCCGGGTCGAGAATGAGATCCCGCCCCGAATGGACCAGTTCCAAGCAGTTTGGGGTCACGAGTGAGAGGAAAATAGCCAAGTGGTTGAAAAAGGGAACGACGGCAGAGTTGAAGGTCTCGGTCTTCCCGGATCTTTGCCGCCGAGGTGGTCCGGGCACGCGGCACCGGGGAAATCCTAAGTACTGGACCAACCGTGTCTCCAGGTTGACCAGGGAACTCCCGGCGTCCTCTCACAAGCGCTGGAAGAAGTGGCTGGGGAGACCCGAGTCTGGGCTTTTCAACTCCGGTTGCTGGTCCTGCGATCCGACTCGGGATGAGCAAAAGAAGATGGACGGGCACGTTGCACTTAGCCTGTTTATTTTTCTTTCCTTTTTTTAAAATCATGCAAGTGAGAATTGTTGCGCAACTTGCGGAATGCGGGCCGCGTGGTCACGTTGGTGTTGTGCTGCATTTCCAGTGGGAGTTCCAGGTGGGGCCGTGCGAGGGCATCGCCATGGGCGACCATCTTTGGATGGCGCGCTACATTCTGCATCGCGTGTGTGAAGACTTTGGCCTGATTGTGTCCTTTGACCCCAAGCCCATACCAGGAAACTGGAACGGAGCAGGGTGCCACACCAACTTCAGCACCCAGGACATGCGGCAGGACGGAGGACTCAAGTGAGTACCGCGCACGGGCACGCACTCTTGGGACGACGACCTTTTGTCGAACCTTCTCTCGGAACAAAAACCGCACCAGCGGTTAGAACCTTCAACTCGATCGTAAGGTGGCTTAGGGTCAATATCGCCTTCTCTTGGAGCCCATTGACTCCCTCGAGAGTAGAATCGTTGCTTGCAACTGAACCAGGTCTCTGGGGACTCGAACCTTCGTCTGAGAATCTGCCTTAAAACGACGTCTCGTTTTTTTTTTTTAAATGTTGTGCCCAGGGTGATCGAGGCGGCCATCGAGCGTCTGGCCAAGCGCCACCACTTCCACATTCGCGCCTACGACCCCAAAGGCGGTCTGGACAACGCCCGGCGCCTGACGGGCCACCACGAGACCTCCAACATCGATCAGTTCTCTGCCGGCGTGGCCAACCGCGGCGCCAGCATCCGAATCCCGCGGGCCGTAGGTGAGGACCAAAAGGGCTACTTCGAGGACCGCCGCCCGTCCGCCAACTGCGACCCGTACGTGGTCACCGAGGCGCTGGTACGAACCTGCCTGTTGAAGGAGGAGGGGGAGGAGTCTGGAGAGTGCAACCAATAATGTGGCACCCTCGCTAGAAATGTGACCCACCAGCGACAGTTGACGTTTTCTACTTCCTCCCCCCCCCCCGCTTTTTTTTTTTTTACTGCTTTCTGTTCTTTAATAAACTTGCCGCCCCCTTTGACGCTTGCTTGGTAGGTCACATGACTGCTCTTCTAGATTCGGATTGCACAGCACGATACAATCGATAGACTCGAACTTTCCTTGTGACTAAAAGTCGACTTTTGGAACTAGAATCTTCTTCTCGGGATTAAACGCTTCCTTTGGGACGAGAATCTCCTCCGGCACGCAACCTTCTCTCAGGACGAGGACCCGACACGAACCTGCCTGTTGGCGCAGGGGAAAGGAATTTGCAGAGCACAGCCAAAGATGCGACGCCCTCGTCGATCACGTGACCGACCTGCCGCGACCTTCCCGCGACTTTCCCGCGACTTTCCTGCGACTTTCCCGCATGCCGCCCACAGGGGAGGAAAAGTTGCCAGCTTCCATTCTTTCATGGTTCACTGCCACGGACGTCTGCGACAGTCAAGCGGAACGCAACCGTTCTCGGCCGCAGACGTGGAAACGATCTCTCGTTGGGTTGGCGCCAACCAAGGTTCGACTCGGCTTGTGTGAATTTCAAGCTGGCAAGCCACCGACGGCGGCGCCGCAGCACTTTGGATCGCAGATCAGCGCAGCTTTCCGCTCGAATATTTAGGGGTGTCTTGACTTGTTCTGCCCGTTAAGAGGCAGAGAAATGCCAACACGTCGCAGGTCGGACGAGATTAGCCGCCTCCCATTCGAGCGGACGGTTTAAAAGTATGCGTCGTGGTAAGTCGTCCAAAAATGGAGGAGGAAAAAAGGCTCAAGTTAAAAAGGCGGAGTCAGCATGATGTTCCAGAGGTGCACATCTGTCAATAAATGTTGCCACTCGAAAGCCGTTCTCAGTCTCGCGTTTGTAAAATTGCCGTCAAAATCGTTGTTTCTTTTCACAAAAACGTTTTGGCGGAAGCAACCGATGTTGGAAGGAAAAAAGGATCGGCAACAATTTTCAACTCATAAAATGCAACGCTACGTTACAAGACGGCGGGTGTTGACGGTTCAAACCAGAGGTCAGCTCTACTCAACCACACGCGGCGGCCATTGGGACCGTTTCCAACGGAAAGAAAGGAAAAAAAATTGCCATTCGTCGTGAGGATGACGTCAAACGTCACGACTCGCCAAAAGGAGCATTTCAGCGTCCCGACATTTATTGAACATTCCTGATTAGCATCGATCAATTACCAGCGGCTCACTTGCGCCGCCTGCTTGGTGCAAATGCAAACAACATGTCGGTTAGCAATTGCGCAACACCGCCAGATGACGCAACGTACTTCAATTGCTTTTGGCTAAATACACCGGAGTGCTAATGCGGCTAACGGCGGTTGTGCTAATGTTGAGCGCGAGCTCCACGTGAGCGTCCATAACCCGCAACGTGTGCTTTGGTGTCCTGTTAGCATCCAAATGCGCTAACGATTGAAGACAATCGGCGCGTTTGTGTGAGGCTGCGCGGGGCCGACCCGGGGGCGAGCCGGGTCGGCTTGCCAAGCGGAGCGCACATGACTGCTCACGTCCCAAGGCGTTCCCAGGCCAGCCGAGAGACGTAGTCTCTCCAGCGTGTCCCGGGTCGTCCCCGGGGCCTCCCGCCGGTAGGACATGCCCGGAACACCTCCCCAGGGAGGCGTCCAAGAGGCATCCGAACCAGATGCCCGAGCCACCTCAACTGGTTCCTCTCAACGCGGAGTAGTAGCGGCTCGACGCTGAGTCCCTCCCGAATGACCGAGCTTCTCACCCGATCTCGAAGGGAGAGCCCGGAGACCCTGCGGAGGAAATGTCACCTCTCTGATGACAACAACGCTGTACAGTAATTTGTTGCACGTGTGCGTGAGAGCGAGCTCGTTGCGTGAGAGCGAGCTCGTTGCGTGAGAGCGAGCTCGTGTGAGCCTGAAACCAGAGCATCGACGGTTTTTGCTTTCACACAAACACTAAACGTGTCTTGTTTGGACACGTAAAAAGTGCAAGTGAAAGAAGATGCTAAACATGCTAAGTGCGCTAGCAACATGCGAGGCAGAGAAGATGTCCAAGTGGGTCGAAACATGTTGCATAAGAAAACATTCCACGTGCAAGCTTTGTTCTCAAATCGCAACGTTTGCTCCAATAAAAAGAAGCGCCACACGCTCGCACGAACACGAGGCCGCCCAATTGTTATACAACATTTGCAAGCCCCTCCTCTTTTTTCCAAGAAGAAAAATGAGGACTTTTGTTGAGCCACAAACAAGACGTCATGAGATCCGACCATCCATTTTCTTCCGCTTGTTCGGGGTCGCGTCTCGCCAGAGGTCGGACTGCAATGCATCGGAATGCAGTTACAATTTCAATGATTATACAAAATCGGCATAATCGCAAACCAAAATAAAAGATGATTCATACTATTTGTGAGTTGTTAAAATGGGTTCTTTTGCACCTTTTTTTATTTGAAAATGACTCATTTCCTCAATCTTGTTTGGGAGCTTACGTAATTATAGCGTTTCAAAGGAATGGCTTTGTCTTCCTATTTTTTACGACGGTCCGAATTTCAATTGTTTTCAAACGAACGGTGACGAATATTTTCGTCATAATCGAGCGTCGCCTTTCGGAGGCCGTTTCCAAAAGAGCCTTTTCGCCATGCATTCATCTGGCGAGCGCCGACCGATGTGGCGCCGATGAAGAATCCCATCAGAAAAATCGGAAGGAAATTTGAACCTGCGACAAATCGTTTGAATGGCGGCAAAAAGCGTGAATGAGAATCTTTCCTGAATTTGGGAAGATGTTGCGCTTTGGAGGAACGCGGCAATCGTCAATGAGGTCGTCATTTTCTTACGAACCGCTGGCGGCCGACGAGCGGAACGCGTTCGGCGACGTCTTCCTGTGTTGATGCGCACCATCGAGGTTTCTTTTGCATTTTCCTGCAAGCAAATCATGAGCACTTTCGGTGCCAAACGTGTCGCGTTCAAGATGGGAAGAACTTTTGAAGCTATTTTGGATCCCCGGGAATGCGTTCGCGGTTACAAAACGAACACTTATGCAAGATGTGCCCGCGACGTTGCATAAGGTTGTTTTTTTTGTGAGCTCCATTTAATTAATGTAATATGTAACTTGTTTTGTTGTGAATCGCGCGGCGGGTGATTTTCCACAGCAGCTTTTTCATGCGCGTGCGCAAGCAGACAGCGACGCCTGCTGGACGTTTGCACTCATGACACAAACAAGAAAAAGGAAGACGAGAAAGTCAGCGTTTGTGGATGAAGAATCCGTTTTGAAGGTGAACATGCCACGAAAGGATTCAAGATGGCCGTCAATGTTCTTCATAGACTTTTTCATGGCATTTTCTCGGCCGCAAAAAGTCCTCACAAGCGGGTACGACCTTCGCACCGCTGACATTGGCGCACGATTGTCCAAACGAAATGTTGCAAATCTTCAAGCACTCGTTTGAGGACATTCTCGGATTCCTCGAACTTTCACGGAAGAGCAACATCGGGACGAGCTTTATATAAATGTTCTTTTTTAAACTTTTTTGTCGTCACTTTCCTTTTGATGTTTTCAATTGCCGGCCGATGACTCGGCACCGTCGGCGAGCAAGCGCCGCTTCTTCTTGATGTGACGCGGACGCGGCGGCGCCTTTGCCTTCCGCCGCTCTCAAAAGTCTTCGCCGTCGCATCGAGGGCGTTTGCGACCGCCGGCGCGAGAAGAAGACGCGGCACAAGTCGAGGTGTTAAAAAAGGAAAAGAGAATTTATTGCTGGAAGAAGTTTGCGGAATGAACAAATGGACACACAAAGCATCTTCTTCATCCGACATCGTCAACACTAACAACATGTCGGCTGCCGGTCGGCCATCTTTGGTGACGCCGATCAGTAATACTGACGCGTCAATATTTCAGGTAAAGGGGAGGAAAAAAAAGTCCGTGAACATCCAAAACGGAAAAGAGTTTTCAAGGAGACGCGGCAGGAAATCAACGTCTGCGAGTCTGTCGTCCTCGCACCGTCCGTCCGTCCGTCCGTCCGTCCGTCCTTGCGGGCGTGTCCATTTCCCCGATCACATGTCGTCGTCGTCATCTTCGTCCTGAGAGGAACCGGACTGCTGGGCGGCGCTGGCTGCCGCCATCTGGGCCTGCTGCGCCTCCTGCTGCATCTGCAGCCACTCCTGTTGGGCCAGCTCGGCCTGCTGCTGCCGCGCCTGCACGCACACGCACGCACGCACACACGCACACACGCGGCGTCAATCCCATCATGCGATGCGAGACACAGCAAAACAAAGACATCTTCCAGGTATGCATTCAAGTTGGGGGTCAAATGAAGTTCACCAAATTCATTTCCTGAAATGTTAACATTGCATCATTTAATCATAATCATAATAATAATAATAATAATGCATGACATTTATAGAGCCCATTTTTGGACACTCAAAGGCGCTTCAAAGCGGCTCGTCGCTTCTTGGAGCTTCGTTGCAGCGGACCGGAAAAGCCCACCCACGCACGCACCCACGCACGCACGCACGCACGCATCCTTCTTCAAATGCAACACAAACAAAAGCTGTCCTCGTGTGTTATTAGCAAGCACGCAAAAATTGCCTTCTGCGCTGCTTGTTGCGTTTTTCACAAAAAGCTCCTTTTCTGTGCTTTTGCAAAGAAAAATGTCAACATCTGATGAGGAAGGACAGAAAAAGGAAAGGAAAGCGTCCGCGCGCTGTTCAGCGTTGACGCAACACAATCTTCTGCAGGTCTCGACAGATCCGGAAAACCGCCGAGTTCGCGGAAGAAAAAGATCGGAAATGATGTTGGGCTCTCGCTGGCTCGCTTTTTTTGTTTTTGAAAGAATCCCCAAAGTTGTCCTTTGAACAAGTTGTCCTCTGTCCACGCATCTCCTTGAAGGAACCTTCAACCAGCTTCCCGCCACGTAGGGATGCTCCGATCCCATCCGTGGATCGGCCCAAATGTTGGCCCAAAATAGATCCGATGTCTGTCAAAATGGCCCCCATCCGCGGAGGCGCATCTGGTGGGCGCGCGCACGTTGGCGTCTCCGAGGACGAGATGAAACGGCGAAAGCTCGGGTCAATATTTCACGTTTGCTACGTTGCTGACGTCAACGTCTGTCAAATTTGCACTGGGGGGGAACATCGGAAGCCATTTTGGCAGGAAGGCGGGCCCCGCGTCGCCGGCTCGCCGTCAGCTCGCCTGCCGTCGGGTGACCTTGGCGAGAGCGAGCGTGGGAGGACGGCGGCAACGGAGGTTGCGAGGCGGGCCGCGCGACAAATAGCATCATGAATTATGCCCGTCTAACGCCATTTTGTACACGAAGGTGGCATTTGGCGATGATCGATTTTCGTAATCAACGAAGAGCAACAAAAAAAGGCATGTGTTCTACGACAACTTGTTTACGCGCAGACGCGACGTAAACAAAAGCAAATGGCGCCGAAGCCGCGGCCACGTTATGCGGTTGAAGGTAAGAAGATAAAAGCGTGCGTCGCTTCATGACGACATTCGCTCAATTTACATTCAACATGCATTGAAAATCGTACACAACAATTCATGTTGAAAAATATTCCAAAGGCATTAAAGAACGTCGAAGAGCATTTGTGGTGTTTTGTGTGAAAATATATTGAATATTATTGGGGGCACTAATGCAAAGACAATTTCGTACGGATGGGATCGGTATCGGCAGATACTGAACCCAAGGTATCGGCGTCGCATCGGTAATGAAAAAAGCGGAATCGGAGCGTTCCTACCGTCGCGTGCCACACAAACGTTCAGAACCCGAGCGGGTTTGTGTTTTCGGACGTGATCGATATCAGCATGTCGTGAAATCGGCTCTGATCCGGCGAGACACGACGACGCGGACGCAAGTTGCTTATCGGGCTCCAATCGGAACCCAAATGGGAAAAAAACACAATTTTTTGAAATGTCGAATAACTCATCAAATATTTCTGTTCTTTCGATGTTTCTTTTCTTCAAAGAGCAAAAGTACGAAACGGAGCATCTGGAGCCGAGAGGACGCACGTTTGTCGCGATTTGGGTGTCAAAAAGGCGGCAGAGCAAGATGAGGCCTCGGCACCGTCTTTACCTTGGCGAAGAGCTCCTGCTGCTGCCGCAGCAGCTCCTCCTCCGGGATGCCCAAATTCTCCAGGCGGGAGCTCGCCTTCCTCCTCTTCAGGGCCACCGTCTTGCACTCCTGCAGCACGTCCTTCACCTCCGCGATGTACGAGGCGAAGCCCAGGCTCTCCAAGGCTGCGAGGGACACCGCAACGTCAACAGCCGCCAACACTCGAACCGCCCGCCGCGCTCACATCATCCACGACTTCGGACGTGACACTTTCATCTTGCGGAATGATCGGAAGGCTTATTGCAAAATCTGTTTCTCCCTGTTTATTTGGTATTGTTGACTGATGGTTGTGCAAGCTATTTTGAAAGGGAGAATTCCACGTGCAAGGGGGGGGGGGGGGGGCGTGACGACACGACGACGACGACGACGGCTGGGGTTCCGCTCACCGTTGATGACGTGCTCGGGCGAGATGGTCTTCTTGTCGGACTTGTTGCAGATCTCGTTGGCCTCGGACGAGATGAGGTGAATGAACTCCGTGCAGCAATTGACCACCAGCTCGCGCGCGTCGTTGGCCACGCGCACGTTGGGCAGCGTCTCTTTGATCATCTTGTTGATGGCGGCGCGCGGGATGGTCAGGTCGTCGTCGTTGCCGGAGGACGAAGCCATCGTTCGAAAAAAAAAAAATTATATATATATATATATATATATATAACAAACCGAAACAACACTACTAATAAAAGTGAGGGATCCTCCTTTGTGTTGTGCGCAGCGCGCGCAATCCGGCGAATGGAAGACGTCCGCCCGCCCGGCGGCGGCTAACTGAGGCTATGCTAACACCGCAACAGAAAGCGAAACGTCTCCGCACAACATCGGGCCAAAATTGCAAGTTCAAATCTTAGGAAGGAAGCTCGACGTGACAAAGGGTGCAAATGGTTCGGCGGCGGAGTGAAAAGCAGGCGGTTTAGTAGCCGAACGAGTCCAACGGAACAGCTCAGCCGCCGCCGCCGCCGCCCGAGAGCATGGCTAAAGCTAAGCTAAGCGAAGCTAAGCTAAGGCGAACAATGGACCAGCTCGCTCATACGGAACTCGCAATTGATCCAACGTCGCCGGGAAACCGATGAAAGGGCGTGGCTAATGAGACGGATACGAAACGGATCCACGAAATGCGTCAACGTCAAATAAACGTCAGATTCTGCCGTTGACTACTTTCAAAATGTACTACAACATTAGCCAACATTTGTGCGGATATGACGTCACTGGGAAACCGGATGTCGTCTTTGTCGTGTAAACACACGGCGAAATTAAATAACTTTGAGCTTCCTGCATTTTTTTTTATTTACCCCCCGTTTTTATTGTATCTTTTTATTATTATGCGAGTCATGTAAATGGGATTGACTGGTATTTGTATTCTTCTTCTCTGCTCAGTAAATGTTATTTAAAAAAAACAGCAACATTTTGAAAATGCATTTTCTGGTTGCTTAATTGTGACACATTGTTTGAAAATTAATATTATTCAAGTTTTATGTTCACAATTGTGGATTTGCAAAGTGAGAACTGCGTGATTTTGAAAGAGATGTCTGTATTTTAATATCTGATTCTAAAAATAAGAAAGCAGTTAAAACCCTTCAATTGTGTTCCCATTTTGATGTTTTCAATGTGCCTTAGATTTTATTTAAGGCATTTTTTCTCTGCTGTGCTATCGTTTATCGCCACCCAGTGGTCATTAGGCAACGTGCACCTTTGATGGCCTACGCACGTTTTGATTTTGGGCTGTTACAGATTGAGGTCACTTTACTGAAACGTTTGTGGCAAAGTCCTTAAAGGATCTTTTTGCAGTCACTTTTTTGCTCACGACTGCCACCTCTGGCCCGAAGCGTAACTGCAGCATGTGTGTCAGGCTCTTAAAGCGACAGCCACGGTTGACAAACGAAGACGTGACTTCAAATGAGGTAAGAAAAACTCCGCCCCTTCCCAAAGAATCTGTGGCGTGTGACGGTCCGCACACTCTGCTACAAAGGGAAGATCAAAGCTGGCAGGTGCGGTCCGAGTCAAACCGTCAGGGCTCTTCGTACTCATCTGAGCATCGGCGGAGCATGCATGACGTCGAAAAAGCGACAACGTGACCTTTTTCAACGGCACAACGCGCCTTTAATGTTAAGGACGCCATCTTTTTGGAGATATCATTTGTCACATAAATAGCCACGCGGATCCCCGATTAGCGTCAATCCATAATCGCGCGTAATCCGTTTAGTTGTCATGAGGACGAACGCTGACACGCACAAAACATTTTGTCCTCGGGAACTTCTTGCAATGTTTGATTGAAGGTCTTATTTCATTTCAATGTAACATTTGAAAAAGTCATTTATGTTTTTACAGCATTTCATTTATTATTTATATGCGTCACGTCTCTTTTTCCAATCTTGACTCTTCCGGGATTGTGTTCGAAACCCTTTGAGTCGTGATTGGCGAAATCTTCACATGATTCCACATTTAAATGCGATGGAATTGGCTTGATTCAACGTGCGCAGGTACGAGAGCCGGCGCTCATATTTGGAAGCTGGTCAAATGTCAAGTGACTTGCTGCGGTGGTCACGTGACGGCCGGTGGGCGTGGCTAAAGACAAGCGCAAGTTTGGACGACGGGACTCGATGGGCTCCTCCGGCAACAAAATGGAGGCGGCGTCAGTTGCTTTTGTCCGGCGCCAAGCTGCGTCTGCTCCGCCAACGCAGCAGCTTGAGGAAGTTGAGGCTGGCGTTGAAGATCTTGTCGTGCTCAAAGACCATCTTGTAGAAGGTGTCGATGGGCAGGTCGCCGCTGGGGTCGGCGTACTTGAGCGTGGTCATGGGCGTGTACAGCGTGTTGGTCTGGTGGCGGAACGGCGGGTTGTCTGACGTCATGATCCTCAGCGTGTGCTGAGGGGACACCACAGACATGTCGGCTGCAGGAGTGGCCCCGCCCCCCGCCCCGCCCCGCCCCGCCCCGCTCCGGGATGCGCGACTGGCCGCCGGCGCCTGCAAGTCGGCTCTTACCTCAGCCACATCCTCCGCCGTCTGTCCCAGCGTCTCGAAAATCTGCTTGTAGTTCTTCAGGTAGATGTTGGTGAACATGTCGGCCGTCACGGCGTCGGCGTTGCTCAGATCCGTTTTCAGGCCTTCGTCGTACACTTTGCGCTCAAACTCCGTGATGACCGGACCGGGCTCGATCAGGCTGATGCTGAAGTCAAATGTGTGGACAAAAGTATTGGGCCACGTGCAGGAAAAGGAAAGACGAGGGAAGTCGAGGGAAGCCGAGAAACGGGCAACTCTGGCATTTATGCAAATCATCTAAAAGACATCCAGGAAGTGGGGAGGAAACCCCAACGTGTTCCCTCCTCATTGGAACAAAGCAACTGAAGAATTATGAAGGCCTTCACTTTATCCGAGCTCTGATTGTTTGATTAGGAGCCGTATCTGAAAAGTCTTCTGCGAAGGCAGGAAGTGCAATGAATAGCGGCGTGTGATGGGTGGAGGCGTGGCTTACTTGAGATTGAACCTGAGCGCTTGCACTGCCAAACTCTCGCAGAATCCTTCCACGGCGAACTTGGATGCGGCGTAGACGTCGTTGAAGAGGATCCCTGTGGGCACACGGGGACTTTTGGTGAAAAGGGCCTCCTGGCGGCGGCGGCGGCGGGTGGGCGGCACCTTGGATGCCCATGACGCTGCTGATGACCACGATGTGACCTTTCTTGCGGCGCTTCATGTCGGGAAGGATCTCCTTGAGCAGCCTGACCAGGCCGAAGAAGTTGGTGTCCATCACCGTCTTCATCTCGTCCAGCGATTGGCACTCGATGGGGCCGATGAGGCCCATGCCGGCGTTGCTGACTGACACGGGAAGTCAAACCACAGGTCAACGAACCCCAGTCGGGTTCATTCAGCAGCACATGAACCTGATAGACTTTTGTGTAGGTCAGCAACTTTTCCCGCTCAGGGCCGCGCAATCACAAAAATGAAATTGATTTCTGCAATTAAAAGCATAATTATATAAATAAATAAACACTCATGTGATGTCTTGTTGTAGGACAAAATGTGTTTATTTGTTCAACATTTAAAAAGAATAAAGATTGTATAAGATTCAACTGTTATTTTCATTTCTGCCACAAAAAATTGCTCAATATCTTCCAAATTTGTTACAAATCAAAATGTAGCATGGAAATATTTTAGAATTTTGAATTCAGACTTTTTATTTTCTTCAATGAATAATTGGAACCTGTTACAAAGGCCAGGTTGAGCTGTGTTTGTGAGGTTGCAGCGCCCTCTGTCGGTCAGTTCATCGGCACCGTTTGAATTCTAGTTCGGCATGTTTTTGGCCACCTTTGCTTGCTTTTAAGTCTCGCGCTAAAAGTCGGTCGCTCCGTGTTCACGTTTTGCTACAAATTCTCATCTCCCAAAGTGCGTGCGTGCATTTGCGGAAACCACGCACACGAACCCCCTCGCCACAACTAAACAACAGCAAGAGATAAGCTGGTGTGATCATTGCTCGCCTGGACAAAAATGTCCCAACCGAACTTGCTGCAGCGGTTAGCAACCTCATAATTCATTTCTGCCAGCAAATATTTCGCTGTTCACCGTCGAGATGACTTTTCTTTTCCTTTTTAAACACTACGAATTCCGTGTGCGTGTGTTGCAGGTGTTGCGGGTGTTGCAGGTGCGACTCACTGAGGACGTCCACCCTGCGCTGCGGCAGGCTGTCCACGCACGCTTTGATGGACGTCTCGTCGCGCACGTCCAGCTGCTTGAGCTCCAGCGTTCGGCCCAACGCGCGACCCGCCGCCTCCACCAGCGCCTCGCCTTTGCTCACGTTCCTCATGGTGGCGTACACTCACGCGCCAACACACGCGCGCGCGCACACACACGCACACACGCACAATGTCGTGCCATTATTACGCTTACGTTTTGCTCAAATACTCATTTTTGCCATTTCACGGCAATCATATTCAATTGTCACTAAGCATCAGCTGTCGGACGCCTTTCAAGATGCATCGAAGCAACTCCAATTTCGACTGCCCCACTTTTCAAACAGTGAACAAACAAACAGAATAAAAGATGACAACGGTCAATTGTTGTCTTTACCCATGAATCTCTTCTTCTCGTCGTTGGCGATGCGCGCGGCGAGCGCCAGGCCGATTCCGGACGAGCATCCCGTGATCAAGACCACCTTTTGAGACATCTCGCTGACAGCAACGACCAGGGAAGAGTCCGCCGGGAGGTCCGAGTCCGCCGGGAGGTCCGAGTCAGCGAGCCAGCGAGAAGGTCCGAGCGGGGCGGGGCGGGGCGGGCAGCTGCAAGCTTTCTTAATTCCCGCCACTTAATCCCCACAAAGTGCCAGTCAGCACTGACGCACGCGCGCGCGCGCGACAAACAAACGCACGCGACAGCAGGACTTTGTTGGGATGTTTATTCAAAAGCAGCAAATGTTTCCCGTCTAAATTTGTTTGCAAGCAGGCAAAAAAGCAAAGAAAGGAAGATTCCGCTCAAAATGAAGTCACGTGACAAGTCATGTGACTGCAAAGGCAGGAAGTCAACATTGTTCACAACATCTGCTCCCAAAATGCCACCCAAGTTTTGAGACACGCGTCAAATATGCTGAGCTCTTGACAAAAATTGTTGTTTTTTTAAGGTCAATATTTGCCAAAATAAAACTCTGAGAAGTGATGAATTGGTCAATGAATTAAAGATACATGAAATGTTTCAAATACGTTCTTTTTTCGGTCTCTTAATGCGCACAACAGCAAAGACCTGAACTACAGGAACAACCACCAAGATGACTCCGCCCACTGGACTCGGAGTGACGAAACTGCAGGCGACGCTACGCAAGCCGGGAAATCTGTGCCCTAACGCGCGCCGATGACGGCGAGGGGGTCTTTCTCCCACAAGGTGGGGTCCCAGGCCATGAACCATCCGGTGAAGGAGGGCGGCTCCTGGCCCTGTTTCGTCACGCTGACGGCAATCCCGTGGCGGCCGGACGGGTCCGACTTCACGTAATCGTCAGCTGAAAGGTCGAGCGAATAATGCAATCAAATCACGAGAGCTGCTGTTGCCGCGTGGAAACGGGTCCCGCTGGGCTTACCGATGCGCTCCGCTCCCTTTTTCTCAGTCTCGTTGGCGTCCTTCCCCACCCAAATGAACAGCTGGAACCAGCAAACACCGAGACCAGCAACATCAAAACCACGTTTGCGCGTGTCAAATGTTTGACGGAAGACAAAAGTCGGTCAGTGGTCGGCGAAACGCAAACAGGAAGCCGAGACGGTTTACCTGCAGGTGAGTGTCCAGAATCATGACATCGTCCGTCTCCAGGTCCAGCTGGTCCAAATCTCCGGGGACCTCCTCCACCTACGCGCAAACACGCACACACTAAAGTACGCAATCAAAGCCCAAAAGAGGAGACGAGACAGGAGAAGCTTCCGGAAGACGGGCCCGCCCGAATCGTGTGATCCTGAATCGGAAAATGCCGTTGGAAATGTGGACCATTTGAAAAGCACGGGTGACCAGCCAGATGTTCCATCCATCAGCCAGATGTTCCATCCATCAGCCAGATGTTCCATCGGGCCTCTTTGGGCTCCGCCACTTGAGCGCGGCCTGCCCTTGTTTTGATCTGACCTCCATCTTGCTCGGCTTCCTTACCCGGGTCGTCCTTGGCGCCAGTTCAATCCAGTTAAGACTGTTGAGTCGCACGTTGTCACATGTCGGGGGCGTGGCTGAGAAAGTATCAGAACAAGCGACCCTATTGGACAGATGAGATCGCCTTTCCCATCTGGCGGAGAAAGGCTCCAAAGTGGCGCAGGTTTGACTTTTGCCGAGCCCGCCGGGTCGTGTCACTTCACGGGTTCAACTCGTAAGCGTGCCGTCGATAAGGAAGGTGACAGTCGCACCAATCGAGTGTGCCAAAATCGGACGCAGACGGACGGACAAGTTGCATCCGTCGTTAGCCTTATGTCGGTCCTCCATCACGTTGGAACCAAACATTGGACTTTTTTTTCAGGTGTGTCCGCTTCCATACTCTTGAAAAGTTCAGGTCTCACACACACACACACACACACACAAAGCGGCGCTTGACATTTAGTGCGTGAAGAAGAGATTTGTGCTCACGTGGATTCGTCCGCTGGCGTTGGAGCACGCGAAGAGTCTGGGTTGCCAGACTTTGGCTTTCTGCAGCACCAGCGAGGTCTGGTAGTCCTTGCGGCCGCCCAGAACCTTCCAGAAGCTCTCTGGGGGCGTCGGCCAGCACACACACAGCAAGTGGTTATTGACATTGAAACGCGCGCGGCGGGACGTCGCATGAGAGCGTGTCATCGTGCTCGTGAGCAACGTGTGAGAGGTCGTCCGGAATTAAAGGTGCGTCATTTTTCTCAATAATGTCCGTGACAGAAGAAGATGGTGGTGTGTTCAAGTGTTTAAGCCTTGTTATTCATTTATGTGTGAGAGCGTTTCACTTCTCTCTGTGTTTTATTTGTAGGCAAAAGCGTTTCAGTTGTGTAGGATAAAAAAAAAAAATATTGCGAGAGTTTCTGTCGTGTCTGAGCAAAAAAAAAAAATCTGTTGTTTGTGTGAGAGTGATTTAGCAGTGTGTGTGTGAGCAAAATTTTTTTGTCGTATGTGCTGAGGAAGTACGTATGAAAAACAATCAACGTTACCGTTACACAATTACGGCGGTATGCGATTCCAAAAACTACAATAAAAAATCATTAGTGCCATGTGAGAGTTTCAGTCGTGCGCATGAGAGTGCGTGTCAGTAGGCAAGCGTGAGAGAGCATTTTGGTGGTGCATGTGAGTGGAACGCCAACATTTGTAGTGGTTTAAAAGTGAGGCGTGTGAGTGCGAACGAACGGGTTTGCAAGCGCGAGAAGGTTTCGGAAATGCGAATGAGAGCGTTTGCTTTCACGTATGAGAGGTCATCCCGAACGTCATCCCTGACCACCTCTCACACATAATGTTTGCGTTTTGCTGACCGGGCTCTTTGGTCTCGGCCACCTCGGTGGGAGTGCCGCCGCCCAGGATGCCGATCACGTGTTTGGCGGCCGCCAGCTCCTCCGGCGTGGTCCCGCGACCTTTCCACACGAACGTCCCCTTGGGCCACTTCAGCACAAAGGCGTCGTTGGAGTTGAGAGAGGACGCGTTCGCCGCCACCTGGCAAGTCACACGGAGCAAAGACGGTCACAGATCAAGAAAGTCTTTCGGCTGAGAGGTCAATTGCGCCACCTTGAGGTCAGGAGGTCACGACAAGACCAATAAATTGGGGCTTCCCACCACTAATGGGAATATATGACTGGACAGCCGATAGCCCGTACACGCCCGTTATTGAAGCCACAGGGCGGCCATCTTGCTCCTCCCATCTCGCCAGCAGACTACTGTATAAAAACTATACGGTATACGTAGATGAGACATATGCAGCTCGTAGGCAGTTAGGATAGGGTTGGAAGGGCGGGGGTGGGGGGGCAGGGTGGAGGGGGGGGGGGGGCTTTGTGTCGCGGTGGTCCTTATTTTTTAACAAGTCAAAAAAAATCATTAACGAGTGGACGGAATGTGCTGCTTTGAAGACCCCCTTTTTCTTTTATCGTTCAGTTCTTCGACGCCAATCCTACATTTGGCACAGGCATCTTTTGTTGAATTGCAGTTATAATTATTAATTGTTTCCTCCTGTAAACACCATTAAACATATCATTTATATATTTAAGGCAAGTTGTAAAATGTCTGAAGTCATCTTGTTTATGTTGAACAAATTGAAATCATCATAAATCGTGCTGTTTTTGACTAAGTACGGTCTCAAATGTTCTCCAATTTCCATACATTAAATGTATAGGATGGTCCGGCGAGAAAGGTTTGGTAGGCGGAGCAATATGGCGGCCTCGCCGCTTCAGCAATCTCGGCCTATCGGCCTATCGGGATGAGCGGTCCCCGCCCACCTCGACGGCGCGCGTGGCCATGGTGGAGCTCTGCCGGACGTGGAAGAGGCGTGTGGCGCCGGGCTCGCTGCTGCCGCCCTTGCGGGACGTCCCGCCCAGGTGCACCACCAGGGGCTTGCCGCCAAACAGGCTCAGCAGGTGAGGAGGTTCTTGGCCCTGAGTCACGCGCACCTGCACGCCCACCACAACAACGACACAAGCGCTGTTAGCACGCCGCTAGCTTAGCATAGCTCTGTCCTCGCTAGCTCATGTCAACAACGTTGCCTATGAGCTTTGATGAAATCAAATGTTCCCGACGGAAGCCTCACTTGCGTAGCCACGCCTCCCATGGAGTCGTCCAGGGCGACGGCCAAGATGGCGGAGGCTCCCAGCTCGTCTTTGGTACACTTGATTCCTTGCCTGAAGGGGGCAAAGTTCAAGCAAGTTCAAAGTGGGAGCCTCCATGCTAACGTGCTAACGTGCTAAGTGACCATATGTAGATGATGTGCTTGTCTCTGCCGCCGCTGTTGTACGAGTAGAGCAGCAGGTAGCAGTCGCCGCCGAAGAACTGGCCGTGGGCGGACGCGTCCACGAGAACGCGGCCGCCGCCCTCCACGCGCCACACCTGAACGACAGGAAGTAGCGGTTGGCGACGGGAAGTCGGCGAGGAACGGAACAGGACGTACCTGCACTTTCCCCGAGCCGTCGTCCGCCATTCCGTGCTGCGCGGCCATCAGGTTGTTGTCATGGAGACTGGAGGCGTCAAAGGGGATGGGCTTGACGACGGCGATTCTGCCCACCGTGTACGCCTGACCCGGACCCGTGCTCTCGTCCTTGTCCAGCCAGTTCTCAAAGAAGTCCTTGAAGAGGGCGGTCTCGGCCCCTTGCGGCAGGATCTGGACCTGTCGCGGGTCGCAAATCACAAGCGCGAGATGAGCAGCTTGCGGTCTTGCGGGCCAACGTTGCGCGGCCGGCGCGTTACCTGACACTTGTCCGAGTAGTTCTTGTCTTTGATGAACTTGTTGGCGCTGGTCAGCGCCGCTTTGCGCTCTGCCATGTTGGACTCGCGACCTGCGCACAAGTCGCTCGCATGAGCTCCCGTGCTAACTTGTTAGCAGTCAGCTCATAAAAGTCACACAAACCTGCTCCGACATCCTCAATGTGTTACCTCGCTAACTAATACCTTGTCAACCCATCCGTTTGTAAACTAGCACACTAGCCAGACAACACCGCAAACTAACAAACTAGCAAAGTCACTAACTTGTGAACTGAAAAAGTCACGCTCATGAAATAATTCAAAAAAACTCACAAACTTGCAATCAAACTAACTCATGACCCGCAAAAAGTCACTAAGTTGTGAACGAATGAATTTGTGATCTAACAAACTCCCGAAATAAGAAAGTAACTTGCAAATAAGCAAAGTCGCAAAATAACTCCAAAAAAACAAATTGATTTGCAAACAAAATTGCAAAGTCGCAACCGAGCAACGTTGCAATTAAACTAACTCCCAAACAATTAATTTGAGAAGTAACAAAAAACAAAACTTGTCAACTAAGGAAGCAACTCAAAAAGTACCCATCGAACAAACTAGCGCGGGAACTGCTGAATTTGCAACCAAACTAATTCACGAACTCACGAACTAAAACACAAACCGGCAGTCAAAGTGTTGCGCGTGAAAACATAAAGTTGCTTGAGACGGGACATTTCGAGGACGTCTTTCCGATTTGGAGTGGTCCAAAGACAGAAATGGCAGCCGCTTGCTTGGCGGAATGACACGAGATGGCCGCAAAAGCCACGTGGACCGGAGCGAAACATGAGCACCTGAGCGCTAGGCTAGCTAGCTAGCTACCTTTCCAGAAGAAGATCTTGTGGTCTTGGCCGTTGTCCAGGATGTAGCACTCTTTGCTGGAGAGCATGTCCTGCTTGAAGGGGTTCTTGGGGGCCGCCATCTTCAGCGACATCGTGCCGGAAGCGTCCGACACCTGCGCGGCCAAATGTTAGCGAGCGTCTGCCGCCGCAGCATCCGTTAGCACGTGCGCCGCGTCGCGGTTACCATGTGGAGCGATGCCGGACTTCGGCTGGTTTGCGTCACGGGCACGTCGGGACTTCCTGGAGGCAGATCGGGTTTGGCGCCCAGAACCTGACGCGACACAGGACACGAGTCAAGAGGGTGGACTGGGGGACAATCCAATAGGACAGGACAGAATAGTGTACAACACATTCGGGTGGATTTGGAAAGCGTAGAGAACAATAGAGTCGTACGCGAGACCAAGACCAAGTGAGCCGCGTTTCCACCAAGCACCGGATCTGGAAACGTGGAATTGTGTTTTCACAGCGTCTTACAGTTCTTGCTTCTTTGTTCAGATGAGTTTGATGAGCCCAGCCCACGTAAACAACAACCCCCCCCACCCCCCATGCCCAAATTTGGCCCCCTCAAAGTTCTTGCCCGGCTCAGCAAGACGAACCCGCGCTGCTGCGATAGGACTCGGATGCCTCCTGGGGAATTGAATCTCCCTGGAAACGGTTGCCGGTGGAAAAACGTTGTTGAGCAAGGACGATTGAAAAGTTGACCAAACGTTCCGGCGGTGGAAGAGCGCCTACATTACAGTTAGCGTTTTATCGAAGGAAAGTAGTGCCCTCTTGTGGACAAAGTGGTGTTTTGTATGTTTGGACCCTCGAGGGCTACCGTAGTGCATTGAATTCAAAGTCATGCTTCTTCGTGTTGAAGTCATTTTGGCTCCAGAAATGTCGGTAAGTCGATTATTGTCTTGTCTTGGCTTGAATCGGATCTTTGCGTTGTGTTTTAAGATCCAACTCGTTAGCGTAGCATTTCGATGGTAGCGCCCATGTACATTAGCATGATGCTAACGGCTAAAAAAACATCCCCTTTCTTTCGGGTTTGCAGCTAATTTTAGTCAATGATTTAAATGTATATTGTTTCAAACTTGAAGGAACACGATTGTGATGTCTCGCTAAGTTTTATGTTCCACGTTTGCCGTTTGATCCAGTAAACGAGCTTTATTGGAAAAGCCGTCCCTAAACACTCGTGAAGACGGAATAATGAAATAGAAGAGAAGACAAGAGAAGAGGTCTGTCTGTCCGTCTGTCTGTCCGTCCGTCTGTCCGTCCGTCTGTCCGTCCGTCTGTCCGTCCGTCTGTCCGTCTGTCCGTCCGTCCGTCCGTCCGTCCGTCCGTCCGTCTGTCTCCTCGGTGTGGTTTCACCTTGATGACCTCCTCGGGTTCGTCCCCCTCGTCGATCAGGTACATCTGCGCGCGTCCTCGCCGCTCGTTGTCTCGGATGTCCACGGCCAGCTGCGTGGCCTTCAGCCGCTCGTAGCGGTTGCCCTCGCTGCCCGTCCAGGCGTAGATGTCCTGTCCGTCAAACAGCAGAGCCGGCCGTCAGAAAGCCGCCCCCCAAAAAGCGGCGAGACGGACGCGCTGGCGTCCTCTCACCTTGCCCAGGTCGATGATGAAGGAGTCGCCCTTGTTGAAGTTGGCCCAGGTGAGATCCACCTCGGTGGCGCGCACCCGCCGGTGACCTTTCACGTGCAGCAGACGCTTGACATCGGCGTCGTTGGTCACCACGTGACGGAAGCCGGAGGCCACGCCCCCTTTCTGAAACGTCAAGCGTGCCGAGACACGATGGCAATCACGTGACATCAACGCAACAAGCGACAAGTCAGGTGACGGGTGGCGTGCGCGGGTGACGGGCGCGGGTGGGCGGGCCACTCGCCTTGTACGTGAGTCCGTGTTTGAAGTATCCGTTGAAGATGAGCGACTCCTCGCCCTGGTGCTCCGTGAACTGCTTGGCGGCGCCGCCCAGCGAGTCGTCCAGCTGCGTCATCAAAATGGTCGCCGCTATTTTCTCGTCCATCGACGTCTGCGAGCCTGCCCAGACCGACGGACGCATGTTGACACAAACGGACGAACGGACGGACGGGCGGCGCCTGTTCATTTGTCAACCGATGGCCCGGACCCAAAAACGTGTCGCCGGGCCGTTTTGGGCGCAAGGTGAAATTTGCAGCGGTCATCGCCGGTTACGCAGTGTTTAAAAAAAAAACGTTTTCAAGAAAATCGAACACAAAAAAAATAATATAAAAAAACTAAAGCTATAGCGCATGTAAAGTGAGTTTGCCGCCGTAACAGGACTGAGACCAAATGAGGACACGCCCACGTGGATTTCAAATCGGTGGAAAACGCTGACATGAACATCATGACGTCATCAGTTGCCCGAAAGGCAGCAAGCAGGCGTCGTCCAAGTTCCTCATTTCAACGCTTACTTTTCTTCATTCACGGCAGTTGAGACTTCGAAACCATTCGTTGATGATCAAATGAGTTGTGGATGAATTGCATGATGGTAATAATAATAAGAAGAAGTAAGAAGTAATTCACCAGCCAAACAACTTGTGAATTTTGAAATATGAGCACATTTTTATGCCATGTGTTAAGTCATTTGTGTTTCAGCCACTAGATGGCGGTAACAAACTTGGCAACGAGCATTAATTATTTGTGGACCCCCCAAGTCTCGAGTGTGTTTGCTTCAAGCTGATATGTGTGCGTGCGTGCGTGCGTGCGTGCGTGCGTGCGTGCGTGCGTGCGTGGCACGTACCGATCCAGGTGTGCACGTTGTAAGACGGCGAGGGGCTTGTGTGCAGGACGATGTAAGAGTCTCCCATGTAGAAGCTTCCCTGCAGTTCTTTGGGGACCTCCTCCAAGTCCATCTTCTCCACGCGCCAAATCTGAAGACCGGCACGCTTGCCCGCAGACTCAAACGCTTTGTGGGTCGGCATCGTCACTTCAAACAAACGAAGAAAAACACACAAATATAGCAAATACTCGACACTCAAATTGTTTACTCTGCAGGATGTTTTACTTTGATTGCACGTCACACACACACACACACACACACACACACATATATTCAGTCAATATTATCTTTATTATTACTATTATCTTAAAGTGCAATCTGTCGGGTCTTTGATAAATGTCAGAAAATACTTTTAAATCCACACAAACAGTAAACTTCAAGAAAAAAGTAAAATACAAAGAATTTTCTTCGGGTTTTATAGCAAAAAGAGACATTAAAATATTGATTCATGGTTTTATGAATCGAAATCCAGCTCGAAAAGGAAAATCGATTCGATATTGATTATTCGATTTTTTTAAACCCAGCCCTATGAAGTGCGAGTACCGAAACCTTGAAATAAGGTCGGGTCTCGTCCCGATACCGATACCTGGCATCAGTGCTCGCTGATCCTGAGCTCATCAACCACGAAGGTTCGCCTTGAGTTGAAAATCCGCCTGAGACGTCTGCTCATTGATTGCATCATCAAGATGACCTTACACGGCCGTGTTTGCGTTTGTGAAGAACGGGAGCTTTTGTATGGTCGGAGGTTCGGCGCGTGTGCAAATTGTGACCTGCCGCTAAAACTGCCCAAAATGCTCTTCGTGGCTAATTGAACGTTTTCAAGTGGCCATGAAGAGCATTTTTGGGTCATGTTGATCTGAGCGTGCAACTCGCCCACAGCGACGATGCGTGCGTGCGTGCGTGCGTGCGTGCGTGCGTGCGTGCGTGCTGTAACCAGAGCAGGTTGGTGATCATTGGTCACATGACACAACAGGGCGGAGCTGGCGCCCAACCCATCTGACTCATTGCTCAACTATTTATCAAATGTTCTTCATCGTTTCTTACATATGCACCGATTCTCTTTTTTAAAGATCAACGATTCAAAATGTCATCGGAATAATGATGATGATGATGACGAGGATTCTTCCTCCAGATGTGTTAGCGTGCAGACGTTACCTGCTGCTGTTGCTGCTGACGAGTAAAGACGACGTGAACGGTTTTGCTTCCTCCTGACTTCTTCCCGTCTGCTCCACTTCTTCGAAGAGCGGCAATTTTATACGGGGCGGAGGCCCGGCCGCGCCCTCTCGGCACGGGCGCCGCGCCAAGGTGGAGGACAAAAGAAAGAGAGAGAGAAAAACCGGAGCTAAACAAAAGCAAAGGAAAGCAAGTCCCGCCACGCCATTGGTTCGTTCGCCCTCGGGAAAAATCAACAGTGCGCGACGCCGGCGGCCTGGAATCCAAAACCAGAAGCCCCTCCCCTTCTTGACGAGCTCGACCTGCTTGCATTCTTAGCATGATCAGTTCAGACTAGCATTAGAAGAATTGCATGCGTTTAAAACACACAAAAGAAAAAAACTGGGACCAATTTCCTGAAAATGGATGATGAATTTTCAGCAGAAACGATTTCCAACGAATGCCATCGCTCGCCAAACGCTCTCTTGCTTGACCGAAGCCAATGACCTCACCGTTCACCGTCAAGTTGCGATTGGTCCATTGGAAATGCGCCGCCAAAAAAGATCAGCTTGCATCGTGTCTGAGAATAAAAGTGCCAAAAAAAAAGGAATATTACAGTTCAATTCCTTTCCATTGGTTTCGTGTATGAATCGCTATGGCAACTGTGCGATTGACAGACCTGCAAACAATTGTCTTAAAATGGCAGCCCGGGACGGCACCTGCGTAAAAGTGCGACAAAACAATGGGGCACGATCTCGTGTGGTTAAAAGCGATAGCAAAGAACTTGACTGGCCAAATTCGCTGGGACTCAAAAGGAGACCGACGCAGGTTAGCTTATTAGCACCGTTAGCATGCTTGAACTATTTACGGTAAGTAGTGGGGGTGCACTGTACATAGTCATTTAGGATTGTCTAGCCTAGCCTAGCATAGCCTAGCAAAGGCAGTGTAATCTAGTCTGGCAGACTTCATTCTTTCCCATGAGTGGCGTTTTGCATAATCTGGTCTCGTCCATCATTAGTTGAACCCAGGGGTGGGCAAACTGGGTCCTCAAGGGCCGGCGTCCTGCAGTTTTGGGATGATTCCGCTCAACAGGAGGGTTACCAAGCTTATGCTGAGCTGCTAGCTTATTGTTAGCTTGCAAGCCAATGGAAAACACCCCAATTCACACACCAATAGACAAACGTAGCCCGTCAAGTTGTTTTGCTGGTTACGCAACTCGTGTTTATGCGCGCGCACGCGCGTATGTGCGCGCGCTGTGGCGCAGAAGAAGAATGCGAGTGGTGTCGCTTCACGTTAGCGTCACAAGCGCTGAGTTAGCACATTTTGCCTGATTGTCAAGTGTGAACACAACACGCATAATCCCGCCCGTAGACACAAAGAATGGCGCGCATGAGTGCTGACAAAAGTCTTGTCCCAACTTGAGTTTGGACCAGATCAAACCCGTTTGTGTGAAGGGCGTGCCACCCCGGCTCATTCCGAGGAGCCTTTGAGCTTGGCTGGATCAGCGGCAGTCAAACAAAAGGAAAGGAAACAAAGACGGAGCGCTGAAAGCTAATCTGCGCTAACCGAGCTCACTCGGACGTTAACGAAGCTGCCGTTGATTTCAGTCATGCGATTGGCCGCCGGAGTCTCGTCTTGGCCAACGGTGCCAATCGGGGAGTCCAGTCCATTTCATTCTTGTCTTACGTAATCCAGTTCCGTCTAGTCTCCTCTGGATAAAGAAAAAACTGGGTCCGAAGTTCACGGTGACCCGGGCCCACTTGCGATTCTTTGTCACTTCAAAATATCATAAATAAATAATTTGTCTTTCTTGCATATTTCATATTCCAAATGTGTATTTACTGAAACTGATCAATCCTCTCTCAGTTTTTTTCCTGCCGCTAAAAACCAAAAGCAGGCGCAATGTAAGAAAGAGGATGAGGAGCAAGGCGGAGAGAGAAGAAGAAGAGGAAGAGGAGTGGGCTCGACGCGGAACGCAACCCGAAGACCGGCGGCGGGTGGCCTAAGGACTTTGCCTCCAATGGATGCCACAACGCTCGTCAAATAGGAAGGAAGGACAAAGGCCAAATGAAAAATGAAGATCCACCACACGTTGAGCTGGTTGGGAGGCGCCTGACGGACGCCAGCGGCGTTCTTCCTCGTCGGGCTCGCAAGACAACAAGTTCGGTGTCAAGTGACGGCATCTCCTTTCACGGCCGACATGCAGCCGTCTTCTTTTGCCGGATCAAGTCCACAACAAGCGGCGACGCCTCGCTCGGCCATCCGTCATCATATATTAGTGTCTTAAATTGTATCTGCTTGTGCTCATTTTTATTGTAGTGTTTTGTAGCTCTCTCGTTTACCTCATAGCCTGATTTAGAGGGTTGTGTTATTTACGACGTCTTTTGAGTTATGAGGTCTCTATTTTATCCTCCCTTTATCTTGACGTGTTTGAAAAAATCAGTGGATCTTTGTCAAAATGAGGGAGTTTATGTTTAAGAAATTAACCAATGTAGACGAATTAGTAGATTAAAAAATGAAAAGGTTTTGAAGTGATAATCCACAGTTTGAATATGAAAAGGTTTTGAAGTGATAATCCACAGTTTGAATATGAAAAGGTTTTGAAGTGATAATCCACAGTTTGAATATGAAGAAATCTACCAGAGGAATTCGAGCGGAGCAAAGTAAGTCTGAAGCAAGCAAGGACAATAATGCATATTCGCCGGATGAAGGTAATTATATTATATCTTTTATTTTAGAAAAATGTAATGTTTGGAGCCCAGTGTTTGCAAAAGAGTATAGATAATATGAATATGTGTGCTTTTTCCAGCATGTCACGATTCGATCGGTCGTGGGATTCTGGGAAGAGAATATATGATATGCTAGTAAAATGATTCCTTTCAGGTTGGTGAAAGGCACAGTTATGCAAATTTGGAACAATTTTAGTCGTGGTAAAAAAATTACCTATTATTGAACAAAACCTATTTGAAAAATAAATATTTACAAGCTCTGTCTTATATTAATGAATGAGCGAATGTCATTCAACTCAATCAAAGGCTGGGCTCTATTTTAATGTCACAAAAATAGATCTTTTCCTGTTCCAACAGCACAGGACCTACGGATCTTAACCAAATAACATTTACTAATCCCAACTAACAAAAACTATCAGGGTTTTTCCTCCAAATAAAATTCATGTGGGTTTATGAGAAGACTAAAAACATATTCCGCTCTCAGGTTGATAACGGAAAGGAGAGACGAAATTCCACAACTGGTCTACAAGGCTGCCGGCTATCTCATCAACTGATGATCATCAATCTTATCACCTCCGACCTGGGAGCCACGTCAGCTGACCCAGTGTTCGGTTCTGGAGCGGCCGTTTCGACATCGTTTTGACATCATTCAACGGATCAAGTCAAGTGCCTTTTCCTGGGCAATCATCACGAGAATCACATTTGCAGGCAATCTATTCTGGGGTTCTGCAAAAAGCTGACGTCATCTTCTCATTCAACAAAGAACTTCATCACGAGATGGCTTCAAAGAACACATATTCGTCTGCCGATACATTGCGACACTTTTTAATGAACAACATTTTATGTTAAGCCTCACATATGCTATGCTTATTCCACTAAAAATCTTTTAAATGTATCAAATTGTTTTTTAATGTCATATGCTAAACTATCTCCTCTCCTGCTAAAGGGATGTTTTAATGATAATTATTTCCACCACACAACCATTGAAAAAAATGTTTTAATGTGTTGAGCTCTCATGAGCTCAAATGAGGGAATGTTAAGTTATTAACATTGTTTTTCAGTTTCAATTTATATTTTAGCCGTTTTGGATTTAGTTATAGCTGTGTAGCTCAATGAATAGAATAGTATTGTATTCTTATCTGTCCCTCTCATGAGAAAAGAAGGGCAACGGGTTTCTCTTCTACTATTATCTACAAGGGAGTGTAGCCTGGTACCGGTCTCGGTCGGAAGAGACAGGCTGATTTATTATTGTTTGGGTCTAATCTGATTTGTATTTCTGGGAACTTGCTGAACTTGCTGATGGGAGGAGACTTTTCGTATTCACCCACTTTTCAATAAATAATGATGTGCAGCGGAAGGAGGGACACACAATCTGAACAGAACACGGTTTGAGTGTCGTCAATTGTTGTCATCAGAAGCTTCTGTTAAAATGATACCTTTGCAAAGGGACTTCTTCACCAGAATCTCACCATTCAGTTAATTGAACACGCAAAGAGTAGAATACTAAATATTCTATACTCTAACATTAACTTCAAAAGACCCTTTGACATCACGTGTCCCTTTTAAAGCGGGAGCTCATCCAACGGACAACGGAGGAGGATTTGCTCTTGCGCTCTCACGACCGCCTTCAGAAGTCTTCAAAACACTCATCCTAGCAGTGGACAAAGAACATACGAGCACAGGGGTGGGCACGCCCGGTCCCGGAGGGCCGGAGTCCTGCAGGTTTTGGATGTTTCCCTGCTCCAACGCAGCTGATTCCAATCAACGGGGCGGTTATCAGGCAGAGCGTAACATCCCAAACCTCCAAAGGACTCCGGCCCTCCAGGACCGCGCGTGCCCACTCGTGCTAGCACAACGGAGTATCAAGGATCAGGTTTCCCGTCGGGCTGTCCTGCGATGTTGCGTGTGTGACGACGCTTTCAGTTTTCGTACTGAATGTAATACGCTAGCGGCCCGTCGATGGCGAATCCCAGATAGAAGGAAACCTTCTCGGTGCTGCCGCCGCTCCGGATGTCGCGGCGGCGAGCCGGACGCACGGGAATCTCCAGCCCGCCGCAGTTGGCGAAGACGTCTCCTTGCCGGACGGTGCCGTCGACTCGCAGCAGGCGGCTGCTGATGTCCTTCTCCTTGAAGATGTCGCCATTATGCCACAGCTGCGCCAGCATGTTGCGCGATATCTTGCTAAGGAAGTTCTCATCCAGGCTGGGTTTGGACACCAGCCTCTTGAGTCCGCTCTCCTTTCCCAAGTAGAGGTGCGCGATGGTGCTTCTCTTGTAGAACAACTTGGACAGATGCTTGCGGGACGAGGAACGAATGGCGTTGAGGTACGTTCGGATCTCAGAGTCTTCCTCGGACGGCCCGGGCCAGAAGAAGAGGAGGGCCAGGTAGTACGGGTCCGGGAAGGCGCAGTTGAGGCCCACGACCTGCAACGCCTCGTGGAGAAGGTCGCATAGCTGCTTGTAGCTTTTCACCAGCTTGGACTTTGGACATTGAAGGTAAAGGACCACGTTTGCTAAAATGTAATTGAACTTCCTGCGGATGTTGTACTTCTGCTTGACCGTCTGTTGCAAGAAGGCGTAGGACTCCACAATTTTCTCCATCTCCTCGACCGACCGGTCCAGGTGCTGGAGAACTCCGGAGAAGGTGTCCGCTTGCTGCTTCACCAGAAACACCCAACGTTGCTCCAGGACCAAGTTTCCTTTCAGTTTGGGGTTGTCTTCCTTGACTTTGAGCAGCGCCTCGGGTGTCGTGTAGAAGACATCCACGTACTTCGTAAAGTGTTCGCGCATGGTTCTGTGGTTGAGCGTGTCAAACTCAGAGTCGCCTTTGGTGTAGGTGAAGTAGCAGTTGAGGAGGTAAAACTTGTCCTCGACTATGGTCTTCAGGCGGAGCAGGAAGGACTCGTGCTCCTTGATGATTTCAACGCATTTGCTGTTGACCTCATTGTCATCTTTGTGAACGCTGTCGATGGGAATGGCGCCGCTGAGGAAGCTCTGGAAGTACATTTTGTTAATGGGCTCGCGTTTGCCGAAGAACGGAAGCTGAGCCAGGAGCTCAAAGACGACGAAAGACATCTCCAGCTCTCCCACGTGGCCGTAAATGTTGTAGCCCTTGCGCGGGAAGTCATCCGACTTGTCGTCCGGTTTCTCCGTTTGCGAATTGTCCTCGTTGTCCCAGTGCTCTTGGGCCCGTTGGAACGCTCGGATCCCGTTCATGGCCAAGCGGATGTTGGTGTCCAGTTTGTCCGGATTAGGCGACAGTTCGCGTTTGTCCTTGTCCATGTTGGACCTCAAGTTGCTTTTGTAGATTTGAGCAATGGTGTCGAAGGTGTACGGGTTCTGCGTGATATTCTTGGCCTTCTCGGCCCACTTGAGCGCCTCGGCAAAGTCCCGCTCGTTGATGTACAGGTAGCGCGCCAGAGCCTGAGGGATGGAGGGTCTGTGGGGAAACCTGGTCGAGGCTTTGACAAAGATGTCCCGCACCGTTTGGCCTCCCTCCTGCTGGTGGATCTTGTCTATGAGGGGCGAGAAGAGCTCACGCTCGTCGCCGTCTTTTTTGCGCTGCCTTCGGATCAACATGCGCTCGATGGACAGCACGAGTCTGTCCTTGACCACGCCGTCGCTGAAGAACAGATCGTAGTGGAGCATCTGCAGGGTGATGTCGCTGACCTTCAACGAGTACCTGCTCTCCAACACCTGCAGGCAGGCGGCCGCGATGCTATGATGGAGGATGCGCAGCCGTTTGTAGCCTCCGCACTCTTCTACTCTGTCCACGATGAGGACGTTGGAGTAGAGCTTCATCCTGTCCAGCACGCAGTCCACCGGGTCGCGCGACATTTTCACCCCGAAGAAGTCTTCGCACAGCGACAGCGCCATTCCCGACTCGGCTACGTAGTTGTTGAGAAGCGCCAGGAAGGAGAAGAGCTTGCCGTCGTCCCCGCTGGCGTCGAAGCTGTTCAGCGTGTTGTGGGCCACGTCGTCGATGTACTTCTGGTCAAAGTTGCTCTTCATGATCATGAAGGTGTAGAAGTTTTCCGGCTTGTCGTGAGTCTCCTGGAGTTCTTGCAGCTTCTTCTCAAATTCGCACTGCTCGTGCGGCGTCAGCGAGGCGGTGATGTACTGACACAGCATGGAGTTCTGATGCTTGTACTGCTTCTTTGGGCTGTGCGAGCGCACGCAGTTGAGCACCGTCACCCTGCAGTTGGGCGCACCGTCGGCCGCGGCGCCCTCCGAGTCCTCCACCGCCTTCCGGACGCAGTTGACCAGCTCGTACAGATTGTCCCGCTCCTTGACGTCGTCCACCAGCAGCAAGACGGGACACTGCGTTCCGCTCTCCAACTTCAGCAGGTGCATGATCTGGTCAGCGATTTCCTCTTCGGGCAATTTGCCGTCTTTGAGCACGGCGCATCGAAACTCGCGGCGAAGATCCCACAGGATGTGCATGGCCAAGGTGGTGGCGCCGCAGCCCGGATGGTGATAGAAGTCGAGTTGGACGCAAGCGTTGCGCTTCTCTTTCTGTTGGCTGCGAATCATTGCGATCACGTTTTTGTACTTGTCCCTCTTGACAAACGTCTTCTTGCTGTCTTGGTCGCAGAAGTAAAAGTTCCACCACTTGACTTTGCCTCCTCGGTAGAACTCCTCCTCCTGACACTTCCGGAAGTCCAGGAACTGGGGACTCTGTTGGTCTTGGTAAACATTTTCACACTGATTGAGGGACAAAATGTCCAAGGCCGTCATGAGGTCTTCGTCCTTTTGCTTCAGGATGATGGCGCTGGAGTTGGACGACGGCAGCAGCTTCTGATGCGACCGGCCCGACGGTCCCAGCGCCGCCACCGTTCCGTTGACCTGGGACAAGGTCAGCTCGTAGACGGACAGCGGGTCAATGTCACAGTCGAACTTGTCCGCGATCAGCTCCTTCCACTTGGCGTACGTGCCGGCCGAGTCGCAGATGGTGACGATGTTCTGCTCCTCGGTGTGCTTCAGGAAGGAGCGGTAGGTCTCAAAAAAGGGGTTCTTGTCCGTGTCCACTGGCGACAGCAGCAGGAAAATGATGCGACCCCGTTCATAACGGACAAATTCGCAGCTGCAGATCAGCGCCACCAGCTGCTCCACGTCCTTGCAAGACTTCTTGAACCAGGTCTGGTAGTCCAGTTCCTGTCCGGCGGCCGTCTGGATGTCGTGTCTGCCGTTGCAGAAAACCCAGCTGGTCTGATCGTAGAGTTTCAGGCTGCTGACCACAGAGTCCGCGTGGCCCTGGTACTGCGTCGGTGAGTGCAGGTTGGCCACGCGGGTCTCCTTGTGGGCACGGCACAGTCCCAGAGGGCCGTTGGAGTTTGGGTCAAAGTCTAAGACGCAGAAGAGTTCCAGCTTGCTGAGAAACTGGAGGTGCTGGACTTGTTCCGGACGACTCTTGTTCACCACCACAACAAAACGGTGGTCGCTGTCCAGTGAGTTCCCGCCCCATGCCAGCAGGTTCTTCAGTTTCTCCCCCTGGTTCAGCTCTCGCTTTAGCTCCGCCTCCTCCGAGCAGCGCGCCGTCTGGCCTGCGTCAACTGGAGACAATAGACCGCATTTTCCAAAAAGATTGTATACTTATGATGTTTTTAAATATATCTATAGAAAAGTCACATATCCTGACAAGAGATTTTTTTTCAATGCACACATTTGGAAGAAAGCGTATATGTTTGAAAAAGTCATGTTTCCAAAAGTTGTATTTTTGGGGGGGAATTATTTGTATATTACATGAGGTTAGGTGTGAAAAACTTTTGGGGAATCTGAGTCTGTTGCTAATTTGAGCCTACTGGAGGCAACGACTAATCTGCTTGAAGTGGAGACGACGGTGAAGCGCGCCGGGGTCGAGTGGCTCCACTTGAGAACGCCCGCCAAAAGTGCAACGGACTCTTCCAGCCTGCGTTCATCTTTGGCAGACAATGTCAAATATTTGCAATTTTGCTTTGCGCAGGGTCGCCTGACATCCCGACTTGAGCGGGACAGTCACGTATCGAGCCACGTGTCCCGGCGGCTTTGGTTAGCCCCATTGCTTTGTCCCGGCGTCCCGGGAATTAACGGGAACTCTTAAGTCTCTGTTGACAAAGACTGGCTAGCGTTTGAAATAGCTGAGACAATATTGTATATTTGATTGACAGCAAAATTGTGGCGTCCCGATTGTTCATTTTGAAAATGTGCTTTGCCGTCTCACCCGTCATCCGGTCCAGCCTGTTGGCGAGGTCGTACTGGTTGATCTGGCGCAGAACCTCGCCGGTGATTTTGAGCGCTTGGCCGGCATGGTGCTCGCAGAGGATCTTGGCCGAGTCCACCGTGTCGCGGCCCTCAAGCTTGCCCCATGGCGTGCACTCGCCGCTGCCGTTCCTCTTGTCCCGCAAGACAAACTGAAACTTCTTCAGGTCAGCTTTCCCGAGTTCCTCCAGGATTTTCTGGACCGTCACGCTGATGTGGAGCCCCGGCTGCGCTTTTTCCTGTTGGGACCAGCAAGCCGCATCAACCAGACGTCAAAAAAGTGAAACGATTGGACTTTGTTGCAAATATTCCACGTCGCCATCAGTTTCACACTTGGTTGACTTTACTTCTTGAGATTTTGGTTTGGGGATGAGGAGAAAAAGTACAAGGCTGTTTTTGTGTGTGGACAAAGTAATAAGAAGAAAGCAGAGGAAGCACCGTCGGAAGGTTACCTTGGCTTGTTTTGTCTTCAGTCTGGGTCGATTATTGGGCTTCTTCGGGACAGTCGCAAGTTTTTGGGTGTCTTGTTTGTGGCGAGCTTTGGCCACGTCCCGTTGGTCTGAGCCGGCGCCGGCCTCGGCGGTCTGCGCTTTGTCTTTGAGCTCGCTGACTTTTTTCAGGATGTGGACGGCCGGGCCCGTCCGGATGCCGAGTTCCGCAAAGTCCTTCTTGCCGAAGCACAGCAGGGACCGTCCCGAGACGTCTTCCTGCAGGAGACGCTCAGCGTACTGCGGGTTGCTCGGGACATGAGGGAGCAGCCACTGGAAGACCTGCTGGGCGCTCCATGTCTCCACGCCGCCACAGGGGGGCGCCGCCGAGCCCCTTTGCCCTTTTTTCAGCTTCTCCAGGGACCTGCTGATCAAGACGGCGGGCCCGTGCTTCAGTCCCAACTCCAGGATGTCTTTCTTGTCAAAGGTCAACAGGAAGTGGCCGCTCTCCACCTCCTTGGCCAAGTCGGACGCCAGCGTCGGATCCAGACGTAAGTCGGTCGTCAGCCAAAGGCCGACGTCCGTCGACGTCCACCGGCGCACGTCGGCCGGCGGTTCAATGACGCTCATCGTGGAAGCGCCTTGGCGTCCTGCAAAAGTCACTTTGCTGTTATGGAAGCGCTTCACCAAACACAACACGGACGTGAATGTGAGGCATCGTGAGGCATCGTGAGGCTTCGTAATGCAGTTTGGCTACCATATGGCGTCATTAAAGCAATCGCTATTTAAAAAGCAGTCCATTTACCATTTAACACTTCTTTTCCCAAATCCGTACGTACAACACTTCCAATAAGTACATACATGACGTCACCCAAATATTGTTGGAATTTCTATGGAAACTGTTTGAAAAATTTGCTTGGGAACTGTCTGACTTTTGATGAGTTATTAACATTGTTTTTCAGTTTCAATTTATATTTTAGCCGTTTTGGATTTAGTTATAGCTGTGTAGCTCAATGAATAGTATTGTATTCTTATCTGTCTCACTCTCATGAGAATAGAAGGGCAACGGGTTTCTTCCACTGCTATCTTGAAGGGAGTGTAGTCTAGTACCGGTCTCTGTCGGAAGAGGGGAGGCACAGGCTGAGGTATTATTGTTTTTCTCTAATCTGATTTATACCTATGGGAACTTGCTGAACTTGCTGATGGGAACAGAAGGGGGGATTTTCTTGTATTCACTGAGTTGTAAACAAATGTACTGTGGGCTAATGGGAGGAGACTTTTCGTATTCACCCACTTTTCAATAAATAATGTGTGCAGCAGAAGGAGGGAGACACAATCTGAACAGAACACGGTTTGAGTGTCGTCAATTGTTGTCATCAGAAGCTTCTGTTTTAATGATACCTTTGCAAAGGGACTTCTTCACCAGAATCTCACCATTCAGTTAATTGAACACGCAAAGAGTAGAATACAAATATTCACTACTCTAACACTTTCTTGCTCCAAATGATGCAAAAATATCGGCCAATCGACCACTACAAAAATGGATGACTGTTCCTTCAAACCTGACAATAAAAGTGCACTTTCTTGATGGAAAATGAAATATTTGATTTTGCTTCCAGAAAATTTATGTATTTATTTATTTGTTTGGGGGGGGGGGGGGGGGTTGGTTGATTTATTTAGCTTCCCCCCAATATATTTATTGTTTTTTTGTTTAATAATGCAGAACACAAACCCAAGTAGAACAGAAGATCATTCTTCCCCAACCTGCAGATCTGCACCAAAATCACTCACATCCACACACGCTCGTATGCATATTTGCGAACATGCTTACTTGCAAGCAAATGATTCATATACAGCCAATGAGACACGCACACACATGAATGAATGAATGAATGTGTGCATATCTACATCTCTGCATACACATATACCAAATTCCCAAATTGTTCAAAGTGATTTCGTTTGCTTTTAAAAGTGTTTCAATCTTTTGTTTGTAAATGTCTTTAAATGGTGTCAATGCACGTTCTTTTATTCATCTGCTACTTTTCTTCTCTTTGCTTTGCCTGCAGCTGTCCTGGTAGTGCTTTTAGGTGTGTTGTGCTTTTGCCAATCGTGTCCACTTTGTCAAGTACATCGAGTTGTCTTGTGTAATAAATGTGACATAGCAATAAAGTTGTTTTGCCTTATTCAAAGCATAAATACAGTATTTCCAAAAAATATTTTGTCATAGAAAACATGACTTAAAAAATATTTATAGCCTATGTAGCCACAAAAAAACGCATTTTACCAGCTTTTTATATATTTATATATATATATATATATATATATAGAGAGAGAGAGAGAGAGAGAGAATATACGTCCACAGACTGGTCAGGCCTGAGTTATCTTGGTGAAGTCCAAAACGATTTTTCAACATTGGATGCAAGTCTTTTTTTCTTTTTTGCCTGCGGCCTAAAATATTCAAATCCAAAATTTGGAGCGCATCCTGGAAGCAAACTATTTTGTAAATTGATATCAGGCAGACTATGATTGTAAGCCGTCCGTTATTTCGAATAATAAGCTAATTGTCAAACGCTCGAGCAAATAGTCTTAAAATGATTTCTATGCCTGCCACTTCCGTTTCGGACGTGTACGAGTGCAGTCCATGGTACAAACAAACAAACAAACCAACGGAAGACCCTTACAACATTTAGCCAAGGAAGGTTTGATGACATCTTTCGTAAAAACATCCCAAGTTTGTGGCATAAAGTTGCCAAAAGTGTGCTTTTCCTTTTACCTCATTTAGTCGGACGATACTTCAGTTTGGCCCCAAGATCACTTTCGTTTCCCGCTCACTTCCTGGAGAGGAAAAAAGGGGGTTGGGGGTGGGGGGGGGGGCGTGGTCAGGTGTCCAGTGGCGCGTGACGCAGCAAGTTCTGAGGGCTGCATGACTGCTTTCGAAAGACGTAAGAACAAACCAACCAACAAACATTTGAGAAGAAAAAAAATCAGGGCCTGAGAACATTTCAGGGCAATTTCACGTTGTTGTATTAGTTGGAATAGTTCATTTTGTATTTATTTGTTGGAATAGTATGGAAAATAAATAAACAATAATCAAGGACGCATCGCTTGCGAGTGATTTTGAACTACCGCTACATTGTTGATTTTTACATTGTGATTTTTTTTTTTTAAACTACATTGTAGCAATATTCCTTGCGGAAAAAGAGCTGACAAGATTGAGGAGATCAAATCTTCTCTTGTGAAACTCAACAAAATGGTGACTGAAATACTGGAAAAAGAAAAGGAGCCTCGAAGCACTTCCGCAGGAAATTCCGCAGTTGAGGAGCAAGACCGAAGAAAAGGATCGACTCGTCGCCTTGGAACCAAAAGTGGATGATTTGGAGCAGAAGCTTCGAATCAACGACGCGATGATCGTCGCGGCATCAAGATCAAGCTGCGAACGGGCCGGCAGCAGCGCAGATGATTCTGCGAGGCTGTCGACGAGGGAGGTTGCGTTACGACTGCAAGAAATGCGACGGCAATATTCCAGCCGGCCGGCCTCGGTGAGGCTGGAGGTGCGAAGATTTCTTTCTATTTTTTGTAAGCGTCATCGGATGCTGCCGACAATGGAGTTGGCTGCGGACGCAATCGGCAGAAGGCAAGCCCGGCGACCTTTCATGGCTGAAAGCGGATCCAAGGTCAGCCCGGACGTTCACTCAAGACCAACCGAGCCAGCAGACGCAAGTCTGATATTGATGGATTGACGCGAATCAATGACGAGCATAATCAATGTTGAGTAAGAATTGTTCGGATGATCATGTTGCAAATGTGTCCGAAAGAAAAAATGAATACAAACGAAGCAACAATAAAATAAGAAAATGTCCTGTTTTCTAGAAGGCTGACATTTCCAAACAAGAAGTATATTTAAAAAAAAAAAAAAAAAAAAAAAAGTTGTATATTTTGTGCAGTATATAATAACCTCATGTTTTTGAAAAACCAAAAACAAATGTATTTTCCAGAAATAAAATATTTGGGGGAAAAAACTTTTTTACATGTCGTGCTAAAAGTTTTATATTCACCCCCCCAAAAAAAGGGCACATTTCTGGAAAATAAAGTTGGGTCACTCCCGCCCACCAAATTGTATGTTTCAGGAAAAACAGCGCTGCAAAATGGACTTTTTGACAACGTCTGCTGTCCTGCCAGCGGACGTGCTTTTCAAGCCTTTCAGAGCGATCGGTCGCCACAACGCCTCGAAATGCGCAGAGAACGCGTGTGCGTGGTTAAAAGACTTTTAATGGTTTGCGTGACAACAAGGCCAGCGAGCGCCGGCGCCAGAGCGCCACCTAGCTGAGAACTTTGTGGTGGGGGTGCAGGGGGAGGGCGGAGGTGAAGGCTCGGATGTCGCAGACGGACGCGGTGGCGTCCCTCAGGGCCGGCGAGGAGACCGGCAGGAAATTGAGCGAGCTCACCTCGCCGTAGGACGACGAGGCGGCGGCGCAGGTGGCATCGGGCGCAGGTTCCGGCGGGTCGCCCTCCTCTGCGCCGAAGCCCACCACCTGAGAAAAACAAACACCGAAATGAACACTCAATGACTTGATTGATACAAAACGATCTGACAACCGAACAGGAACATGTGACGTGACAAAACAACACTCGCGCAGATTTGACTCACCTTTGCGGAGAACACAAACGTCAACGTGGCCTCTTCTTGTTGATTGATTGTAATTCATACTTTTCAAATGAAAATACAAGCTGAATTTGAAAAAATATGGAAAATATCCCATCATTTTGGGAGACATTTCTCCAATAATGTCCAATTCTAAAACAAAAGATGGACTTTTTCAAAAACCTTTCCTGCAAAACTTTTCAAAAGATATTTGGACAACTTTCTACAAAATTGGACTTTTGAAATAAGTCGACACTTTTTCCCCCTCACAATGATTCGACTTATTTGTGAAAATGTCGATTTTTTTCCCTCCCAAAATGAATCTGCTGTTGTTTTGAAATATTGTTAACGTTGATGTAATTGAGCCTTATAGCGCCCCCAGGTGGCGCCAAACCACTTTTTCTGAGCTTGGATTCGTGTCTGGGAGGAAATTGATCTTCAAACGAGTATGAAGAATATCAAGCAGATTGAAGAAATGTGTTGAGGTTTTGTTTTTTGAGGCTGACGATGATTTGCGGAAGTGTCAGACACTTCTTCTCTGGTGTTTTTCTCGGTTCTTACGTGCACGCTGAGCTTCCTGGCGGCGCCGCGGCGATGCTCGGCGAACCAGGACAGCAGATGGTGGCGCGTCAGCTCTTTCAGGGCCGAGATCTGACAACACACAAGCCACACGCTTACTCGCAACGTGGAAATGTTTCCCAACACGTCACATGCTCGCTGGCTTGGTGCGGGCGGGAGAAAGACGCCAGCGGCGGCGGCGGCGGCTGGCTCGCCTCCATGTCGAGTCTCTGGAAGAGGAACTGCCTGGTGATGACCTCGCACCAGTTGCGGTCCACTTCCTCGCCCAGGTGAGCGTCCTCCGTCTCCTTCAGCTTGACCAGCGCCGTCACCTGCGTCTCGAAGGCCTCGTCGCTCAGCGCCGACAGACGCTCGCCGAACGAGACCAGGAAATCCTCCACTTTGGACTCCACAAACTCCGTGCTGACAAAAGCAGTGCAATGACGCCTTCAGGCAACAAAGTCACAGTTTCTCCAAGTGGACAAAAGTCAACAGTTGGACAAGTGCTTATTTATGGAAAGGTTCTGGATTGTGTTGGAAAAAAAATAAAAATAAATTCCACAGGTCAACATTCTTGAGAAATAAAAGCTTGAGAAACATATATATATATATATATATATATATATATATATATAAAAAAACATCCACTAAGTCATACATTTAATTAAAAACAAACAATATGTGCTGTTTTTGGATTGGCTTTTTTGCAATATTTATAAGAAAATTCTTATTTGAGACAGTTGTATCATCTTCAATCAAGTTTGAAGATTTCATTCCTTAAAAAAAATATGTTTTTTTTAAAGCTCCAAAAGGTCTTACCGCCTTTCTCAACAAGAAATGTTCCGTATTTTCTTTAAAAAAAAAAAAAAGATACAATATGCATTTGAGAAAAAAACCAAAATGTTTTTTGTCCTCTTGATAGCGGCTAGTCGCTCACCTGAACTTGGTGGCCTGCGTTTCCACGGTGACGGAGAAGCCCAGGACCCCCGAGGTGTTCCTGCAGGACGGGTACACGTGGTAGCTGAAAGACAAAAAGGTCACCGCAAGGTCACGCAAGACAAGCCACAAACGCGTTCCCAACATTCACTCACCCGAGCGTCTCTTTGGTCCGAAGGAAGTCGAAGCACGGCTCCTCCATGTGCATCTGACGCACGCACGCACACACACAAAAACATCCATTACGTAGAGCAGTGCTTCTCAAATGATGCTCCTTCATTGAAATGATTGGAAATGCGGTTATTCCGTTTCCCCCCCAAAAAACAACAAAGTGACTTTAAATGAGAAGACGAGCACGCGATGATACTGTACAGAAAAAAATACAGTCATGAAATAGTTCAATAAAACATAACAGAAATGAAACCATTTTTGCCACATTTTGGACTTCAATTAATGGACATTGTGCCGCTCAGTCCGGGTGCACCTGCGCACCTTGGCCACCTGGGGGCAGTAAAAGACAGCCAGCAAGACTTAATAAATCATTGAATCGTGAGGGATGTTTGAGAATAAATTCATCTGTCCATGGACTGCATTTCAAAAACAATTTCCATCTTTCAAATTGGCAGTGCAGAAAACTGATGATCGTTCAGTTAATTAAAGTGGCAAAAAAAAAAAAGTCTGATTTGGAAAGGGTGAAAATAAAACGCAAATCTCATCCGTTTTTAAGTGGTTATTCAGCAGCTTTTCATTTTCTTTGAAAGACTACATAATGAGTTGGGGATGTTCACATCATCATCATCATCATCATCATGATAAGAACTCACCACGAGCAGTTCCATCAAGGCGTGTTCACGCAGTTTCTTCAGCCCTGACTGCAACACACACACGCACGCACGCACGCACGCACGCACGCACGCACGCACGCACGCACGCACGCACGCACGCACACACTCAGATGGCGATGCAAACAAACAAGTGCCCCATTTGAGATTTTTCTCATCTCGTAATAAGTTTGAATGCGAACCTGGTAGTAGACGGTGACCTCCGAGTTGGCGTCGCCCTTGTTGAGGGACTTGACCTTGCACAGGTGATGCGCGACGGGCAGCTCCACCACCCGGAAGGAAACGGGCACCTCCGCCGACAGGGGCCCGAAACGCAGCTTCCTGCGGGGACACGCCGTCGCGCTTCAGTCGTCAAGTCCGGCAAGCCCCGCCCACATTTCCAAGACATCCTTTTGGATGCCTTTCCACAGGCCAAGTGTTCAATTCCAGTGAATGCATGAAAACATTTGTCAATTTCCATCCCGTTGCTTCAAAACATCCGATGAGTCCGAGCACAAACATCGATTCCCATTTTGTGGATTGTTTTGTCACGTTCAGCGTTTGTGCCGGACTCCAGACAAACCAAAGCACGCTTCTTTTATGAAGTGTCGTGTTCTCATTATTGCGTTAAAGTGTATTACAAAAGCATTTTGGACTTTTTATTAACCAGTGAATGTTGGTTATTTTGTACTTTGTTTTTGTAGAGAAGAAAAAAAAGAAAGCGGATTGATGTTGTACTGCGTTACCAATTTGGTCATTGTTTTCCAAAAATAAAAGCAGATGTTTGCAAAATGTCTTATTTTGATTAAACACGAGAAGATAATCAGTCGAGAATTACTGTTGATGTGCAGAAATAACAGACACTTAAAAAAAATGGCTCCAAACAACGACACGATTATTAAAAAAGTTCATTCATTAATTCGAAGAATCGATAAATATTGACATCTCTAATTAAATGCCCATCATCTCAAAGGGAGTCTACAACAAGAGACCGTATGGAAAAATGATTCTGATAAATCATAAAAAAAAAGAAAAAGACAATCAATCAATCAAGCCCCGCCCACCCTCAACAAAAGAATGACGAGAATGCATGAACTCACTCGGTGAAGTCGCGCAGGAACTCTTTGGACTCCTGTTGCAGAAAAGTGTGCGGTTAGCGTTAGCCGGCGCGCGCGAGCACGCCATAAAACGTTCTCAACTGACCGCGCCGGTCAAGTTGCCCTGCACGAGGCCCTCCACGTAGAGCTCCGCCTTCAGCTGCTTGGCAAAGTCCAGCAGGTCCGACAGGCTCAAGCCGGCCACGATGGCCCGGTACTTGTCCACCAGCGACCAGCGACGCTGCTCCAGAATCAGAAGACGAACGTCCCTGCGGCAGACACACAACGCATGCAAGGAAAGAAGAAGAACTTCACGCACGCACGCACGCACGCACGCCACGTTTTGGCCACAAGAGGACGGCCAATACTTTCTTTCCCTCATAATTCAAAGAAAAACATAAAAGCAAAAATCCATTCCTGAGGTGACATCAAATTTGCGGCCATTCGACACGTCTCAAACAATTTTAACGATACATTTGAATGTCATCAAGCGACTTCCATTTGGCAAACGACGCAGGAAATGCGCCATATTATTGACCATATTTGGACATGGAAGCTTTCCGCCCAACGAGGATGAAACTCCTTCTGATCTTATTGAACTCCGACATGTCATATTTGACTTGAGTCCGTGGGGGTTAGCTTAGCTTTAGCATGAAGACGTACGTACTTGCCCAAACGCTCCGGCTTGATGAGGATGTTGAAGTAGGTCTTCCTCAGCTGCTCCGTAAACATGGCGAACACGCCGGCGTCCGAGCTGAACTCCGCCAGGTGCTCCACCAGCAGCTTCAGCAGAAGCTGCACGTCAACGCCGCCAGGTGAGGAAGGAAGGAAGGACACATCACACGAATGATCAACTTCAACACGCGTGAACGCGTGAACGCGCGCGCGCTCACGTGAAGTTTGTGGTTGAAGCCTTTGAGCCTGATGACGAGTCCGTGCTCGCCGGCCACCAGTTTGTACTCCAGCTGCGCCACGTCGGCCTCGTAGGCGGGTTCGGCCAGGTTGTGAGCCAGGATGTTGACAAACAGGTCAAAGAGCACCAGACTGTTTAACGACAACGACCACAAGACGCAAATTGACTTTTCAAAGCGTGCCGTCATCTGGCTAATGGCGAAAAAGGGTTCTGCCGTCGCCACTTCTGCCTGACTGTGATGTCACAGTGGGGCTCGTTAACATCACAAGTGAAAACAATCAATCTTACTTCTCAGGACTCTTCTGAATCAGCGGCGAAATCAAATGGAAGCGAATATATGCTGAAAGATTCGGAGACAAAGAAATAGAGGCTGAATGAGGAAGTTCGGGATGTGGCCACTGGATGGCGCTGTTGCCTGCATGCCTGTCCTCACCTTTAGGGATCTTGAACTTGTTGTCCTTCTTGTACCAAAGGCAACCGCGCTGCTCGTCCAAAATCTTGACGGGGAACTCAGAGTCGGGACAGTCGGACGGCCTCAGAGCAAAATCCGAAGCTGGGGGGGGGGGGGGTTGTAGGGGGGGGGGGGCGTGAATATTCAACAGCAGCAGCAGACAATCGCTCACATCTTTTCTTATATTTCATTTAGCTTTTTATGACCAACCGATGAACTTGTTTTCAGCAGGAAGGTGAAGTTCAGGATTGACTTCAAAGTGGGATGTCCAGCGTTGAGACCACTGGAGCGCGACGTCTGCAGACAATCGCAAAGAACACAAACAGCCTCATTTCCAAAACAAAGTTGAAGGAAAAGCCAAAAGTGTTAGAAAGGCGACGCGCTCACCCTCCACGCCGTAAGCGGTGCCAAACCATTTCTCCCTGAGCTGGCAGCGGCCTTCGTGTTCCGGCGACAGCAGCAGCAAGTTGGCTCGCTCGGGGGTCAGCAAGGTCAGAGCCTCGCCGATCACCTGACAACACACGCGCACACACACAAGCTAGCGTCAATCAAGCCGCCATCTGCACACAAGCAATGGGAGGTGCTCAGGCTCCACCCCCAAGCTCATCTGACCAATTAGACAAAAGGGACTTTGTGAGGACGTTGACCTTGGGGTCAAAGTGAAACATGAGCTGGTCTCCAGTCAGGAAGTCCTCTTTGGGAAACAGCTGCATGTTCTCGCAGATGTTCTCCACAAACTCGATGGGATCCGTCTGCCGGGAAAAAGAAAGAAAGAGGAAAAAAAGAAAGTGCTCACTGAGAGCGTTTGGCCTTTTTATTCATTTCAGCCAATCGCTCAAGCAATCAAAATCAGCAAATCGTGAGCTGGGAGTCGGAAAGATTCACGTTCACTACAAAGGAATCATCTCGAGATCGACACCATATCAAAATCCCGATGCCTTCGAGAGCCACAAATAATAATAATAATAATAATAAAGCAAGGCATTGGACAAAAGTGCTGCTTTTCGTTGATAGATTGTCAACGCAGCCCAAGTGTTAGCACATTAGCACGTTAGCGCCACTCTACCTGCTCTTGATAATGGAACTCGTTATCTTCAATCTTCTGAATTTCCTCGTAGATCCTGAAGGGCAAACGACATTGCTGTCACCGCGCGTGCGTGCGTGCGTGCGTGCGTGCGTGCGTGCGTGCGTGCGTGTTTCCCAGCAGACCTCTGCTGAGGGCCCAACGTCTGCAGCATCTTCAGGTACTGGAACACCAAGTGGACCACCTGACCACACGACAGACAACATTCAAGATGGACTTGAATTGATGATCCATCATTGAGATATTGGCAGAAAAGTTTTGAGATCAGCTATTGGGAGAATATTCAGGCTGAAATTCAGCAAATTGATTGATTATGCAACATACTTTCATTAGCAATTCATTTGGAAATGGAGCATTTGTCGATGAATCGCTATATCGTCTATATTATTGATTTGGAGTGCCTTCAAACTGGAATCAAGCATGATCCGACATTGACCTGGTAGAAGTTTCGGAAGCCCCGGTCGGTGAGCGTGATGGAGATGGAGAAGATGGAGTAGGTGGTGTTCTGGTCGAAGCCCGTCTCGCTGTTCCCCCCGAAGAGCGCCAGCGCCCAGCACCTGAACACACGCGGAGGTCAGCGGCGGACGGACGGAGGGACGGACGGAGGGAGGGACGGACGGACGGATGGAGGGAGGGACGGACGGACGGACGGAGGGGCGGACGGAGGGACGGACGGACGGACGGACGGAGGGAGGGAGGGAGGGACGGACGGACGGAGGGACGGACGGAGGGAGGGACGGACGGACGGACGGAGGGGCGGAGGGACGGACGGAGGGAGGGACGGACGGACGGACGGAGGGGCGGACGGACGGACGGAGGGGCGGACGGACGGACGGAGGGACGGACAGACGGAGGGAGGGACGGACGGAGGGACGGACGGAGGGGCGGACGGAGGGACGGACGGAGGGACGGACGGAGGGGCGGACGGACGGACGGACGGAGGGACGGACGGAGGGGCGGACGGAGGGACGGACGGAGGGACGGACGGAGGGACGGACGGACAGAGGGAGGGAGGGACGGACGGACGGAGGGACGGACGGAGGGATGGAGGGATGGACGGACGGAGGGACGGACGGAGGGATGGACGGACGGACGGACGGACGGAGGGACGGACGGAGGGAGGGCCTCACTTCTTGCGCAGCACAGACAAGATGCTGCCGCTGCCCTCGTGCCCGATCAGCCAGGAGATGTAGTGGAGGGGCTTCACTCTGACGCAAGCACATGACAAAACATCACATGACATCACACGTCTTCAGTTGGCCTTCACTCGCCATCCGCGGTCACGCCTGCCTCCAAAGTCACCTGTAGTGCTCGCCCTGGGGCGGCAGCGCCCAGCTGATGGTCAGAGCGTGCACCTTCCTCACGGGCACCACTGCAACATGCGCGACACACACAATAAGTTGCATTCGTGCCACTGTTTGGGATTCGTTCAACACGGCAAAATCTGTCACTCCGGCAGTTGTGTATCGTGTAGTCATATTAAAAAGTGGCCATTCGTGGTTTTATGAATGGACATCGGGTTATGAAGAGGAATATCCATGCGATATTAACGATATATTAACGACAGGGACGAGCGCTTGCGTCACCTCGGTAGACTTTGTTGAAGGCCGGCGTGTCGAACGGCCTCAGCAGATGGGAGAAGTCCACCGGCGGTTCAGCACTGAAACAAACGGTCAGAGCGGGCGCCATCTTGCCTCCGTTCATCGTGGTGATGATGATGATGATGATGATGATGTCTTACTTGTTTGGGATGTGGATGAAGATCTCTCGGACCCACTCCTCCAGAGTGTCCAAAGTCTCTGATCGACAAAAAAGAAAAGGAAGGAAAAAAGGAGGAGAAGCATATCCAAAAGCTGCCGTTTGCACCGTTGTAGGCGTGTGCAGGCGGCGGCGCACCAACCTTTGGACTGCACGGCGAGCGTCATGTAGTGAGCCGAGTAAAAGCGCGTCCAGAATTGTCGCAGGCGTTCGTACGTGTTGATGCCTCGCTCTCTTGGCTCCTCTTTCAGCGTCTGAGCGTTTCCTGTTGCCGCCACACACGGGACAAAAAAAAAAAAAAAAACCAGCGTCACTATCAGACAAGACGGACGAGTGCCTTCATTTTGAAGCTCGTTCCCCACCCCAGCAGAACTTGCTCATGGGATGTCCCGGCACGGCCAGGCTGCCAAACAGCATCTCCTTGCGATGCGAGTCGGCAGGCCTCGCCAGCTGGTACTCTGCAAACGGAGAAAAAGAATCGCAAAGGCCATCGAGGACACGCCCCCGCCGGCCGGCGCCCCCGCCCGGTTAAGTCTTACCGCTGTCGACCGCCTCCACCTCTCGGCCCACCGCGTCCTCGATCATCAGCGGACAGATGAAGAACTGGGCCCACCTGAAAGACGCACGCCAATCAGTCCAGTCCGCCCACACGCTCATTAACCAGCTAACTTGTGCACCAATCCATTTGCAAACTAACTCGCCATCTGACAAACTCATAAATGAACTCGCACACTAACCAAGTAAACTTGCAACAAACTAGCAAAGTCGTTTGTGTTGCTTTCTAACTCGAAAACTCAAACTAATTCATTTGTCAAACGAACTAACTCACTAAAAAACTTACTAACAAAACACTTTCATTTGTGAATGAACAAATTCACAACCTAACAAACTAGTCTTGAAAAAGTCATTCTTTCCCAAACAAGTAAGACATCGTCATCATCATCAACACAAGGCAACTCATTAAGTCGTGAACAATTGCATTGGCTAACTAACTAACTTACTAACTACCTTACAAATAAACTCATGATCATATCATTCCTTTGAATTTTATTCACTAACAAACTTGCAAACTAACAAACAATTTGTAAATGAGCAAACTCTGAAACGAATGCACTAACTCACAAACTACCCCACAAAGCAACTTCAAAACTAACTAACTCACAAACTAGCAGACTTACTAACATATTTACAAAGTAACTCAGGAACTAAACAATTTGCAAACTAACAAACTCGCAATCAAATTCACTTCAGTGGACTCACTTGTAAATTAACAAATGAGCTCACTCACAAACTACCCGAATGGGAATGGACTAACTCACCCAAACTCAAACTAATTAAAAAAAATAATTCTCAAACTCGGCATCAAACTAACTCAAGAACTAATGAATTTGCAAACTCACCAACGAACACGAACTCCCTCGCACACTAACCCACAAACTAACTTGTGAATAATCAAACTCATCATCAAACTACCGACCTAACCAACTGATCAAGTTCATTTACAAACAACCTCCCAGACTAACTTGCAAACTAAGAAATGGACTCAAAAACAAACTGACAAAAGTCAGTGCGAAACAAAGGCAGGAACTTCGCGAACTGACTCGCCAACTAACTGACTAAAAAAATGCATTAACGTGAACTAGCTTGCAAAGTAACTCGCAACAAAGTCGCCGGGTCGGCAATCAGCCCCGCCATTGGCAAGTCATGTGACAAAGGAATGACGTGATGATGCAATGAAGTGTCCAGATGTGCGATGCGGTCTGACGCCGACCTGTCCAGAGCCTCCCTGAAGTGTTTCTTCTGCACGTCGAACTGGAAGACGGTCCTCTCGCAGTCGGTGGAGGCGTTGTCGTTGCCGCCGTGCTTCTTGAGGAAGGCGTCCAAGCCGTTCTCCGCCGGGTACTTTTGGCTTCCCATGAACACCACTGAGCCGGCCGGTCGTTGCCGTGACAACAGGACACGTTTTCACTCGGTCGTGTCAAATGGCAAGCCGGCCTTTTCCGCAACATGAGCGTTTCAATGCTAACGACGCTAACGGTCAAATCGGCCATTTGGAGCCGATAAAATGATCGGAGGCGCTTCTAAATCGGGCTTCCCAAATCCTGCTCCTGGAGGCCCGGAGTCCTGCCGGTTTGCCCGTGTTTCCGTCCTCCAACACACCTGATTCTGAAGATCAGGATGGTTATTTCAATCTTGTGGCTTGGAGGACACAAACGTTGGCCCTCCAGGAGCAGGATTGGGCAAGTCCAATTTAGAAGCGCCTCCGATCATTTCATCCGCTCCAGATGCCTCATTGCTGAGCCAGATTGATCAAATGTTTGAAATGTTGTTAATGGGAACCCCAACGAGCAGTGCCACAAACGGAACAGAATTGTTTTTCTTCACAACGGCCAAATGTTGTCGGTGACCAGAAACAGGACTCACTGTGCTCCAGGAAGTGGGCCAGGCCGGGGAGATCGTCGGGATCGCTGAAGCTGCCGACGTTGATGCACAGGGCGGCTGCGGCCTGCACGCACGCACGCACGCACGCACACACGCACACACAAATCGGGGAATGTCCGCATCAGCTCGAGTATTGGAGAAAAAGGCTCAAATCTAGAGGCCAACATCATTTAACTAAGTAGTCAAACATAATCAAACTGAGGCAAAAAAAAAAATCATCAAACTTTATATATATATAAAATTGCATTGCATTCATATATTATATATATTGCATTCACTTGAAAAAAAAACCCTGCTGTTCCAACTAATCTTTGTTTTTTGTTTTCTTTCTGTTTTTCAGGGGTTTTTTCGGTTATACTGAGTATTTTTTTCTGTTTAGTTTCTGAATAATTCCCGTTTTTCTGTAATTTTTCCGTGTTTTATAAAATATTTTTTTCCCGTTTTTCTGAGTAATTTTTCCGTGTTTTATAATACACTTTTGTAATAAAGCATGATATCTGGTAACATTTAATTGCAGGTTGTTGTTTTTCTTAAACACTATTGTTTGTACTGAATATGCCACTTGCCGATAAAAAAACACTTTGAACAAACTTGCTTGAATGTAAATGTAAAATTGACGAAGTGTGCTCCCGAACGATTACAGCAATTTCCGGACTACAAGCGGCGCTAGCTACATTTGGGCAATACTGGAGTTTGTTCCGCATATAAGCCGCACCCGACTGTAAGCCGCAGGTGTTTTAATGTTACCGCACCGGGTTCAAGCTACTTTCTTTTCCATAATGAGGACGCAAATTGTCTGGCTCTCGTTCGGTCTCTCCGACTGTTTTTGGGCTCACTTGGTTTGTTTTTGCTCTGCCTGACGCTCTTGCGCTTCCTTTATAGTGCGCCCCCTTGTGATCTGACGGATAAGCCGCACCTTTGTATTAGCCGCAAGTGAAACAAGTAGCGGCTTGTAGTCCAGGAATGACTGTAGTCGAATGCAAAGCGCTTGGAGGGCCTTTGGAAATCAAGAAGCATCCGACAGCATACCTGCTTTTCGCTGCTCTTCTTCTTCTTGGCTGCGTTGTCCTCGTCCAGCTCTTCAAAGTCGCTGTCCTGCTCTTCATCTTCATCATCCTCGTCGTCCTCCTCCGAGCCCTCGCCTGAATCCGCCTCGTCGTCTTCGCCGCCGCCGTCGTCGTCGTCGTCCCGCTCCGGTTCGGCGTCCCCGCCTTCGGTCTTGCCGTCGGTGGCGCTCAAGTCGGAGATGAGCAGCGCTCTGAGGCCGTTGCTCAGCTGGATGAATCTGAAGCAAAGGAGAATCGTGCCAAGGTTCAACCGACTTGCCTCCTGCGTCTCACATTTGGAAGTGGCCGCCGTCAGAAAAGCTCCTCAGCCCAAAATAGTTCATAGCTAAACACACGAGCGGCGTTGCTTCACAGCCAAGCGCCATTTATCATGGCGGAACATTCCAGACTGAGAAAAGTTCAAACCCGAAATATAGAGACCACCATAGAGGTCCCGTGTGCACTTAATACTTTGAAATGGGTTCGTTTAAAACACACTTTCAAATATTCAAACGTACTTTTTCAAGTATACTTTAAAGTCAGAATTCTGAGAACGTGAGAATCCTGCCAACCACTTCCTTCTTCTTCTGTAACCGACATCATTGTCATGACATTCTAAGAAAAAGTGCCAAGTGGGCGCTGCCGGGCATGTCTTCAAATGTTCAAGGAAAACGTCAACAAAGACATCAACTTTTGTAAAATGTCAGTACAACTGAAATGTTAATCATGGTGGCCATGTTGCTACTTTGAGGTTTCTTCCCGTCGAGCTCGTTGCTTCCCGGCATGTTGAGACAAAATTTGGTACGACAGCGAAGCAAGTGGAACTTCAGACGTGCCCGCGTGCTGTAAAAACAATCACGAGCTATTACAAATAGCAATGTTGCTAATGATCAACGGCGATAAAGCGGAGGTTCGCTATTAATAGTCAGAGAAAAAGTGTTTGTTTGTGCCAGTGGGCGCGCAATCAGAATAGTACAAATGAAAACCTGAGCCCACCGGTATTTCTTGGGGTCGCTGGGTGACTTGATGATCTCGGGGTCCCCCTGCTCCTCGCCGGCATCCTGCGCGGGCGGCGGCGGTTCGCCCTGGTCCGGAGCGCACGCCTGACCCGAAACGTTGCCAGCGCTGACGGACTTGTTGGTCTGAGGCATGACGACGACGCTGGCGACACAACAAGCAGCTTTAGCGACATCAACCTTCTTCTTCACTTTTGGTGGAGAGCAGTCAAGGTCAGCAAGACCTGTTGTGCCTAAACGCCATTAAAAAGCACTGAGCTACATTTCAAACTTCAATTGTAGCACATTTGTTGCCCCAAAACAGTCTATTGCTTTGGATTGGCTACACTGCTTCCAGTTTGGGGATGTTGGAGTTTTCTGTCCAATCAGATTTCAGCCCGTATGTGTCGCCATGACAGTCGAACCTGATCAGTAGCGCTGCTGCTGATCGCAATTATACAAACCATCAAAACGAGACAAAAACGCACAATCGCAGCACATTACCTGAAGCCTTTCACCGTCATCAATATTGCTGTAATTAAATGACAACAACATGAGAGAAAAATCAATCCATTTCAACATTGATGCTGATTATTAAAAGGATTAATGGGCACATCGTTGGTCAGAGATTCAGGCTGGGAGTTTTGAAAGTGAGGTTCCATTCAAATTTGGCCTGCAGCCTCCGGGTGTGTTTTGTTAGTCAAGTTTTGCTCTGAGCAAGCAATCAGAAGCTGGACAAAACGTGGACCTCATCAAGAGCCAGCGTTCTGCCCCCGAGAGCGTGAATTTCAAACGTGATTGCTTCATCGACAAACCTCCATTTGCAATTTTGAAAAATACTTCGCGTCATCTTGGCTCTGGCAGATTAGGTCACCATGGCAACAAATACACCGTGAAATCTGATTGGACAAGAAAAGAAAAGAAACTAACCTCTATATTCGAACTGGGAGCAAAGGAACCAAAATAAACGAAAAGACGGTTGGAAATCAAATTTAATGGGATAAATATAAACCGTGAGGTGGTAAATGAAATGGAGTTGAGTTGTTGGTGATAGCGTTGGAGAAGAGCTGACCGGCCACCTCTGGGTGTTGTTACACTATCTCAAGTTAGGCACACTGCATTGAATAATTGCTCGATGGCGACATAAGCAAAACACGGCAACAATTTGAGCTCTTTGAAAACAGGAAGAGCCGTCTTGAAATCTAGCGGCAAGTGTTAGCATCCAGCCACTAATCCGGCTAATTAAACTCGTCTTGCGGCTTCTGCGCTTCACCAGGCCGGCAGGGCGCCAGGCCGTTAGCCATTAGCACATACTCCGGAACACGACACAGTGACGGTCGAACGGGACGAAAAGACAACATCGCTTTGACGGCCACTTACTGACGATTGTTTCAGCTTTAGCAGAGTTAGCACAAGTGGCGAGTCGGCGACTTCCAGGCAGCGACGAATCTCATTGGTCGGACGAAACAAAGCCCGCGATTGGCTGACAGCAAAACTCGTCACGCGCAACGCGGCACGTGATTGGACACGATCATGGCGTCATTCCGTCTTTCTTCTTCGTCTTTCTTCTTCTTCTACTTTTTGACAAGCGTTATTAACAGGCATTTTTGTTGCTCGATTTAGTAACTTTTCCGATTTGTTTCCAACAACAAATGGAGCAACTTCTATTAAAAACAGCATGATTTAAAAACGTAATCTTCATTGACGGATTTCACATCATTTGTTTGTATTTGTATCGATATATTGTTTTATTTCTCAATTGACAACAATACCAAAAAAGAACAAAAGGGCAATATAGTCAATAAAACATCAAATCATACCAAAGAGCAGCCGGGGAAATTTGTTTTGGCAATTACATATGGTACTCACTACTCAGATTGGTATTATTTTCAAACATTTAAAAAGAAGTTTCGAATGACTACGTTTGGATTCATTTGTAATGATCATTTTTTCTAAACATGAAGTTCCGCAAGAATTACATTTCAAATCTCTTGTTCTAATGCCACGACACAAATGTTAATATTCGGTGTAATCTTGCAATGACATCATCGCTTCAACGCAACATCATTCAGCAACTCGCTGAAAATGATGACGTCATTTGCATTTTTCGGAGTTGCTCCAACTTCACCGGCGAATCCTTATGGTTGAAGGTTGCTGTTTGTTTTTTTCTTGAATTATTATGATACTGAATTGCATCTATAGTCATACAAACATTGACAATAGTTTCATGTACAATCACTTTGTGCTTGTAGTGTAAGACAACGAGTTCACATAAAGTCTCTATAGAATCTGTCAACATCAAAAATAATTCCACACTTTCTAACTTCTAAATCGCATTTACAAAGTTACGAGCAGATCATCAACGAGGTCATCGTCAATGCAGGCGGTGGGCGGTACACGCAAAAGTGGACGCTTTACGGACATTTGGCACTTCTTGTCTTGCCGCTGACAAAAAAGCACATTTTCCTTCCTTTCCGCCATTTGCGCGACATTCTTTGATGACAATATGGAAACGTCACATTTTGGTCCAAGTCACTGTACGCAAACACAAAAGCACTCACAACACCAAATATCAGGATCTCGAGTCGTCACCGATACCAGATACCGATATCACTGTTACATAAAATCATTGGGAAAAAAACAAATTGACGTATTACAATTGAGTATTTTTTTCTTCTTCTTCAAATTGCATTTTATTCATATTCTTCTCATTTCTAATTCCCGATTGTGAAACGGCCACCAGTGGGCGGCCGATGCTAGTATCGGCCGCCGTCACGGCTACGATACCTTAAAATAAAGCTGGTATCGGCACGATACGATACCTGGTATCGGTACTCGCTCATCCCCAGTCCTAAGTAAAGATTGTTCTCGAATGTAAAGAAGTGATCGTGTCGTTGCTCAAGATTGTGCCGTGAAACAGCGCATCAAGCGGACAAATGATTCTTTGCGTGTTTACACAAGATGTCAATGTGTTGTGCCTTGGGGGAGGTCCACAGTGACAGCACGTCAACTAGCGTCAGCGCGCTAACTCTGTGTCGTCCGATTAGCGTGTTAGCATCACAGACTTAGATCTAAGAAAGGACTAACAATGCTATGTACTAGCGACAAATGAAGCCACCGGCGGCCATATTACGTTGCCATTTGCCAAGCATGCCGAACTTGAATCCATTGATTTTCTCCGCGCCGTTAATTGTAGCGATTTAGCATGGAACCGTTTTTTCAGCATTTCACTTTTCCGTTTTTTTTGGACCACGGCTAAAATGGCTGCCAGTGACGTACTTGAGCGCCTTGGTTTGCATTATCTGGCACAAATGCCGTGTGCAGTAAGCTAGCTAGCTAGCAGCTATTCTTACACCACAAAACTGCTTCTTGCATTAGGATAGTCTGTTTAGAGCGCCTCATTGTTTGCCATGAGTGTACACGGGTCACACAAAGAAAGACGGAAGAGCGAGGGGGGGGGGGTCTTTAAAAAAAAAAGTCTGATGGACAGCCAGCATGCAGACGGGGGCTGGCGTTGCTGTTTTAGAGCGCCTCGTTGTCACGGTATGGAAAATCCCCTCGATGATCCCGTCGCAGCCACTGAAAGCTTCGAGGCGGATATATTTTGGCGAAGATGCTGGACCAAGAAGCATCCATTTTGTCCAGCTGCTGTTGACAGTTGAGTGGAGAGTACGTTTTGATTTGTCACCATTTTTAAGGCTCATTTTATCGACGCGGCCATTTCTTAATCATTCAAATTTGGCAAGGTTGTTAACAACACTCATTTTGATTTCCCCTTAACATGAGCTTTAAGCGGTAAAAGGAGACGTAAAGTCAAACTGGAAAAAAAAAAAAAACACTATATTGCGACATGGTGTTTTTTTCTGGACGGGTCCCGAACGTACCTTCTGCCATAAACGGGGTTTGACTGGAAACTTTTTGTTTGATGCGATTTTCCAAGTCAAACGTGTGCTTTGGGAAAAGCCGGCCTGGCGTGATTGACAGCTGACAGGCGGAACGTGACGGGACGGACGTGGCTTGCTTTTTGGGGGGGGGCGTGGCGGGGCGGGGGCGTGGCGGGGGCGTGGCGGGGGCGGTTCGGGGCCAGCCGGTCGGCCTATCAACAGCACTTTTGAGGGAGCTGGCCGGCCGGTTTGTCGCTCAGTCTGGCGGTCTTGGTCCCGGGCGCGGCCGGCGCCTCCACGTCCACGCGCTCCGACATCTTGACGCAGATGACGTCCACCAGCCGCTCGAACACCTGCCGCACGTTGACGTTCTCCTTGGCGCTCGCCTCGTAGTACTCGAACCCTGAAGCACAACAAAAACCATCACGGCGTGACGCGACGCGAGCCGTCCACGGGGGAATTTCCTCAAGGGGGCGCTGCTGAGTGAGGGTTCAGGAGGGGCACGTTGGCCCCGCTTTCAAAACGAGGTGAATCCAAAACAGGGCGGGGTTTATTCTCCTGGTCGTTTGCGTTCTTCTTCCCACTTGACAAACAGAACATTTCAATAGCAAACAGCAAGAAGTCAAAACTCAGATCATGTGATTCAAATAACAACAAGCACTTATTTGCCTTTTCCTACAAAATAAAATGACTTTGTGATTGGAAAATTGTTGATTCTTTTCATAAAAACGGAAGCATTGATGGATTGTGGGACTTCAGATGAAATCTTATCCATGCATCCATTTTCCAAACCACTTAACCTGAAATAAACAAACATTTGAAATGTTTGTTTAAAATTGTTGATTTCCCCCCAAAAAATGGTTGATTTCAAAGAAATCAATTCAGCAATTATTGAATGAGATAAATGCATTAAAAAAGGAATTGACTCTTGAATAAATATTTGGATTTTTCACCAGTTTCAGGAAAATAATTGTTTCCACAAATCCAACAAATAAAAATCTTTATTTGAGTAAAAAAATAAGAACTAATAATTCTAATTAAATTGTATAATTAATGAAGCAAATATTGAATAAAATAATAGCAGGTTAAATGTATATATGAAACTGTTTGTTAGGCTTTTTTTTTTTTTAAATGGCCCCCGGGCCTTACTTTGAGCAGCTTATGTAAACAAAGCTCTTGTGACACGTGACGTTGGTTGCCTTTTTTTCCTTCCTCTTTGAACTTGCTCACCGAGTTGGTCTGCCAGATGTTTTCCTCTGTCGGGCGCGACCACCCGCTCCTCGTCCATGTCGCACTTGTTGCCCACCATGATGACCTGCGCGTTGTCCCACGAGTACGTCTTGATCTGCGTGGCCCTGACGCAGCGAAAACGCACAATCAGCCCCGAGAAGCGCGCGGGGGGGAGGCGGCCATCGGGGCCGCAATTCTTTCGGAGTTTTCATTGCAGTTACTTTTGGGGGTGTGGCTTGATGTTTTTAAAATTCTCTTCAATTTCATTTCTGTTGAGAAAATGTGTATATTACAAATCTCAATTCTTTCAAAGCTTCATTTTAGTTGCGATTTCCGTACGAGCTTGACTAAAACTCGTCCATGTGTTACATGACTTGTGAGTGCGCGAGAGTGGCGGCCATGTTCCGTGGCACGAGTCGCGGCAAGGCAGTTGCTACCTACCAGTCCTGCACAGCGTTGAAGGACTCCTCGTTGGTGATGTCATACATGAGGATGAAGCCCATGGCGCCCCGGTAGTAGGCCGTGGTGATGGTGCGGTAGCGCTCCTGGCCCGCCGTGTCCTGCGCGCACACGTCATACGTCATCGTCACGTTGACGCGCGGGCCGCTGCGGTCTCCCTCAACGCGACATTTGACGACGCGTCGTTAGCGGCCGATCGATGAGCTCGCAGCCGCATGCTAAAAGCCGCTTCCCGCGGTGCACCATGGGACGTGCAGTCTTCTTTCTGGCAGCCAACAAATCTATCCATCCATCAAATATCACGTACAACATCACGGCGGCGAGGGTTCCTCGCGTGCCGCCGCTGCTTTGGCAACATCAGCACGAGACAAATTGACCAACATTGAAACGATATCGACACGATCGAGGCGACCGACGTCACAATATTGACCATTACGTTATCAGCGTTTCCGATACCATTGCGACCTTAGCACGCGTTAGCACACGTTAGCACACGTTAGCACACGTTAGCAATTAGCTGGCGCGATGGCCCGTGTTGACGTACCCAAATCTGCAACTTGATCCTCTTGTCGTTGCGGTACACGGTCTTGACCTTGAAGTCGATGCCGACGGTGCTGACGAAGGAGTTGCTGAAGGAGTCGTCGGCGTATCGGAACAGGAAGGAGGTTTTTCCCACGCTGCTGTTGCCGATGATCAGCAGCTTGAACATGTAGTCGAAGTTCTGGTCCGAGCCGTCCCGCTGGCCGTAGCGCTGGTCCGCTTTCGCCATCTGTACGCAAACGGCAACTTGTTTACACGCGTCAGCGCCGGCGTCAGCGCCGGTGGTCAACTCCAAGTCCAGAAAGTCACAAATGCGGCCCGGTTTTGGCTTTAGCCACAGTTTAGCGTCCACCTCACGTCTCGCTTGCTGTACCGGAACCGCTTGAGTGGAAACGCAACTGTGGCAGGCTTTTCCCTTTCTGGACTTCCCGTACTTTGGGTTTGGTCTTTCAATTTAGCGGCTAACGGCTAACGGCTAATTGCGTTTGCTCAACTCGCTCGACTGATGACATTTCCGACAATCATCGCGTTAACGTGTGTGGATTTGTGTTATGTACAAATTTAGGTCTGAATTTGTGTTTGTGAATGCGTGCGCAGATACAAGTGTGCGCGAATGTACAGTATGCGCGCGTCCGTGTAGTTTGATGTGTGTGAGCGTGTGTGAATGCGTGTTTATGGGCTGGACTGCCGCAAAAAAAACAAAAAACAAAATCGGCCTGGCATTTTGACTTCGGCCTCGTTTAACATGTAGTTCTGCCGCTGATGTTTACGGATGATGTTTCCGTTTGCTATCTGCTGCATATTCGGAATGGATTAATGGACCGGTCCTTCTGGAATGTGGGCCGGTCTCTTGGGGTAAAATGGAGGGAAATAATCATTAAAAAGCACTGCATCGGCCCCAAAAAGAGGCCGGCCCATCGGGCATCTGCCCTGCACGCCAGAGTGTGCGTCCATGTGACTGCGTGTGCATTTGTGTGTTTGCCTTGATGTGTGTGTGTGTGTGCGTGTGCGTCTCCATGGCAACTGAACACCTGCTGAGGCTCCTCCAAAAGACGCCAGAACGCGGATGACATCATCGCCTTACATGACAACAGCAACATACAACGCATGTAACATGTCCCATGACGACGAAGATGACGATGATGATGATGATGATGATGATGCTTATCAGCCTGCATCGGCGCGTGCACGTTTCCTTACCTCTGCTGGGTGGGCGGGTGTGGGGCTCGCGCGCGCGTGTCCGAGAAGGCGTTGGTCTGATTTTCCGTCACAGCAACAAGCAAAGTGCGCGCGGCTGCAGCGGCGACGTCGAAAGCCCGCGAAAAGGCGTCGGAGGACGGAAGCAGAAGATGAGAAATGGTGGCGCTCGCGCGTGTACGCGGATGCGGCGCGTGCGCGGACGCGAAGTGGGTGAACGTGCGCGGCCGGGTCGCGCGCACACACGCCCCGCCCCGACGGACGCCGTGCGCGCCCGCGCTCGCAGGTGCGCGCTCGCGTGTATGACTCATAGGTGTGTGCGTGTGAGGCGTGCGCGTGGCCGAGCAGCGGGGGCGTGCATGGGGACACGTGTCTAACATTATTGTCGATCCAAATGAATTGAAATCAACAATAATAGGTGACTTGCTGATATCACCTTTTCTGATATCGATCTCGCCACGCAGGTGTACCTAATCAAGCGGCCGATGTAAAAACAAACAGCGAGCAACAGCGCTCCCGTGTGGAGCACTAATGAACTGCACATATCACCGTTTTCAACGAGAACCAAAGAAAAAGAAAAAAGGGGGCAGAAAAAAATATATATAAGAAAAACAATGAAATAATAATGAAACAAACTATAATTATTGTTAATCAGTACTTTTTCATATATTTCTCCGAAGTCTTTAGAAGTTCGACCAAATTGCTGCTGCTGATGATTTATAGTCATAATAATAACAACACAAAGCGTCATATTGATGCCGCTCGTGCAATTGTTGACTTTTTTGGACTTGCTTGCAGAAAGTGAACACTTGTGTTGAGGCGTGCGTGCGTGCGTGCTGGTTCACGTGCGTGTGTTTGCTTGTCAAACAGCCCAAGAAAGAAAGAATTCATGGATTTATGATTGTGGCGCACTTCCACATGACCGTCGAGAGCGCGCACGCGCGCGCGCACGCGTCGACTTGTGGTGTTGTTCAGTCCAGTCGTCAAAGTGTCGCCTGTTTCCTCCTTGACAAGCTTCAGAAACATTCAAAAAATGTCAGCAACAATCGAGAATCTTCAAGAACCATAAAAAAACAAGCAAACAAAAACATACATTACATACTGTCGTCCAGGGGTGCCCAAGTCCAGGCCTCGAGAGCCCCATCCGGCCTGTTTTCCACCTTTGCCTGGTTCAGCGCAACCTAACGATCGGCTCATCAGCAAGCGTTGCAGAAGCCCGATAACGAGCCTGATCATCAATCAGGTGTGTTAGCGGAGAGAAACGCAGGAAAGGGGCCGGCTCCAGGACCCAACTGGGGCACCCCTGCTGTGGTGTATACTTAGAAGGCACTCGCTAAGGTGACATTTATTTCTAAAGTCCCAAAGCTCATGTGGCTGGATAGCCTAGAGGTTAAAGGTCGCTATGTTGAGTGGCAACGTTGTCAATTCGTCACTCGTAATAGCGAACTTAAATAAATTATCAAGTGTACTAAAATGGCAACTTCCAGCAACTTTTGTGAATTTGTCTTTTCAACCCAGTGACAAAAAGTGAAACGTCTGAACGTTAGTTTGGTTTCCGACTCGACAGCAACTGCAACGATGTCATCGGGCCATTTTTGTTCCGGTGGATCTGGCGAGGAAGAACAACCGCCCTCAACGGATCCCGTGACGGAGCAGAACTGAGCGCCGCCTGTCTTCTCGGCACCTCGGGACACATGAAGGGCGGGGGGGGGGGGGGGGATGCATGATAAAGGACAAGCAGCAAGACGCGCACACAAACAAGCGGCCTTGGCGGAGACCCGGTCGGCGGCAATGGACGAGCTGAGCCCAAAAGAACGAGAACTTCTGAAGATCCGGCGGGACAGCGACACCAAGGCGGCGCAGCTGCTCAAGATGGAGAAGCTCATGCAGCAGACCAAAGACCTGATGGACAAGCGCAGCGAGCCCGACAAGGTCCAGGAAAACATGGGTGCGTCCTCTCTCTCTTCTCTCTCACGCTTTGAGACCTCCGCCAAGGCTGAACCTCCCTAAACCAGCAGGCAGGCTGACATCTGGGTTTGCAAAATGCAGCAAAGGAACGAGTGGTCGTTGCTTGGTAGAGGTAACACCTGAATGGAATGTCAGTCATGCTGTGAAAACAAACAGTCCTTTCCTTGGTGGAGGTCACAAACGAAAGGAGCGTCGATAGTGTTGTCGTATAAAGTAGCGAAAGGTGCCTTCCTGTATTGGTCCTTGGTGGAGGTCATGCTTGAATGTGTGAGCATAGAAAGCGGGATTTCCTTGGTGGAGGTCATGCTTGAACAAGTGGCTTTTTTCCTGGTGGAGGTCATGCCGTGTTGGTGTATAAAACAAACAAAACAAAAACAACAGCAAGTTCCTTGGCTGAGGTAACACATGAACGCAGTGTTGCTTAAACAAACAAACAGCAACTTTCTTGGTGGAGGTCATGGTCAAATGCAGCGCTGTTGTGTGAACAAACAAAGAAACGGTGACTTCCTTGGTGGAAGTAACGCACGAATGTCGTTTTGATTGTGTGCGTAAAGTAACAAATAGTATCTTCCTTGGTGGAGGTAATGTTATGTATGACTGCAGTGTTGATGTATAACACACACACAGAAAGGTAAGAAGAATGGAAGTTCCCTGGTGGAGGTCATGCTTGAATGCAGTGTTGGCGTATGAACAAATAGTGAGTTCTTTGTTGCAGATAACATGAATGGATGACGAGCGCCTTGGCGGAGGTCACACACAAATGTAATGCAGCATTGTGCAACTGAAGAACGCTTTCCTTGGCGGAGGTCAGGTGCGAGTTGAACGTTTGTGTGTGTGTGCGCGCAGTGGAGGACCTGGAGGAGAAGGTGCGCTCGAGCCGGCGCCACCGGCGGAATTCTCTGCATCACACGCAGATGCTGGAGAGTCAAATGAAGACGGTGAAGGGCGAGCTGGAGGGCACCTTGGACCACCTCCAGGAACTGCGCAACGTCCTGCGCCGCTCGCAGCAGAAAGCCGAGGAGCGCAAAGTCGCCATGGAGAAGCTGGCCGCCGGACTCAGGTGAACGGGACCCGCGACCCGCGACCCGCGACTCCACCGCAAGACACCGGATTGAAACAGTCTCCACGAAACGACGTCATACTTGAATCCAACGCAATAGTGCGCTTAGACGAGACTGGAGTACACGAGACGGGACCGAGTTGGAACCCATTAAGGCCCGAGCGCCCATGCCTGTAAAACCTTTGCCCCAAAATGCCCCAAAATGCCCGAAAACCGGAAGTTCTGCTGGAAATTCAACAATATTCAAAAGAATTGACATCTGAGCTCCTGAAGCCTCGTTCCAAAAACATTTCACAGTTCACACAAGTTTATTATTATGAACCTTCAATGTAGATATTCATGTTTTGTTTTGTTTTGAATGAACAAACAAATGTCGCACCTGCGGGTACATAACTGCAACTTTATTCACCTTCAACACTGGAGCGCAGTTGTAATAAGAATTATTCGTCCGCATTTTCAACATCCTCGTTGCCGACAAACATATTTCTTAACGATATGATTCGGATTCATTTATTTCATAACTCCCGCCAATCTGCGTCAACCACAAACGCTCGAATCCAATTCCAGGACTCGCCAAGAGGCCCGCGTCACCTTCGGGTGCGTCTTCGGACGCATTTCATCGGATAAGAAACCAAGAATTGGTGAACAACACAACACGGCGCCATCTTGGCTCTCCCGGCTTTAAAGGGAGAAGCGAAGTCGCGCGGTCACGCGGTCGCGCGGTCGCGCCGGGTTCAACGGTAGAAGCGCGGTCGCGCGCCCCGGTCTTAATGGGTTCAACTCGTTTTGGAGACCGTTTGGTCAAGTCTCGGTTACATTTCACTCCGATGTAATAAGATTTGATGATCGCGGTTCGACCTGAGCTCGATTCGACGACACGATATTTGTGTCAAGTCGACAAGATTAGACGAGAACATGCTAAGCAACATTTGACTAACACAATTGCTTGAAATTAAAACAAAGACAAAAACTTGTTCCCACGTGCCGTTTTTGTTGACATTGTTCACGTTTATTAGCATGTTGGATGACGCTGCTCGGCTGTTAGCCTGTTAGCTGCTAAGGCTAGCATTGGCTCAGCGACGGCAAACAAAATGCTCGTTGCGGTGGCTAACGCTGTTTGTTCACTAGCAAGTGGCTAACGCCGCACATGAAGCAGCTTGTTCCGCTAAACAAAACTGAGTCAATTACCATCAATTGTTGAGTTTACATTTGGTGTCGCCCGACACAGAAAACGAGGTCAAAATAAAGAACAAAACAAAGAAATGCAGCCACGATCAAGCGGGAAAATGCACGACCGATTTTGCCTGACGAAAGTATGTACCCCCATTTTGTTACATTACAATCTAACACACTGAATGATCGGATTAAACTATTATTTACATTTTAGACAACTAACCTGACAATTAGCTTGCGCGTTTGCTGGCCTGAGGGCGACTTTTCAGCGTGTTTTTGCTACTTTTTCTGGTTTCTCATGTTTGGTAAAAAGAAAAGAGGAAGAAGAGCAAAGTGCGAGCTATTTTGAGCGTGTGCGCCGGCAGCGTGTTCCGAGTGTCTCGAGGTTGCGGTAAGTCATCTGAAGCGTCTATTTGCGCTCATTCTAATCGTCTCAGCGAGTCGGAGCAGCCGCAGGGAAAAGGAAAAAGAAAAAAACAAAAGCTTCTGTATCTTTTCATCCAAAGTCACATGACGGCTGGCGAAGGCGACATCGAACATCGACACGATGTTCCCGCTTGGCACGATGTTGCCGTGTCCTCATTAGCATACAGGAAGGTAAGTCGGCAACCACCTGGACTGCGCCCAGCGTCTTTGCAACTTCATCCTTTACTGTAATTTTGGCTCAATTAGTGCATTTTGATAGCTTAGCAGTTAGCATGGCTAACGGCTTACTTTCTCCCCGTCTTCAGGGTCAGAGTTATTATTTTTTTTAAAGCATTTTTTAATTTTGCAAATCTGTACTTTGGACCGGCGGCCAAAACTGGCTGCAAGTGTGCCATCAAAGAAATAACAAACATTTTGGTAAAAGAATCCATTTACTCATTGGTATACGTTTCACACTGCTCATGTTAAAAAAGATATGCCGGCACATTTATTTGGAAGTCTTATATTGTAATAATTGCCCGAACCCGAAGCCAGCTGGGATAGGCTCCAGCACCCCGTGACCCTTGTGAGGCCTAAGCGGTTCCGAAAATGGATGCATGTTGTAATATTTCAAGCTGTGCATTCACTTTTGTCTTCAGAGCGCTAGCGCCCTCTAGTGACGGCTTAGTGACAAAACACCACCTTCACAATCTCAATCTGCAGGCAAGCGTGCGTGCGTGCGTGCGTGCGTGCGTGCGTGCGTGCAAATATGTATGTAATATGTAATCAAATATGCACTCATCGGCAGCTTGTCAAATGTGTTTGATTGCTGAGTGCAATTGTTGCTGCGGTGGGCTGGGGGCGGAGCCTGCGTTTGGTGAGGCGTTCGTTCCAATTACGGACAAGATGCGGCTGGCGTTCGGGCGCCGTCGTCATGACAACATTCCGCAACTTGATGAGTCCCCAAAAGTCATCAAGCGACATCGTCGTCTTCATCTTCATCATCTCGGTGGCGGATGGCCAGAGGAGCAGCGGGCGGGGCCACCGGTGGCGCGTTAGCGAGCGCGAGGCCACACCTGGCAAATGAAGGCGTGCTGCGTGTGGGCGTCGCAGCTGACGCTCGTCCACCGGGACGAGTTCTCCGCCAGCAAACAAGCCGGCGCCCACCAGGACGGCGGCGGTGAAGACGGCCACGCCCTTGGACGGCCTGACGCAAACGGACGACAAACAACTTAGCTTGCGGCCGTGCCAGTGCGTGTGCGTGCGCGTGCGTGCGCGCGTGTCCTTGGTATGTTTGAAACGCAAAAGTTGCCCGTTCTCAAAATAGATCACCATCAACATGACAAGATCACTCATCGACTGGCAGCCATTTCGACTGAAGCAACCCCCTTTGCTCCCGGCTGTTGGACTGGATTTGGACCGATTTTGCCAGGCTCACAGAATATTGTGTTCTATTGGAAGCGAGCGAAAGAAAGATTCGAGTCTCGTCTTTCAACAGGAAAAATGTTTACCCGTTTCCGTTTTGCCGCAATTAGCATGAGAAGTTTCATCATTTGGTTAAAAACTGTGGCCAAAAGAGCTTTTTGCAACGTGGCCCTGGTCGATCTCTTTTACGCTGCTGCCACCTGCTGGCCGTTTTTGTAATAACTACCATTGCTTCAAGCATTCTCTTCACACTAACCCCAGTTTGAGAAGCTAACCCTAATTTAAAATCTTACTTTGAATGGTTTGAATGTTTATGTTGTAATGTGGAAAAAACAAAAAAACAATCGAGGAAAAAGAAAAAGAAGCTAATTTGGTCCAATTCATCTGCTGGGTCCACTGAAAGGTCACTGGAGCAAATTTGTATCAAACCGGTCGCATGACTCCGTCGGCAAAAGTGACTTGGCAAAAAGTTTGCCCCCCCCCTTTTTTTTTTTGTACCTTGGTGCGTTGCCACCGTTTGGGTCGGAGCCATCCAAAATGGTTTCTTGCCGCCAAATCTCCAGAGCCAGCCCAGCTCTCGTCCGGACCGCACGCTCGGCAGGCTGCTGTTGGACCTGTCAATCATTCACGGCAGTTGTCAAGCATTGGCACGCGCTGGCTCGCTTACCTTGGCGTCACTCGGGTCGCGGACTCACAGGAAGGAGCAGGCGCGCTCGGCGCTGGCCCAGCTGCTGACGGACGAGCTGGCCAGGTAACAGCGCCCCCTGTGGCGAGTCCAACCCTCTTCGCAGTGGCCGCTCAGCGACCGCCCCGTCTGAACCACGCACGTCACAAACATGAAGAAAGAACTCAATGTTTCTCCTGAAAAATGTGGCGGACCTTCTTCGCCCCGCAAAAGTCAACTTTTCCAGAAATAATTCATTTGTTTTGTGGTATTTTGAGGGGAAAGTCGCTGGAATAAAAGTATTTATCCGAAACCAAATGCCATACATTTTCTAGAAAAAGTAGTATACTTCTGAAAAAGAAATTGTTTAAGAAAAAAAAAGGGATTTCATTTGTTTCGGGAAATTTTTCTAAAATAAGCTGTGAGGCAGACTTTTTTTTTCCTAGGAATTTTTTTTTTTTTAATATTTTGAGGGAAAAGTAATTTATTACAAAGTAGTACGTATACATTCGAGAGGAAAAGTTTTTTAAAAACTTTTTAAGAAAACGATAGTTTTGAAAAGGTCTATATTTCAAAGTCGTTGATTTTCCAGAAAGGTTTTGTGAGCTTTCTAGAAAACAAATTGTGCATTTCCCGATAAAGAGGTCATAAAAAGCATTTTGAAGAAAAAGTTTATTTTGCAGAAAGAAGGGAATTTTCCTTCAAGCGTTGTCTGTTTTCTAGAAAAAAATAAAAATTTTAATAAATATTTTCAGAAAAAAAGGAAATTAGCTTTTGTTAAAAGGTTACTTACCGAATAAAAAAATACGCATTTTCAAGAGAAACAAGATCAACAAAAAGAAAAATGTGCATTTTTGTAGAAAAAGTCAAGAATTGTGAAATTTAGTCGGATATTTTGAAGAAAGAGGGACGGACGGGACCACTCGAATAAAAGTGGTCTATTTTCTAGAAAAAGTACACATTGTATATATTTTGTACGAAAACTAGAAAAAGTTTGTGTCCTAATTGTGGAAGAACAAGTTGTTGCATTTTGTCCCCAACAATGAATTCTTCCATTTCAAGCCAGCAAATTTCCCAAACAAGACAAGCTCGCTAACATATTTCCGTGAAAAAAAAGGTCAACGCGTCGGACATTTTGGATTCAAGACGAATCAATAAATCCCAAAGTCAAAAAGCGAGCGGTCAATCGTACTTTGCGCTGGCGTGACTCCGCCTCCTTCTTCCTGCTTCCCGGGCGGCGCTCCTTGCTGGCGCCACCTGCTGGTGGTGCCAGCTCCTCCAAGCGCAGAGAAGTCAGACTGTGGAACTGAAGGAGGACGGTCAGGTTGTGTTCTGAATCTTCTCCTCATTCTGATTCTGGTCCTGCTTGGATTCTGGTTCTGAATTGGGTTCTGGTGTTTCTTTTCTGATTTCGATTCTTGTTTTATTCTGACTGCTGATGCGGTTCATGTTTTCAATTCTGCGCGTGGATGTGATTTTTGTTTTGATTCCGGATCTCATTTTTTGCCATTGTTCTGAATTTTGTTTTGTTTTCGAGTCATGTTGGTTCTCGTTGTGATGACTGTTGAGTCAAATCTGGTTGTGGATTTGATTGTGGTTCTGATCCTTGTCCTTTTCTGGATCTTGTCATGGTCTTTATTCTGGTTCAAAATCTTGTTCCATTCTGGTTTTTGTTTAGGTTCAGATTTTCATTTAGATTCTGCTGACGATTTTTGTTTGGCGTGTGAATCTGGTTCTTGTTCCTGGTCGAGCTAAGCCAAGGTTGGAGTCTGCGTTCAATCTCACCGTCCAGACTTTCTGGTCCGGTTTTGCTCCCGCTGACAGCACCTGAGCACATGGAAGACGTTTGAGTCAATCTTTCCGTCAAGATCTACATGTGGATTTTATATCGTGGACCCACTTCGTCATTCCCAATGCAGCTCTCCTTACCTGGAGTCCAGCGTTGCCGGCAATCCGGACGCCTTCCTCGAGAGCGAGTCCGGGATGCGGTTGGTCCTGCGGTTCTCCGTGGCCGCCGTCGTCCTCGAAGGGGCGCCGGTTGGGAACGTCGCCTCGGGGAGGGTGCGCGCTCTCCCACAAAAGCTCCGCCTCCACATCCAGGATGGTGTCGTCTTCTGCCGGAGGGGGCGTGGCAAGTGCTGGGGTGGGTGTGGAAAAGGGAGTAGGGGGAGGGGCCTTGGCAGTTTTCGCCACGCTCAAATCGCAACGTCCTGCTGGGAAGAGGTTTACATGAAGATCCAAATGTTTGCTGTCAACCTGTTGCTGCGCATCAGCAACAGGTTGATCCTCACTGCGAACAAAACGGCGGGTCTTGTTTAGCCTGAGGAACAGCAGCATGTTTGTCCTCAACGCAAGATGAGCAGGAATAGGAACACGCTGACGTTAACATTGAGGACGAACGTGTTGCTGTCGGACAGGCGCGGGAAGTGGATCTTCACACGAGGACAGGAACGCGTTGTCCTCGTGCGAGGACGGTTCTGTCACCTCCTCTGGGGTCGATGATCTCCACCTGGGCGGAGGTCGTCTGTCCCAGGACGGCGTTCTTCGGGTTCTTCAGAGCGACCGTGAAGTTCTCGTCGTTCTCCTCCAGGCCGTCGGCTCGCAGGTAGATGCTCCACGTTTTCCTGTCGACTCCTGCAAGGAAAAGCGGCCGGCGCCGACGGGTTCGCGGCGGATCACTAGCGATCAAAATTTGAGCGCGCCGACCAAACCAGCTCGAAAAGTGTCCTATCGCACACGACTCGTCCCCGGGCCAGAAGCGAGGGCTGCAATATGTCACGGGGTACCAACTAAAGTTCATAATCACTCCATGTTCTGCTCTCACCTGGATCAAACTGGATCAGTCCGGCTGTGCTGTGTGTGAAGTCCTGACCCACTTTGGCGGTCCCATCCCGGACCTGCAAGGAGACGCCAACGCGCAAATGCTCCCTGCCACTGTTTTTGGTGCAGCTCATACCTGGATGGCGACGTACGCCGGGTCGGCGCTTTTCCCGCGCCGTTGGATCTGGACCTGAAGCGTTCCCGCCGTCTCGCAGGTCCGAAAGCAGCTGGCCGACAATTCGATTCGGGACCAGGACAGCTCCAGCCTGCAATACGATGAAACGTAACCGTGACGTTCATGATCATCCAAATGATCCCAATCTCCACCTTGGGATTTTTGGGGGGGGGGGGGGGGGGGCTCCCCAGCGACGTCATTTCCTATCTCAATTTGACTTGGGTCGACATCCTGACCCAGATGAAAGGTTTAGAAATTCTGAACAACAGCTAGCGTAGCGCTTAGCATATGAAGCGGGCACACAAAAGCGGTACGGTACGTTTGCGGCACGGCGACGTTCCCCGCCGGGTCGCTGAGCCGGAACAGGAAGCTGTCCTCGGTCACGTCCACGTCGGCGGGCAGCACGAAGACCAGCGAGCGGCGCTCCACGTCCCGCTGCGTGAAACGGCCTTGGATGTACGCTCCTGGACGGAAAGCACGCCGTGAGACGGTCCGGTCACATCGCGACTTGGCTTGAGCAACATTTTGCAACAAATTCAAAAATGGTGCCTTTGTTAAGGTCCGAAGAAGGCGTTCTCCATTTTGTCTTTAAATTGAACGTGACGTTTCGTTGATGTTTGAGCAACTTTCGGTGAACTCAACTGTGAAGTGGACGCAGCTTGACGTTTTTTCTGCCTTCATTAAGTTTGATGATGTGTTGGATTGAAAAAAATGCCGTTTTTATTTGGGGAAAAACAAATTGTGAATAAGCGGGGGATTGGGTCAAAAACTAAAAGGGTTCAGGTTAAACAACAAAAATGGAATAGATGAGGCTCACGCTAATCCGTTTTCTCTCTGCAACACAAAAACCATCGGCCATCTTACCGGTACGGATGTTCTCCAGGTGTCCGAAACGCGGCGGCGTGACGACGGCGAACTGCAGCTGATCCGGCGGACTGCGAGCGTCGGCGGCTCGCAGATGCTTGGACGTGATCAGCAGCGCCCAGCGGCCGTCGCGCAGCCGGACCACCTCGCTGGGGCGCCCCAACGCGGTCAGGAAGGGAGGCGAGCGGTCCGCGTGCTCCACCTTAGCGCAGGAACAGGAACAGGACGTCACCAGAGGCCTTAAGTCGCAGGCTAGCTAACTAAACACGTCAAAATGGGATGCGGAGCAAAACGCGTTTTTCCAGACATGAGCAGTTGATGTGATTTTTGTGTAATTTTTGGGACTTACAAGCAAAAAGGATGCGAACGACACGCGGGACGCTGGCAGGAAACTCAACTCATCTTGAACAACTCCTCAAAAAAGAGGCTTTCTGCTGTTTATTGTCACTTGCAGCTGATGTTTACGCTACATAGGATCTGCTAGCATAATGCAATGGAAACGCCATAGGAACACGTGGTGCTACATTGTTATCCTTTTGGCAAATGAATAGTGAACATAACCTTATAACAAAACCAACAGGCAAACCTTCTTTATCCTCTGTGAAGAAGGACTAATATTAGTGGCGTACTGATGATGTGGCGAGGAGCTGCGACGCTCAACAAGCGGCCAGCAGGCGGCCAAGGCGCAGCCGCATAACGTGCATGGAAGGAGAACGTGTGACCAAAAGCGTTCAAGGATGTTATTATGGGATGTTTCGATCAAGTCCAATATTTCCAACCATCCATTTTCTTCTCACGAGCGTCGCTCGCGGGAGGCGCCGGAGCTCAGCTGGCTTCGGGCAGACGGCGGGGTACGCCCTCAATTGGTTGCCAGCCAATCGCAGAAGTAGAATATTTGTCTCTGTCTTTGTTTTTGGCAGAGGCGAGGACATTTTCATTGCAGTTGCACTCAGCCGCCACTAGAGCCCAACGTTCATGTTTAAAAAAAGAATACTAATGTTAATAATGCATCAAAGTCGCCTCTCAGGCCAGTGCTAAGATTGAAGGTAGGACTTCACATTCCGGTTTCAAGCCTTGGCTTTCATTAGAGCGGCGTCAACTCAAAATCAACACATTTCACTCTGCTTCATCCATCCTTCCTTCCTTTAGTCTTTCCTCTGGTCTCTTGGGGTCTCCCTAATCTTTTGGTGTTTGGTGATGTTGGTGAAAGATTCTGGTTTTGTAAGTCTGTGGGTGGAAGGTGGTGTTTGGTTGGTGCTGGATTTCCCTTTGTTTGATCTTTCTTTCCTTTGATCCTTCCTCTGGTCTCCTGACAACTTCACGACTGACGGGACTCTGAAGTGTCCAGTAAAGGTGAAGGCTTCGGGATTTTTAACAGGTTTCAGGTGAATTAAAGAACACAAGCTCACACACACGCAAAAAATAAAAAGAGAGCGATGATGATGACGATGACATGTTGACTCGGGAAGGCTGCCGAATTAATAATAGTGACCCCCCCCCCCCCCCCCTCAAAAAAAGAAGAACTTTCAAGCGATGGATCACTGACGGGAGCTCACGTGCACGTGAAAGACGTCCGGCTCGGTCCTCAGCTGCCCGAATCTCAAGTAGCCGCGATTGTGGCCGTCCCCCGGCAGGAAGTGGAAGCTGTCGTTGAGCGGCCGGCCCCTCGCGTCGGCGCCCGGCCCGTGCCGGTAGGCCAGGTGGCGCCCGTCCACGTCGGCCTGGGTGAAGCCCGCCGCCGGGCCCAGCGGGACGCCTCGCAGCAGCAGGCGACCGTAGCGCGGCGGGCGGGTGAGCGCGAAGGCGAGCTCGGCGGCGGCCGCGAGAGCGTCGCTGAGTCGCAGGTGCTCGGCGCCGATGGTGGCCGTGCCGCCGTCGTGCACGCGCACGCCCGCGTTGACCTCCAAGGTGGGCGGGATGCGGTCCGTCGCCTCGATGGACACGTGCACACTGCCGGCCTGCGACCGCTCGCCGTTGCTCACCACAAAACTGGCAAAGAACAAAACACAGAAAAGATCAACAAGCGACAAACACAAACATCAGGCAAACGTTCGCCACAACAAGCAAGTGTTGATAGTGTGCGTTATGGCAATTGTTGACCAGCAGAGGGAGCTATTTGTGATGTCATCATTTCAAAGATGACAAAAGATATCAAGTGAGCGTAAACATTCAATTGAGGTGCGTTCAATTGCAGTCGGACATTTCAGAGAAAAATCATGCTCCCTTTTTAAGAGTTGACCTGTTGTGTTGCGAACAATTCTTCTTACACTTTTGCAAATCTCTTATATGATATCTTGAGTCACTGTCAATCTTTACGTCATATCAAATGACGTCATGCAAATTGGGACGACGACACATCAGCAAATATGCTCGTGCGTAACAAAAATCAGGCTCGCTGAAAAAGTTGCTAGCAAAAGTTACGGTATATTTCCACGCACGCACGCACGCGGGCGCGCGCACACACACACACACACACACACACACACAGATGCCGCCAAGCCGATGCGTCTCTCCACCCTGCAGCCAATCAGCTGACAAAGTGCCGCAAGCCTTTCCGTCCTGAGCCAGCACAACACGCACACAAGTGCAAACATGGCGGTGCAACATCTGTTTGTGTTGTCGGCCATGTTTGGCATGTGCGGCGTATGGCCGGCGTGCCAACGTTGTTGTCGTGGCTCTTCTAATGGCGACCATTCATCATCTGTTGTCACGGCAACGCACACGCACGCCAGGCAGGCCACAAAGTCACGCACGCACATTCTTCTTGGTTGGACGCATTGGCGGTTTCGGCGCCAAACGGGCAGCCGGCTGGCAGGCCGTTTCTGGCGTCTTGGTGACAGACGTGGCGAGCCAACACTCTCCAGCCTCCGCCAACACGAAACGCCCGCCACCTGCCAAATTGGCGCCCGTCGCACATCAACAGACAGTCTGGCCAACTTCCTGTCTTTTCATGGACGCTTTAACGCCATCACTTCCTGTTTGGAAGACGGCAGATTTCTTTTTTCCGTTCAAATGATCGTCTTACTTCTGTCAGAAGCAGATTTGATTTACTTTCACTCATTTTTCAGTATATTGACATATTTTTCGTTTGTATTTATCTCTTAATTACATGCAATTGTAAAAAAAATATTACTTAAACATGATATTTTGTACTTATTATGCATTATATTGAGCAATTAATTTATGTTATGTATTATCTTATTGCTAATTTCTCTTTAAATGTATATTATGTTGTGCATTTGTCTTTTTTTTTAAACTAAATTTCATTTATGTTTACTTATTTTTACTATACTGAAGACTTTTTATACAAAATTTGAAGAAATGATTTGCATTTATACTTTACTGTTAAGTTACTTTTTTAAATAAATTTTTATATAACTTTTTTTGTTACATAACATTGACTTTTTTATATCTTTAGACGGTTCCATTGACATTTTATTCATTTCCCTTGTAATTAAAAAAATAATAATTATTTTGCTATATTGTTACTCACACTTTTGCCTGTATTGTATTTTATTCACTTATTTTGAGGATATTTTAATTGTTTTGATTTAAATGAATGCTTACGTTCATATCTTTTTAAATAATACATTAAGCCCTTATTTTCTTATGTTTTAAATGTATGAATGTTAAACAGCTTATCCCAATATTCCGTTATTGTGTTTAAAACTTAAAACCTCTTTTTGATTAAACCCCTCCCATTTTCATGCAAAACGACAATTTTCATCAGAAAAAAAATAAAGCGTTAACAAGTGTACATTGGAAAAAGATCCAGGACTCAAAGACCCTCGTGTCATGCGTGTGCCTCTAAGAGGCGTGGCCTGGTGAGTGACATCAGGAGGCCTTACTGACCTGAAGGCGTCGCTGCGGTCGAGTTGTCCGTTGTCGTGCGTGTAGCAGACGCGCTGCGCGGCCACGTCCATCTGCGTGAAGGTGGCGAGCGGCACGCCGGGCCGCGCGACGGCGTGCAGAAGGCCGTGGCGCGGCCCCGCCGTCACCGTGAACACAAGCTGGTCCGGGCGCCCGCCGCCGTCTTGCGCTTGCAGGAAGTCCGTGTTGAGGACCGCGCGCTCGCCCGCCGCCACGCGCACCGCCCCCGTCCACACGGAGATGTCGCCTGAGTAAGACGACCGCAGGAAGAAACGGGAAGTCAGCAAGGAAGCACAGAAGGACGAATGGGAAGCAAACGAGGTCGTGAATTCAGTGAGACCGCAAATAACCACCACGAGGAAGCACATGAAGAATTACAAGCCAATTAAAGAAGGAAGCACACGACTGCGAGCAAAGACGCAAGCAAACGAGGAAGTGAAATCAATGAGGATGAAAACAAGGAAGTGAATTAAACGAGCCAAGCCAAAAGCGTGTGAAGGACGTGTGTGATGTCATGATGCGTGCGTGCGTGCGTGCGTGCGTGCGTGCGTGCGTGCGTGCGTGCGTGCGTGCGTGCGTGCGTGCGTGCGTGTCCACATGTGGCTTGTCAATAATTGAGCTGGCCGCGTCCTGGCCTTGCTCCCCCCCCGGGTGGCCGCCAGAAGGGCCCAGGTGGTCCCGAGGTGTCGTCGGGGTCTCGGGCGGCGGCCGTGTTCACCCGACTGGCAAAGCGGGCACGTTGGCGCCGTCAATAATTGATGAGACGGCGCCACATCGTGCCAAGACGCCGTGTTTGCCGCACTCGGGACGGCCTGCCGCCGCGTTGCAAAGCGGGACCGGCACGACAAGCCCGCCACGACACGTGGGGACGATGGGGAGGAAAAGCGGGACGTGAATGAGCGTTAGAGAAATGTATCTTAATCATCCCACATTTAGTCTTTTATTCAATTACTTGTGACCTCTGTTTGAACTGTGCGAGTCACGAAGCTTCATCACAAGGAAAGCGGCCGCAACGTTTTTATGTTGGAGAAGCTTTGAGTGTTAAGGAATGTTTGAAATGTCGTGACTTCTTGTAAATGATTGTCACGTTGCCGCTACGTATTTCCCCGCTCCCCTCAGAGCAGCAACGTCCCCGTGAAAGGTCGGCCCAATAAGAAGAGGAGGAACGACACAACGGGCGGGAGATTGTGATCGGCGCATCTCTGTTCATTCTCCTCGCGAGTAATAACAATGTCGATTTCTTGCCCTCCTTCCGAGTCTGTTTATGAAATGTTCTCGGTTAAATGAACCTGACAATGAGGAAGTGCCTGCAGGTGAAGCAAATGAGGAAGAAAAGGAGGAATCCAACATGGCGGCATGGACGGAAACCAGGAGGCAAATGAGGAAGCAAGCGAGGACGCACGTTCATGTGATGGGAAACGGGCGCCGTTTCTTGTTCCCAGCTCACCCCGCCCCTTCCTGCCATGCGCATCCTGTTTGTGAGGCAGCTCTGACCTTTGCGGGCGGCGCTGATGGGGATGTGAAAGGTGTGGGCGGAGCTTTGGTGTTCCAGATCGCTGAGGCTGAAGCGGAAGCTGTCGTGACCTTTGAACCCATCCGCATCAGCGCGCCGGTGGGGCGTGTAGCTTAGCCGGTTGGCGTCCACGTCGTCCTGAGTGAAGTTCTGACCCGCCGCCAGCTCCGCCAGGCCCGTCTCGCTCTGAAAACCGGGACGACAACGCTCGTCACGCACGCGTCAACACGTTCTTGATGTTACGCAAACCAGGAAGTCGACAAGGAAGCGCGTCGAGGCAAAAGCGGAAGTGAAACCAAAGCCTGGGAAGTAAACGAGGATGTGAAGCAAGTAAGGAAATGAAGCCAAATAAGAATCACCAGAAGCAAAGGAAGAAAACGAGGAAGCGTGTGAAGCAACAGAGAAGCAAATGTAGAAGGAAGTAAACGAGGAAGCGGGTTCGAACGACCTTCAGCTGCAGTTTTCCGAAGCGCGGCGCGGCGTGTAGCAGGTAGAAGACTTCCTGGGGCGGCGTGTCGGCGTCCTCGGCCTGGAGGACCGCGGCGGAGAGCAGCCTCCGCGCGCCAGGCTCCGCCTCCGCGCCGGTGTTCCTGAAACGGGAAGACGAGGCTCGCTTGGCTCGCGTTTTTGGCAGGTGACGTCACGTGAGCTCGCGCAAGTCGGCTTCGCGTGATGTCAAACGGCAAACGCTCACGCAATCTGGCAAGTGGCGCTTCTTGCATTTCACAATAAGAGCAGTGAAGACGCCCATCAGGCAAAAAGAGTACGAAACAAGCAAGGGTGCAAACCAGGAAGAGAAATAAATGCATGTCGAGAAAAACGAAGACGCAAATGAGAACAAATGTGGCGAGGCACAGCAAGAGAAACGAGGCCGCATGTTATGGAAAGAAACAAACGAGGAAGCAAAAAACAAGGAAGCAAGTGAAGAAAAGTGAAGAAAAGTGAAGAAAAGTGAGGAAGCAAACAAGGAATGAAGTGAAAAAACGAAGAATGTGACAAAAAGAAGCAAATGAGGACCCGCGAAGGAAACAAATATGGAAGCTAACGAGGAAAGCAGGTCAGGATGACAGGAAAGGAGCAGCCGGCCTGACGGAGCAGGTCACAATGTTTGTGTGACAGCAGGTTCCCCCGAGGTACGCGTGCTGGTGTCGGGGGGGGGGGGGGGGGGGACACGACAAAGCGTCTGTCTGCGTCTTCACTCGGAAGTAAAATCCAGGCAGGAGCGCCAGCCGCTGCCTTCGTCCTGCAGGAGGCGGCGGCGAGCATCTGCCAAGCGCTCGCGTTCCTTCGCGTTTGTTCCGCCTGCTTGCGCCGCCGCGCCAACGCCGGCACCCTGGTCCGGAGGGGTTCCGAACGGGGGGCGGGGGCGCGAGCCAGTCAAGGGTGCAAATTGCCAATCACTCATTCAAATGAAAAGATTGTTTGAGTGGTCGCCCACTGGAGCAGAGCGACCTGCCACATGTTACTCCCCCCCCCCCCCCCGTGACGGCCACTTCCTGCCAGCTCGCCGCTAACGACGTTCTTCCGCATGGCGGCACAGGGACGTCTCACCCGGAGCCAAACACAAGTTTGAAACATTCCACATGCTCACTTCACCCACGTGACGCGAGCCAGCGAGCGAGCGAGCGAGCGCTCAAGCCCCCAAAAATAAAAAATAAAACAGCAGGCGAGGACGCACACAAGGAAGTTAATCAAGCGACGAAGGAATAAAATACATCAAATGACAAAGTCAAGAAAAAAAAAGCAAAATGAGAAGTACTGTCAAATCACGTGGGGGGGGGGGGGGGGTGATGGTTGATACTGGAGGATTAATATGAAACTAATTGTTCACATTGGTTCAGCGTTTACTAGTTGTTGGGGTTGTGCGGAAAAAATACAATGATTGATTTCTAGCGCATTTCATACACATCGAAACGCAATCGGCTTCACATCCTGTCTTTAAAAGGACAACATTTAAAAGCAGTCACAAACGAACTTCAGGACATGGAAAGGAAAGTCAAGAAATCCAAAAGGTCGGGCGAGGACCGACAGCAGCTCACCAACATCAGGCTTAGAAAAATAAATAAAAATGGTGGTATCTCGAAAAAGTGCATTTTGTAAAACAGGACTTTTGCGTTTCATTATCTTGGCAGACCACCAGCTTTTTTGTGCTCATTTTCAGCAGAGGTCAAAAGTGACAAGATTTGCTCCCAACTAGATGCAATATTTCTGATGCTGGCAATGTGAGCCCGAGGGCACTGGGCGGCCATTTAGAATGGGGGGGGGGGGGGGGTCACGTACGACACGTTGCTGCAAATACAAATGGCTTTTTTGCAATTGCAACGCGCTTCGTTGACGATTCCTTTTGACAGAAAGGTCAAAATAATCACAGCAAAAACCAAATCCAGTGACGTCGCGGCGCGTGCGTGCGTGCGCGTACTTGAGGAGGCGGGGCGGGTGGTCGTCGACGGGCAGCACGCTGACGGCGGCGGTGGCGCTGAGCGAGTGGACGCCATCTGTCAGTCGCAGAGTCAGCCGGTCCTCCAGGCTCTCCGAGTCGTCGTGCGCGTACCACAAGCGCACGCCTCAAAATTCACGGGCCACAAAAACAAACGTCACACGCTCGTCACACATTCAACACAAAAAGGTTCCCAAAAAATGCTCCAAAGATTACGATTGTGTTTTGTGCGCATGATGATGATGTTGTGAGTTGCTATGTTGCACTTTTGGAGGTTTGAGTATTTGTCACTCTTGTCATGGAGGCTTTGATTCTGTCCGTTTCCAAAACAAAAGTTTCCCGTCCAAACGTGATCGCCAGAGATGGGAAGTAACAAAGTACAAATACTTTGTTACTGTACTTTTTTCCCAGGACTTTGCAATTCACGGAGACTTTTCCCGTCTCTGGCTATGAAGCCTCTCCGGTTGTTGCGTACGTGGTGACGTGTGCAGCGAGGCAGCAAGAAAGCACGCACGAAGTACGAGTTGCCCCAAAGGGGCGGAGTGAGGGGCGGGATGTCGCTTTTTGGATCTCCGACAAGCAAGATGAAAAAGTGCCACAAGACAATTTTGCGTACTTAACAACCCAAAAGTCAAAGTTGGCTCAAATGAAGCAAACTTAGCGGCGTTACGGGTGCTCTGGTCGCCGCCACGGGCAGTTTTCACGCTGACCAATGGCAGGAGGTTTTTCAGTCTCCACATCACCAAGTCCAGATTGAGGGACAGTTTGTAAAAACTGTTGAAGAGAAACTGCAAGATGTCATCATTGGCCCGAAAATGCTGCAAAATGATTTTGATGGTGCAAAATAATTGCTCGGTCATTTCATGCATTTAACTTATTCAGACTGATTTGTTACTTTAGTTGATATTTTTCAATCTTGAAATTGTTTGTCTTGCTCATTGAAGCACTTTGGCGTTTGCTCACGTTGCCTTGGTTTGATTTTTTTCCGTATTTGGATCTTTGACGGATGATTCGTTTTGGACTTCCTGAGTGAGGAACGGCGGTGCCGTGTGATTGGTGCGTGCGGCAGCAAAGGGGCGGAGCCTACCCTGTCGCAGCTCTCGCAGGCTGAAGGAGGTGACGGCCACGAGGGATTCTTCTTCGAGGCGGGAGGCGCTCGCCTTCAGGGTGCCGTGCGCCGGCGCCCCCGTCAGGCTGAAGGTCAGCTCGTCCGGGGGGGCGTCCAGGTCGAAGGCGTCCAGGAGAGACGGGGTCAACTCCCGCATGCCCCCCTCCTTCACCTGAACACACCGGCGCTCTGAATATACCTCCATGTGTGTGCGTGTGTTGCCACGGCGACGCGTACGTCGCGACGACGTACGGTAAAGTTGGCGAGGCGCAGTGACGGCTTCTCGTCATTGGTGGGATTGATGATGACGTAGATGGGGACGGAGGCGGAGTGATGCAGGCCGTCACTCACGCTGATCAGCAATTGGTCCACCGTCGGCTCCGCCCCTTTGTGCTCTGATTGGACGTAGTTGATGAACCCTGACGTCAACTCGTCCAACTTGAACGACTCTGACCAGACATCAGCAAGATTTTCAAAATGTGTCTCAAATGGTTTCACACACATTCAGGATGTCCCAATCGCTTTTTTGAAGGAGAAAAAGAAAGTGCATCCAAATTATTTTGATGGGTTTTTTTTTTACGAAACGTTATGACGCCTTTTAGTAGCAGTGCTTAAAACCGTGTAAAACCTTCATCAGTTCTTCAGGTGGAGTAAGAAACAACTCTATGGTTTGTTCAATTTCATTCCACATGAAAATATGTGCATACTGCAGACATGCTCATTGTAGCAAGACGCTAGCTTCCTGTTAGCGTCACCAGAACCTTCACAAGTTCCCCGCAATGGCTGTGCCTGCACTATTCCCACATGCTTTGATGTTGCATAATATAAAACATACATATGCAGCATATTTTTCTTATATCTAAACGTGTGCACTTCTGGATTATTTTGTGACTTTGTTTGAAACACGATCTTTTATCAGATTCCAATCAGCTCAGCAAAAATGACATTTTTGGAGTTGGGTTCGCAGTTAAGCCCCATAGAGGGGGGGGGGGGGGGGGGGGAATCATGTCCCCTCCCGTCCTGTTCTTGTTCAGAATGACTTTCACACCGCTCCCATTGTGGAGATGTTTTTGCATTTTACCATTTTTTTTCTCCCATCTGCTCCCACCAACTTTTCATTCTGTACCAAAGTTGACTTTGGGAAAAAATGTCAAGCTGTCACACCCGCCCGCCGGCCCGCACCCTTGCAGACCTATGGGAATTCCCGCGTTGCTCTTCTCGTATCCTGGCGTGGGCTGAACGTTTTCCAGGAAGCCGTGCAGAGGTTTGGCGTCCAGGTGAAAGGTCAGCTGCTCTGGGGTGCTGTCGGGATCCGAGGCCCCCAGGACGCCGCCGCACAGACACGCCCGTGAACCCTCGTCCACCGCCAACATGGACGCTCCTGTGGTAGGTACGCACACACATGCGCACACACTCACTGGTGCACGCTGATAAACAAAGAGACGTTCAATCCCTCTTGTTGGCTCCGATTCCCCGCGAGGCCCATCGCCCTCCCCAAGAGTGTGTGTGTGTGTGTGTGTGTGTGTGTGTGTGTGTGTGTGTGTGTGTGTGTGTGTGTGTGTGTGTGTGTGTGTGTGTGTATTTATCAGAAAGCCTTCCCAGAATGCACAGCGTGCTTGGCACAGATTGGTGTCCATTATCAATGCTGACCAGTATCTTCATTAACAAACTCACCCAGGATGACGCTGGGAACTTTGTTGTTGACAGGAAGTAGAGTGACATTGAGGTCGTACACAGGAAGTGTGCCGTGAAGCGGTACGGGCGGGGCGTCACCATGGCAACAGCCGTCCACCCCGCCCGCGTCGCCGTCGGAGATGATGAGCGTGACGGTGTCAGAGGCGGGAGCGGGACCGATCTCGCCACCTGAACGCATCAACAGGAATTGTCATCATTGTCAAGATCGGCACAGCTTCCTGTAAGGTGGCGGCTAAGTTATCGTGCACTTGCTTAGCAATGTTAGCCTGTTAGAATGATGTTCAAGTGAATTAGCTTAGCAATGTTAGCCTGATGTTCTAGCTCTTGTTTGTTTGTTTGTTTAGAAATATTAGCCATAGCATGCTGATGTAAGTCAAGTGTATTAGCTTAATGTGAAAATATAGCATCAGCCAAAGTTAACATGACTTATAGGTCAGGTGTGTTAGCTTAGCAACATTAGCCAAAGCTTGCTTGATAACGTAGCTGTGGTTTGCTAGCTTTGTCACATTAAACTAAGTTAGCATGACTGTGCAGCTCTGTTGTGTTAACTTAGCAAGATTGGCCAAAGTTAGCATACTGACATATGTCAGGTGTGCTAGCTTTGCAATCTTGTGTGCTGACGCAGGTAGAGTGTGTTATTTTAGCATCATTAGCGTGATGGCGTGCCGACACCTCACCCGTGTGCACGTAGAACACGTGACCTTGCAGGAGGTCCTCCTGAGAGAACTTGTCGACGGGAAGTCCCGCCTTGCGCAGCTCGCCTTTGGCGGGCCGCCGCGCTAACATGTAGCTCAGCTTGGCGTCCTCGCTGTCGCGGTCGGTGGCTGCCAGGTAGTCGGCCGTCACCTGGACGCGACCCCCCTCGGGGCAGCGCAGTTCGCCGCGCAGACCCGCGCCCAGCTGCGGGGGCTCGTCGTTCACAGGCACCACCTGTCACAAGCGTGGCAAAAGTTCCATTTGAACTCCAATTTTTCCCTCCAGTGTCAGTGTCACATGATGAGGGGAGCGTAACTTGATTGGCTGGAGGTTGGGTGGATTAGAAATGTAGATTAAACATTTTTTTAAACCACTGAATTTTTGCAATGCTCCCATTTCAATTTTTGGAGATGTTGATTTTATACGCTGAATTCTGAAAAACATAACGTCATATTTTGAAAATCCGATACGTACGTGGACGAGCAGATCCAGCAGGACGGCGTTGACGCCGTCCGTCACGCGCAAGCCGACGTCATCCTCGGTACTTTCCGAGTCGTCGTGGACGTACCTGCGACACAGACCGGATGGAGCCAGTAAAACGGGGGCGGGTGAGTAGGCGGGGTGTGTGGGTGGAGGTTGGATGTCGAGGGCGCCACCTGACGGCAAGTCCTCGGAGATCGGCGAGCGTGAAAGCGTCTCCGGGTCGCAGGATTCGCCCTCGCAGCTCCAGACTTCCGCGGCGGGCCGGGCGCTCCAGCGCCACCTTGAGGTTCGGCTCATGGGTGTCGCGGTCACGCACCAGCACGTGCTCGTCCGTCACGAACGCCGTCCCTCCTTCCTCCACGCGCAACAAATTGCTGAAAGCCTGAGCGCACGCACACGCCGGTAAACAACAACCCGCAACAGCACCAACGATGGAGGCAAACGCTGAGACGGCGACGTCGTCGTGACCTCGGGCGACTGGTCGTCGACGGGCGTGACGGTGATGTTGAAGACGAGGTCGGTGATGGCGCCCCCGCGACGGTCGCTGACGGAGAAGACGAAGCGGACTTGGAGTGTGTCGGGTCCGATGTCCTCCAGGGGCGGCATGTACGCCACCTTCAGGTGGTCCACCGCGTGCTGCCGCACGCCGCAACGCACGGTCAGCACTGACGTCTCGCAGTCCCCCGCCACCCGTCGTTACGCGCTCGCCGACCCACCTGCGTGAAGGACTTGAGCGCCGGTGCCGTCGGGTCCCGCCTCAGGGCGGCGCCGTTGTCCACGAAGAAGAGACGACCCGCGTCCATCAAACTGTACACGCACACGAAAAACATGGGTTCAAAAAATGAAGCCCAAGTCTGATGTGGAGCGTTAGCATGAAGTGTTGCTGGCGTCAGCGAAAATGAGGGCGAAACCTCTTCGTCAACCAGTCACGTGAAGAAGATGACACAAGATGGAAGCAAAATGTTGGTCACGTGACGATAACGATAATTAATCTGTTGACAAATAAGAGGCCAAAGGGGTTACAAAATAAAAACTATTTCCTAAAACTAAACAAGGTCGCCCAAAAACAAAAACTATCCGCATGCTTGGCAAGCTTTTTTTAGCGTGATGACGGGAACCAGAATGCAAAAGAGTATCTGTCCCGTCGGATTTGGAATTCGAAATTCCGAGTATGAATCTGAACGACCAAGTTGGAATGCGAATTTCTCCGTTTCGATATGAACTTCTGTGTTGGAATTGAAATTTCCTTCATTGATTTTGAATTTCAGAATTTTTATTTTATTCTGAGTTTAAATGTGAAGATCTGAGTTTGAATTTCCAAGTGTGAATTTGAATTTCTAGAGTTAGATTTTGAATTTCTGAACCTAAAATTATGAGTTATTTAAATTCCAAGTTTCAATTTGAAGTGTGAATTTTAATCTTGAGTTTAGCAAGTTAGTGTGATGATGTTACGCAGGATGCTTAGCTAAAGTTAATGCAAGCGGCAATTAGCTAATTTAATTATTATATCTTAATAAAGCAATAGATTACATGTTAATTCATTGAATTGAATTATTTTGTTAATTTGGCATTTGTTTGTGTACTGAATGTGTGCTTGTTTGTAAGCCCTTGTGTATGTGTGAACATTTTGTGTGTGTGTGTGTTCAGTTTGAGGAAAACGTTTGCCGAAAAAGCTGCAGTGAGCGCACGCGCGCGTGCATGACGCCCTTACCCAGGATGTTGGGGGCTGTCGCAGGGCCGGGTGACGGTGTAGGTGAGGTCGGCGTGCGGGTGTTCGACGTGGGTGAAGTGCAGGTGCGCGCGGGTGATGAACGCCACTTGGGTCTCCTTCACCGTCACGTGGCGCACGCTTCCGGCAGATTCCGCCGGAAGCTCGTCCTCCACCGGGAACACCGCCAGCGACACCGTCTGACAGGCAACAGTCAGCGAGAGGACCCTTCCCAAAGCGCCACGGGAGATAGCGGGCGGGGCCCCGACTCACGTAAGCGTGCGATAGGTTGGGCGGCATGTGGGCGTCGGCCAGCGTGACCTCGAAGGAGTCCTCGAAGATTTCGTCTCCGGAGTGTTGGTAGAAGATCCGACCCTGAGTCAAGTCGCGTTGGAGGAAGGACGTGACGGGAAGGCCTGGCAACGCCACAACGCACGCGCACATGCACAGAAAGAGGCAAACATGGAGAGAGCACAGAAAATGCGCACGGGAAGGCGCGGCCAGACTCACCGGGGTCGCGGGGTCGGTCCCTGGCGACCAGGCGTCCGGCCCTCGGGGGAACCACCACGCTGAAGAGGATGCGGGCGTCGGCGGAGTCCAGGTCGGAGGCCAAGAGGTGGGCGGGGCGGAGCCTGAGGGCGCCGCCCTCGGGCACCTCCAGCGCCACGTTGTTGACCAGGAAGGGCGGCGTGTCGTCGCGGGGCAGGATGTTGATGGGGAACCTGTGGCGCAGGCTGTGGCGCCCGTCGCTGATGCGGAACAGCACGTGGTCGCGCGTGCTCTCGCTGTCCGAGTGCTCGTACGCCACCCGGCCCTCGCGCAGATCGCGCACACCGAACGCAAACGCCTTCGCACCTGGGCAGACGCATCGCGACACCGACATCGTGACATCATCGCAGTTTGAGGTTTGCCTGCTGGGCAACTTGGACTGGCAAATGATAAAAACGGCATTTTTCCCATAATGCCGCGGGGTATGCGCATACACAAGTCAATATTCTGTGGCATTAGAGGAAAAAATGCTACGTTTTTAGCATTTAGCCTGCAAGTACGAACGTTGTTGGCAGTCCAAAATGTTTACGCCACATTGGCAGCTCCACCCTTCCGTGGACGACTGGCGCTTCTTGACCAACCCAAAAAAAAGTTGTCAGGGTGGCATGTCGCTGGCTGGCCTCCCTGGCGCCACACGAAAGCTAAAACTGTCGCTAACACTGTCGCTAACAGTGGGCCTCGTGTTGTCAGCGACGCCCACACTTTGGCACTTTGATTCAATTAGCGAGCGCCGCGCGGAAGCGATGAGCCGCTTTTGGCGCCAACGCGGCCACGTGGCGTCCGTCCCGGCGGCCGCCCGCGTGCCAGGACAGAAGGCCCGGGTCACGTGACAGATTGAGAAACGAGCGCTCGCCATCCGCTAACTCATTAGCGACGCCACTGAGGGGACGCGGGCGGCCGGTCCGCGCGAGAGACGCGGTGCTAATTGGGCCCGAAGGTGGCGACGGGCGCTGCGCCCGACGTGGGCGCCACTCATGGGTGCCGTACGCGGGACAGGCACGGCGCCATTTGGCTGAGGGCGTCGCACACGCAGACGGGGACGCGGCGACGACTTTCGCGCGCACGCCGAAGCTTCCGTTCCTGGAAAGAACCCCTACAATTTTCTTTAATTTGAATTTAAAAAGCAAGTTTATTATAAACACACCAAAAAATCTAACAAATTAATTTTAAATAGAATTGTAATTCAACAAAATAATTACAAATGTTTTAGGTACACGTACATGTTTTTATTATATTTAATATCTTGCATTTTATTTGAATTAAGAAAAACACACATTATATTTCCACTGTAATTTATGAACACCGTCTATTATCACCCATTTTTATTGTACATTTAAATCTCATTTAAATTAATGAATCATCATACATTTAAAAAAATCTCACTTGAGAAACAAAATATGATATTTTTATTTAAATTCAACACTAAATTATTCTAAAGATACCAATTATGTTGTTTAGCAAGTCATTTTGAATTTAAAAAGGCAATTTTCGTTTGCAATAAATGTAATATCAGATCCTTCAATATTTCATAAGCCGTCAAGTTTCTTGCAAAATGATGACGTCACGATGATGCCATCACTGTTGAGCATTTTCTTTGAACTTGCAGACGTTCCGTGCCATATATGCGCACGCACGCACGCACGCACGCACACAAACACAATTTGTGCGTGAAGGGAGTGTCGTTAATTGGTCCCGGCGGCGCGGTTGGGCCCGGCGCCCGAGAACGAGCGCCGCTCGCGGGTGTTACGGGCGGGACGGGAAGACCAATTGGCTGAAGGCGTTGGATGCGAGACGAGGGGTCCGCCCTCACCCTGGGGGACGTCACCCTTCCTCATGGGGACCAAGATGAGGATGACGACGCCACAAATAAAGTTTGGGAAAATCCACTTGTACTTTCCACCACTGATGATGATGATGATGATGATGATGAATTTGCCTGCAAACTACTGGCATGTTGCTATGTGTGCATGCGAAATGGCATCGAGTACGTCCAGCAAACTGCCCCCCCCCCCTCCCCCATCCATTTTGCGGCACACGCGCACGCACGCAAATAAGTAAACCGGGCGGCGCGGGACGAGCGCTCACCTCCGACGACGAGGCGTCCGTGCTCGGGCCCGTCCACGGCCACCAGGAAGACGTCGTCGATGTTGTCGCTGTCCACGATCTGCAGCTCCGCCCACGTGATGGGTCGCGACTGACCTTCCAGAAGGTCCAGACCTGAGCGGACGCCGGCACGGTTTGCGTGACTGGACGGCCGTCAAGAACGACGACGGCGACTTTTGCCTTTTTGCCGGCGGCGTACCCGTGTTCCAGGACACCCGAGGCGCATTGGTCTCCGCCGCCCTGATGGACACGTGGACCACGATGGGCGGACTGCTCGCATAGGAAGCGTCAAAGGCCTGGAACTCCATCTAGCGCAAAAACGCACATGCATGGTCTTTTGATGTGCCTGAAGAAAAATAACCAAGACAACTTGCGCAATATTAGCACTCCAGCTAGCATGCTAACAAGCGCTATTTGTATTGATACATTTGCCGTGATTCTTAAACACGGAAGCAGGAAGCAGATGTCGATCCGGTATGATGTTAAACGGGTCTGTTAGCAATTAGCTGTCGTTCGATTAGCGCTACGAACGCCGATGACAACGGCGTGATTGCGCTGCACGCGGCCCGATTAGCTTGCTGACTGCACCAAAACAAAAAACAAAAAGGGATGCCGGGACAGACCCTTGCGTAAAGGTGGGGCAAAACAACGGGGCTTGCAAAATCCGCCGGCAATTCGGACACAAGGTTCAAATGGTTAAGATCAGAGGACGTCGTTAATATTTGTCAACTGTGGGTGTGGGAAGCCCTTTAAGAGAAATCATATTTGATATATAAATCAATTTGACTTGACTGCAAAGCCCGAGACGGTCTCAGGTTAAAGGAGACGTCTGGCCACCCTAAACCAGGGGTAGGCAACCCTGGTCATGGAGAGCCGCAGTCCTGCGTGTTTTAGATATCTCCCTCCTCCAACACAGGGTGAGGATCGTTACCGGGCTTCTCCAGAGCCAGCTGATGAGCTGATCAATTCAACCACCTGTAATGGAAGAGGGAGACATCTAAAACGCACAGGACTGCGGCTTTCCAGGACCAGGGTTCCCAACTCCTGCTGCCCTGAGCTAACATCATAGGTAACATTACATGCTAACTTTGGAACCCAAGCTTGAAAGTTGCCATTAGCGATGAGGTTATAACTTCTACTTCTGTTCTTTGACGCTTTAGCTGCTAACAATTAGGCGCTGGTTAGCAGGTCAGCCATCTTAGATCTAATCAAAAGTTCATCCAAATGAGTGACTTGGGAAGCGAATGTTGAAGCTAACGTTAGAGGCAAGCAGTGGATACCTTCAAACTTTTCTTTTGTACATCTTGATCTTATGAAAGAAACTGTCATTTTTATTCCGTTTGCTAGCTAGCTAGCCCAGATCCAATGAAAAATCGGTGTTGAAGAGGTCCGATAGGGAAGACGGCGGCCGTTTGAAAGTGACAGACTTCGCACCAGTACCTGAAAGTTGTCGCGTGCGAGGCGGCTGCTATTGGGCGGCTGGTACGCCACCTTCAGGTGGTGGAGGTCGGACCAGGTGAAGGAGCCCACGGGCTTGGTGTGTCGGTCCAGGTGGGTGACGTAGCCCCGCGGGGGCGGGACGGTCACGTTGAACACCAGCCCGTCTTTGGGGCTCTCGGGGTCTTCGGCGTCCAGCGTGGCGGTGGTGATCGGGGTCAGCACGAACTGGTCCACTTCCAGGATGAAGGACGCCATGAAGGCGGCCCGCGGCGGCTGGTTGGGCGTGGCCCCGACGATTTGGACCGGCAGCCACACAGACTCCGTCTTAACGGGAGTGAAAACTTGTTATCGGCACGTGAGCAATAACAAGCACTTTGAACGTCGCTTCCTGACACCTGCCGGCTGCCAACAAACGTGCCACAAAGTCAACGCTTCTCTCTGATCGTTAGCATTGAGCTCGCGCCAATGCGCCGCTAGCACGAATAGTTTGGATCACTCAGTCCAAAACATCCTCAAGTGGGAAAGTAGTGATTGGTATTTTTGGGATATCGTGTTGACGGCCATCGGTCCTAACCTCCAGCAGAGCCTTGGTCTCCTGCTCCCTCAGCTCCACGCTGATGGCGACGTAGTCGAGGTCGGGCGAGGGAGGGCTGAGGTGTCGGTACTTGAGGCCGGAACTCAGGAAGTCCTGGCAGCTGGTCTTCAGGAAAGCCGCTTCCTTGGTGCCGGACACGCAGGCTCGGTTTCCCGGACAGAGCGCCGCCGCGTCGCGACCTGGACGACCGGCCAGCGACACAAAGCGCATGGAATCCTTCGTTTTCATTTCTTTTCATGTCGCCACGTCAAAATGCGGTTTTACGTGAAACCGCACAAGGTCGGCCGCCGCCGTTAAAACAAACGGCGCAATGAAGGTCGTTGATATTAATCAGACTTTTTTTTTTTCATAAATATGATTATTATTACAAGAAAGAAATCATGTTTTTTTTTGAGAATGTAATTTTGGGATAACAAAAATTTGATCTAATTAGTCCTATTAAATTTTATTAGTGTTTTTTGGAGAACAAAAATCATACATCATACAGTCCTGTTTTTGTTTTGTTTTTGACACTACGGCCTTATTTTTTTGGAGACAAATGGGGGGGGGGGGTACCAAAATGGTAATTTTTCTGAGAATATGGTCTTGTTTTTTGGCAAATGAAAATTGTCCTTTTTTTTCTTTTACGAATAGTCCTATTTATTTTTTAATGATATTTTTAGGATCTAGTCCTAAAGAAAAGCTCATCTTTTCCAAAACTTATGCTGTAATATTAGGAGTCTAAAGTTTTTAAAAAAAGCTTGTGATGGAGTCGACGACTAAAAAAACATCTTCGCCGAGCGGAAGTCGCTTCGACTCCCATCGGCTCGGCGTCGACCGCCACCGATCGTGGGCGCAGCGCCGTACCTTTCCTCTGGAGGGCGTCATCCTCTCGTACCAGCTGACCGGCGGTCAGAACTCCGGCGGCGGCGACCAATCGCACGGCGCACGCGGCGCCGTCCCGGCCTCTGATGTTGACGACCGAGCGGTCGATGGGGTTGGACAGCCCGTAGAAGTCCGCAACCACCAGAGGGGTCGGTCCCAAGTCCACCAGGCCGGGCGGCCGCTCCACCACGCGAACCTGCACGACCACCGACTCCACTTGCGTCTCTGAAGAGTCAAACCTACAACACATTTGTCACTTCTCGCAAGGTTGTTGGTTTTGGCAGTTCGCACAAGTTCTTTTGTGGCATGTGCGGTCACTTGGTTCTGGACTTGGCGGCACTCTGAACTCGTCTTGACTTGTCCCTCATCTACGGACTAATTCAGGCTCAACTCTGACTGAACTCGAGTGGACGCAAGAAACTCCATCAGGACCTGAGAATGGTCTCCACCCGCAACTTGGGCTAGCCTTTGTCTTGGACTGTTAAGAGACGCAGGACTAGACAACGATGTAGATCCAGGGCTCGGTCTGGACCAGGATAAGTGAGAGTGTCAGGTGTACTTTAATTCTCCATTAAATAACGAGCGACTCGTGCTACGCAGGACTCTCGATGCAGGACCGGGACTGGACTGCAGGACTGACCTGTAGAAGGTCAGCGGGACAAGACTCAGAACCAAGACTAGCTTGGACCGGATGGTGGTACTGACCTGTAGACCCGCAGTAGGACTTGGTCGCTGTCCAGCAGAGGACTTCCGTTGTGCTGGTACGAGACTTCCTCTGGCAGGAAGTCGCAATCAAACAGCTGACAGCAAAATGACAAATGCAACGTAAACGAGACGAGCGCAAAATCAAGAAAAGACGAAGACGAGAGGACAAGAGCGAGACAAGAAAAGCACGCAGACGGTCCAAGGAAGGAGCCGACGGCAGCGGCGGACGCGTCCTGACCTGCGGCGTGAGCCGGCCCACCCGCTGCGTGATTGGCTGGTTGAGGACCACCTCCACCTTGCAGAGGGCGTCGGCCTGCGTGCGGATCCGCAGCTGCTCCTTGGCCAGGAAGGCCGAGCGGCCCCGGGCCACCTCCATGCCCGCGTTCACCTCCACGCCGCCGCCGGCCACCGCTGCCGCGAGCAGCAGCAGTGGGAGGAGCATGCTCAGGGCGGCCATCTTGGAGCCGCCGCGGCAGACGGACAGGAAGTTGCTTGCTTGGGAGGCTTCCTGTCACGCACACTCCAACGAGTCAACTCGTCAGCTCAACAACAACAAAATGCTTGAAAGCGATTGAAATGCTTTCCAGGTCATTTGGGCAAAAACATTTCTTTGAATCGGCTTTAACGGATGTGGATGATTTTGACAATTGGTTGATAATGAACCAGTTTGTGAAATTTTCCTTTGCTCATCACTAAACAACAGCGCTTGTTCTTAGTTCGACATGGTCTGCTTTTGCTTCCTGCTAATATTGGCACATTTTCAGTATATATTTTTTTTCATATCAAACATGATTTGCATATATGAAGTCTTTGACGATATCGCGTCCAAAATGAAAGGATCCCGCATGGACGTGCTTGAAAAAACAGCTGGAGCCTCGACAACGTTGGAGCAACGAGCATTCTTCGCAATTTCCTCCAATTCGGGAAAAACAAATGTCACTTTCCGATTCAGCCGCACCTCAAATAAATAACCCAAGACTTTATTCGCACCAAAATGTGCGCATTGACCAACAGCGTGACAATGTGAAAATCCAGACAATGAACAGCAAGAAGACAAAAAACATGCAAAACATCAAGTTGGCAAAATTAAAACACCAAATGACAGAAATAACAAGAGAGGAATGCGCCAATGTCAGTCACTGGCTGAGCTGAGCTGGAGGTGCTCGGTCACATTTGAGGTCAACCGTGACTTCATGTGTCACGTCACATCTTCGTTTGTCCCTTCACACGTTTATCACAGCTCACAAACTTGCTTTTGTACTTTCACATATTCAAGTTTTGAGAATGCGCTTTCTTTTATGGAGGGGGGGGCGGTAAAATTCCACGGGAACATGTGGACAATCACTTTGCAAGTCATGTGACGGCACACAGGAAGTGCCATCGGCGGGCGGCAAGTTCCCGCGACGTGCGCATTCGCTTACCTTGGCTGGTGTTGCTGTTGAGTTCGCACGCGTGACCCGATCTGGTGCACGTGAACGTCCCCCCTGCCGAATTTAGTCCACAACGCCAGCCGAGCTCCTGCTCGTCCTTCGACCTGGCAGTCCGACAGCAGACAGGAAGTGAGAGCTCAAGACTTCAGCTTTTACAAGCCCCCCCCCATAAAGGCCCCCCAAAACCCCCACTGACACACACGCTTCCCCGCCTCTGCTGGGCCCCCACCACCCGTCTGTGTGCACAATCCCCTTTTGTCCATTTGATTGTCCCACCATCTTGCGGGCCCACCTGCGGAATGCGGAGTTTCATCAACACAAAGATGCTGGACGCGACGTACGTACAAACATGCAACATGCAACTACGTACGTGCGCATGCAGGTTTGCGGTGAACTACTTAGTGGAATTTTTTGGGAGGGGTCCAATTGAAAACTCCATTTTGGTCTAACTCTCCCAAAGTTACACAGCAGCTGAACTTTTCAACAATTTTGTGACAGCTGTAAAAAAAATTGTGACTGCCCAAGAAAGCCAAGGCCTTCTTTGAAACTCCTTTAGGTTTTAGCTGCATTGCAATTCCACTGTCAAGATGATTTAGTTTGAGATGGTGTAAATTTGAAGGAAGCCAAACTGGAATTACAGTATTTCAGCAGTCAAGCTTTTAGAAGATAAGACAATGTCAAGTCCTCTTCAATCCTGTTTTTTTATTTTTATATGTAACCCACTTCTGAGAATGTACATGTACACATCATGACAAAAATGTCAACTTTTAGTGCAGTTTACAACAATCCGTCGATTGAAAAGCATTGGCTTTGGATCAATGTCATTCAATTTGTGAGGATTCTTTTGATTTCAAAAGGTGATGAAATGCCGTTTGACTGGTGCGATAACAATCTGCCTGCTTCGTTTGCTCGTCATTAGTCACAAGCAAAAGCAAAAGCAAAAAAGGAAGCGTTTGCATTGTGGAACATCTCAAATGTTGCATGTTCGAAATTGTCAATAAAGTACAACTAAAACGTCCTTTTCGACAACAAAAAACGATGTCAATTGTTCCAGGGGGTTCCAAATGAGTTCAATTCCAAAGTCAAGGGGAAATTGTCCAAAGTTATGGAAAGCATCAAGAAAGGAGACCTTGTTGTTGTCACAATCCTACCACAAGGCGGCCGCTGCTTAGGAAGTGCGGTCGGCGTTCATTGGGTTCGTCGCGGGAGGCTCGTCGCTATCAAATGAGGTTGGGGGCGAGAAGGGGGGGCTGGGGGAGGCTTCACAAGTCTTTCTTGCGTCACAAAAACACAGGAAGGGGCTTTCCAACCGAAAAGCCTGGCTCATAAAATGCTGCCTTGACGGTTCTTCAAATTCATTTTCTCTTCTTTCGGGAGAAAACAAGAGCCAGCTTTCTTCTTCTTCTTGCAAATTTAAAATGGCGCTAGCAAACCAATGTCCGGTGCATTACCGCCACTTACCGGACTGGAGAAACCAGTGCTCGGCTGCATTAGCGTTGTTAGGCTCGCGTGAGTATTGTAGAGCACCATTTCCGTTTTTGTTTTTTTTAAATAAAATAAAACTTTTTCAAAACAAAATCAATGTTTCTCAAAAGTGATATATGAACTACGACGGCGTATTAGGGCAACTTGAAAAAAACTCTAAATCAAAAAATTAAGTAGCAGATTTGCGAGAAAAAAAACCTCAGAAAATTACGAGAACTACACGTAACGTACTACTCGACTGTTTGTGCCAATATTTTTCGGTCGGGTTTCCAAATAAGGAGATAATAATTTCTTTAGCAGAGATGAACCATATGATGTTATGCATTCGCTCTTTGGCCAGCGACAAAGTTGCCTCACTTTGCGAAGGTCCACACCCGGACGTTCATTTGTTAACATGTATATTTACTTTATTTACTACATTTATGTTTCCAGAATTTTTATTTACACGGTCATACATCAAGTTGATGTGTGGAATAAGCTGCTCTCCGCCATTCACCTGCAGTTACCTAAAGTATGCTAGCTTCTGATTGGTTAGCGTTAGTCAGCTGACAGGGGATCAGGAAGTGTCGTTTACATTTAAGAACGAATCCGTCTCCATCCTGCCGTTTCATTTGATAAACATTAACCACCAAGCAATCCTCACATGATTAGAATGTAGCTAGGCTTCGTGTATTTCTCGTAAGTTTTTGTTCTTGCAAATGTGCCACTTTATAAAGTCGCAAATTTACGAGTTTTTTTTCTCTTTTAAATTTGCCACTTTACAAAGTGGCAAATTTAAAAGTTATATATATATTGCCCCCGCTCTAAAAAAATTTATTCGTGGCCCTAATACGCCGTCGTAATGAACATATAATGATTGGAAATGAATAGATTATTTGTTAAACGCTTATTGTGAGCAGGGATGTTGGATACCACTTTTTTTCAAACCAATACCAGTACGAGTCCTCAAGCCTCAAGTCACTGAGATGAGCTTTTTCCATTTGTTCACCAAATTCATCTTTTGTGTGGCGCACACAATGCGATGAATTGAAAACATCCCCAAGATGGCGCCGTCTTCTGTCCCAATAAAAATGAAATGTGATCATGTTTTTGTGAAGTTGCAAAAGCATGCAGACACGCTAACACGTTAGCGTCGCAAACTGTCCGCAACGACCGCCGGCTTGAAATTTGGCCAGAAAACACAAATTTCATTTTCGACACGAACAACTTTCAAACATTTTGGTTAAAGAAGGGAAAGTTGTTGTTGTTGGATGGTCCCTTCCGAAGTCTTGCGGGCACGCTAACGTGCTAACGTGCTAACAACACACTCACACAATTTGGATGTGGATGCGTTCTTGGCCATTTTGAGACAAAGTTTTCTTGATGCCAACTTTTGTACTTTTCGGCGAGCCGGCCCACGCGTCCTTCTCGGTTGGCCGTCAAAGGGAGAGCAGAGCCGACGTGCTCCATCTCGCTCTCCCTCCAGTGTAGCGTGCGTGCGTGCGTGCGTGCGTGCGCGCGTGCGCGGCCGGCGTCGTGATGTCTTGTGACTGTTGGCCTTCGCGTGGCGACCGCGCCGCTTGGCGCCGTGCCCGCGTTGGAGCGGCGCCCGCTCGCATCCCCGCGGGCGCCCGTCGCCCTGGAATTCATTCTCCGCCGTCGCTGACCCGCAATGGACACCACGTGACGGAAGGAACGCGAAAGGCCGCCGAGCCGCACTTTGGAACCATTTTCGGAGCGGCAACCCAAGTGAGCCCGAACGACCGCCACGAGTTTGGCCTCCGCCGTGATGGCAACGGCCGCGACGCCTCGCTTGGTACCAGCGAGCCGGAATCCACATTTTTGGCCCTTTAGTCATTCTTGGCCGGGTTAGGGTTTCAAGTCAAGGTCAGGGTTTTCGATCAGGGTTGCGGCGGTCGTGGCTCGGCGTGTCGAGACGGCCGTCCAGTAAGCGGAAGGTCGGCCGTCCGAACCCGCTCTCCCCGAGTCGTCGTGTCCTTGGGCAAGGCACTCGGCACGCATTGTGCTGGTGTAAGGAAGGTGCGTATGTTTGGCGGTGGCGGGAGGGGCCGTAGGCGCACACTGGCAGCCACGCTTCCGTCAGCCGGCCTTTCCCAGGGCAGCTGCGGCGACTTAAGTAGCTTAGCGAGAATGTGTGAGCGCACGAATAATGTAGCCGTTGTAAAGCGTCTTTGATTTTCAAGAAAAGCGCTCTATAAATCCCATGCATTATTATTATTATTATTATTATTGCGGTTTGAAATGAAAGTTTTCAAACCAGGGTAAAGGCTTTGAAATTTGTGAAATGAGTGCTTCAAGTCATCATTTGAGGCTTTTGAGTCAGGATTTGAGTTTCAAGTGAAGGTTGATCTTAATGAAGCATCGTGATTGGCAGGTGCGTGTCATGTTGATGATGTCGGCGCCGTCGCTCTTGCGTGTCACATCAAATCAGCTGCGTGACATCAACAACCAATGCCGTAAGCATCACCGCCAACATGGTGGGGGTATCACCTCCACCGGGGCGAGGGGGGGGGGGGTTGGTCCTTGAGGCCGCGGTGGGGTGGAGCTCATCCTCAAATTATGCTAATGAGGCGTCGAATTGACGCAAAACAAGCCCGACCGGTCACTAATGTTTGTCCAGTCGTGAAAGGCCGAGACTCCCTGCGAGAAATACCAGGAGGGGGGCAAGGGGGGAGAAAGTGTGGGGTGGGGGGGCATGGGGGCAGTCTGGGTAATCAGGCGCCGGCGTGCGGGTGGGCGGGGCGTCTCCCGCAGCGTTGCGCATGATCATATTTCCACGTCATTACTTCTTTTTCCACTTGAAATGAGGAAGCAGCTCGACGGTGCGTTCGCTGCCCGCGGGACAACGAGGCGCTCGGACGCACGCGCAATCCGCCGACGACACGCTCACACGCGCACACGGTTTTTTTTCCAGTTGCACTGTTTTGTTTTTTGGAATTAAATTTTAAAATGTCGGTTTTGATTTTAATAACACAACGTGAGTACACACAACACGACCGCACACAACGACACAACAAGCGCACGATAAACCAAGCAGACAAGAAGGACGCGTTTGCGTTGTTGACGCCGTCGCTCTGTCAGCCGATGACGAAGTTCCGAGGCGAGCGATGCCAACGTGCCGCGGGCATTGCGCCCCCCCCCCCCCCCCCCCCCCCCCCCCCGCCTGGCCCCCCGCCCGGCCGGTGGCGGCCGTAGCTGGCGATTAGCGTGGGCGGGCCAGAGACGCGCTGGCACGACCGCTTCCCGTCCCATGGCGGCGCCGTCGTTCGTTGACGGGCTTCACTTGCGTCCGCTTCCTGTTTGGCTGCCGGCGACAGGAAGTGGAGCAACGCGCACACGCCCACTCAAGATGGCTGCTCAAGGGACACGCTTTGGATTGGCCGCTCGTCTCCCGCGTCCGTCTCTGTGTGTTGACATTTATGTCTATGGCCGCCGCGTAACTGTGCGTGTGTTCGTGTGCGTGCGTGTGAATATCGCGAGGAACATCTTTTCGATTCTTATAAATAAATACTGTCGATATGAATGGTGTCAAAATGTGTGCATTTGCTTTCAGTTCATTCAAAGTTCCTTTAACGCCACTTTTTTTTTTAAACGCGCGATGAATTGATTTTCTTGCAAGCAGACGCGTCCTCATCAAATTTGAGCAGTGATGTCATAAATGTCATCATAATGCAGATTTCGGTGGAGGGCGGGGTCGAGTTGCATTTGACAATTTGGCAAATGTGTCGAATTTCACAATTGATTTCATGTTAAAGATTTGATCGCTCTTAATATGAAAAGAAAAATGCACTGAGCTGTCAGTGTTACAAATGCAATGATGCCGTCTAGTGGCAGAAAAATGACAAATCAATGTCACACTGTTTTTTTACAGTACACGACATCTTTTTAACTTTAACTGAATTTTATGAAGGATTATGAAATTCATGATTAAAAGATGCAGCCAATTTTATTTAGTTTCACTTTTTGTATGAAAACTTGGAGAAAATTTTTATTGTACATTTTTTGTACATTGAGAACAGATATAAAATGTGCAATTTATTGTGAGTTAACTATTGAAGTCATGTGATTCTTTACCATTCAAAATTTTAATCACTTGACACTTATATCTTTCTATATGTGATTGTGCGTTCGTGTGCGTGCGTGCGCGTGCGTGCGTGCGCGTGCGCGTGCACGTGCGTGCGTGCGTGTGCTGTGGCGTGGCTCCAGTGTTCTGGCCACCGCCCAGTTGCTTCTTCATCAGAGTGAGCGGTCAAACGCACACTTTCACAGCCAGATGACATCAGTGTGTGTGTGTGTGTGCCCCCCCCCCCCCTCGCATCACACCGTCACCTCCTGGCGGCCGGCGTGGAGGTGAGGGTGTGATGAGGTGCCAGGAGGAGGCGCGGTGGGCCGGTGGGGCGGCCAGCAGCTGCCAAGCACCTTCATTGACCCCCCGTGTGTGCGTGCGCGTGCGTTTTGGGGTGTGAAAAGAGCGCGCGGCGGCGCTCCAACATGGCGGCTGTGAACATTCAGCTTCAGTGAGGCCAACTGTTGCATTGTGGGAGGCTTTTTTTTCTCTGGCCGAGCACCCCATCGATAAGAAAACACGCCCGCAGGAGGGACGCTCCCCAAACATCAAAAGAAGTTGAGAGACGTGCGGCCATTTTGAATGGCGCTTACCCTCACGGGCGGCCGCCAGCCGCCAGCCACTCGCGCGGCACGACGAGCGTTTGCAAACGTCTTTGGAATGCTGATCAACGCAAACGGCCGCCAGTTTCATACGCACTGCTCAAAGAACACATTTGATCATTTGCAACGATGACGTCACATTTTGAGCGGCAATCGTCATCGGTGACGTGAAGGCGTCAATATTTCAGCGCCATCCGTCAATCGATTGCGCAACAAAATCAGCACGACTTGAAGGCTTGCCCGTCTTTGGGTGACGCAGCACGCTGGCCTAGTGGTTCGCATCGCAAATGGAGGCCACGGGCCTTCTGCTCGTGTGACACGCCATTCTTTGCCTCCACGTGACCTGCCGCCGATTGGCGGCAACCGGTCCGGGGTTCCGACCCAAGGCCCCGCCCCCAAATGCTGTCACCCCAAAGTCCACTCGGTTAAGTGACTTTGCCGCGTTGTGCGGGATCGTTAGCGACGCCATCTTCCTGCTCACTGAACGGCGAGCGTACGATGATGCTAATGACGCTAATGTGCACACAAGGCGCCCGCGGCGGCGTGATCACATGACTGCGGCTGCGACCGGTTGTGGTGCAATGTGAGAACACACACACACACACACACACACACGCACGCACGGTCGACATCACAAACGCGGTGTGGATGTTTTCAGGTCACATGCTAATTGCTGCGCGTTTTATTGTGGCGGGCGGGGCGCACGGAGCCGCCATTAAAGGTCAACTACCGGCACGCACAACGAGCGCCACGCCCAAGAAATCATTCCCGTCTCTCATCGGCGACCGGTTAGCTCGCGGCGCTTACGCCTGGCTTGACGCGAGCGGTCGCCGGCCGTTTGGCGAACTTCCGACAACAACGCAAACGTCGTCATTGGTTTGGCAAACATCGATCACGTCCGTCGCCGTAATCGGAACGTGACGTCGTCATCGCGACGGCAACCGTTTGAAAGATCGAAAATCGTCCTTCGACATTTACGATTAGAATTCCTCAATCCGCGTCCAACGATGACATCGTGAATAAAAAAGAATGTTCGTGATCATCGGTTGTGTTTCAGAGATGACGTCGTCAAGAATATTTGACAGGACAACGCGAACGACGGCTCAAATTGGACGTCCTTGAAAAGATGAAAATCACGACGATCACAAATATTGAACCGTTAATGATGAAAACGCTCCTTGAACGATTCCAAAACGGAACAAACGTGGATGATGTCAATCATGCGGATTTCAAAAACGAGGTCATGAAAATCAACGATGAGCATGAAAAACATTTCAAGATGATGACGTTGTTAATAATGTTGCGGCTGAGAAAATAAATCCATAAATCCAAACGTCATTTTTAATGATGAGTAAATCAAATGTGATTTGAATAAACGTGCATGTTTTGAAACGATGTCATCTTTAAAAGAATAATAATAATATGGAGAGCAGTCAACAAACGCAAAAGTCACGTTTTGGGCCGATGGCATTTGGTTTCGCCACAACAAGCTCCTCCCCCTTTGTTTCTTCTTCTTTTTGTTGTTCTTCTGTTTGTCGAACACGTGAAAAGTCTTTGCTGCTTGTTATGCAAATGAGCTGGTAAATGTCAAATTAGCATAGATTAGCTCCCTCGCAGACGGCCGCTTTGCATACGGCCGCCGCCCGTCACCTCACCGCGGGTCACCGCCGCCGTCCCGTCGCCACGGAGACTGATGGAGAGCGACAGAGCGGACGCCGCCTTGACGGACGGACGGACCAATGGATGGACGGACGGAAGGCGGATGGGGGGCGTCGCTAAGAGGGAAAGCCACATTATGCTAATGAGCTTGTTTATCAAAAGGCTGCCGGCCTTCCGTCACCTTCGGACATTCGCCGCTTGCTCCTTTTCGTCTCTCGTTTGGGATGGCCGCACACAAACACACGCACGCACACACATAGGCTCACATTAAACATACATGAAATGGGAGGGGGGGGGGGGGGTCCAGATGTTGGGTGTGTTGTCAGTTGAATAGTTAACTCACTTAAACACTTTTCATTTATTCATTGAACATTTCTCATATGCTGCACACACACTTTCTCTTCTCATGCAAACACACACACGAATATGCTCCAACCTTTTTGCGGGGGGGGGGGGGGGACAACAACAGTTTTTGCAATACTGAACTTTTTGAGGTGTTGATTTTTTTACATCAATTTTCGAGTGTTTTTTTTTTTTTTTTTTTACATTTCTTACATTGTTGAAAATGATTCCATGTCATTTTTTTTTACTATTTAAACTATTTTGACATTGTTAACAAAACGCGATGTGGATTTTTTTTTTTTGCAGCGTTGCAAATTTAGCTCCTTTTTTAAAATGTTTTATTGACCTGATATGTTGAGTCATTTTTTTGCAATGTGGATTTTTATTTTTTACTGTTAAGACAAGACGATGAATCCAAAAAAAAATTTATTTTGGAAAACACAAAGCAGCAAAAAAGGCACACGGGGAAAGGAAAAAAGAAAAGAGAGGACGCAAGTCAACAATTAGACAAAGAAATTGAGGAGACAACGAGGCACACCTGCACTGGCCGCAGGAAGCCGATTGGTCGACGCGGAACGGACCTGACGAGATCAGCTGGAGAGCAAAAACCAGATGACGAGAAAAAGTCAAGCAAAAAGAAATCAAATCCATTCAACACAATGACACGTTTTTCAAGATGTTTTTTGAACCCATTTTTTTCTTCAGATGTGAAATTATTTTGCATGTTCTTTTCCCATGAAAGTTAGTTGATATTTTTTTAGATTGTCTTGCTCTGAAATATTGTTTTCAAACTGTGAAATGCGTCTTGACGCTGAAGTTGCTGTTGTGTCGCGAGCGTGAACGTTAGCGAGCGTGATCGTTAGCGAGCGTGAACGTTAGCGAGCGTGATCGTTAGCGAGCGTGAACGTTAGCGAGCGTGAACGTTAGCGAGCGTGATCGTTAGCGAGCGTGAACGTTAGCGAGCGTGATCGTTAGCGAGCGTGAACGTTAGCGAGCGTGAACGTTAGCGAGCGTGAACGTTAGCGAGCGTGAACGTTAGCGAGCGTGATCGTTAGCGAGCCTGCCGCCTCAAATATTTAAATGGCCGCTGGAGCCGAGCCACGCGGGCCGGCGCTTTGGCCGCTGGCCCGCGTGGGGGAAACATTTTCTCCAAATGCAAACGTGTAAAAATGCAAATGCGACATATTGCGGCGGTTACGGCCTGGCTGAGTTTGCGCCCGCGGGCTGGCACGATAGGGGGGGGCAAAGAGGGGGCGAAAGGGGGGGGGGGGGCACGGGGGGGTGTCCCGTCGGAGTGCAACATTTACATTTATTTTCAAATCAAAGATTTTTGTCAACACTTTGTTTTTGTCAAATTGGTTTTAGACAATTTTTCTGGATTATGATTTGATTTCATGAAGAGATGACAACAAAAGAAAAGATGATTTGTCGCCGGTTGCTTTTTTCGCATCTCATGAAGCAACTTTGGGAACGATTCTCATCATGTTTGCAACTTTTCTCCTAAAATGAAACTTGATTGTAAACTTTTGTCTTCCAAAGTGATTTTATGTTCAGCATAACATGACACCAATTTTTTTTTGGGGGGGGGGGGGGGGGGGGGTTAATTTACTCTGACACCATTCCGACTCTTCTCGTGACATTATGACTTGATTTTCCAAATAGAAGTTGAATCTGGACAAATTTCAATCTTGAGTCTCGCAACAAAAAATGTCAGCAATTTCTCGCATCATGTGACTTGATTGTGTGCCAATCAGATTCATTTAAGTAAATCAACGACATGACGGGAAACCCTTGACCTTTTGTTCTGGGGGGTTTGGAACAGCGACCAATCCTGTCCTCGTGTCACCCGCAACCGCCGCCACCTGCTCGCTGGGCTAGCACAATATGGTTGCCCCCCCCCCTCCCCCCTCATTAGCGTGGTTGCGATTACTGCTTCCGCAGAAAAGGCAACATGGGGGCTTGGACGGGGTGGGGGGTGGGGGGGGGGCCTTTAGCGTAGATTAATTGTGGTTAAAATGAACGTGTCACCGCACGCCCCTGACAGCGTTTAATTAGCATCGTTAGCATCATTAGTCCCAGATGAACACGTCACTTGCTTTGTGTGTTAGCTTGAGCGGATCTGATTAGCTGTGCGCGTGTGTGTGTGTGTGTGCGTGTGTGCGCGTGTGTGCGTGTGCGCGTGTGTGCGTGTGTTCGTACTTGCGTATGTGTGCGCATATGAAGATGGCAGCAAAGGGTCACGTCGAAGGAAGGCGCCCGTGAAGAATGTGTCGGCCATCTTGTTTTTCTTCTTCCACTTTGCTGAACTTCCTGAGGAAAAAAAAAGTTCCATCTGCACGCCGCCTTCAACATGGCCGACGTTCCAGGAAGCAGATTGACGCGCGTGTCAGACATCTGCTGGGGGGGGGCAACATATGCGTCATGCACCCCCACAACAAGATTTTGACTTTGAAAAGGACAAGAGGTCATCATTGTCGCTTTTATTTTGGTGAATACGACAAACGTGGAGAAGTCACGCGAGTGTTTGTGATCGATTCATCGGAAATACGTTAAAATTAAACAATTGATGTCAAGACAATCTTGTGATCGAATTGAGCTTTTCTGCCGTGTGAGCTGTTGGTCGAGCAACATTGTGGTGTGTAAGAATGTGAGCATGATTGCCCGTGGCAGGAATTTTGTCCGCTATAGGCCGATCACATTAATTATGCAAATGAGCCGTTAACGTGTGTGTGTGTGTGTGTGGGGGGGGGTTGTATTGTTTCACTAATTAAGTAAACGAGGAGGCTGCCGGCAAACTGCTCCGATGGGTCAAACGCTTGCGCTAAGCTAGGCTAACCGCTACTCTGGCTTTGCAAATGTATGCTAAGCTATGCTAATGCTTGATTGTGCTTGTGCACGCTTGCGCCTTCCTCAAAGGCGGTCGCCGAACAAAATGGACACGCGCGAGCAAAGTGCAAGTCGGACGCTGGTCATCGTCATTGGTTTGCGTTTTCCTGCTCCGCGACTCGAACCGTTTCTCAGCTCGGTGAAATTTCCAGACCACCTCAGGCGGCCGCTCGACTTGGTTTGCCGATCGGCAGCATCGCGAATGGCGTCCAATACGGAAAATAAAAACATTCCGCCTCCGAAGTCAGGACAAAACAAAGCTCACCTTCAAGACGTCAGCCATGTTTGTTTTTTCTAGACTCGCTGTGGAGATTCGGGACTCTCGGGATGCCGGTGACAAAAGCTTGGGATTCCCGGACTGCACAAAATCCGTCCTTGTCGAGAAGCAAAACGAGTGCAGGAGTTGCGCTTCCGATGTTTGCGATCTGCCGGGCCAGGTGACTTACACGCTTTCAGATTCGAGACAATGTTTCTGTAGATTTGTTCGGTCCTGCAGGTTGTCTTGAAATTCAGGACTGCCCTGAAAACAGGGACGGATTAGAGCACATTAGCCAACATCGATCGAAAGCTTAGTTGAAGCCAGAAGGAACATTCGGTCGCCGCTCGTTGTTGCTTAAGCACGAATGCGACAAACGTTTAAGAAACGCCGAGGAAACGGTTCTGTCGGCAGAAAGCCGAGACCCGGAAAAGACGGATCCGCAACACAACGAGGTGACGGCGAGGGCGGGACTCCAGCCAGCCAAAATCCAAAACTTCCATCTGACGTTCCGTTTGCAGTTTGCGGCGTTCGCTTTAAGATCAGAATTAGACGGCAGAAGTCAAGGACGGACGGAAGACGACCCGACGGAGACGACCCGACGGAGACGACCCGACGGAAGACGACTCGACGGAAGACGACTTGACGGAGACGACCCGACGGAGACGACCCGACAGAAGACGACCCGACGGAGACGACCCGACGGAGACGACCCGACGGAAGACGACTTGACGGAGACGACCCGACGGAGACGACCCGACAGAAGACGACCCGACGGAGACGACCCGACGGAGACGACCCGACGGAGGACGACCCGACGGAGACGACCCGACGGAGACGACCCGACGGAAGACGACCCGACGGAGACGACCCGACGGAGACGACCCGACGGAGACGACCCGACGGCCTCGACGGGCCTTGAACTCGAACCCTGAGGTGGCGCAGTGCTCGTCTTCCGACCTGGAGGTCGCGTGCGGGATCCTCAAGCCTGCCAGCGGGTCCCGGTGCCCTCGAGCAAGGCCGTCCCGATGCCGCGTCATCAGGAGGTCAAACGAGGAGACGGCGTCCGGCACTTTACGTACCCGAGGTGGGAAAAAAGCCGATTTCGCCGATGGCCCGCTTTGGCGCGCTCGCTGACACGTTTCGATTGTTGCGGTTTCAAGCGGCGACCAAAAAGGACGCCTTGCGTGCTTCCTGTTTCTTTTTTTTCTCTTTTCCATCGGCGTCCCGAGGCCAGCGCGGATGTCAGAGGACATGACGAGCGGGACCGAGACGAGCCACTTGGCCGGCGCTCAGCGCCGCTCGGCCTGATGGGCCGCGATGGGCCAAGATGGACGAGGGCCATCGCGTCTTGGCAGCGGCCGGCGTCCTCCGTGCCACTTGGCCGGCGTCGCCGCCGTCCGTCCCGGGGGCGAGTGGGCGGCGTCCTCGGGGCCTCTCGAGCGGCTAGCGAACGGCTAGCGAACGGCTAGCGCACGTCACGGCGGATGAGCGGCGCCTGCTAATGCGGCGGGACACGCGCACCAGCGGCCACCGGGTCGCGCACGCACACGCCTGTCACTCAAACCCCTGACACGCGACCGCACGCTGACTTTTTGCTCAGCGGATATTTCAACAAAAATGCATGAATTGGACAAGATTCAACTGGACGAATATTCGGAAGAACTTTTATTTCACGATTCCTTTTTTTCATCCAATGAAAAAAATACAAAATGATTTGTTTGCAATTGTTCGTATTCCTGATTTTAATTTGCTGAAGTTCATTCAGTTGTCAAATTGTTATTTTTTTTATATCTTGATTGAATTGTATTGACATATTTGCTGAATGTCGCCTTTGCAAACCTTTAGACAATAAAACGCGATTTGATTATTTGCGGCAAATAAATGTTCGCAAAACAACATTTTTAACTTCACAAGACTTTTTTTTTCTTTCTTTTTTTTGCACTGATGACAAAAATGACGAAAATGAAATTGAAAACATTTCAAAATCGTCAGACGTGACAAGCTCGCGCACGAGTGTTGGCACACGCGCGGCAGGCAGATGGCGCGCACACGCACACGCACGTCATAGTTTTTGAAAAATGTGCGTCGGTTCACTTGCTGGCTGCTTCTACATTTAAAGACTGCGCGCGCGCGCGCGTGCGTGTTGGCAGTACGTGTGACCCAGCTGGTGTTACACCGAACATGTCAACAACACATCAGAATTGATTAACCTTTCAACCCGGTCCGACTCTTCATCATCATCATCATCAAGTCACATTGTCCTCTTCACACTCCTGCTCCTGTTGTGTGCGTGCGTGCGTGCGTGCGCGCGTGCGTGCGTGTGCGCGTGTGTAAATTAGAGACAGACATAGAGATAGCTTGTTTTTTGCCAGGTTTGATACCGATACCAATTCTTAGTAGTCAAGGAGGCCGTAAGCGATATTTGGAGGCAATTATTCATTTACAGGAAAAAAGACAAATATATTGTCTTCACATTTTTTAAAATACAAATTCCAACTCTGAGCAACTTTTAAGATTTGCAAAAATGTTTTGTTGTTGTTGTTCATCAAACTTCAAGTAAATAAATATCGTCGCTCTCGACGTAAATGGGATGTGCTCTCGTATACGCCCCCCCCCCCCCCCCCCGCACACTTCCTGTTATGGAGGAAGTCACCTAAGGCCAATCCTGCACACGCACGCGCACGCGCGCACGCACTTGAGCTTCCTGACAGCAGATATGGCGACGTTGAAAAGTCGAAAACTTCGTCATGGTCACACGTGATGTTTTTCTCGTCTTCTCTGACTGCTCTTCAATTTGTGTGTGTGTGTGTGGGGGGGGGGCTTGGGGGGTCTGATTAAATATGGCTGACACGGCCAGTGTGTGGTCATGTGGACCATGTGGTGGGCGGGGCACGGCGCCGGGTTGCGGCCGGGCACTGTGACGCCCTCTGGCGACAACCCCCCCCCCCCCCCCCCCTCAACCCCCCCAACCACCCCCCCCCAACCTGCTTCCCCTCCCCCACACAGCCAAAGACAAAACAGATGTCCACCATCGTGTGCATGTGCGTGCATGTGCGTGCGTGTGTTTTAAAAGGTCGTTTAGAGGAACGTGTCAAGGATCCTTCAAAATGAATCATTTCAATGAAGAATTCCAAAATGAACAATTTTTTTCAAATGTTGCGGAAAAGTTTCACGGACGAGCTCACACAAGTCACGTTGTGCTAAATGCAAAAAAGTTGAAAATTGCATCTTGACGTCAAGCAAAACTTTTCTCATAGCGGAGAAATATGATTTTCATATGTTGCTTTTATTTTGAAGGGCCTGCAAGTCTCATCTGTGGTCAACACACAAACATTTATGCTTTATTTGAACACTTTGATGGCCTCGCCACTCAGACAGACCGATAGATCATCATCATCATCATCATCATCATCATCATCATCATCATCATCATCATCATCATCATCATCATCATACTTTTTATTTACAAAGCACTTTTCAAAAAGTCACACGTGTTACAGTTTAAAAGCAAACAAATGAAAAGACAAAGAAAGCGAGCTTGATTGATTGATTGATTGATTGATTGATCTGTTTCTAATGTCAGCACACTCCCAAAATGTGCGTTAAAAAAATTAGCAGTTTGCAAAATAGGATTTTTGTGAATGTTGTGAAGTCAAGATCAAAAGAAATGAGATCAAGTCATCTCGGTTTTGTGTGTGTGTGTTTTTTGTAAATAAAGCGACCAGGAAGGAATGCCACCATTTCTTTTCAGACCGAAAAGTCCTCAAAAATGGCCGCCAGCAAAAGCAAGTAGGTACATGCAATGCTTTTTTGTTTTTTTAGAAGGAGAAGAATTACTTTTCAATTGAAGTGGAAAGCAGAAGATGAAGACGCAAATTCAAAAGCAACTTTTGATGTTTTGGCTTTTGTTCACTTTCAACTCGCCACAAAAAAAAACAAAAAAACCTCCTAAATCATTGGTGGAGCTAATCAAAGATCAGCATCGACTAGTAATGTCTTGTCATCATCATCATCATCATCCTGCCGTTTGTGGTTTTTGGGGGTCTCGGGTGCTCACATTTCTGAAGCTTCTTATCTGAAGCGCACGCGCATTCCTGCTCAGTCAGCACAATGGGACCTCTGTGTGTACCTGCTGCGTGCGTGCGTGCGTGCGTGCGCGCGTGCGCGTGCAACGGAGGTTAAGGTATTCGTCCTCGTGCCCTGCCCACATAGGACGCCTCCTTGCAACTCAGTCCTGGTCTTCCAGCTAAGCATGCTAATGCTAACAAAAAGCGAATAAAATCAACACTCAACAAAATCAATACAACAAAATACATGGTGAGCAAAATCATTTGTTAGCAAAAATCAATTTAAAAAAACAATTAAAAAATGAAACAAAAGCAATTGTAAGCAAAAAGCAATAAAAAAAATAAAATCAATGGAACAAAATCAACAGAGAACAAAATTAAAGAGCAAACAAAATAAATCGGAAGCAAAATAATAAATAAAAGCACAAAAAAAAATTCAATGTGGGGCTGAAATTTTCCAGACAAAATAATGCAGTCATGCTAAATGCTAAGCTAACTGCAAAGACCGTTTAAAGGCACTGACTCGGTGGATAGCGCTCAATGCTAAGCTAAGCTAAAATATATTAAGTTAAGCTAAGCTAAGATAAAGATAAGGAAGTTAGCGCGTGATGCTAACTTCCTTATCTTTATCTTAGCTTATACATCAGCACTGCCACCTGCTGGACCAAACGCACATGACACACAATCAATCAAATCATCAATTAATCAAATCTATCGGCATGTCCTATTTCACGTGTGCGTGTGTGTGCGTGTGTGCGTGTGTGTGTGAGGGGAGGGCGTTTGGTTTGGCGGGAGGGGGCGTGTCCGCGTCTCACCTTGCCCGATGACAACTTCCTGGGCTTCATCTTCCTCATCTTCCTCCTCCTCTTCATCTTCGTTTTCTTCTGTCGCTGGCTGGCACGTGCGTCCTTCCGTGCGTCCGTCGTCCGCCTGTCAATCACTTCGTGGCTGTCAATCACTTTTCCCGCCGAGCGCGCGCACACATGAGGTTGATTGACGGCGCCATGGCGGGAAAAAGCGGCGCGGAGGCTTCCGTCAAATGGCAGCTGTGCTACGACATCTCGGCCCGGACCTGGTGGATGGTCAGTACCAGCACGCGCGCGCGCGCGCACACACACTTGACTCATTTGCCTACATTTATTGAAATGCATTTGCACGCACGCGCAGTTGTTAATCGTAAAAAAAAAACTTGGAAAAGAGTGTTGGAGCGCGCGCGTGTACGCGCGTGTGCGTGTACTTAGTGGTTGTGTGGGTCCGCGGAGGAGAAATGCGTGACTTGTTAAAAAAGAAAAAGTGAGCTTGTGTTGGTTTTGTTTTGTTTTATCTAAAACAACTATAATATAATTATAATAATAAAATGTGTGTGTGTGTGTGTGTGTGTGTTTTTACTAAAGTAAAATTGTTCGTAAAACGTCGATGTTATAAGGAGATATTTTCATCTTAAAATTAATTTAAATGATCTTGCATTGATTTTTAGTCGTATGTTATTGTTGCGTTTATTGTTTCTTTTTTAAAATTAAATTATGAACACAAATCTAGGAGGCTTTTTGATTGAATCGTTTTCGTTTTTGGAAAACTCACCATTAGCAAGGTTTTAAAATGTAACAACTATATATATATATATATATATATATATATATATATATATGTTGAATCCAAATTGTAACGATGCACGAAATGTTCTCTTACAGCATCATGTGATGAAAAGTCACGTCTTATTCTTTCTTCTCAATATAATTTCATGAGTTTTGTCGTAAACAAAATGCATTCAATTTTATTGCAGTAATAATGTCAATAATTGAATTTCATGTTTGGAATGCATCCGTTTGAGATGCGCGTTATTGATTTGAACATAATGAAAAGAGGATCAATGAGCACGAGCCTTAAAAAATGTGAACATCAACTCATTTGGTTTTGTCGAACATTTTCTAATTTTCTCAAACTCAATGTTTTATGCTCTCGTTGAACGTGATACATTTTATGGCCATAATTAATTGTCTTCAGAGATCGACACGGAAATCAATTTCATTCGAAAAAGTAAACGTTAGAAATACGACGACGAAGATGATGACGATGAGGATTTAAAAAATATAATTTACGAGGCTGAGCTGTTTTAAAAACAATTGATGAAATGAATTCAAAATCATCGGGACAATCAGTGCGTGTTGAATGACGTCATCTCTTCCAAATCGTTTTTATATTCGATCATTGGTCGCATTTGAAACGTTGGCCGTGACCTCGGCCAAGGCGGGCGGGCGCGCGCGCGCTCTTGAGCACGTCAAAAATCAATTCTCTTTCTTTCGTTTTGCTTTTGTCGTTGCTATCTTTGGACAATTAGGGAAATATGACTTAAAGACTACAAAATTAAATCATGCTAATAACAAAACAGATTATTTTAAAATAAATCTGATGCATTTTTAAGCGCAACATTACAGTGTGTGTATTTGAGTGCGTGTGTGTGTTCGGCGCAGGCGCGCGTGTGCGTGTGTGTGTGTGTGTGTGTGTGAGAGAGAGAGAGATATGTTCACTGATTGGTCAGATGTTTGTTTGTTTGTTTGTTTGTTTGTTTGTTTGTTTGTTTGTTGTGATGTAAGATAAAGCACGTGTGTTGGCATTGCGAGGCAGTTTTGTGGCCGGTTGGCAAGAATGCAGCATTTGGTGCTCCATGTTAGCGTTAGCGAGATTAGCTGCCAGGAAATTGTGGGATTAAACATGTCTGCTTCAACTTCCTCAACATGAATGTTCAACCCCCGGCCCCAAACGCCCCCCCCCCCCCCCCCCCCCGACGAACCCCCTGGTTGTTATTCCTCTGTAACCATAACAACCACTTGCACACACTTTGTACATGAAGGGATTGTACGAAGGTGGTTATGATGCTAAGCTAATGCTATGACCCTGAGGTCAGGATCCTGAAAAATAAAATAAAATAAAAAACCAACAGAAATGAAATTCGCAAGACGACTTTCTATAACAAATCAATAAAGAAAGTGAATGAAGAGCATGTTGATAGTTTTGATGTTAGGAATTTGTTAACGAGGTCAAAGTGCGGCGTTTGAAACGCGACGTGATGTTTTCGCATCAAAGCTGAGCAGCTGTGGAAAGACGCAAAATGTCTCTTTAATCCTATTGGACTTTTTAATGCTTATTAATTCATCAAACAAATGGAAATGCTAAAAGCGCTGCTTAGCTCGCCAAACCGCAGCGATGACACCGAGCCGCCAGATGTTCATATCGCACAGAATTAGCATTAGCATGCTCTTATTTTGGGAGGGGGCATCACCGGGTTCAGATGAGGTTGTTTGTTAGACGTCAACGCTTAGCTATGCTACAATGCTAAGCTACACTGTGACCCTGACGTACTGCAATGCAAATTTAGCTGACGATGCTAACATATGCTATCATATAAAATTATACTGTGAGTAGATTCCAATGCTAACTAAGTTGGACTGCAATGGTAAGCAAAGCTGCCAGCTGTTTGTCTTCATGCATCAGCATCAATATTAGCATTAACATTATCATTAGCATGGCCTTATTATGCTAGGTAAGCTGACATATTAGACTAAGAAAGGTTATCCTATCTCCCAAAGACCGCGCTAAAGCTAATGCAAATGCTGATGCTAATGCTAATGCATAAAGACAACATGCATCGACAGCATGTCAAGAAAAGATGACTAATATAAGTTAATTTATCTCCCAAAATAAGACCACACCAATGCTAATGCTAATGCTAATGCAGGGAGACAACATGACTAACACATGTTGTCGTATTTCCCCCCCAAAAAGACCGTAACAATGCTAATGTGTCAGGTTTTTTTTTTTTGCCTTAGCCGTACATTCGTGCCACCTTATGACTTGTTTGCTAACGACGCACAAGCTAATGAAGGTGATGACGGGAGCACTTGACTTATAGATGTACATTCACCAACACATGGACATTGCGCCCCCCCCCCCCCCCCCCCCCCGGAGAACCAGGTCAAACATCTGGTAGCAGCATTGCGGAGGAATCACCTGGGCTACTGTGGTGGGGGGGGGGGGGGGCTTCAGCTGGGTGTTGCTAAAATCTGGTTAGCATCATTAGCTTTCCATCTACAAAATGTCGATTTGAGTGGGGTGCTTCAAAAATAGTGCTTGTCCACCCCCACCTTGCATGACCCCACCCCCGCCCCCCAGCCAGCACTCCCCCCTTCGCCACATGGGTGACGGCGGTCCTGCCTGATGGCAGTCAGTAGAGCCCGGGTGCAGATGTTCATGCCAGCTTTTTGTGGGGGTCACCTTGGAGAGGCCCGTGGCGTCATGTCCAACCTGGCAAATCCCCCCCCCCCCCCCCCACAACGTCCCATCCACTACAGCTGCTTCCTGACTTGATCCTCCAGCACCCGCGAGGGAGGGGGTGGAGGCAATTGGTCTCCATGGCAACCGTTGTCCCATCTATCATCGAATCATCTCGTTTATTTCGTTTGCCTCCTCGTTGTCCAATTAGCTCACAATTTAGCTAGCGACTTTGTTTCTAGTTGCTTGTTACTAGCGGTTCAGTGAACTAGCTAGCTATTTTTCTTTTTTCTTTTCTTACTAGTAGTTTAATACCTGACTAGTTAGCGGCCTTATTGTTACACTTGATGTACTTTCCATTAGTGTATTGTTGAATTATCCAAAAAGTCAGCAAGCTAGTTTTTGACTGGTTAGGTAGCAAGTTATCCCACTAGTTTTCTTACTAGTTTTCCATTAGTTGTATATTTTTATAATTTGCTCACTAGCTACTTGTTTGCTGAATAGTTAGTTACTTTTGTCACCGGTTTGTTATTCAGTTAGCTCACAAATTTGTATCATCGGCTAGTATTTGACTTGCTAGTTTTGCAGGCTAGCTTGTCTCTTGGTGGCCTGTTGGCGTGTGTTTAGGTCTCGTCCACGCTTTCGGGTTTCTGGTTTCTGGTTGTGGTTGTGGCAGGAAGTCAAGCACGGCAGAAGAGTCGAAGTGGCGGCCGGCGTCGTGTTGCAAGCGTAGCGAGCGCGGGAGGATGACGAAGATGAGGAGAAAGGAAGTTCGATGGAAACAATTAGGGATGTGCAGATGTGTGACTGATTAGGATGCCGACCGATCCGTTTGTGCGCAACTCACTGGGCCGCCCGCCGCTCACACGGAACCAGCGCAACAACAACAACAACATGCAACAGGCTCGCAATTGAGCAGGAGTGCGTGTCACCTGCTGCTTGTTAGCTCACAATTTAGCAGGCTAGCTTGCGTTCAGGTTGAGACGAGAGTTGAGCTGAGTTGTGTTTCCGAGGCGCCAGGATGACAAAACGAGAGCAGATTGACTGATGCGAAGCGTGCGAAGGAGGCCAAGGCCCAGCTGGGGATCAGGCTCAACAACAAATTCAGAGAGTTTCGTGAAAAAAAGGTGGAATTGAATTGATTTGAATATGATGATTTAAAAAAAAGAAGAGATTTTAGGTGAAGGTTTTTTTGGTCATTTTTACGAGACTGAAAGTGGAAAAATGAAGAATTGAATTTTGGTGTAAAAAGTGAGAACAATTTGGTGATTTATTATTTAAGGTGAAAAAGTGGTTATTGTGTGCGATTGAAAATAAGTATTTAGGTGACATGTTATCCCACAAGTGAGCTGGATATTATAATTAGCTCAACATTTAGCAGGCGAGTTTGTTACCGCTCCGTCCTCCATGTTGGCGGTGTCGGGTTACGCGTTGCAGACGGGGAATGGATGCAATGGATACCTCCTCACATCAACCTTCCCGGGACCCCCGCTGAGAGCGGCAGCCTGTTGTTCTACTTACACACGCACACGCACACACATAGAGTCCACCTGTGCAGGCCCCACTATAACCCCGCCCACTCTCGCCACTGGACCAGCTTCTTTCTCTCTTTCAGAGCTCACCTTCTTGTTAGCATGTTAGCTTATTAGCTCATTTCTAGCTCAAGGTGATGGCGGTGGGTCAGATGGTGGAAATGGAGACTTCTGATTGGCTCTTGCTGGCATTCAGTCTTCAGGCTCGTTCAGTTACCACCGCATACGCGTGCAGGTTAGCTTTCAAATGATGACTTTATTTTATTTTAATTTCATTCGGGGTTTTTTTACATATAAGGAAAAAACATGGGAAGAATAGATCTTATATTTTCTTTTCCTTTTTACAGGAAACATTCTCCCCAGTCAGACTGCTGCAACTACTAGCTAGCATTGTTAGCATGTTGACTGTGTTTACGCTGGGTTAAAAACTAGCCGCTCGCCATCATGTGATTAAATGCTGGATTGTTCTGGACTCCTTCAAAGACTTTTCATTCGGGAATGGGGGTGTGCTCTGGAGGGGGTAGTGGGGGGGGGGTGGGGGCTTCTTGTTTGCTATCTCTGCTGTTGCTAATAAAAGTAAAGGCGCCCGCGGGGGAAGCGACTCAACTTCCTGCAGTGAGCGCTGCTATTTATTTATTGGAGGGCTCCTTTTGGCGCTCCTGCGCTGCCGTAAACAAAAAAAGACTTTTAGGATCTATTTGGACTTCCTGGGAAGCAATCGGACCGGGCCCTGGCTCGTCAAAGTGTCCTCCATCTTGGCCCACACTGCTAACAACAGAGTTAACAAAGAACATCTGCTCACCGGCCTCCGACCAAGATGGCACGCGGCGTCTCGGTACGATCACGTGACCATGACATCACTGCTGCAGCTGACAGGACGGACTAGCGCATTGTTAGCATGTTGAGAGCTAGCTAGATCAGGCCCATACAGGCCTCTCACTAATTTTTGAAAACTATATATTAAAAAAAAAAAAAGACAATTTTTAAGTTGTAATAATTCCATACAGCACTAGATGGCAGACTTTGCCAGGTTTTCACCGTCAGAGGAGAGACAAGCAGGAAAAATGGGAAGCAGACTATTCATCCATTTCCCGAAGCGCTTATTTTGCAGTGCATTGAACAAAGGTGAGCCTCCGTTCCTCGTTTCGAGATGAGATCAGTCATGATTTCGATGATATTGTGACGCGGACGAGTCGCAGAAGAAGACCGCGCTTCGACGGACAAAACGCTCTGATTAGCATCGTTAGCGTGATGATGGCTCTCATATACTGTGCTAATTGTTAGCATTGCTAGCATGCTGGCTATCAGAGGCGGGCGTGTCAATGAATTTTGAGCGTCCGTCATTTTGGCAACAGTCGAAACAATCCGTCAATATTTCAGGCAGAGCCGTCAAGCCGTCGTTCGTCGAGATGCGCGTCAATGGCAACCGGCAAAGTTCCATCAATCGCTTTGTCAGTCCGCCAGTCACTGACGGATTGCCAAATTTATTGATGCATTGGCCAATACATGGACGGACGAAAATGCTCAGTTGGTGTTTTTTTCTTTACGTTTCCCATTGAAACCGATTGGCGGACATTCTGTCAATATTGATGGAATAATCATGTGATGTGCTAAAGGTTAGCATTGCTAGCATGTTGACTGTCATTTGCTGTGCTAATTGTTAGCTATTGTTAGTCCATCATCATTGGCCAGGAAGCAAGAAGGGAGTGGTGGTGCGAGGAAAAAGTGGTGGAAGGGAGGGGGTGGGGGGGATGGGGGGGGGGGGGGGCGGGGGGCTGCTGTGAATGAATCCATGTGCTTCTCATTAAACGCTGCGGAAATCAGTTCTGACCCATTCTTCTTCTATTTACACACACGCAGACTGGCCAGAATTTGTGTGCGTGTGCAGGAAGGATGTGGGAGAGGAGAAGTGAGGAGATGACGTGCTTAGGTAGGAACATCTTAAGTTGCTCCAAACCGGAGTCAGAGAAGGAGAAAGAGGAGTTTAGCAGGAAGGGGGAGGAAGGAGGTGTGGAAAGGGGGAGAAGCGGGTTTTGAGGAGGACATTGAAGATGACCCTGGAGGGGGTGGAGGAGGTTCAAGGGCTGTCGAGAAGGACTTCAAAGTCATCCAGGAGGAGGAAGGAGCAGATGGAGGAGCAGGCGCAAATGTTGCATGGAGGTAAAGAAGAGTAAAAGGAGAAGCGAGTTTGAACTTTGGAGATGTCAAAGGAGGAGGTTTCGGAGACTGAAATGTTCCGAGGAGTAGCAGGACTTTGAAGGAGGAGGAATCGGAGGTCTTTTGAAGTGTGGGAGGGGCCTCAAAGAGGGGAAGGAGGTGGAGGAGGTTTGGAGGAGCAGAAGGAGGACTTTGAGGATGCCCTGGAGGAGGTGCGGGAAGGTTTAGGAGGAGCTTGAGAAGGAGCGAAGGTGAGCGGGAGGAGGCTCGTCCGCCATTTTGCTCACGGCGTCCTCCATCTTGTGTGCGTTTGTCACCCCGTCGTGTTCCACTTCCTGTTCATGGTCATCCATCCACATTCCGCCGCCGCAATTTACTTCAGTTTTTCTACGTCATCAAAATGTTTTTTTTTTCCAGAAGTCAAAAATGATTTAGTGCATGTGACATTTTGACGCAAGTTTCTGTACTTTTGTGAGTACTTTTACATTTGATACATTTGCAAGTTTATGAAGCAGCTCGAATGGAATATTCATCAGCACTTGACTTGACTTGCGTTCGTTGTTCTCACTTTGCTAACTCAACGGTTGCCTGCCCAGTTAACTTGCGATGTCATCCGTCGCCGTGGTTACTGGAAGGAGAAAGACGCAAGCCGTCATGGCATTCAAATACGTCTCATTTCATATGAAAAATTATTATAAACACAACAAAACAAATGCAGTTGTAACACATTTGGGTTTAGAAAAAAGAAAAAACGAATTTATTTTTTATTTTTTACCAGAAACCCCCAAAAACCCTCAATGTGCTTGAATGTCAAACACCTTTAAACAAATAATAATAAATAAAAAATGTTAATCCAAACACATTCAAACCATTCAAACTAAAATGACGTGTTGCATACATTTGAATTCACTCACGTTTGGACAATTAGTGAGGAAAAAATAACTGTAAACACATTTCAATCTTCAAACTGTTCATATATAAATAAAAAAAAGTAAACTAATTGCAGTCAGGATTGGGTTTTGTTTTGTTTTTTTGCTGACCTCTGACTGACCCCTGGCGTCCTGTGCACAACGAGGAATTGTAATGACAGCAAGAGGCCACTAGAGGGACACATTTGACTGACTATGCAACCTGATGGAACGTTTGCAACACATTTTCAACCTTCTTCACTTTCCTGTGCGCGTGCGTGCGCGTGTACGTGTTTCTCTTGCTGTAAGCGTGTTTAATTGTGCGCACGTGCACGTTTGCGTGTCTCTTTTTCTCCAGCTGCATGTGTGTGCGTAGAAGCAACTGTGTGTGTTTTCAGGTGAGCATCTGCCAGGTGTGACGTGTTACCTTCAGACGCGTTGGGAGCGACTGCACGTCTGTTTCTCTCTGTATGTGCGTGCGTGCACGTGCGCGCGTTTGTGTTGCTAAGCGCTAACAGCTTGACTTCCAACTTGGCAGTTGGTTGAACAATGTTTTTGTTTTGTTTTGGTTTTGGGTCGAGCTTGTCACGTGACAAAAATAGTCCGTTGCCAGGTCAACGTGCGTGCGGCCAAAAGTGCTTGAAGATGATGATGAGGATGAAGATGAAGATGATGATGAAGATGATAATGATGAAGATGATGATAATGATAATGATAGTGATGATGATGATGATGAGGATGAAGAAGATGATGATGATGATGAAGATGATGATGATGAAGATGATGATGAAGATGATGATGAAGATGATGATAATGATAGTGATGATGATGATGATGATGAAGAAGATGGTGATGATGGTGATGATGATGATGAAGATGATGATAATGATAGTGATGATGATGATGATGAAGAAGATGGTGATGATGATGATGATGATGGTGATGATGATGATGAAGATGATGATAATGATAGTGATGATGATGATGATGAAGAAGATGGTGATGATGATGATGATGATGATGATGATGGTGATGATGATGATGAAGATGATGATAATGATAGTGATGATGATGATGATGAAGAAGATGGTGATGATGATAATGAAGGTGATGATGATGATGATGGTGATGATGGTGATGATGATGAAGATGATGATGATGATGAAGATGATGATAATGATAGTGATGATGATGATGATGAAGAAGATAATGATGATGATGGTGATGATGATGATGATGGTGATGATGATGGTGATGGTGATGATGATGATGGTGATGGTGATGATGATGATGATGGTGATGATGATGGTGATGATGATGATGATGATGATGATGGTGATGATGATGATGATGGTGATGATGATGATGATGGTGATGATGATGATGATGGTGATGATGATGATGATGGTGATGATGATGATGATGGTGATGATGATGATGATGGTGATGATGATGATGATGAAGAAGATAATGATGATGATGATGATGGTGATGATGATGATGATGGTGATGATGATGGTGATGGTGATGATGATGATGGTGATGATGATGATGATGGTGATGATGATGATGATGGTGATGATGATGATGATGATGATGATGGTGATGATGATGATGATGGTGATGATGATGATGATGGTGATGATGATGATGATGGTGATGATGGTGATGATGATGGTGATGATGATTAATTACAGAAGCTGCTGCTCACTTCCTTGTGTGTATTGTGTGTGCAACTTCCTTGCTGTGCGTGTTTATGTGAGGACATATGTGGTGGACACACACACACACACACACCCCCCACACACACACACACACGTATGCACTGTGTCATCGATGAAATTTGGTTGGGGGCGGGGGGGGGTCCGGCCTCTCCACCAGGCCATCTGTTTGGCACTCGCACCGTGCAACTGCTTCCTGCTTCAGTCTCACACACGCTCACACACACGCTCACACACACGCTCACACACACACACACATGCTCACACACACCGATGGAAACACAATCATACACGTAGTGATGAATGTGTGTACATGTGTGTGTCTTTTAATGCATGCATGTGTGTGTGTGCGTGTGCGTGTGCGTGTGTGTGTGTCCACCACATATGTCCTCACATAAACACAAATTTACGTAATTTACGTATTTCATAAACGTAAATTTGAGCCGTCAATCATGTTGTTTGTGCTTGTTGTACTTTTTGTTTCCTGGTTTGTGACCTTCTTTCTCCTCTTCTTGGTCTTCCTCATCTTCATCTTCCTCATTCTTGTTTCTTCTTCTTCTCTTTGTGTTTGAGTGCTGGCGAGGCTTCAGGCCCGCTGGTCCTGTTGGCGCCACTCCAGCCTGGCAGCGCCTCAGTGGGAGCAGGTGGAGCCCCCCCCCCCACTACAACAACCCCCCCCCCCCCCACACACACAGTTTGCGCTCTTTTTGGCATCACGTGTGCCAACTTGAGCCCGTCGCCATGGCGACGCTCACGCAGGCTTTTTTCACGTTTTGGCTGGTCGTAGATATACGTATGATCGGTCGTCCGTTGCCAAAGCCCCGCCCACATGTGACATCACATCAGCGCGGTGGCGTTTGCTTCCTGTTGGCGGCGCCGTTTCTGGTATGTGGTTGGCAGGTTAGAGATAATTGTTATTCATATCATGAATGGCACCTTTAGAATGATCGGTCGTTGTTTTATGTATCAAAACTGAGTACTTGGTATCGGTGACGACTCAAGAGTTGATGGTCGTGATATTGGTGTGAGAAAATAGTGGTATCAAATATCTCCGGTTGATGTCGTTGATGACGAGTGACTTAGAAAGAACAAACATGATTGGACGACTCATACGTGACGTCACATTGACCAACAGGAAACGGATTCAAAATTCACCCCCCCTATGATTATTAACCACATTTGTGACGTGAAGAGCTTCACTTCTTCCTTTTGGCTTTGGAATGCTGGAGGTCAAAGTTGAAATGAACTACTTCACACACACACTTTTTCTCTCACACGCACACACATAACCGCCGCCTCTCGCGCGCCCGCATTCGATCGATAAGTCGCGAGCTCGTGAGCGCGCGCGCGCGTGAGCTGAGTTGGTGTCGCGCGCGCGCGCGCGGAGCTTTCAGTCAGCTCGTCCGCTTGGAGCGAGCGAACGAGCGAGCGAGCGCGCGCAGGTCCGGACGGGGACGGGCGCCGATCCCGGTGCGATTGTCGGCGGTGCTCTTCGCGAAGCGAAGCGGCAGGTGACGGGAGGGCGGCCACAAGTCGCTCTTCGTCCCCCCCCCCCCCCAGACCCCAGACCCCAGACCCCCGCCCCCACCTCCGTCCCTCCCCCTTCCCCCCTTCCTCCCTCCTTCTCGGGACGGCGGCCGCTCCAGTCTCGGCGGCCGAGCGGCAGCGCAGCGATCCCGGCCGGTCGGCAGGTTCGGCGACCACCCCCCGCCCCCCCGCCCGCCCCCTCCACCTTCCGCCGCTTCCCGCGGGGCGGATCGGTGACATGCGGGACCTCGTCGCCTCCCCTCGGGTCTCCCGCCACACTTTGGACTCTGGTGACGACATGTTGCTCCTCGGACGGCGGCGGCGGGCCTCGAGCAGGTCCGGCGAGCGCGTGTAACACGAGGCGGGGTCAGAGTTCACCTGCGCTCGGACATGTGAGAAGAGGGGGGTCGACAGGAGGGCTCCGGCGCCCCACCCGAACCCCGCGACCCCCGCCCTTCCTCCTTCCCCGCTGGTCCGTCCTTTTCGTCTCACGCACGCGCGCCCACCGGAGCCGGACTGGGCCACGGGCGCGCGCGCACGCGGACCAGTCATGTACTCGCCGCTTTGTCTCACGCAGGTACGTCACGCGCACGCGCCCCCCGCCGCCGCTAACTTCGGCAAAGTTCGCGCACGCGCGCACCAACTCCGCCAAAGTCTTTGGACTTGACGCGCTCGGAGGGCGTGCGCGTGCGCGCGAAAGGCGAGTCATCGCAAAACAATTGCACGTTTTGCGTTTTTGAGTCGAAAGATTTCATTCGATCAACTTGCAAGTGGCGGGTTCAAGTTGACAAATCAAAGTGGATTTGGATTCAACTGCAAGATTTTGTTCAGCTCAAAAAAATGAAGTCGTTTGCAGATTTTGAATCCATTTCGAGGAAAATGCTTCAATTGACGTCAAAGCAAACGTGTGTTTTTTTTCATTTCAAACACTTCAATGAGATTAATAACATAATTATTCACACGAAGATCAGACGGTTCAAAAAATGTTTCCAATTCATTCCAATCTCATTTCATGTTTTCATATGAGAAACACGCGCGGAAACAGATTGCAATTATTAACACATATTTTTAGAACATATTAAGCAGCAGACAGTCGACACACGCACGCACATTGTCTGCTTATGAATTGATAGAAATGTTGTTTTCATAAGCTCGTATCAATTCGTAATTATGTAAATTCTTTCAAATGACTTTTTTATTATTATTATTATTTTTATCCAATCAAATGAAAATGATTTGTTTATGTAAAAACAGTTGGCAGGTGACACTTATAAAGAACATACAATACAATTATTATTATTATTATTATTATTATAGACCAAAACAAACACCAAAAATGTATGAAAAATGAACATGATTAGTTTTTTCTTAATGTTTATTGATTGGAAATAATCAAAAAGTGATGCTGTCGTCATAGTGATGGGGGGGGGGGCAAAGGGTGTGTGTGAGATGTAGGCGAGAGCACGAGGAAATCAATCAATAAAAATAAAAATAAAAACTCGTGAGAGGAGGTGAGGACATGGCAGCAAAGAAGAAAAAGGAAAAAAATCCACATGCTGCTTCACTTCAGACTGTGTTAGTGTGTGTGTGTGCGATCTATCTATCTATTTCTTTCTCTCTCTCTCTCTCGTTCCCTCTTTCTCGCCGACAGCGGGTCTGGACTGATGTCAGGCCTTATTTGAAGGAAGCGCGTCCGTGTTTTTGGTTCTGCTCGTTTTGCCTGTTTTATGGTCAGGAAGTGAAATGAGAAACGATAGGAATAGAAAATTGCCATGAATTTCCCCCAATTTGATATTTGCTATATCGGGATATCAAAGTTTTACGTCTTATTTGATTTGTAAAATGTTCAAAAGTGCTATCGAGCATTTCTAAAAAACAAACCGAAGCAAAGTCAACCTTTTCCTGCTTGCTGATCTGAGATTTTTCCATTTGTTGACGTCTGAGGTCAACGTAGCGCTTGGGCGCACGTGACCCCGAACCCTAAGTGAGCATCGAACAGTCCGGAAGGCAAATTGTGTGAATGAGGGAAATGACAAACGCGGCGACCAGTCGCTGCGTGGAAGGAAAAGTGTGCAGCCAGTCAGGAAGTGAAACGCTGCAGCGTCCGGAATGTCGGAATGTTGCTCCCACCGACATCCTCGCTGCAGCGCCACTGTTGGAATGTGTGTGTGTGTGACAAACGCGCACACGCGCGCGCGCGCACATGCGCACACGCGTGTGTTGTTGGTGGGATTTGGGGAGACAAACTCGTCTGCTTGGATCTCGGCCAACAAGGAACAATGTGTCGTTGTGTCCTATTGAGGCCTGCTTTGGGGGGGTGGAAAGGGGGGCATTGTGATGGGGGGGGGTCTGAAGAAGGGCGTGCAGCTGGTGCTGCGATGCTAATGCTGCTAACGCTGCTAGCTTCTGACACACAGTTTCAGGTTTTCCTCCTTAACTGGCTGCAAGCGTTTTTGAGCAGTTTCAAGACCCCCCCCACGCCCCCCCCCCCCCTCCCGTAAAGGCCTTCTCGATCGGAAAGGAAGCTTTCATGGACGGCCACAAACGTTTCATGCCGAGTTGCGGAAACGACAAAAAAAGAAGATCTACAAACAATGAGTCCAAATCGACAAATGTGATCATTACATTATCAAACTGCACTTAACTCATTGACTGGCAGCCATTTTGACTGAAGCAACCCCCTTCGCTCCTGTCCGTTTGACTGGCTTTGGACTGATTTAGCAAAGCGCACACAATATTGTGTTCGAAACACGGAAGCCACCAAAAGAGAGGTTCGAGTCTCTTTTGTCGTTTGTTTGTTTCTGTTTCCGTTTTGTTCGTTTATTCACAAATGTGTTTGAAAGAAAAGATCATTTTTTGCAACATGGCCGATCTCTTTTACTCCGCTGCCACCAGCTGGCGGTTTTTGTAAAAACGACCATTGCTTTACGCCACCTCTTCCGTCAAAGCCGTCAGCATAAGACGAAAGACAAAAAAGGTCCGAACGGCCGCCTTCAAAATGGAAGGTAGCGAAAGGCTCTTGTGAGCACGCGGGTGCGAGCGCGTTTGCCCTCTTTGACGTGTGTGGTGTTTGTGCGTGTCCCGCAGGACGAGTTCCACCCGTTCATCGAGGCGCTGCTGCCGCACGTGCGCGCCTTCGCCTACACGTGGTTCAACCTGCAGGCCCGCAAGAGGAAGTACTTCAAGAAGCACGAGAAGCGCATGACCAAGGAGGAGGAGCGCGCCGTGAAAGACGAGCTGCTGGGCGAGAAGCCCGAGGTCAAGCAGAAGTGGGCGTCGCGCCTGCTGGCCAAACTGCGCAAGGACATCCGACCCGAGTTCCGCGAGGACTTCGTGCTGACCGTCACCGCCAAGAAGGCGCCGTGCTGCGTCCTGTCCAACCCGGACCAGAAGGGCAAGATGCGCCGCATCGACTGCCTGCGGCAGGCCGACAAGGTGTGGCGGCTGGACCTGGTCATGGTCATCCTGTTCAAGGGCGTCCCCCTGGAGAGCACGGACGGCGAGCGCCTGGTCAAGTCGCCGCGCTGCGCCAACCCGGGCCTCTGCGTGCAGCCGCACCACATCGGCGTCTCCGTCAAGGAGCTCGACCTCTACCTGGCCTACTTCGTGCACGCCGGTCAGTACGTCCTCTGCCGCCTCTGCCGCCTCTCGCGACCCCTCCCGCCTCTCGCGACCTCTCACGACCTTTCCTCCGTGGCAACAAGCTTTCTCAGGAAGAACACGCATTTGAAACAAACCCCACTTTTTCTAAATCGAGCCACAATACGACACTCGGAAACGCAACGTAAAATAAAAGCACACATTTTTTCAGTCCTTCGTGATGATTTCAATTTGAACCCATTTCAATCGAATCGAACATTTATTTAAAGTAGGTGTGCCCGGCAATTACAATTTAGAATCGTAATTAATTGCATGACTTGAATCGCAAGTTTGACATCGCCTCTAAATGCACAATTCTTTCAAAAATATCATATTTTTGTTAACATAAAAGTGAAACAAATGTTAAACGAATAGAAATATGGCCGCATCTTTTATTCATTCATACAATATTTTCATAATAATTCATCAAATTCAAACAAGTGTAGTATTGATTTTGCGTTGATGTCCTTTTTCTGCCTCTAGATGGCATCATTGCATTTGTAGGACGTTGGTGACGCATCAGTGCATTTTTCTTTTCATATGAAAAGCGATCTCATCTTTAACACGAAGACACATTTTTAAAGTCGTAAAATACGTTTCCTCGAATTTACGCGTTCTTGATAGATGCTCGATTTAGACGTGGGCGTGTCTGCTGCCTTGCGACTGGAATTCCCACAATGCAGGGAGCCCATTCAAGTAAAACAAGAAAACAAAGACGGCCATCAAAGGAATCCAAATGATTTTTTGACAGCTCGAATTCAAAATGGTCGCAATTCACGGCTGGCGTCGACGTCGGTTTGAACGAAAACGTGACTTTCATAGTTTGCAAAATGACAACAACAGCAGCTTTTAATAACCCGTCCACGATTGAGCACATTTTCAAACATTCCATTTTCAAAAGGACGATTCATCGAATCGGCTCCGTTTCCGACCACGAGTCGATTTTGGCCTAAAAAATGTTTGTTTGTTTTTCCAAGCCGACGTTTTTGTCCATCTCGTCACTCGTTTGCCGCGGGCGCCGTTCCGCCACATTTTGCTGTTGCGATGGACTGGCGGTTCGAGCCAGGAAGCGGCGACGGCTCGGGTGCGAGTGTTGACAAGTGTTACAAGTGCAGACAATTTGCGCTGGCAAGGCCCAAAAATCACTTTGCGGTTAATTCTGGCCGAATTTCACACTTGAGTTTCTGATCAGCCGTTTTGTGGGCTCGGCTACGAATCGAGTTTGTGTCTTTCTTGAGAATGGACGTTTGTTTTCAAATTTCAGCGAACATGAAATGATGTTGTGGTGGAAACATGATTTTTTAAAAATGTTGTCTGTTTTTTTGTGGTTACTAAAAAGTCTCGTTGACGGAACGATTGAACGTTAAAAGGAGGTTTGTCCGCATCAATGCGGTCGCCATAGAAACCGTGTCCTCATTGTGAGGTGCGCCACAAGCGAGGGGTGAAAGGTCAACTTGTGATGTACGAGGCCGGCCGACATGTCAGCCGGTGACGCGTGTTCCGAGGTCAGAGGTTAAATGTGCCGGCTGTGACCTCTGTCCAGTGTCTGTTTGAGCGTGCGCGCATGCGGAGGGGAGGGGGCGTGGCTACGATGGTCGCGGCGGGAAAATGCAGTCCACGGCTCGTTTGAAAAGCTGAGCCCGCCTTGAAAGCTTCATTCTGGCTCCGACGACATTTGAAATGTTTCAAACCTGAATTCTCATTTCGAACCCTAAACCAGGATTGACAAGCTAACCAAGTGAAACCTTGATTTTGAAAAGAGAAAAGAGTTTGAAAGGCGAAGTTTGTCGCTGCCTTGCAAAGTCACTTGAAGCCCCAATTTGATGTCTGAAAGCGCAACTCAGGCTCTTTTGAAATCCTCACATGGTGTCAAAGTCCAGGCCCGGGGGCCCGTTGAGGCCCGCTGAGGCCCGCCGCGGCCCGCCGCCTCATTTCATGTCAACCAAAATCAGCCCAAAATTGAAAATGGTCTTGACTTTGAAATATTGCAAGCATTTTTCTCTTACCGGCTTCTGATTCCAAAAGACGTTCTTTGACTTTTCACCTTTAACAGGTTGTCAAAACAATAACGAACCTCGTTGCTTTGCGCCTTTTGAATAAAATGAGACAAAGTGCAAACTTTTCTGCATTTTTCCGCCGCCAAACTTTGGACACATCCGACATCTGCAACTGCGACGCACATGACATCATCAAATTCAAATGTCAGATTCTCACATATTGCGCAACATTTTGCAATCATCATCATTTCACATTTGGTGACGTTCGACAACACGCGGCGCTCAAAAGGATGCTGTCGGATGTTAGCTTAGCTTAGCCGGATGCTAACATGCGCTTATTTGACTTTCTGTGTGTTTCGTTCGGTGGCTTGTTTGTGTTCTTTAAAGTCGACACAAACTTTAGTGACTTCAACAGGAAGACTTTTAAAAAATGTGTGGGGGGGGCTGAGTGTGTTTTGAAGGGATTTTTTTGGGCCTCCATGAGGTGAAAGAAGACACAAAACGTTGATTGTTGTCTTGTTGTGCCCTGCAGCTGCTCGTCAGATGTTAGCGCTTAATTATTGATTGGGGGGAGGCAGGTTGGGGGGGGGGGGGCTGTCTAATGTTCAAAAGTCATCCTCAGCTGTTTCCCATCATGCACCTGTCACTGTAACAGGAGGCGGAGTTAGGACAGAACCAATCAGGTGGCTTGCAGGAATTGAACCCGCGACTCGTCCACTTAAGACGTGGACCAAAAACTGTGCACAGACAAAGTGTGTGTCAACGTGCGCGTGCGTGTAGGACAAACAAACAGACGTCCTGCTGATGGACAGGGTTTCCACGCAAGGACAGCAGGGGTCGTCCCCCGTGCGCGCGCGCGCACACACGCAGACAGTCCGTGTGCGTGTGGTAGTGCGGCTTCCCGCTAATTAAATTGTGTGCGCGTCCATTAGACGGATGGACCGAGCAGCTGCTGAGTCAGCGCAGGTAGGACGGGTCCTCCTCGTCGTAATGGTCCGCAGAGCAATTCATTTGGCCCCGCCCTCCGCGTCCTCGGGTCACCGACGGCCGCCTTTCAACGATGCAGCAGGGATGGCGTGTGCGCGTGTGTGCGCGCGCGTGTGTCTTGATTGTTAAGGAGATCCACTTAAAAGGTCTTCTCAACTTGAGCTGGATGTAAAACGAGCGCATCTCACGGCCAACCACAGGCCCCGCCCAATCAGGAAGTCCTCCTTCGTGCCCCCCCCCCCCCCACCCCACCCTAAGGGAGACATCTGACTGCCCCCCCATCACAGAGGGATGCAGGTCGCAGGAAGAACAATTTAGGAAGTGACAGCCAGTAAACATGATGCATGAGTGGGGGGGGGGTATGTGGGGGGGGGGGGGGGTCAGGACTGCCGACTTCAGCATCTCCCACAATGCATTGCTGCCGTCCGCCTTAACATCCAACAACTTCCTACAAAGTATAACAACAGCCGCTGAGGATCATGGGAAATCAAGCGCACACACTCACTCAAATCAATCTTCATCTTCATCATCGTCATCATCATCGTCATCATCACCTCCGTGGGGAAAAAGGACGGATGTCCGAAGAGCTGAAAGGCAAATGGACGGATGACAGACGGATGAAGGGACGAAGAAGAGATATCGCATCGTACGCACGCGTCGTCGAAGACTCTGTTAATGTGGGGCCTCATTAGCATCTCATTTGCATAACCTGTTGCTGCTTCTCAGAGAGGGGGCGGGGCTTGTTCACTTCCTTTCCTCCTTGTCCTTCCTTGCGTCCAATCATCATGTCAAAGGCCTTTTAACGAACTTGAAGAAAGAGTTGCGCAATTTACTGCAGCCTCTTTGAACCCTTGCCCCCTCTTGCCCCCCCCCCACCCGGCCCCAACCCCCACCCGACCACCAAGACTGATTAAAACTACCTTTGACACTTTCACACACGCTATTGACTTTCAATTCATCAAACTTTGGGGTGTGCGCACGCACGCACACACACGACATGTGAAGGGCTTCGTGGCCGTCATTCCACATGCTTGATCGCACACGCTACTGACACACGAGCTGACGGCCTGTGCGTGTGCGTGTGCGTGTGCGTGTGCGTGCGTGTGCGCTCGGTCATAAATGAAAAGTGTCGGCAGCTAAAATTTGTAAAGAGGAACTGCATTGTGGGCCTCCTCCACACAGGGAGGGAGGGGGGGCAGACTTGTCAGTGGGGGGGGGGGCAGGAAGGCTTGTAGGGGGGGGGGATATACTGTAAGTAAGTCGCCACAGGGCTAACACACAACAGGAAGTACTTCAACATGAAAAGCACCCCCCCCCCCCCCTTCCTTAAATCCTTTTGCCTACAGCAGACAGTGAACCCCCCCCCCCCCCCACACACACACACACACACCCTTTACCCAATCCCCCCAAGCCCCCCTCCCATTTGAGACCTCCCTCCTGCCCGGATGAAGGAATTTGACTTCATGGAGCATTTGCCTCCTGGGGGGTGGGGGGTTACAACCCCCTCCTCCCCCTTGCGATTCTTAAAGCACTTGTAGTACTTGCCATTTGTGTGTGTGTGTGTGCACAAGCATCAGCGTGCACGGCAGGTTAATGAGATGCGATCTTGTTCTGACACACGCTGGCATTAGAAATGCTCTGATTGGATGTTTGAAGACGATGCACTCTAAAGGTCAAAGTTCACCTGTAGCTGACGTGTTTGTGACGTGTGTGTGGTCTTGTTTTTGTCCCATCGTGGGGCCAGGATTTCACAAAGTTGCGGGGCCCACCCGTCCATGTGCGGCCATTTTGCTGGTCCGCACAAGTTCAGACCTCTTTTGAGGCTTACGACTTGGTTTTAGAGTTTAGGTTTGAATTGGGTTATGGTTGAGGTTAGGGGGAGGGGCTAGGAAGTGCATGATGTCAATGAGATGGCCCCACAAAGATAGTAAAACAAAGCTGTGTGTGTGTGTGTTATTCATAATTTAGATGCAGCTCTCACACAGGAAGAGACGCTCGCTCGCTCGCTCGTCTTCTTCATCGATCGTTTTAATTGCTCTCAAGATGCTAACGGCTAACAGATGTCAGAGCGCCACTGCGTGCGTGTGTGCGTGTGTGCGTGTGTGCGTGCATGTCCTGGGGTCACATACACACACGTGGGAAGTTTTCGGTGCAGCCGGCAAGGATCAATGTTCCCGCAGCAGGCGGCCATGTTTGTGGACAGGGAGCAAAAAAAGTCATGGTGCGCTTCAGGGGGACTTTGGGAGGGGGGGCTTGTGTGTGTGTGTGGGGGGGGGGGGAGGGGGGGGGGGTTGTGTTTCCCGATCAATTTGTGTGTCGCCAATTAGCTGCTGGACATGTGACCACCGCTGACCCACTTTGCTCTTCTGTGAGGGGGGGCACGTGTGTGTGCGTGCAGGCGCTCATGCACGCGCTGGTCTGAGGCGACCGCAGCAGCTAAACTCTCGTTAGCATTTGGAGCGACATCACGCGAGAAGCTCGCCTTCCTCATTTGCATACGGGACTTCGACAAGCGCGTTCATTAACTCACTAAAACTTTCTTTCATATTTCCAATTTCTTCTTTTGCTCTTCCTCAACATTTCCATCGTCTTCATCACTTTGATGCTTTGCTCACAAAAAAATGTTGAATGCATCACTTAAAATAAATAAAGGTGAGAACAAATTTTAAGTTGATTTCAATTTGACCAACCGAAAACTTCTCCAGCGGCAAACACATCAATTGTTTAAAACATCATTAAAAAAAAAGAAAGAGAAATACAAATCAATCGGAATGTTTGCGTTCCAAACAGGAAGTGACGATTTTCAAGCTCCAAAGTGCGAGACGTCCGCGCTAACCACGTGGTCACGTGACAAAATCGGCTTTTGTCCTGCAATCTGCTGCCGCCGTGTTGCACCTGTTGCCGCTCATCAGATGGCTTCTGCTCTGCCCCCCCCCCTTGTACCCCCCCACGTGAGATTGGACCGATCTGACCTGATCCGCTCGCCTTCTTCCTTCTGTGGCGCCGTGAAAACGCAACTTTTTGGATTTGCAAAATCTCTTCAATTGTGTCTCGAAGCAAACATGTTCGTTTTCAAACTGTATTCTTTATTATTAGAAACAATTCATTAACAATCGTTTAATGAAATGATTACAGTACAAATGTTTCTTTTTATGGTTAACAACAAATCACAAGGTTGTCACGATGGTAACAATATTAGAATATTTCTAAACTTATTTCATGAGAAACAGGAATAAAAAATAAACAGAAATCATAAAGGAAAAAATGGTGTGAATGCAAACAATAATGCAGGACTTTTACAATTTCAGTACAATGTCCCCACCCACTGTTGATTTGGGGAACCCCCCCCCCCCACCCCATAGGGACCCCCCAGTGTTAATGTTTTAAAGACGCGAATGACATCACGTATGTGACGTGTTTGGTGCGAAAGCGCCGGCGACCTTGCAGCAGCATCAGCGTGTTGAGTCGCGCCCGCCGCGGCGCTGCTGGTGGGGGCCTTAAGTGCTCCCCATCATTTATCTCACAAGTCAGCTGGCGTGGGGGGGGTGAATATTCCATGGGGGGGGGGGGGCGTCCACTTCCATCTTTTAGGTGATGTGGGTCTCCATTACCCCAACGGGCTGAGTCACTGCAGCACGCCAATGTTAATGAAGGCTGCCCCCCCCCCGCCCCCCCACTCCGACCATGCAGCTCTTATCTCATGATGCAGCACATCATCATCATCATCATTGACTTGTTCAAGTGCCCCTGACACTTTACGAGCCCCCCCCAGCACTGCGACAACAAGCCAACATGTCCAACATGGCACGGGGGGGGGGGGGGTTGTGGTGTAAGTCGCATCAAGCTTGAAAAACAAAGTGGAAACTGGTCGCTGGCAAAACCAAGGATTGGTCAGATTTGTTTGTTGGACTTTTCAAGACGTCAACATTGAAATTTTGCCCAGTTTGTGATGACGCAACCTGGAGGTCAAGTGAAGCAACACCAGGCACATCATTAGCAACATTAGCATTAGCATCCTCTTTTAAATGCAGTCGTGACATCAACGTTTTGCTGTAATCAACTGGTCATAATCCCCCCCCCCCCAAATCCCGCCACAATAATGCGCCTGGCTTGGAGGACCAGCCTCCTTATCCTCGCTAAGGCCGTTAGCGCCACTGCCAGACGCACGCTAGCCAAACGCTGCAGAAAAGATGAGAAACAGATGTGGCAAATCCAGATGCAGAAAGTCGAACCCCTGCCGCAGTTTGCCTTTAGCCTCAGGTGCTAGCAAGCGAGCTCCTTAGCAGGTAACAGAGCACCCGGCCAGCTCGCTCGCTAGCTAGCACCTGAGGCTAAAGGCAAACTGCGGCAGGGGTTCGACTTTCTGGATCTGGATTTGCCATCTTTGAATCGAGCACGTCTTCTGGTCCATGTCACGTTTTGTGCTTCTTCCGTCACGCCTGATTGTCACGTCAGCGTGACGCGTCCCGATGCATTCTCACGCAGCTCGCGTGGGCTTGACTCTCACGCTCGTTCCCGTTGTTGACACGTGATACTCTCATATTGTAGTTGACTCTCATGGATTTCGTCTCGTTGACGTTTCATGCCACTGACTCACATTTGACTCACGTGGCTCACATTTGGTGTTTGACTCTCACGTGACTCTTGTGATTCATGTCCGACTCTCATGTAAAAATGTGCGTTTGACTCGTGTCGTCGACTCCCTGAAAGTTCTCTCACGTGACGGTTGACTGACTCACTGACGGCTTGATCTCATGTCGACGTTGACTCATGAATTGACTCTCACGCGACTCTCATGTCTGCTGGTTGACGTTTGAATCTCACGTTTTGAATCTCATGTAATTGTTGACTTGAGATCGACTTGATGCTTTGAGACTTTTGGTGCGCCCCCCTTCCTGCGCTGCCCCGCACCGCCGGTCCTCAGGCCCCTCCTGCTGTACAGATGCTGTTACAGATGGGACCCGGGTACCTGCTTGCACCCCCCCCTTCCCCCCCGCCCTCCCGCTCCTGATCTTCTAATGCATAAATATGTAATTTGTTCATCTGTCTGTATGAAAATATGCAGATGAGACGCACACGTTTGTTATTGTGTTTTTCAGGGTTATTAGCAACACGAGCAGACAGCGCTAACAACGCTAATATGTCACATGATGGCGACGGGGGGGGGGGGGGGGGGGGCGCACCGACATCCCGACCTCCGCTTTGGCCGCTCAGCCAAACTTCTTGATGATGACATCAGGCTAACACACACGCCGACTGTCACTCAAAAGACGGATGATGTCATCATCACGCGTCCAACGTACGCGGCGAGCGAGCCGGACGGAGGCCGCGCCATCTTTTCACTTGCCGCTTTTATTAATAGTAACCAGGACGACGATTCGCTTCCTGTTTGATGTTTGCCAACAACATTGTCAGCCTCGTTTGTTGCCAGCCGGGGGAGGGTGCGTGCGTGCGTGCGCTCGTGCGTGCGTGCGTGCGTGCGTGCGTGCGCTCGTGCGTGCGTGCGTGCGTGCGCTCGTGCGTGCGTGTCTTGCACTCAGAGAGAGGAAATATGCCTGTGCCAATGATGTGTGTGTGCGCGCGCGTTGCCTCCTTGGCAGCTGAACTTTGTTCCGTGCAATTTCAGCGTGTACGCAGGTCGTGACCTCAAGTGACCACGTGGGCTGTGATGTGGTGGGAGGCCGCCCTCAACGCACAGCATGAGGGCGGGCAGAAAAAAAAAGAGGGTTGAGCGCCCACTTGTGGCTTGAAGTTCAGCGAAGCATTGCGGGAATTGTGCGTGCGTGCGTGCGTGCGACGCAGCGCCGGGAAGAAAAAAGTTGGTTGAGGAAGGGAGGAGCGTGCACGTGAGAGCGTGCACGTCAGGATGTGCGTGTGTGCGCTCCATTAGGGAGTTGCTATAATTATGGAAAGTGAAGCAGCGAGCGATCGATGTGCACATTCATCAATGTGACTCCGCCCACTGGACGCGCGTTTGGCTGGGGCCGCCGCGCACACGTGGACGCGCGCGCGCGCACGCACGCACACACGCACACACAGCCACGGCACCAACCCAAAACTCTTTTTGCTCTTCATTTCATCTTCTGCAGTCAACAACAAAAACATGTCTCTATATAATGACACAAAATTGAATAAAAAACATTGAAAAAAACATTTGGAGACAACAATTAATGAAAATGATTCAATTATCCAAATAGTTGAATTTGATCATTGAAGTCATCGATTGATTGCTGCGCCGCTATAAAATTGTTGATATCTAAAAATGCCAAAAAGTCTTTTGTGATCCGATAAACTTCCCGTTTGTTGTCATTTGCTCACGTGTTGATGCTCTTCTGTTATTTCTTTCATTTCTGCGTGCGTGCGTGCGTGCGTGTAGGATATTTGGGGGTAAAGTACATCCAGTCAATGGCAGAGGTCAAAGTTCAGGCGCATTTCCATTCATATCGCGCAAGCTTGGCTTCTTTCCACGTTTGCCTTCTCGTTCGCAATCGACAGCGCCAGGAAAGCCGCGACGACGCGACCTTTGACGCTCGCTCGTACGCCGACTCATCATCATGTGTGTGTGTGTGTGTGTGTGCGTGTGTGTGTGTCTTTTGTTCTGGCAGAAAGTACAAGATGGCAGCCGCTCAAAGGGAACAGACACAAACTTCAAAATGGTTGCCAATCATTTAAGATGGCTGCCAGCCTGCAGAAACACGCACACACACTTCTAGTCTCAAACGCACGTGCGTGTTTGCGCACGTGTGTTTGTTTGTGTGCTTGCCTGCGCGTGTAAGCGTGCTGTGCAGCAACTGTAAAGAAAAAGGCTTTGACAAAATGGCGGCTGGTCAGCGATGTCAAAATGGCCGCTGTGATTTATTTTTTGGGGGGCGTTGTTGTGTCTGGAGCGCAACATGTGTGCGTGTGCGTTTGTGCACGCGCAGGCGTGTGCGTCTGGCATGAAGCCACGCCAGGGATGAAGATGATGATGATGACGATTTTGATTGAACAAAAACACGTAGAAAATTCAGATGATGTCATATTTAGGGTTGCGTTCGATCTGGAGCGGAATTGAAATTCAAGGCAGAAAGACGAGACGTTTTGATTTTGTGATTGACGTCGTCGTGCGTAAACTGCAAAGATTGACGTGTTTGTCGTATCGCGTGAAAGCAAAATGATTTGACGGAACTTTTCTCCCGCACGTCAAACGTGCCAGCCACAATTTCGGACAATTTGTTTGTTGGAGTAAAAAACAAAAGTGAATCGTGATTCCTTTTGCAACGAATGATTGAAGACGCGCCATTTTGTGAATGAAGAACAAAAGAGACTCAAGACGTAGTGAAGGAAGGACGACAATTTTCTCTTCTTCTCCTTCCTTTTGTTGAAACCAAATCCGATTTGAAATCGGGTCTGATATGGACCTGATACGGATGCCTGATATCAGCACTCGCCCATCCCTAATTTTATGATTTTACATTTTGTTTTTGTGGGCGTGTCCGACCCTCGTTTGTGGGCCGAGCTTGCGTCAACTTGCACCCGTGACTCAAATCGTTCTTTCAATTGTTTGTTTTTTGCTCTGGAGGTGGCGCTGTCGGACACGTTCCGTTCTGTTTAGCTGTGAGGTGGACTCATCAGACCGCCTGATGTTGAGTAAGCAACCTCTGGATATCCAAAGGTGGGGCAGGGGGAGGAGTCGCAAGGTGTCAAATCCTCGTGGACTGACGACGCAACTGCTAAAAAAGTTTCCATTTGCAATTTGCAAGCCATCAAATCTTCGTCAACAGCCGTCTGCAATTGGAATGTTTTGGCGTTGGCTCAAGGTTCGAGTCAACCCGGCCAGCTTAGCGCGCCTTCATTGGACTCCTTTGGATTGCGTTGCGGCTGCTAATATTAATTTGTTGTCAATCCATCCTGACATGAAAGATGATCCATTTCCAAATGTGACCTGACAGGAAGTGGAAGGAGGCGGAGCCTGCATCCTGATTGACAGCTGTGTTGATTGTGTGACTGCCACCTGATTTGTGTCCTGCGCGTGCGTGCGTGCGCGCGTACTCATTTGATTAAAAGCTCGCTGCGATCGATAGCAGGCGATCGCGGGGTGCGTTTGTTTTGGTGCTCGCTGTCGAGTGACCGGACGGACGGACGGACGGGCGGGCGGGAACTTCTGACAAAGAAAGGAAATTCCAAAAAACATTCTCATCCGAGTCAACATCTCACTCCGTTTATTTCCATCTTCACACACGGATGAAAAAGTTGACTTTTACTTTGAAGCTTGTTGAAGTCCGACAGCAACAATTGAAAGAGACTTTTATTTTGAAGTGCACGTGCTTGCCTGAAACGGGGAGGGGGGGGGGGGGAGCAGATGGGCCACTCTGCTCCCACGCCTTATTAGCATATTTAATTAACCTGGACTGGGGGGGTTGATGACTGAATGGGGGGGTCTGTGTGTGAAAGTGCCCCTCCAACACACGCACACACCTCCTCTTGTTGTCATGGTTACGCTGATGCTTTTTGTTTTAGGTTACTCAAGCACACACACTGTGAACAGCATGCAGAGTGTGTGTGTGCTTTTGTCTTTGCTACATTGTGCGCCGTGTTTTTCCAGGTTTAACAACCATTGTGAGGACCGACTTGAAATTGTGGGGACATTTTGGTGTTCAGACCTCGTTTTGAGGGTCAAGACTTGGTTTTAGAGTTTAGGTTTGAATTGGGTTATGGTTGAGGGTTAGAGTAAGGAATGGGGGTAGGCAATCATTTTTCATGGTTGGGGTTAGGGGGCGGGGCTAGGGAATGCATCATGTCAATGGGATGGCCCCACCAGGATACAAAGACAAGTGTGTGTGTGTGTGTGTGTGTGTGTGTGTGTGTGTGTGTGTGTGTGTGTGTGTGTGTGTGTGTGTGTGTGTGTTGGTATTGTTTGTGAGCATCGAGGAGCCGTGGCTGGAGAGCGCAGTTGGAGGCGGGTTCACTGTGGGCTGGGCCTAAATATTTGACTCCGCCCATATAATACTTAAAAAAAAAAAAGATTAAAAAAAAATTGCAGATTGAATTATGTGTCGTCTTATGACGTCATGTTTATTTATTGATTTGTTTACACTTCACGGAGCATCAAAAATGACAAACCGTCAACTCTCATTTGGTCAGGGCGGAGCTAACGACACAAAATGGTCATAATGGGCGTTTTGACATCCATTCTTGGCGAAGAGAGGGTCCTAGAACCCCGGAAGCACATCCGGTGTGTTGAGCGGCCCAAAGAAAATGAAGGCGTCCACGTTGGGTGCTTCTGAAAAGCCAGCATGTCGGCATGTGACCCGGCCCGGCCGACCTCTTGACCTTGACCTTACCAGGTCACATGACTCACACATATATGTGTGTGCGTGTTGTGCTTGCAGACGGCGGCCAATCAGAGAGCCCAAACCAGGCCGGCGAGTCCGACATCAAAGAGCAGAGCGAGAACGGTGAGTCGCACGCGCGCACGCACGCACGCACGCACGCACGCACGCACGCACGCACGCACGCACGCACGCACGCACGCACGCACATGCCGGCCTTCGAAGAGTTTTCATGACGCTTACTTTTGGTTTCACTTTGGTTTTTTAATGTCAGTTATGTTTTTAAATTGTCTTTACTTTTATAAACATACTTTCAATGGTTTTTCTTTTTTGTTGTTTTGTTCGTTTTTGTGAACTAAAATAACACGCGCACAAACTCAACAGAAAAAGATGAAAAATCCTTTTGACGTGACATTTTTTTGCTTGTAAAATGAATACAATGTGGACTGAGCGCATTTTTATGAAAGGAAATGTTTGCTGGCAAATATTTGATTTGCAGCATTTTTCATATTTGCCGCGGGCCGCAAAAAAATGTCAGGCGGGCCACAAATGGCCCCCGGGCCAACCTTTGGCACCACTGCTGGATCTGCACGACACGTCGCATGCAAACACACAAACGTGGACAGTTTGCAATCGCGACAATCTGAAATGTCTTTTTGTGTTTTTGTTTTTGTGTTTCAGGTCATTTGGGCTTCCAGGACAGTTTTGTCACGCCGGGAGTTTTTACAGTTGCCGAACTTGTTCGAGTCTCGCAGAGTAAGGAAAACGCAAGCGGCCCTCGCCATAAATGTGTGCGCGCGTGCGCGTGTGATGGATGGCGCTGTGCTGCCGGTGGGCGGGACCAGGCGGGGGGGCGGGGCTGCCAGGATGCTGACAGGCACTTTCCGGCCGCAGCGGCGATCGACAGGCTGCCCGCCTGCCGTACATCTCGCTCGCTCGCTCGTTCGTTTTTCTCTCTTTTTTTCTGTCCATCTCGCCGCTCGAGTGCGCGTCGGCACTTTTTAAAGGTCGTCGTCCTCACCAACGCGCTCGCTGACTTTCTGACTGCTGATTGGCTGCGGCTGATGACGTTGTGGCACTTTTGGCAGAAGTCGCGGCAACGTCGTCATAGCAACCAGGATCGCTTGCAAAATACAAACATTGCCGATGTTGCCGCGAGAGTCACAAATTTGACATGAAAGCGAAAGACAACGTGAGCAAACGTCGCCTTCGCCAGCCGGACGCACCAACGGGGACATCGAGAAGCGCGCGCGCGCACACACGCTCGTAGCACGCATCAGGTGACCTTGGCGTTGCTCATCCATTACACAATTCATTGGCAGGCCTGTGGAACGCGCGCGCGCGTGTGCGTGCGTACGCATGTGTATGTGGATCAATATTCTATTAAAGCAGCGGCGAGGTGGAGGGGGGGGCAAAGGGGCGGGGTCAGTGATGTAGTGTACTTAGTGTAATTGGTCACTTGACTCAATGTGTGCGCCGCCGTGACTTCATCATCATCATCATCATCATCATCATCATCATCATCATCATCATCATGACGCCTGCTGCTCGCTTACAACTTCCTGTAAAACTCATGCAGACGATGAACGTTACATTTTAAATGATTTATATATATATGTATATTATTAGAATGACCCTAACCAGAAGGTGCGTGCGTGCGTGCGTGCGTGCGTGCGTGCGTGCGTGCGTGCGAGAGGCATCGACACGAAATAAGCAAGTGAGACTTGATATGATTATTATTCATTATCAGCATTTTGGGATGACGTTGACATGAAGCAAACGCGCGCACACGCACACACACACGAAAGAGATAAGTGGGGAAATGACCCACTTGGCAGGGTTCGACCTTCATTTGGCGTCATCCTCCCCATCACGCACGCACACACATGAGAAAAAGAGAGAATAAAGAAATGAAAGAATGTGTTTGTAAAAAGATGCTTTAGAAAAATGTTGTTTTTAAGCTGACTTGAAAACGTGATTGCGACGTTTTCAATCTTTTATAATTCATTCAGATTTTGAGGGTGCGAATTTAACACAGGTGCATTTTTGGACATTTGATTTTCTTTTGGAAGTTTTGACCGTCACCTTTTGATTTTCATGACAAATTGGATTCTGAAATGTTTTGTGGGCTCTTGAGCTTTTGCCAATGCTTGCGAACGGCACGTTGCCATTGGCTGGCTGTGGTCACGTGACTTCCTGTCAGGCTGGCAAGAACGCCAAAAACCTTTCCCAACATGGAAATTGCACGAGCCAAGCGGGCTAACGGATCAGCGCGCGTTTGCAGGTGCGCGCATGGCTAACGAGCGACAGGCTAGCCGCTAGCCGCTAGCCGCTAGCCGCTCGCTTCCGACTTTGAGGGCGAGCAGCTCCAATGACTTCGCTCTGCTTTCCAACTCGACGTCATGTCAGCTGACTTTGCTCGCTTTGCCTCCGTTTCGACATTTCGACAGTCGTCGCTTTTGAGGAATCGAAAACAACATTTGTTCTCTCGCATGAACGCGTTTTCTTTTCAGTCGTTTGCAAATGCTAACGCGACATTCGTGTCGGACGCGACCGCACATCAACTTGCACTTTGAGTCTCATACAAACACAACAAGTCGCACTCGCACATCAAACTGCCAAGTCTGTGTGCGTGCGTGCGTGCGTGCGCGCGCGCGTGTGTGTGCGTGATAGATGGACAGTGCTGAGGTGTGCAGAAAAGTCTTGTTGCAGCCAGCAGGTCTTGTCAGGACTCCTCCTCCTTTCATCACACCATCCCGCTCTCTGTCAATAAAGCGTTGGGGGGGGGGGGGCAAGGGGGGGGCAGGAGGAGGTGCTAGTCTGGAGGTTGGGGGCAGGACGGATGTTGAGGTCTCAAACTGATTGTTGTTTTGCTTCAGCAATTTTGACATGAAAACGTCTCATTTACTTCCGACTCCAGTTTTGTTGAACTTCAATTGTGTTACACAACAAATGAACAACTTCCTTCCTTCTTTTCTTTCTTCAGTTCTTTCTTTCTTTCTTTTCTTTCTTTCTTTTCTTTCTTTCTTTTCTTTCTTTCTTTTCTTTCTTCCTTCCTTCCTTCCTTCCTTCTTTTCTTTCTTCCTTTCTTTCTTTCTTCCTTCCTTCTTTTCTTCCTTCCTTTCTTTCTTTCTTCCTTCCTTCCTTCCTTCTTTTTTTCCTTCCTTTCTTTATTTCTTCCTTCCTTCCTTCTTTTCCTTCTTTCTTTTCTTTCTTTCTTCCTTTCTTTCTTTCTTCCTTCCTTTCTTCCTTCCTTCCTTCCTTCTTTTCTTTCTTCCTTTCTTTATTTCTTCCTTCCTTCCTTCCTTCTTTTCTTTCTTCCTTTCTTTATTTCTTCCTTCCTTCCTTCTTTTCTTCCTTTCTTTTTTTATTTCTTTCTTCCTTCTTTCTTCCTTCCTTCCTTCTTTTCTTCCTTCCTTCCTTCCTTCCTTCTTTTCTTCCTTTCTTGCCTTCTTTACCACCTCATTTCCTTCCCTCGTTTATTATCTTTGCCGTCCACTTGAGTAAACGATCAAAGATGGAAGCCGCCTTACTGAGGAGGCGAGGTCACGTGACCGGTCGGAGAAAAGTGCCGGCAAACTCAACTGTGTGTGTTTTTGTGTGTTTTTGTGTGTTTTCGTGCGTGCGCTTGTCAGCTCCGATCGCGGCCGGCGCGGGTCCAAACTTCTCGCTGGCCGACCTGGACAGTTCGTCCTACTACAGCATGAGTCCCGGTGCCATGAGGAGGCCCCTGCCCAGCACCTCCTCCTCCAGGTATGCACGCACACGCGCACACAAAAGTCACATTTGTAAGGAGTGTTAACAGTTGCGCATGTGTGTCTGTGTGTGTCTGTGTGTGTGTGTGTGTGTGCGTGCGTGCGTGCGTGCGTGCGTGTAGCTCGGCCAAGCGCATCAAGTGCATGGAGGAGGACGGCGACAGTCCCGGCGAGGACTCGTACTTTCCCGCTCAGGGTCGCTCGCCGGGAAGCGTCAGCCAGACCAGCAGCTGGCACGAGGAGCCAGGTAGCGTCGCCGTGGCAACACACACACGCGTCCTGCCCACTTGCTTGCGTGTGCGTGCGACACGCGTCGATGTTGACGCTGCTTCTCTTCTTCTTCTTCTTCTCGTCTTCTTCTTTGTGTGTTTTTCTTCTTTTCGCTTGACGTTTTGCGGAACGCAGGATATAAGCTACGCGGCTCGCTAGCTAGCTCCTTCATCTCCCGACAAGGTAAACGCGCACTCCTTCCTTCCTTTTTTCCTTCCTTCCTTCCTTCCTTTTTTCCTTCCTCCTCTCTCCTTCCTTCATGCTGGTCTCTTTTTCTTCCCTCTTTCCTCCTTCCATCATCGCTTCCATTTTAGCTGCCTTCCTTCTTTTTGCGCCTTCTGTCCTTCCTTCTTCTCTTCACCGTCCTTCCAAAGTTCATCCTTCCTGACCTCTCTTCCTTCCTTTGCTGCTTCCTTGCCTGTCTTTCCTTCTTTTTCATTCTCTCCTCTTGTCCTCCTTCTGTCCTTGTTTCCTTCCTTCCTTGTTCTTGTTCTTATTTGATTCCTCCTCTCCTTCTTCCTTTCCTCTCTTGCGCAATCCCTTCTTCCGGTTCTTCCCGTGGTTTTGCTTCCTTGCTTGCATCAAACCTCCTCTACGGTGGCCCCGCCCTGCTGGCAGCATGCTGATGACATCATCAAGCTGCTTATTGATTGGCTGCGCGCGTGTGTGTTGTGTGAAGCTCCTCCTCCTCTCTTCTCTCATTGGTCACTTGTGTGCGATGGGCGGAGCCAAGAAACGTCACGCTAAAGGCAGTTCATCAAGTCAAGCGACACACACGCGTACGAGGCCAAACAGGAAGTCTGCCAGGAAGTGACGGCAGAAAGACAGGATGTCAAAGTGCGAATGAAAACGTTGCTGCGAACTGATGATGATGATGATGATGATGATGACAAACAGGAAGTCAATCCCTCACGGCTTGCGCTGCTCCTCCTTGATTGGTCGCCGCTTTGCATCTGATGCTTGGTGGCGGGCGACCAATCCGAGAGGAGGAGGAGGCGGCGGTAAAGTCATTTCATTTGCAAAGTGCAACTAATCCTGACCACTTGCTCTTCTGCCTTCAACGTCACGCACACACGCGCACTAACACGCACACACTCAAACAAATAAGAGTGCAAGTTGTTGGCTTTTGTGTACGTGCGTGTATCCCCCCCCACCCCCCCTTGTGGCGTTCAACCAATCAGCATCCTGGCTCGCATTGCGCTGACGACCGCGCGTGTGTGTGCGTGTGCGTCCGCAGCCAGCCCGCACGCGCCGCCCTCGGGCCTGCACTTCTCGTCGTCGCCGATCCTGCAGCAGCCCGCCTCCTACTTCTCGCACGCCGCCATCAGGTACCACCCCCAAGACCCCCTCAAGGACTTTGTTCAGCTCGTCTGTCCCGACTCCGCCCAGACGGCCGGCCAGGTGGGCTACCGCGATGTACGCTCACGCACACACACACACACACTTTTTTTGTGTACTGCAGTATTTGTGTTGAGCTTTTTGATGTAGTGCGTGCGCGCGTCTAGACAGCGAATCAATACAGGGCTCTCACTCGCACGCACGCACGTGTGAGTGACTTGTTGTTATTTATTCCTATTATGACCCCCCCCCCCCCCCTCCTAGGCTAATGGCAGCTCCCAAGGAAAACTCCACAATCCTTTCCTGCCGACGCCCATGTTGCCGCCGCCTCCGCCGCCGCCCATGGCCCGGCCCGTCCCGCTGCCCGTGGACGCCAAGCCGCCCGCCACCTCCTCGGCCGAGGCGGGGGGCAACTCGCCATCGTCGCCCAGTGAGTGCGCGCACGTCAACGCACACACGCGCAGATGCACTTTGTTTGCTGGCGAGCGTGCAAATGGACTCCGCATTCGCTCTCAGCAAGTTCCAACATCGCTTACATGCTAAGACGTTTGACATGACGGCAATTTGTTGCTCATTTCCACGAAGGAGAGACGGATGTTCAGCCGGATGTTCAGCCGGATGTTCAGTCGGATGTTCAGTCGGATGTTCAGCCGGATATTTGTCCTTTGGATGATTTTTTCCCGACACCCTCGGCAGGATCCTCGAAGGTGCGTTCGAGTTCGCCCAGCCGGTCCACGTGTGCTTTGTGGATTCGGAGAAAGCGTTTGGCCGTGTCCCTCGGGGATCCTGCAGGGGGTGCTTCGGGAGTACGGGGTCCCGAGCCCCCTGATACGGGCTGTTCGGTCCCCGTACGACCGATTTGTCAGAGTTTGGTCCGCATTGCCGGCAGTATGTCGAATTTGTTCCCAGTGAGGGTTGGACTCCGCCAAGGTTGCCGGTTGGACTCCGCCAAGGTTGCCGGTTGGACTCCGCCAAGGTTGCCCTTCGTCACCGATTCTGTTCATAACTTTTATGGACAGAATTTGTAGGCGCGGCCGAATTGTTGCGGGGGTCCGGTTTGGTGGCCTCGGCACCGCATCTCTGCTTTTTGCAGATGATGCGGTGCTGTTGGCTTCTTCAAGCCGTGATCTTCAACTCTTCAACGGTTCGCGGCCGAGTGTGAAGTGCTCGGGATGAAGATCAGCACCACCAAAACCGAGACTGTGGTCCTCAGTCGGAAAAGGGTGGCGTGCCCTGTCCGGGTCGGGGGTCAGATCCTGCCCCAAGTGGAGGAGTTCAAGTATCTTGGGTCTTGTTCACGAGTGAGGGCAGGACGGAGCGTGAGATCGACCGACGGATCGGATCTGCAGTGATGCGGACTCTGGATCGGCCCGTTGTGGTGAAGAAGGAGTCGATTTATCGCTCCATCTACGTTCCTACCTTCACCCATAACCGAAAGAACGAGATCCCGGATACAAGCGGCCCAAATGAGTTTCCTCCGCAGGGTGTCCGGGCTCTCCCTTAGAGATAAGGGTGAGAAGCTCGGTCATCCGGGAGGGACTCAGAGTCGAGACGCTACTCCTCCGTGTGGAGCCAGTTGAGGTGGCTCGGGAATCTGGTTTGGATGGTGTTCCGGGCATGTCCCACCGGCAGGAGGCATCGGGTACGACTCGGGACACGCTGTCTGTCTCTTAGCTGACCCATTAGGATCCTGCCGGAGGAGCTGGTTGAAGTGGCTGGGGAGAGGGAAGTCTGGGCTTTCCTCCTAAAGCCCCCGCGACCCGACCCCGGATAAGCGGTAGTGAATGGATGGATGAATTTTTAAAATCTTTTTTCCAAAGCAATAAAGCTGCCAACAACGCTCCACCTTCATCTGTGTGCTAAGCTACGCTAAGCGTCAGTCACAGCAATGAGAAAGTCACTCGAAAGTGACTTTGGATGTTGTCCCTGTGCTCCTCAGCGTACTCGGCCCCGCCCTCCAGCTCTCCTGCTCAGCGATTCGTTAGCGTGGGGCCGCGAGAGCCCGCCTTCAACATCCCGCAGCAGCCGCAGGTAAACGCACTCACATGCTAACATGCTAACATGCTAACACTTTTGCGCAATATGTCACAATGGAGGATCAGTTAACAAGTAGACAATCAAGGTATCCCGGGCTCTTATTTGGGTTTTTGAAAATCTTGAAAAAAAAAGAAGCAAAGGAACAAACTGGCCTGTCTGTGCGTGCGTGCGTGCGTGCGTGCGTGCGAGGGTGGGGGCAGATGGCCTCTTGTTTGCGTGTGAGCGGGCACTCTGCCCAAGCAGGGGCCTTATCGGGGTGGGGGCGGCCATGGTGCTTTCCCACTGGGGCACGAATGGAGGGCGGGGGGGGCGGCGGGGGGGGGGGGGGGGGTTTGGGTTGCACCCTGTCAGGCCAACAACACATGAATGGACACATACTAATTAAAAGTTATTTTATGTGTTGAAAGTGCAGCAGCCATATTGAACATCATGCCAAAGACATGTCTCGTGTGTGTGTGTGTGTGTGTGTGTGTGTGTGTGTGTCCAACGCGCACATCCTGAAGGTGATTGTGTGTGCGCGTGCGCCGGCGTGAGACATGCTGACTCAGCCGAGGGCGAGAGCACGATTATCTTGAGTTGAACAGGAAGAGCACAACATCCCTTTGGACATGTTTGCTCATGGGCACAGACACACACTTAGCATTAGCATTAGCATGCTTTCTTAATGACTCAAAGACATCCTTGTTGTCATCTTGACTTATTAGCATCGTCATCCTCAACTTCACCCTACCACCAACATGACTGCACACACGCGCACGCGCGCACGTGCACGCACGCGCACGCGCAAACCGCGCACGCACTCATGGGGAGTGTGTTTTCAGGACAGTCTGCAGTGCAGAGCGAGGAGGAAAAGTCCCAACGTCAGCAAGTTGTATTGATTAAAAACTAACCTTCCACTCTTCTTCTTCTCCTCTGTCACGCACGCACACGCACGCACACGCACACACACGCAGTCAATCACTACGAGTCCACAGACAACACACGCACACTTTATTACAAACTTTTACTTCCCCTTTTTTCAGAATGCATTTTCTAAATGATGTGTGTGCGTGCGTGCGTGCGTGCGTGTGCTGAATGTAAAGAAAAAGGAAATGTGGGGTGGGGGCGGTGATGCGGTTGCCTTGGCGATGGCGGTCACGTCCCGGGCCGTCTGGTCGCCCCGAGCAACCAGACATCATCAAGACAAACTTGCCGGGACAGCCAGGATGCCTCTTGAGCAACACGCACGCACGCGCACGCACACACATCAACAGCAAGGTACTAACTAGTAAGTGTGGTGACTAGTCTGGAAGGTGACTTGAAATGGAGTAGAAAAGTCATCGGGTTGGCCAGCTGGCGACTCGTGAGTGCCGGACGGATAACCACAACTTGAAAGAGGGTGACTAGCAACAACTCATGTGGGACGAGAAGTTGACCAGTTGGTGACCAGTGGGTGACTGGAGGGTAACCAGAAAGTAACTAGAAAGGGACCAAGCCCAAAGTGACGACCAGAAGTTGACAAGTCACTGGAAAGTTTGTGAATGGAATGTAAGGTGACTGGGAAGCAAGAAGTTAGTAGGTGACTAGTTGTTAACTAGAAGAGGAATTGAGACTGACTAGTTGCTAGCTGCGAGGAGGGAGGGATGAGAAAGTAACTCATCTCATGAAAGACGACTACGCAACAGGACTAGAAAGTCATCGGAAAATGACAACTTGGTGACGAGAGAGGGAATTGTAGTTGACTAGTTAACGAGCGAGTCAGTAGAGGAGGACTGGCAAGTGATAAGAAAGTGACTAGTTTGGAGGGTGAATGTAAAGTTAGTAGAGAAGAAGTGGAAGGTGGCAAGGGGATGATGAAAGTAGGAAAATGGCGAGTTTGTGACGAGCGAGTGAAAGTTGCGTGTAAAAGTTGACGAGTTGCTGACGATGTCTTCTTTTTTTCTTTTTCTCAGTGGTACCTGGGATAAGAATTCCAGAGGCTCCTCCCGGTCCCGCCCCCGGACCCGCCCACCCGTGTGTGACCCCGCCCTTCCGCGCCTGACTCCGCCCACCAGCGCCTGACTGTCGGCATCAGCATGGCGAGGGGACTCACAGCCACCCCCCCCCCCCCCAACACCTTGAGAGCTTCCTTCTGTCTTCGGGGGTGGGGCCAAACAAGACAAGTCCCATCCTTTGCTGTGGCGCCGCCTCCTCCTCCTCTTCCTCTTCTCCCCGATGTGGGAGGAGCATCGTTGAGGGGAGGGGTCTTATCACCAGCTAATAGCCCTCCTTACGCCCCACTATAGACTCCGCCCCCGCGGGGGCCGACTTTCTGGAAGGAGCTGTGAGTGGGCGGGGCTTGTTGACTCACCGCCGCTTGATGCACACATGACTCCGCCCACTGGGGGGCCGACTTCCTGGAAGGAGCTGTGAGTGGGCGGGGCCTGTTGACTCATTGCTGGTTGTCACGTGACCTCGCCTCTTCCTCCTCTTCCTCCTCCTCTTCCTCCTTGTATTCAATATGAAATATTGAATATGAAAGATGCTCATATGGAAGAAGTGCAATGTTTGGAAGCTCCAAGCTGCTTTTTTTATTTGTTCTTTTTTGCCCTCGGAAGTCCGCCGGCACCCCTGGACTCTAAAACAGGACGTGCAAAGACAAAAAGGGACGTTGTTACTCTTCTTATTTTTATTCTTATTCTTATTGCTATTGGGAGATGATGACGATGATGATTATTATTGCGATTATTTGTTGACGATCCCTTTAAAAGTTTGCGCTCGCTTGGACTTGAACAAAATGTTTTGCTAAACTTAACGAGCACATCTTTCATTTTTCAAAACATCTTTTGGAACTTCAACTGCAGTCAGCCCTCGCCGTTCGCAATTTCCCGCCAACCCCAAAGAGCGAAATGAGCAACAAGACATTCGCTAACACGCTTGGATTTGTTCTTTCAAAAATATGCCAACTTTTTTGCCTGGAAATGCAGACAAATGCGACTTTTTTCTTTTTTTCTTGATCACAAATGTGACAAGAACATTTTCTTTCCCCAAAAAACAAATAATGTGGCGTCTTTTGTGAAAGTATTTTGCAGTACACTTTTTTTTTCCTGAAAAAATATACAACATGGAAATGATTTTGGATCATTTGCGTCATCAGGAAATCAAAGCGATGATGATGATGATGACGATGATGACGATGATGATGATTGACAACAATATTGATGGTTTATGAACGCAACAAATTAGTTTTGCCATTTGCCAATGTTTGGTGTTTATAGCGAGGGCTGACTGTATTTTTAAGACGCTTTTAAGAAAGATATTTATTTGGACATATTTTATTTCATTTTGGTGTTTTCAAAACATGTTTTTTGTTTTTTTACATATTTGATTTCACTTTGGCAACTTTTACTGTATTTTCTTCTTGGTGTTTGTTTGCCAGAAAATCTTGAAGGGGCGTGGCCCTCCGTGATTGGCCGCTCTCAAAGAGGTGCGGTCCAATACAAGCACTTAGCATCAGGGGGCGTGGCCTGCCTGGTGACGTGTAGATATGACCATATATGTACGTACATAAGTATACAATATGAAAGACGTGCATGTCGTAGTGTTAGTGATGATGTAGTTAGTCACATGACATGGCCACTTCCTTTTCTATGTAAGCGCCACCTTGTCATTTCTCGCCATTGGTTAACTCCTCCTCCTCCTGCTCCTCCTCCTCATCCCGCTCCTGGCCAGCTCGCCAACTGTGGCCAAATTAGCAACGTGGCTAACGGTTGGCGTGAGCTCCTCCGAGAGTTAATCCGGTTAGCCAGCTAGCGGCGTTCTCTATCATTTCAGTTAGCATATGAGCTAATGGCTACTACTTAGCGAGCTAGCTGATACGCCGCAACGAGCGTGGTCGCTAAAAACGGTGGTCATTGCGGCGGCTTGACAATTTTGTGCCTCCGGTCGCAGGTTTTGGCGGCGGCATATTTGATCGACTGACCTCATGTGAACGCGGAGCAGAGACGAAGTCCTTTTGACCTGCTAACTATGAAAACTTGTTTACACCCGTGAGCTTCCTTTTAAGGAACTATGCACTCGTTGTTTCGGAATGTCCTCATCCTTGTGAGAACGGGAGTGGACTTGGGAATTGTGTCCTGGGTGCTTAGAAATATTCCGAGTGAGTAAAGGGATCCAATTTTCTTCTCTGCTAATTGGAAGAATACGGAACAGCGCTAGCTGGCTAACTGGATGACGTCCCACTTGAACTTTGGTCAAATTAGCAACTTGGCTAGCGGTCCGCTCGAGCAGCTCCAAGAGTTGACGTCGTCCCCTTAGCGAGCGAGTGCTGCCGCGCATCGCATCGGATTTGGCGGATAAGCTAACGGCTAACGTGGCCGCTAAAGACGACCCGACAAACAAGCAATCAAACAGTTTAGTGCCTCAAAGTGGGAATTGAGTGCAGCTAATGGATCCAATTGTCCTAAAAATGTGAACAAACGTTTACTGAAAGGCAAACGATGTTGATGACAATCAGTCATTGGATGGAATTGAAAAGATTGAATGAAAAAAAAAACAAGAAGAAGCAAAAATGGACGCGCTGCTTATTTCACTGAGTTTGTCGCCGCCATCTTGGTGTCTTTGGAGTGACGCAGTTCTTGTGGATCCCACTGGCATTCTAGGCAGGACACGCCCCCTCCCCCCCCGCTACGATATTAGTGGCATCGTGGGAAAGGCGGGCCACCTTTGGAGAAAATTGAAAATTAAAGCAATCAACTCTGTTCCAGCTGGGTTCAGGTTGCGCTGCGTTCACACCAGATGCAAAACCATGAATTTCCTTCATAAGAGGAAAAGGGGAGGGGCTTCCCCTGGCACGTCCCAACACCATTTGGCTGTAAAGAAGTAACATAATTCGACGCTCACCATTCTGCAGGCCGGCTTTTTTTTCTTCTTTTTTTTCAAAAGTTCTGCATGGCCCCAAAAAAAAACACCGATTGTGAAGCAGTCGGTTCTCGACGCTGCGTGCCGACGCCAATTTGGAGCTCCAATTGAAATTTCCCAACTTGAGTCGATCAGTGAAAAAAAGAAATGTCGGTGCGTTCGGCCAGATCGTGTCGGGTGCGAACGCGTCATGGTTAGAGGGTCAGGGTTCGGGGTAGGGTTAGTTAGACTTTTTTTTTCTGGAAGCGGTTGGGCGTGGCGCACCCGAATGCAGCAGACAATAATATTCACGCAATCGTATTGCCTGCCTCGAACCGCAGTGGGATTCATAACAACACGACGCAGAATCGTTGTCTTCCAAAAAAGTGTCCTCTTTTGGGAGGACAGAGCATTTTCTTACGTCCTGTTCGGGCGACCGGGGATTTCATAAATTCATGAAAATGTCCGGTTGGCATGCGTGACTAATAGGAGGTGACGTGCGTAACTTGGACTGCTACTACAAAGGCTGGCTGGGGAACGTGTCCTCTTTCTTTGGAAACGGGAATATGGTCACCCTGCCGTGAAGATGATGCAGCAAATTCCTGAGAGTTAATTATGCAAAAACTTGCACTTCCTGTCAACCAAAGTTAGCACGCGACCGGCACCGCCTGCTAGGGGTCGGTCCCTAAAAACAAAAAGAAGAACCCCGCGCAAGTCCCGTTGTGACGATGGTCTCGCCAAGCTGGGCTGTCGCCGCGCGGGGCCGCGCCGCGCCGCTTGCCGTTTTCATGACGCGGTCACAAACGGGCCTTAAGCAGTCACACTTCGTCGCCACCCGTTCACCGCTTTGACCGCGCCTCCTAAAAAGATGTTTACACTTCCTGTTTTGTTTCCCGCTTCCTCTCTGGTGTTACGTGATCGTTTCTGAGCGGCCGCTTCCTGCTCACGTGCATTGCGCGCCACTACGTTAGCTTCCGATGTTAGCTTCTGAAGTTCTAACATGACCTCTACCCTTCCAAGACCAACACCGTTCGTTTCTTTAGTTGGCTTTGGAAATGAGCTTCCTACGTTACCTCTAATGTTAGCTTCCAAACATGAGCTTTCAGGGTTCACTTCTGAAGTTAGCCTTGAAAGGTAGCTTGGATTGTGAGCGTGCGACGTTACCTCCCATGTTAGCTTCCAGTTTCGCCTTCTGAAGTTAACGTCCAATGTTAACTTTGATGTTGGTTGGCTTTTAATGTCACCTTTAACGTTCACTCCGATGTTACGTCTAACATTAGCTTTCAATGTTAAGCGTGTGAAGTTAGCGTTTAACCGTTAGCATTCTTTGTTAACGTCAAAGCTTAGCTTGCAAAGCGTTCCTCTCACGTCAGAGTTCAGCGAGACCTGCTGGCTTCTGACGTTAGCTCCCATTTCAACATTAGCTTATGATGTTAGTTTATGAAATGAGCATCCAAAGTTACCTGTAAGGTACAAGCTAAGGAAGACCCACGGTAGCTTCCAATGTTAGCTTCTGAAGCTAGCTCCTGAAGTTAGCTTCCAAATGGACCTCTAATGTTTGCTTGCAGTGTTCGCTTTGATATTAGCATCAACGTTAGCTTCCCCGGCGTCGAGGCAGTGAGCGAAACACAAAATGAGACATTTGTGTTATCACGTGTTGTTGTTGTTGTTGTTGTTTTTGTTCGAGTTGTGCGACATGGACAACATTTGACGGCCCTCACGAGATCCGAGATCCTGATAGCATATTTTGTCATCGCAATGACGTGAAACTAACGGCACTTTTCTGTCATCTTTCTCCATTCGTTGATAAATTAGATTACACAATGAAATCAAATACAAGAAAACAAAAATCCAGTTGCCAAATAAAGTGGAAAAATGGAAAGAAATCCAAGTGAGCTCTTGATGAGCGTCAAAAGAAAAGAAACGATTTTTCATGGCCGTTGGATTCGGCGCGGCTCGACTGGCTGTTGTTGCTGTCGTGTAGTTGTTGCGCTGCGGCGCCAGCGAGGACGTTTGTGCACGCACGCTCATCGCGCTGCCCCGCCCGCTTTTTCCTTTTCCAGCGCAGCACTTCCTCTTTGTGTTGTTGTGTTCCGGATGACGTTTGGACGTCTTCTCTTTTTCTTCATCATTCCACGCAAATAAAAGGCTTGATTATGCAACATTTGATGCTTTTTTTTCTTCATTCATTTCATTCTTTTTTCCCCCCCATCTTTCTTTTGGACCGACACGGCGTTTGTCTCTTCCCAAATGGCGACGTGACGTGATCGGCGTCCCCGCCTGGAAGCCAAGCGGCCGATCGCGGCCCCGTAATCCCTCCGTCCAATCGGGAGGCCTCGTCCCGGCGGCGGCCAGACCAAACCTCCTGATTGGACGGCGCCAAGATCGCAAAGCTTCTCATCACCATGACAACCGCGTGCTCGCTGTTGCCGTGACAACACATCGCAACACACGAGTACTCGAGTAGTTAAAAATCATGTGGAAAAAACAATTCTTGGCATTTCTCTTCTGTCAGCACAAAACTACGCGTTTGTCCGCTTCAAGCCCATCCCTGGCGACAACGAGGCGCTCTAAAGCTGTCCGAAGAGAAGTTTCCATTTGAGGGTGAGGGTTAGGGTTAGCTAACGGCACGTCACGATCGCGCTCAAGTCGGGGAGGGGCCAATCATGCTGGACACCAAAAAAGACAAGAAAAATCTGCTAAACGACGTCGTTTTCAGTCGTCAATCAATAGTCGAAAATTCTCCGATTCTCCATGACCGACTCTGAATATGTACAAAAGTTTGATTTCGCTAAGAAGCAACATTGATGCAATGGAAAGGACGAGTGCTAAAGGCTAACGTAGCGAAGCCATCACAAGAAAAGAAAAACATCCCGACCGCCAATTGGGGAACGCCGCAAGCTGGCGCCGATTTTTAGGCCGCCACCAGACGCGACACGCTGGCCGCCGATCACAATGGCGTTTTGTTCTCCTTTGTATTGACGTGTAAGCTCCGCCTCCAGATGCATCCAGGTGCTGTTTTTATGCGAGAAGCTCCATAAATCGCCCCTGCCGCCCCCAACCCACTTGCAGTGTTGCAGTGTCCATCGACCAGATACACCCCCACCCCCACCCCCCACCCCTCGCCCCCTCGCCCCCCACCCCCCTTTTGCTGCTGTCCTGCAGGAGAGATCAATGTTGTGTTTGTGCTGAGCTCAGCGTTACCCTGGACACACACACGCACACGCACATCCAGGTCTATATGCGTTGCCACAGCAAAACTTCAAACGATGCAACCTCCCCAGTCCAGATGGGGTCGATGGGGGTGTACGCAAACCCCCCCCCCCTCATGGCTCCTCTCACGTCGATGTTGCTTTGATTGGTCGAGCATCTTTGCAACATCGCTTTTTTTAAGGCCACAAAGTTTGGACTCAAAGTTTGACAAAGGGTGCCAAATAATCACGCCCCCCATCCCCCCCCCCCCTCCCCCCCAAACTCCACATAAACACATGAAGCCACCACCACCACCACCAAAAGCCCCAAAGCATGCTGGGAGGCTTTGGTTTTATAATCCCCTTGTTGCCATCTTGAGCAGCGCTAATACTTGATTACTTGATTGACATCATCATCATCATCATCATCATCATCATCATCATGGCGGCTGTGTTGAGAATCCCTCGCCAGTCTCAACTCGAGTGATTGTCTAACGTTTGAGTCCAAATAGGAAATGCAACCCCCCCCCCCAAAAAAAAACGTCATCGTCATCAACACGCAAAGACGAGAAAAGTATTTTGCTTATCGTTATGGAACGCGATGCACAGTTTGAAAGATCGACTTCAATCAAAAAATATAAGTCACATAAAAATGGTCCTTTAAGTTTACGAGCACCAATGGCGGAACGCAGGCTCCCTCTAGTGGCGCGCCAAAGAATCCATCAATACAATTGACGACTTTCTGACTCGGCTCAATTGGAAAATATTACAATCAAGCTCGTAGTCAGCTTTCAGAAAATTCTTTCGAAAGTCTAAAACTCGATTCCACTGGAATGCGCAATCCATTTTGAATGTGATGATTGAAGTCTTTTGTCAAGTGTACGCAACGTCGTTTGGCTCGCAGTGATGTGAAGAATCAACTTTGTGCCGTCACGATGAATCCTTCGTCATTTCCGACTCCCAAATGACTCCAAAGGGGCGTTTGGGAACGAAGCGGCTTGGAAACGTCCACCTGACTGACGACAAATCAGGGACGGATTGCATGCGCGCTTCTTCTTCTTCTTCTTCTTCTTCTTCTTCTTGGACTCAAACTTGTGCCTCAACGACTCCTTTACGGCAGTGGTGGCGCCTCCCGCTGGCCACTCGCGTGCACTGTCGCTACTTCCGTCCGTTCATGTTGTCCCTCAGTGACTTCCTGTCCCCGCAGGAAGCGTCTCTATGCAACACAAAGACAACACAATAAAGATGCTAACACCAAATATGCCTACACTTCTTCTTCTTCTTCTTCTTCTTGCACGCACGCACACACACATTTTTGTTGAAGTCGTGCACTGATGAAATTGTCAGCGTCGTTGACACGCACACACTCCACTCGGGTCGGCTGTCTGGAGGCGGACAACGTCTCAAGTCAACGTGTCAAGTCAACGTCTCAAGTCAACGTGTCAAGTCAACGTCTCAAGTCAACGTGTCAAGTTTCGCCAGCGTAGACGAACGTGAATAATTCACACACGCTGACCCAAAGTGAACTTTTATTATATTTTAAAATGTATTTTATTGACAAAAATAAATTAGCCAATGATTTCATGGAATAAATTAATTTTCAAAAATGCATCGTAAAATGTGTATAGGCTTTTGCCAAAGTCAATTTTAATAGTTAAAATATCAACTTAAACAGCTCTCACATTCTAAATATTGATTTAATAGATTGAATAAACATTTCATCAAATAACCACAAAGATATTAAAAATGAAATGTTCCATAAGTGGGTTGGAAAATGGATGGATAGATTCTATTTACAATAAATCAATAAACGTAAAAAAAAAAATTATGGTCAGTTAAATATTTAAATGATTAATATGCATATTTAGTTATTTTTGACCAAATAAACACAAGTCATGTTAAAGGTAGAAGTGACATTTATTTGTTACCAATTTTTTTCCTTATAATTCAATTTGATGAATTCAACAATTTGTTTGATGAAAATGCATGAAAAATAATGAATATGCGTAAAGTCAATGACAATAAAGTGTAAAGCGACGGCACAGGGTCGGAAACGAGAAATTTCTCATGCGGGACAAAAAGTCATTCAAATCGGCCAAACAAAACTTTATTGACACTTTTTCAGCTTGGACAATGACAACGTATCGCCTGTTCATGCTGACGAGGGCTCGAACCAGATGCTTTCTCGTCTCGTTTCAGACCGATGCCCATTTTTGTCAGAAAAAAAATCCCAACCACCGATTAATCAGCCAATGTCAGTCATTAAAACATACGTGTAATTCCTAAACGGGCATTTCAGCGGGTGTGTGCAGATTGGTGGGCCAGCCTCGAACCTCCTCCGCGCAAACAGTCAGCCGTCAACTGTAAATAGATTGACGGTTCAGTAAATAGGATTTTGCTTTATGCTTCCCACAATGCATTGTTTTTGATGAAACAAAATGGAACTTAAGGTTGCGGGTCCAATTCTTGCACAACTTGCGTTGCTTGTCCAAATGAAGATTTGCTTTGTTTTGAATGGCAGGTCCATCAAATGATCTTAGCAACAAACGTCATGATCGATTCGGTATCGAGGGATGCGCGTTATCGTCTGCTTTCGTGTGTAAGAAATCACGCCAGCGGTGTCACTTGTCCACAAGCGCTGGAAACGCTTACGAGTACATGAAGGGAAAAAGGTTTGACGGGCCGTAATGGGCCCATTTCATCGGCCAGCCCACGAACCGATGATTCGACCTGAGCGCAAACAAACAAAACACGATTATTCTTTTTGTTTTTAATCCATGAATGAAATGTGCGTGCGTGAGGAAGCGGAAGGTGCTTCAAGGTCGTCCGTGTTTAAACCTCGAGCGAGCGCGAGCGCCAATGTGAACATTTCAACACACGCTCCACACGTTTGGCTGCGGCCGACGCGGCCGACGCGGATCGAGCGCTTCACAGGGCGAGGTGCGGCTTCCTGTACGTGTGCTCGGTGATGGTCAGACGGTTGAGGCGAGCGCCGTAATAGTCCACGATGTAGTCTGAGCCGTCCGACGGGCCCACCATCTAAAACCGCAACACAACCAGGCAGCGCGGTTAGCACGGTTAGCACTGCACACGCGCGCACGCGCGCTAGGAAGCCTGCGAATGGCACAAGAGGCCAGCGAGCATGTTAGCGTGCACCGACAAGAGCCGCCGCCAACCTGCATGGCGATGAGGATGAAGTCCACCAGCGTCCCGATGCCGCAGAAACCCACCGTGCAGAACTTCAGCACACCTGACGCAAAGCAAAGGAAAAGGCAAGCTTCAACTGCAGGCCTTCTTCTTCCTTCACCTGCCTGCAGGTGTGTGCGTGTACCAAGCGCAGGATAGCCCAGGTAGAAGCGGTCGGCACCGAGCCAGCCGAGGAAGAGCGACAACGCCACCGCCACCTTGTAGGAGGAGCCGCTTCTGAAAGCACAAAACAACACACCGGCATGTTGACAGATGCGCACACACGCCTTCCTGCGGGTCGTGTGCGTGCGTGCGTGCGTGCGTGCGTGCGTGCGTACTCACACGTTCCGGCAGGGAATGGTTTTATTAAAGCCCACCTCCTCCCCACTAAAGCGAAATTCTGTCCCATTGGAAAGTCGACAGGTGACGTTTGGCGCTGGAAGACACTCCACTACAAACACACACACGCACGCACACGCGCGTTAGAAACTCATGAGCGTGTGGTCTCCACGGCAACAAGGCATGCCACAAACGTGGCGATCGCGAGCGGCACCGACCCCAGGCGCTGGCATCTCGGCAGTTTTCCGCTTCCTGCGTGACATCGTCGATCTTGGGCTCTTTACACAAATACGTCAGCGCTGTCAAGGAGTCGCCAAACAGGAAGTCACTCGCGGCAGACAGGAAGTCAACATTTTCAGGGACTTCAGACAACTATGTCGTCCAGGCCTCGTTTAACTTCAAATTGTCTAAATCCTCGGAATTCTCTGATTCTGTAGTCCTCCGTGAAAGCAGATCGACGACCTTTTGTTTGTTTTACGCAAGACATTTGGAAAACAATCTGCTTTTATTTGGGAGAACAACATCAATTTATGATTGCACATTTCCTGCACTGTCAAATTGAAATAATGTCTTGTTTAGGATTTAAAAATAATAATCAAATCAACTCAAGAAATCTGAGGTTAATATTGCGTATATCCAAATAATTATTAGTTGCAGTTGCACCGAATTTGCATCGCCTCACCGATGATAAATCAAACCGCAGTCAGAAAAAAAAAATCACTCAATAAGAGGAGGCAATGCTGATGCTATGTTTTCATTCAAGCCATTTTTGTTTGAACGGTTCTGATGATATGGAAGATTTGTCAAGTACGTGCCTTTGCCACCCGGAAGTCATTGGAAGTAAACGTCAATGGTTGAGCCTTTCCAACAGATTTGATGCTGTCAGTCATCAACTCCCAAGTAACAAACAAGCATTATTACAGCCACATGTGCGCGACACATTCCGTTCCATCCGTTCTGTTATTTTGCTGTTCGTTCGCCGCAACGTCGCGATATTTTTTTGCTTGGTTTTTCTGCTTTAGGTTGACAGCTAAGTGGGTGCTAGCTGTTAGCATTAGCTCCACGTCCATCTCCGAGACGAGTCAAGCGAGAGCGAGTCAAGGGAAGGATATTGTCCGAGTCTCAGGCTGTGGCAGCCGCCCGTCTCCGTCTCCGTCGCCGCTGCCGCGACAATCGTCCGCCGAAAAGACGAACAAGACAAGAAAAACAACAAAATTGCACACAAGCCGGAATGCAAACAACACCGCGACATGGCGGATGCTGTGACGTCACAAAAGCCACCTTTAGGGCTACAGGGGGGGAAAAAGAACTACTCACACAAATTTCCCTCTTCGCGGGAATCATTTAAAACAAAGAGTTGCCGTAAAGCTCCTAAAGTTAATTATGGGGTAATTTCTGAAGCTTATATAATTATTTTTTAAAAGGAACAAAGACATCGACGCGTCTAGATTGGGTGAAGTTGTAGTATTAGAGTGCTGGCGTTTCCCACAGCAAATAAACGCAGCATTTAAAGTGATACTGTCGTTCAAGGGAAGCCACTTCAAGTAAGTTTCGCTTCAGTTTCGATGACAAATCTTGTGAAAGAAATAAGTCGTCGTTTTTATTCACTCTCGTTTGAATGGGCAGGTTGTGCGAATGCGTTTTCCGCTTGGGAAGAGCACGAAACGAGTCGGGGGACTTTTTGGAGGCGGCGGGCGACACTTTGAGATAAGGGTGTTAGCATGCTAACGGCTAGCCGACCAAGTTGCGAGGCGACACCAACTTTTCATTCTTGTCTGTCGTTTCTTTGCAACTGTCACGCCAGCGGACGCGCACATTGCCCGAGTTGATGACTTTGTTGCTTTGTGTTGCGTTTCATGGTGAGTTTCGTTCATGTGGTGGGTTCATCTCGAGTTTTCATGCACCTGCCGAATGATGCAAAGTGGCCCCGCCCATTGAAAAAAAAAAACATCAGCTAGTTGATAGAATCAATATGTCAGTAGTATAATCGGCGTAAACAACCCACCCAAATCCAGGTTTTAGTATGAAGAGCTTGTTTGTTGGCCACTCGGCCCTGCCTCCGTCGACCTTCCCACTTTCACTTCCGTGAAGGTGAATCCGGCTGCAGGTGCGCCATGAATTCTTTGCCTCGAAAAGTTCGGCCTGCTGCACTCGAGTTTTCAAATCTGAAAAGGCTCCTCATCTGTTACGCATCAATTACGAAAGCATATTTCTGCCATACTAGCAAGAAAAAGAGATCAATTGAATGTAAAGAGCACAACGACACGATGCCTTTTAATGTCATTCCTCTGCGTGTCTTCTTTTTAAGATACTCAATGCAGAACTATAAAAGGTGGTTTAAAAAATAAGGCCAAGTGTTTCAAAAGATTCTTCGATTTCACGTTAACTCTGCTCGGTGTTGCCTTCGAGCTGCCCGCCGGGCCAAAGCCCGACGTCGCCTCAACTTCGGTCCAGTCCGGTTGTATTGATACATTTGCAATCAATCATTTACAATCATTTTCTTTTCAGACATGTATCCAAATTCAATTTGGATTTTATGCGCAAGACAGATTTTATTTCTCTGTATTGAAATTGAGTATTTAGGTAAGCTTTAAAAGTATTTGTGTACCTGATCTCAGAGTATTTTGTCATTTGTCGATTCAAGAGAATGAAGGTAGCTTTTCATAGATTTTAGACCTAATGTTTAGGAGTACTCGAGTACACGTTGGATTACTTTAGTATTTCACTCGATTTTCAGTAGATTTGAAAGTATTTGCATAACTTTGATAAAGTGTTTTAGTAGCTTTAGAAGTATTTAGGTTAGTTTTGTGCGAATTTCAGTAGATTTAGGTCATTTACATGAGGGAGTGTTTACGTTGCATTGTGCATGAATGCTGGGGGTTCAAGTTGGTGCTTGTGGTGGAGCAGGTTCAACGTCACCCTCGTCACGTGGTCATGTCTTCTTGCAGATCCAAGCGGGATGCCGGACAACGCCGGCCCGAGTCAAGTGTGGCCGGCGGCCGCCGTGTCGCCCGGCGAGCGACGGCGGGCGGCCGCCGCCCTGGAGCGTCTGCGGGTCAAGCTGGCCGAGAAGGAGGAGTGGCGGCGGCACGCGGGCCACGTGGCGGCGCTCAAGGAGACGCTGGACAGTCCGCTCTTCGCGCACGTGCTGGCTTTGCAGCGTGCCGTCGCGCACCTCAAGGAGCAGGTGCCCGAACCCGCCCGAACCCGCCCGAACCCGCGCACGCACGCACGCACGCACGCACATGCAACAACTACAACACACTGTGTGTGTGTGTGTGAGCGCAAGGCGACATTTTGTGTGAGAGAGGAGGGCGTGTGTTAGCATGAAGCTAAAGTGACTTATGAAAGGAATGCAAGTGAGTTTACTGCGTCTCACGTCTTCCTTTTGTTTCGTCCGCCGCCGACGGAAGGAAATATTTCAGGCCTCCACTTTCCGTCACAACAACAAATACGAGGATCATTTGCCGATAAAATAGTTGTAAGTACGCCTGTGCAGAGGTGCAAATTCTCCTTGTGTGCTCTCTGACAATGAGAGCGCCACCTACCGAAGTGGATGTGCATTTGCGCTTTATTTTGGTAGGGCAAGCAGCAAAGTTCCCGGAGGTCACAAGCCCCCCGAAGTTGAGTCATTCCCATAATTCCATTCAAAAAGTCAAACTTTCATAGATGATGGATTCGGGCTCACAACTTGAGCGATTTCAAGGTTCGTGTTCATTTTTGCATTATTTGTGCTTCCAGCTCATAAAACCCACGAAAACAGGATGTCAAAAATTGAATCAAGTGAAGAAAGCACAATTAAAAGATGGATGAATGGAAGGTATTTTCAAAACGATAGTTGGTTGGATTCCCTTTGTCTAAAGCGCTGCCTGAAGGTGCCGCGGCAGTGCCTCGGGTCCTGGAAGCCCACGCAGGCTTTCTTCATGTTGCTGTCAGCAGGGGGGGGGGGGCAATTTTCCCTCTTGACAGTACTGTAGTATTTTCCTCTTCCTCTCAAGAGGAAATTGAGCCCCCCCAGACCCCGAAACAAAAGCGCTGACAGCAAGCATGAAGAAATGATCAAGAATCTTCCCGGACCTCCAGGCAAGGCCACGACTTTTGACGATTGATATCGTTCTGAAAATACCATCCGTCCATTCTTTTTTCCTTTTCCATGCAAAACACGGGACGCATGCATGTTGATGTCTTCGCATTGTTCACGTTTTTCGACGTCCTGTTTTCGTGGGTTTTATGAGCTGAAGCCCAAATAAGGCAAAAATGAACAAAAACCTTGAAATGAGCCCTGAATCTATAAAAGTTTGACTTCTTGAGCGCAATGATGGAAAGGACGAGCATCTGTAAATCTCAGAAGTCCCAAGTTGGATCTTTCGTGTGTGGAGGCGGGTACGCCGCATCACGCCGACAAGACGCACAACAATTAGCATGTGCGTTAGCGCGTACACACAAGATGTGATGTCGCTTTGACACGTTGGAGGCGCGCGTCCCGTACGACGAGGCGCGCGTCCCGTACGACGAGGCGCGCGTCCCGCACGACGAGGCGCGCGTCCCGCACGACGAGGCGCGCGTCCCGCACGACGAGGCGCGCGTCCCGTACGACGAGGCGCGCGTCCCGCACGACGAGGCGCGCGTCCCGCACGACGAGGCGCGCGTCCCGCACGACGAGGCGCGCGTCCCGCACGACGAGGCGCGCGTCCCGCACGACGAGGCGCGCGTCCCGCACGACGAGGCGCGCGTCCCGCACGACGAGGCGCGCGTCCCGCACGACGAGGCGCGCGTCCCGTTTCCGTGTCGGGCGCGGGCTGCGCCTCACCGATAAATAACGCCGCGTCCAAATTAAGATAATGGCGGGCTTCATATTGTAAGTGGCGCCAAGGTCGCGGCAAGTGTCGGCCACTCCACGTACTGTAAGTCTATGAAGGCGTCGGCGGCACTTTATTTATGCCCGGCCTCCCCGGCGCTGATCAATCAAGCTTTAATACCCGCCGTCCCGCTTTGACAAACTGCTCGCTCGCCTGGAAGCTCGCTGGTTTGCCGGCGCCGGCCCCGCCCGCCCGCCCGCGCCGCCCCCGCCCGTGCCGCGGGGAGCTCAGCGACACAAAGTGAGCGGAAAGGTCATTCATACATTACCTGCGAGGAAGGCGTCCATTTGCACGCCAGCTTCTTTACTCGAACTGCAACGCGTCTTGCAACTTGCGTGTGTTTGCGTGCGTGCGTGTGAGTTTGTGTGATTCCAACACTTGCGCCATTTGGAAGGTTCGATACCACTTTTTTTTCAGACTGATACCAGTACTCATCGATACCAAGGGCTAATACCACTGGTACTTTCCGTCCCAAAACAATGACAGATCATTTCAAAGAAAGACCTTTTTATCCCATAAAAATTCAGCTCCATTTTCTTTTGGAGTGTTTGTTGATCAAATCCAAATTGAAACTGAATTTCAATCCATTCTTACTGAGCAAACGTGCGCCTTATGTAGCTGATGGTAAAACGGTCGCAAGAGTCCTGGTATCGGCCACCTTGATACCGATACCTTGAAATAAAGCCCGCTATCGACTGACACCGATACCTGGTATCGGTACTTGCCCGCGCCTGTTCTGCTCGGCGACACAATGTAGACATTGCCGATGACACGACTCAGCCATTGTTCATAGGATTCTTTATCCTCGGTGAGGAGCCGACTTGATTCAAATGTGACGACGACAACAAAACATTTCATTCACTTTGATTGATGTTGCGACGGCAAATTTTCCACAAAGTGTTTTGTGTTTTTGGCTGGAACGGATTCACGGCGCTTCCGTTGCCTTTGGACGAGGAAACGCCGCTTTTGACTTTTGCGCCTAACGAGCAGCTGACCTTTTCCTCCTCGCCCTCCAGTTGACTTCGCCGGCACAGGAAGAGGGCGGCCGGCGCTCGGGCGAGTCGGCGGCCGACGACGGCTCGGCCATCTCGTCCCCGTCCTCGTCCCCGTCCTCGTCCCCGGTCGTCCCCGCCGACGACTCGGACGTTCCCGTCCTCGGGGCTCCGCCTTTGCCCGACCGCCTTCACCGCTGGATCGTGGCCGCGGCCGCCGTGAGAACCGCGCAAACATTCGTCAATGTGGCTTTGTGGGGATTTCCGCCATCTTGCGTGTGTTCATGCGTGTGTTTGTGCCGTACCTTTCCGCGTGTGCGCGTGTGTGTCAGGGTCGCCCGACGGAGCACGTGCGTCTCCCGCGCCCGCCGTCGGGGAGCCTGGGCTTCAGCGTGGCGGGCCTGCAGCCGGGAAGCGACGGCCACCACGTCTTCGTCAAACACATCCAGCCCGGAGGCGTGGCTCACAGGTGACGCTCGGCCAATCGGGGCCTTCTCCTCAAATAGTGGCTCGACGCCACGCCGCGCGGCAAATACACGCTGCGCTTGCTGTCACGGGAAAGGAAACATTTGACATTGACACACAAACCATAGAAGCGCTTTCAACTTTGTTGCTAACCAAAACAGCAGCACATATGGTTGATTCGCCCGCACGGCTTTGACGGCGTTGCGTTGGCGTCGGCAGGGACGGACGTCTGCGGGAGCGGGATCAGATCCTGGTGATAAATGGGCGCCCCCTGGAGGCGGGCATGACTCAGCGTCAGGCGCTGGCCTTGCTGCAGCTGCCCGGTCGCACCCTGGACATGACGCTCGCCAGGGACGACGACGAGGTGAGACACGTCAACGTCACGGACCCCGCCCACATTTCCTGGCTCAGAAAAACACACGAGGACGCACGTTACCAACAATTGTTCCTTTGTGTGTGTGTGAGCAGTTGTTTGTGCACGTGCGCATTGCGGCTGCCCGCTGACAGCGTTACGATGGCGTTGGTTCGATGGCGTTGGTTTGATGGCGTTGGTTTCAGAACCACCAAAAGTCGTCACTGAACGCAAGCCGACTGAATGAATGTGGTTGAATATCCGTTAGCATTGCACGGCTAATGCTTAGCCTCCGCCGAGCGGCGCTGGTTTATCTGCACCTGCGCCAACGTCTCCCGCTCGGGGACGATGGCCGACATGTCGCCATCTTGAGCTCAGCGGCCGTCGTCCCGTTTTTGACGAGAGATTTTGGTGTGACCTCCTCCAAGGCCGAGTGGGCTCACGTGGAGGAGATCCAGTTGCTCAACGACGGCGCGGGTTTGGGCTTCGGCATCGTGGGCGGGAAGAGCGCCGACGTGGTGGTCCGGACGCTCGTCGAGGGAGGCGCGGCCGACAGGGTACGTCCGCGGCCAACCGTTCTTTGCTCTTCCTCTTCTACCCATCGCTCCTCCTCGTCCAATCAGGACGGGCGTCTGCGCACGGGCGACCGCATCCTCCGCATCGGGGCCACGCCCACCGACGGGCTCAGCAGCGACGAGGTGGTCCAGGTGCTGCAGGGGTGCGGGAGTCACGTGACCATGCTGATCGCCAGGGACCCGTGCGGTCAGAGGACCAAAGCCCCGCCTCCTCCGCCCGACTCGGCCCCCGTGTCGACCGCACCCGCGCTGATTCCGCAGCAGCCCCAACGCCGGCCCAGCAAGTTGGTGAGCAGACGTGACTTTCTACTTCCTGCCTCCTCATTTCTACTTCCTGTTTCCTATCTTGGCTTCCCAATTCTCCTCGTTCCCACTTCCTTTTTGCTGCTTGAGGTCACGTCTTTCCTGCTGCTTGCTTTCTTCTTCCTACTTCCTGTTTGTGTGTTTCAGCCCAGCCTGGACGGCTACGAGATCCACGAGGTTCCGCTCGCCAAGAAAGACGGACAAAGCCTCGGAATCTCCATCATTGGGCACAACCCCCTCACCAGCCAAGGTAGGCGGCTCACCGCATCTCCTCCTCCTCCTCCTCCTCCTTCTTCTTCTTCATCTCTCACGATCAAATGGGCTGCCGACATGAACGCTGTACTTTGGCGAGCTAGCCAGGAGGACGAGGTGAGTCGTCGTCGTCCTTCGCCGCCGCCGCCGCCGCTTCATTCTTGTTGTTTTTTCCTTTTCCTTTCTTCAGCCAACGTTCATGTTTTGGAAGCTGCTGCTAACATTAGCATCCGCCTCCATCTTTGCATGACGATGTTGTCGACCTCCTGACAGATGCGGTGGGCGTGTTCATCAAGCACGTGGTCCCGGGCAGCGCCGCTCATCACAGCGGGAACATCAGAGTTCAAGACCGACTCATTGCTGTGAGAAGCCCGCCACGCCGTCATGATGTCATCGTCGTTATGGCTGCATCGCACGCCCCGACCTGATCGCTACGCAACTTGAAATACGAGCACAATCGTAACTTAAATCGTCTTTCGTCATACTTTGGCACCACCAACCAACTCGTACTTTCCTTCTACTGCTCGCAAATCGAAGACGGGCCGTTGTGAAGTTTGCTATCGCCATCTCGTGGTGGTGGTCTGAAATGCACTCGTTTCTCAAACGTCACCCTCGTATCTTCGTCACCGTGCCGCCGACAAAATGGCCGACACCATGTCTGTGTTGTGCTCGTTCAGCTGGACGGCGTCAGCCTCCACGGTCTGACCAACCAGGAAGTTGTGGAGGTCATGACACGGACGGGCCGCACCGTGATTCTCACGCTCGTCCGAAAGAACAACAACGACGCCGCCGCCGCCGCCGAAAGGTCCCTGGATCGAGGTAGCCAACATGGCGACTGCCTGCCTCTCTTATTGCACAATCTTTGTGAGTCTCCGCGTGTGTTGTTTTGTGTGTATTTCCCCGTCATGTGTTCTTATGTTTGTGTGTGTTTCAGTGGAGTCTTCTCAGGGGTCACTGCAGAGGTCACCGGAGTTGAAGACTCACGCTGAATATTTGGACTCGCACAACACAAGCAGTGGTGAGCATACAACACGCACACGCACACGCACACGCGCGACATAACACAGACACACACTCGAAGGTTAGCTCGCCGTTCGTCTTTCTTTGTCGTGACAACGCACTCCCCAAAAAGCCATGAGGTGGAGGCAAAGCGCTACTTTTGTCTAAATGAAACTCCTGCTTCCTCACACTTTCTTGCCACAAGATGGTGGCAAAGTAGAGTTGTGCGCCACCTAGAGGCTGAGCTGGACAAAATGGCCGACTCACGACACCAGCGAGGGATTCTTCCGCAGTGGTTAGCGTCCAAGTTTGTGGCCGGCAGATCTCTGGCGTACGCGCTAACTGCTAGCCATTAGCGTGCGCCGCGGATGTACGAGCCTTTTTATTCTTCTCTACGCCAAAGATTGATGACGGCCCGGCCGCGCTTAGCAATGCTAATTTAATCTAAAGCGTTGCCTTTCTTTTTTTTTTGTGGTGCGCTCAGCAGCAGACGGACATCGGCTTGACATCCGCGTTACCGTAGCAACCGCCGCTCACCTTAAGCCAGACGGAGCTCTTGACACAACACAAAAATGTGGGGTTTTTTCCTTCCCAGTTCATGCGTGTGCATGTGCGCGTGCACGTGCGTGTGCGCGTTACTTCCTTGTGTCATTTGCTTGCGTGTTTGTGCAGCTGCTGATGCGGCTGTGAAGGCCAAGTGGCAGAAGGTTCTGGGTCCAAACTACCATGTCCTGGTGAGGAAGGACCAATTTTCTTTGTTTCCATCATTGTGAGCTGTCAAATGTTTTTTTGTTTTTGTTTTTGTTTTTTATTTTTTCCCAGACTGATTTCAGCTCTTGAGTCGTTACAATACCGAGTAATGTACCAAGTTGCATCTCCTCAATGCGAGCCCATTTGGTTCTGGTAAATGAACGGCAAACTTCCGTTCTTGTCATTTCTAGTTTCTGACTGTAAAACGGCATCGGTCCAATACCGATACCTGGTATCAATACTCGTCCGTCGCGAGCTTTAGTGTTTGACTGGAAAATAGTTTGTGAGCCTTTTTATGCTTCTGGTCCACTTTCAGCAAACGCTGGTGCTAATGAACATGATAAGCGCTTTACCACACTCACGTCAGAGCCCAAAAGTAAGCAGAGCTGCAGTGTTGGCGCAAAAGAGATGATTATTATTACAGCCTTCGCAGTATTAGTTTTATGACACAAGCATGTGAATACGTGAAAAAAAGTGTAAAATGATGAAAGTTGTCCAACGAGTGACTTTTTCACGTGGTCCGTTGTCAAATCTGAAATGGTGCTCGGCCGCCATCTTGTGGTAAATTTGTTTCCAAGCTTGAAATTGACCTTTGACAAACCTCATTGACGAGCATCCTCGCCAATGGCAGCCAACGAGTCCATTTGAATCGAATGTGGACGGACGGCCTTCTTTCAGGTGGTCAACTTGCATCCTGCCATTTCGGACGACGCCCACCTGCGGAGGTCCTCCAAGGTGCCGCGCGCACGCCGGGCGTCCCGCCGCCGCCCACCCGGCCCGACGTGACGTCTTGCGTTTTCTTGCAGCTGCTTCCCGTGCACGCGCTCCGCCTGGGCGTGGAGTTGGACTCCTTTGACGGCCGCCACTACGTCTCCTGCGTGCTGCCCGGAGGACCCGCGGACGAAGACGGCGTCCTGCGACCCGAGGACGAGCTGCTGGAGGTAAACGGCCGCGTCTGCGACCTCCGCCCCAAATCCTGTCCGAGTGTCCTGATGAGCGCGTCCGCGGCAGGCGAACGAGGTGCGGCTGCACGGCAAGTCTCGCCGCGAGGTGGTCTCCTTCCTGAAAGAGGCGGCCCCGCCCTTCACGCTGGTCTGCTGCCGACAGCTGGCGTCCGACTCCGAGGCGCAAAAAGAGTCGGAAGGACGCGGGAGCGCCGTGGACCACGTATGTCGGAGATAATATCGTTTGGAAGTCGGACTGGGCCGTTTTTGGGGTCGCGAGTGCGTCCTCGCCGACATTCACGTTCAACGTCACGGCTTGACAAAAACGCAACTTGGCATATGCTCGCTATGTTTACGCACTTTTACAACAGTGGCTCATTTAAAAAGAAAAGAAAATGACGACGATAGCGTCTTGATTTTCTTATGTCGTTTGTTTCGTGTATGATCAGAAAGAAGGTCGATGGAATTGATCAACGTCGACCACCTCCAAATTCAAAAGAGCCAAACATTTGAAAATGGCATCGGCGTAAAAAACAATCCATTCAATTTTGAATCGGATTTTTTATGAAATCAATCTGAAATTCAATCGAACTTCATGATTGTTCACTTTCTGCGCTGCAAATTAGAAATAATGTCTGCATTGAAATGAAGCCCCAAAAATGTTGTTGTTTTTTCAGATTTATCGGCAAAGTCGCCGTCAGTTGTGACATCGTGCCGATTGATTGTTTGTGTTTTTGCCAGCTGGAGATGAAGCTGGCGTCGGCGCTGTGCGGCGGAGCGAGCGCCGCGTCGGACCGAGGCCAGCGACAGGAAGTGGAGCGGGTCAGTTCTCGGGCAGAGGAGGCGTGCGATTGGTCCCGATCAGAGGGAAAGCGAGCGGCCGGCGTAACCTCAGCTCACTCGAACCGGGCCACATGAGAGTTCTCAAACATTTTACCTGCTTCAAAAAAAGACCGTTCTGTGTTCTGTGGCCGAAGCGAACTCGCAACTTAGCTGCTGTGCACAACATGACATTATTGTCAAGAATGTTTTCGACTTTCCTGAGAGTGTCAAAACAATCACAACGACGGCGCTAACGGCAACGGTCGGCCTGCGCGATGCATTTCAGTGCGCGTCTGGAAAACGCATGTTGTCATTTCATGCGCTGTTGAGGGCAAAAAAGTCTCCATGGAAAAGCGGCTTGCCTTGAAAGGAAGCTCGTTTCGGTGCTCCTTTTTGTGCTCGCCTCACTTGACTTCCTTCTGTCATGCAAAATACAAAACGTTCCCCGCTTTTGCCGTCCGTCAGCCCAAACCAAACTCCAAAACCAAACACGGTCACCGTCTGATTAAGAGGTGGACATTTAACAGCCGCGTGATGTGCCGGCAGTTGTCGGCCATGTCGGTGGAGCTTGACGAAGAGGAGGAAGAGGAGGAAGAGGAGGGTGGAGACAGTGAAGAAGGAGAAGACGACGAGCTGGCCCTGTGGTCTTCACAGGTGGACGTGTTGGAGCTCCACAAGGAGGCCGGCGGAGGTCTGGGCTTCAGCATCCTCGACTACCAGGTAACTGCCACCCCTCCCCAACCGCACCCATACCCCGCCCCCACCCCCCCCCCCCCCCTGCACATTCTTAGCTCTTTGTCTGTAGGCGCAGTTTCACCTCCAAGACCCCACCCCCCTCCTCCACCCTCCCTCCCCTAGCTGAGGGGGTGGAGCGAACTCTAGGTGACGTCCCGGGTGGTCTGCATGCAACACCCGCCTGGGGGGGCGGTGTTTTTTTTTGTTTTAGTTTGGGGGGGGGGGGGCGGGGTACTTCCCAATATCGAGACAACATGAGAGATTTGTCCTCTTTTCGTACAGACACAATCTGACAAGCAAGCATTTGTTTGTTGACGCGTCCTCAACTCATCGGTTATCGAATGCGAACCGATGAATCGTTTGGCGACTTCGTTGAAATCCACCAAATCCTCCAATTTCAGACGCTTGCTGCTCAGGTTTCGGTCGTCCTCCGTGAACGCAGACTGATGATCGTTGAGGTTTTTTCAAGATAACTTTGAAAAAGAATGTTCAACATTTTGAACATCTTTCTGGCAGATGTTATGGACCGAACCGGGACAGAATCATCATCATATTAATGAAAAGACAAACACAAAAGCGAGCTCCTGCACGCCTGCATGTGTGAAATGTCCAATTCTTTATTGTTAGTAAGACCTCGTCGGCCCCCGCATGCTTGCCGTTCAACTCGTCTCTGGATTTGCATAGTCGCCCATTTTTGGGGCTGTTTCATTTGTGGATGTTGTTTTTAAAATAAGTAGTTGTTCTTACGCAATATTTACTCCGAACCTTTTCTAGATCTTGCACACAAGAAATACACCAAATAAAAACCAAGCATTTTCATCACCTTTTGGTGGCGGCGGGGTTTGCGTGTCCCGCTGATCCGAGAAGCGATGCGGTCTGCGGCACCCGTGGCCAACGGGTTCGAGGTCAGGCAGCAGACGAAGCACGGCTCAAACGGAATGAGGAGTACAAATATTGGCTCGTGGTTTCCCTTCAGCGCTTGAAGACCAGCACCTCCAAATCCGAGACCTCGGTCCTCAGTCGGGAAAGGCTTCGTGTGTGCGTGTAGGCGTGTGCGTTACACGCGGACATCGGATCTCTGCCACGGATGTACACATGTTACACACGTGTGCTTCAGTTCTGTGCACTGGACGCGTCTTCCATGCTTGCTGTGGTAGCACAAAGTGCTAAGAATAAGTGCGTGCGCGTGCGTGCGCGCGTGCGGGGAGTTGCAAAAAGAACTGTCAGCCTTTGAATAGTTTGGCGTGCGTGCTAAAGGTCTTTGCAGAAAGTTGGCGTTCCCAAAATGAAGAAGGAGCTGCAGTAGGCGGAGCATCATCACCTGTAGCCATCTCGCCGCCTCTAAAAATACTCCAGTTGGCACGCCGAGCCACGCTGAGCCCGGCCTGCGTTGCCCCGGCGATGCCACCGGGGAGTGCGCCGTGTGCGTGCGCGGTGCGTGCGTGCGCGGTGCGTGTGCGTGCGCGCCGCTTTATGCCCGCCGTCCGCGCTCGCCTTCAACTCGCCGTCGGCCCTTTGACCTCGCCAAAAGTTTGGCGCTCGCATCACTTCCTGCTTCCCAACTCGTGAGTGCCCGCTAGTCAACGCGATCAACGCCACGCCAACTCCTCGCCAACTCCACGCCAACTCCACGCCAACTCTTCCTTCCTCCATCACAACCTGAGGTTGCAAAAGTACTCACGGCATTCTCAAGTTTCTTTTTTCAACTCTGGAACTCGCTCCAAAAAAGTCCATTCGCATTCAATTATTTATGGAAAAAAACCGTCCAAAATATGATTAATTATGGAAGCGTATTGTTGCCACACTCCAAACCTTTTTTTTTGCATTTTTCATGATAAATGTCATCTTAAAATGTGTTTGAACAAAACAAAGCACGGTGTGTGTTCTTTCCAAGGAATTGCTTGATTTTGTTTTGTCCAACACTCGCGTGAAATTGATCACTTGAAACTTCAAACTTCAAACTTCAAACTTCAAACTTCAAACTTCAAACTTCAAACTTCAAACTTCAAACTTCAAACTTCAAACTTCAAACTTCAAACTTCAAACTTCAAACTTGAAATGGATCCCGCCAAGATGTCAGCTTGTTTACGACATTGCAATTCATTCATAATCACTACTGTTGCCATTTTTCTGAATTTGAATGCCAGAAGCCTCTTTTGACCATTTGCCGGCTCTCGCCAGCTATTCTTGCATTTGGGCATTTAGTTCCATTTTTTTATGTTTAAAAAAACAAAACAAGATGAGATTTAAACTTTTAAAACGTGTCATGTCTTTTTATTTTCCTCGTTTTTGTTTTAGGTGAGGGATTCTCTTTGAAGCTCATGAAAGCCACGTCTTTTAGTCTCTGTCTCCCCCTGCTGGTCACCTCATGACATCACTCTTCTCATTTGCTATTTATTTATGGCTGCTGTTTTCATTTGATTTGATTTGAGTTCAAATGTTTTTGTTTCTTTTCCGTTTGACCGACGATGCAAGCGGCATCCAAATGAAGATTTTCTGACTTTGGTGTTTATTGTCTTGCCGTTTTGAAACGAGTCCAATTGTTTGTTTTCAGGACCCTTTGGACCCGAGCGGCTGCGTGATGGTCATCCGCTCGCTGGTGGCGGGCGGCGCGGCGGAGCGCGGCGGCGCTCTACTTCCCGGCGACCAACTCGTTTCCATCAACGGCGTCCGGCTGGAGGGCCTGACCCTGGAGCGGGCCGTCGGCGTCCTGAAGGGGGCGCCGCCCGGCGCCGTGCGCCTCGGCGTGCGCAAGCCCCTGGTGGTGAGACGCAGCATTGCCGTTGAAATGAAGTCACCTGCTCACAAGCCACGTGATCCGTTTGTCCGTTTCACGGGATGAGCGTCGCGGCAATAAATCCCGTGACGGATGTCGGCGCGTCTCGCGCCTGCCGAACGTCCCCTCGCAGACGAGCTCTCGGCAAATGTAGAAATGATGACGTCATGCCGCATTTTTGTCAAGGCCATTCCCGACAAAGTGACCAAAGCAATCGACGGGATTCCCAATGAAATTCCATTCGGATTCAGACTTGTCATTCCCATTCAGGTGTTTTATATTCGTGTCGTTCCGATACTGCAAAACTGGGTATCGGTATCGGTATCGGTGGGCAAAAATGCAACACTGCGTTCATTGCCTCTGGCTGTTGGGATTCATTCCAATTGGAACGCGCTTCCTCTTGTCCTTCATCTGGTCCTCGTTTGTCCCGCCCCCATCTTTCATCATCATCATCATCATCATCATCATCATCATTCCTACAGACGGAGAGATCTCCTGCCATTCTACTTTCTCTCTTTCTTGGCTTCTCTTTTAATTTTTCATTTTTCTTGTCTGTCCGCTTTCTTTCCTCCTTTGTTTTTTTTCCTGTCATTTTTCTTTTCTACTTTCTTTCCTTTTCTTCCTTTTGTTCTTCTACCATTTCTTTCCTTCTTATTTCTTTTGTTCGTCTTTCTTCCTTTGATGCTTTTTCTGTCTATCCTTCCTTTTCTCATCTTTTGCTCTCTGTCTTTGCTTCCTTCTTTTTTTCCCTTCCATTTTTCCATTTTTCCTTTTCTTCCTTTTCTTCCTTTTCTTCCTTTTCTTCCTTTTCTTCCGTACTCGTCCCCTCCGCTGTCCTGTGCGAACGTCACAGGAGGGCCGCCACCCAGCGGCCGCACATGGACGGAAGAAGTGACGCTGTCCTGTCCTGTCCCCGCATCCCCTTCACCTTCCGTCAACCTCCCTCCTCCTTTCTTTCCCCTCCTCCTCCTCCTCCTCCTCCTCCTCCTCCTCGCCTTCATCCCCCTCGTCTGTCCTCCTCGTCCTCCTCGAGCGAGTCGCTGAGTCAGCGAGATGTCGGGACGCGGCAAAGTGCTCCATCAGCTCGACAACATCGCCGCACTCTTAAGTGGAGTGTTGGGGGGGGGGTTGTCAAGGGAAGGGGGGGGGGGGGGTGCTGTCCCGATCCACGACTACCGCAGTATTAGGTCACCGCAGGAAGTGTTTGAGTAGCGTGACTTCCTGTTTGTTGCTGGGACGCACGTCATCAAGATTTCCGGGAAAAAAAATGTCACTTCATTGTGGGGGCCACATGGACAGTTCCTCAAAATGTCCGCTCCAAATGGCTTTGGGGAAGTTGGGAAGGGTTGAAGCGTCGTCGCCATTTATCATTCCCGGCCGACTTCTGCATCACAGCAACCCATTTCCCAAAATGGCCGACAATCTGTCAACATGAAATAAAAAAGCTTTCCCAAAAATGACAACTCGCACAAAGTAATGTTAATGACCGCATCGTGAAAATGTGATCATCGAGGATTTTTCTGTGGCTGGCGAGCAGCCGCGTCTCATCGTCTCATCGTCTCATCGTCTCATCGTCTCATCGTCTTCTCGTCTTCTCGTCTCATCGTCTCATCGTCTCATCGTCTCATCGTCTTCTCGTCTCATCGTCTCATCGTCTTCTCGTCTTCTCGTCTCATCGTCTCATCGTCTCATCGTCTTCTCGTCTCATCGTCTCATCGTCTCATCGTCTTCTCGTCTTCTCGTCTCATCGTCTTCTCGTCTCATCGTCTCATCGTCTCATCGTCTCCTCGTCTTCTCGTCTTCTCGTCTCATCGTCTTCTCGTCTCATCGTCTTCTCGTCTCATCGTCTTCTCGTCTCATCGTCTTCTCGTCTCCTCGTCTTCTCGTCTCATCGTCTTCTCGTCTCATCGTCTTCTCGTCTCATCGTCTTCTCGTCTCCTCGTCTTCTCGTCTCATCGTCTTCTCGTCTCATCGTCTCATCGTCTTCTCGTCTTCTCGTCTTCTCGTCTCGACTTGTTGCTCTCCAAATCATGTGCAACCAAGAAAGATTGAGAAGATGTAACCGATTTTCCAAGCGGCTTGAACGTGACGACCTTTTCCCTTTTTCCATTCGCCTCCCAGCACGAAGGTTGCGGGTGCGCTCCCCAACACTCGGCACGTGAACGTGCCCTTGAGCAAGATACTCAAGTGGCAAATGATTGATGCGGCAAATGGTCGGGTCACGTGAAAGGTCGCCGCCTCTTAAAACCTTACGAGGGTCGCGTTGGCGCCATCAAGCGTTGCGCGCCTCACCTCCGTTTAAGGGCGCGCCGGGAAATTATCCTAAGTGTTGTCGTTAATGCACTCGCGGCGGTAACGGCCGTGACAGGAAGTGCTGAGTGTGCGCTTTTTTTCTTCTTCTGTCTTTTATGCGCTGGCCGTCTTCAAAGTCACTCACGCGCACTCGCGTGACCTCCTCGCCGCATGACTTTGGCCAAGGGCAAACGGAGGAGGAGGCGGAGCTCACCAGCACCGCTGGCCTTTCGCCGTACGCTCCGGCTTCTCTGACCTCTGACCCCACCGAGGAGGAGAGCAGGGAGATGGCGGTGGACGATGAAGAGGAGGAGGAGGAAGAGGAGGAGGCGGAGACGGAGGCGGAGACGAGCCGGCCTCCCAGGAAAGCGTCTCCGTCCTGGGACGAATGGAAGTCGGCGTCCTCCTCGCCGGGTTCGGAAGCCGCACAACAGGTCAGTCGACCGCTTCACGTCCCCAAGATCCACGTTGGCGGACGGCGGCGCTCCAACACGTTTCACATTTGCGCTTCAATTTCTTTTTTTCTTTTTCAATCGACTCATTTTGAATTGATTTGTATTCATTTGACTTTCAGTGCGATCAGTTATCGTTTTTACAAAAATCTTGTGCGCCTGATTTTTAAAAAAGTCCAGCTGAGCGTTGAAAAAGCAGACGGAGGCCATCATGTGAAAAAAAAAAAGATTTTGTCGTCCCGAAAGCTCACGATTCAAATGTGCTTCCTGTGTTTCCCTTTCAGACTCCGACGCAAGACGGACGACTTCCTGGTGACGCTTCTTTCGCTTCACACCTGCAAATATCATTTTGATGTGATCACCGAAAACATGCGTGTGCGTGTGCGTGTGCGTGTGCGTGTGCGTGTGCAGGCCAGCGTGCAGACACGGAGGCCGACTCAGAAGTCAGTGGGACAGACACCGAGTGAGTCCTCCTCCTCTTCCTCCTCTTCCTCCTCTTCCTCCTCTTCCTCCTCCTTCGCCTGACGTCTGTGTCGCCATCTGTTGGTGATTTTGTGAAGTGGCTCCGCCCACCCGCCCTCACTTGTGATTGTCACGTTAGGTCCATCAGGATGATTGACACGGAGAAACGCAGGAGGCGGAGTCAAGTGGGATTCTCTGCCACCAGAAGAGGGCGCAGGTGAGTCGTACGTGGAGACGCGCCCCCGTCGACATGTTGCTCATTGCGCATGTGCGTGCGTGCGTGCGTGCGTAGGGAGCTTCCCGAGCGCGAGGAGGGCGAGGGTGAGGAGACTCCTCGGTTCAGTCACTGGGGACCCCCCCGCAGGTAAACGAGCCCCCCACCCGACCGACGTTTGCACAAGGATGGCGCTTTGGGTGACGGCGTGCGTGCGTGTGTGCGTGCGCGCAGGGTGGAGGTGTGGCCCGAGGACGGCGAGTCGCTGGGCCTGAGCATCGTGGGCGGCCATCACGTCATCAAGCGTCTGAGGAACGGAGAAGAACTGAAGGGAATCTTCATCAAGCAGGTGGTCCCCGGAAGCCCCGCCCACTCCGCGCGAGCCCTCAAGACCGGAGACAAGATCTTGCAGGTTCTTCCAGAATCTCTTTTCTCTTCCTTATTTCATCTTCTTTGCCTTTTTCATTCCTTGCTTCTTCTTCCTCTTCCTTCCTGCTTTTCCGTTTGTCTTTCCCTTTTCTTGTTCTTTCTGGTTTTCACCTCCCTCTTCGTCGTCGTCTTCCGGCGCACGCCAAAGCCGGCAAATGAGACGATCCGGCGGCCAAATGGCCCCGCCTACTTCCCGGACTTGTGACGTCTCTCATTCCAATTCTGGCAACTCCGACGTCACCTTTTGAAATCTTACATTGTGGTCAAGTCACCTCCATGTAAGGTGCGTGTGCGTGCGTGTGCGCAGGTGTCAGGTGTGGATTTACAAGGTGCCACTCACGAAGAGGCGGTCGACGCTATCAAATCTGCTGCGAGTCCCGTCGTCTTCATCGTCCAGAGTCTGTCTGCTAACCCGCGAGTATGTGCGCACGCGCACGCAAATTGCTTTTGCGTTTCAATTGTTTGTGTGCACCTTTTGTGTATACATGTGTGTGTGTGTGTGTGTGTGTGTGTGTGTGTGTGTGTGTGTGTGTGTGTGTGTTTGTTTGTGTGTGTGTGTGTAAACATTTGTGTTGCCATAGTTACCTTGAAAAGTTACTTTCAATCTCAGGTCATCAGGAAAGTAACAAAGTTAGATTCCAAGTTACTTTGATCAGATGCCAACAACCCAATAAAAAAGACCAAAAAATACAAAAATATATCAAAAGGATCAAGTTGATATGAAAAAATGAAGGCAGCCTTTTTGACTGAAGCTCAATTATTTGATTTGATTTATTATTATTATTATTTTTTATGCATCTTTCTGGACTCCTCTTCCTCACTTCACGTCACCTGGCGGCCATTTTCTGCTGTTGCCTTCGCTGAAGACGTTTCAGATTTGTTTGTTACACAAAAATGCATGAAGTTGTTAGAAAGTAGCTTAAATCAAATGTGTTGGTGAAAATGGCAGCCAATACGGAGTTTGTGGCCTTTGCGGCACGCCGTGCGTGCGTGCGTGCGTGCGCGCGTGCGTGCGTGCGCACGTGTGTGGCTTGGCATCACGTGTCTATCATCAGCTGCTGATGTTTTTGGTGAGGAGCAAAGGATTGTGGGAGTTTTCTCCGTGCCGCTTCTCCTCTCGTGACCGCGGGAACCGAACCAAAAGTCCACTTTGACTTTGTGTTGTTTTTTTGTGTGTGCAGATGATGAGAGTGGCCCCGCCCCCTCAGCGGGAGCCGCCCCCTTACAGGCCGCCCGGCCAATCAGAGCAGGAGCTGGCGCCGGCCCCTCAAGGTGCGTCGCTGTCAAATTGCTTCTTTTGAAGACCCAAAAGAAAGAAAGAAAATTGCAACTTCATATCGTTGCAACCAATGTGATTGTATTTACAATAACAATTTACAATTTCCACCCTCGATGAATAAACGATTGACGTAGATCAATAAATTGAAACCGTCGTACCTCCACAAACGGCCCGAAAACGTCATCATCGACATTGCGTCATCGTCAAAGAGCGCCAGCCATTTTCAACACTTTGGATTGCGCAACATTTGTAAAAATAAAGCCCACCCACATGAGAGGACGGACCAATCGTGTGGATTGGTGTTGAAAATTGTGCCAATATGTAAATATCGACATTAGCTTATTTGAATGATGAATAATTCATGATCCTTTGGAGCGTTTCTAATTCATTCGATGATAATTAATCAAGCAGTTATTTCAATGAAATAAATAGAAAATGTTTTGTTTTTACAAATGAGATGAAGACAATAAGCAATAAGTATGAAATGATTGATGTTGAATAATGATTGCGTCAAATGTGTTTCTAGTTTGACTTTGAATAGTTTAAGAAGCCGAATGAATCCGAATTTAGGAATGAAATGTTTTTCAATGTCATTATGTTGAAAAAATTAGGAACAACTTTTTTGTCCTTTTTTTCTTTTTTCCCGAGCGCAGCGGCTGGCCGAGTATTGAAAAAGGTTCTTTCTTTTGTGTCTTTGCAGGCCTTGTATGACCACACCCCCTCCCTCTATACCCCCCCCCCCCAAAAAAAAACCCCACACCTTTTTTGCAACGTGATTGGATGACGATGTGCTCAATCTTGTTGTTTTCACACGCTTTGGGGGTGGGGCTTGATTTGTGGTTGGTTGAGAGGTGGGGCTTGTGAGTGAGTGGGCGTTGTCACTTGAGCGGTGGGCGTGGCCAGTGGCTTGCTGTCATGAATGCTTCAAATGTCATGTGACCTTTTCGGAGCAATAAAACGATGCCAGTGCAACTCGTCCTTCTTTGCTCTCCTTGTTTTACCTTCGGAACGCCTTGAAAATGACTAAAGAAAACATTTGGACTTCCATTCCAAGCAACTTGCACTTGCAATCGGACAAAACCAAAAGCGATTCCATTGTCACTTTGTTTCTTTGCTCTTTTGCTTCTCTCCTCGTTTCCTTGCCTTCCTTTCTTCTCTTCTTGTTTTTCCTTGCTTCCTTCTTTCCTGTTCTTCTTTCCTTTCCTTCCTGCCTTCCTTCCCTCAGACTCACTTTTAGCTTCTTCTCTGCCTTCTTTTGCTCACGCTTGTTTTTTCCCTCCAACACTTCCTTCCTGCTCTCCTTCCTGCCGTATCGTCTAACCGGCTCCTTATTTTCAAGTTTGCCGTACATATAAAATTGATTTGCAATCTTGCTGCCGCATCAAATTCAGCTCGTAAGTCAAGGCCTGCTGCTCGGCCAATGACAAAGGTGCAACGCCGACTTTGGCCCGCCCCCTGCCTGGCTTCCTCCTGCTCTTCTCCTTGTTGTCCTTGCTGCAGTCAGCTGGGGGCGCTGCTGAGCTGACTTGCGCGAGTTGGGCTGGGAGGGGCTGAGGGCGTGTCGTCACATTGCTAGCTGTGCGCACGCACACGCGCGCTCGCGCTCGTTGTGGCCGTCTGGATGTCACGCCTGAGGCGAGACTGAAGCATGGAGCATGCTGATGGCAGGTCAGTGCGTGCGCGTGCGCGCGTGTCGCTCATCACGTATGGACACACAAGTGGCGTCATGCTGCAGTATTTGTGACGGTGATGAGTGTGCTGTTGCGCAGCTGCTGCTGTGTGTGCGCGCGTGCGTGTGTGCGTGTACGCTAACCCTGTACGGAGGAAGTGTGTCAAAGGTAGGGCCCGCGTGTCCCCGTCAAGCCGTTCACTGTGGTTGGTTGGTCCAGTTTTTTCAATGAACGGTTGTTGCCCATTTTGTCCACCGGAGGGCGCAGTGACAGTGAAGGTGTCCGCGCTTCAGGATTTGACGCCTGATCTCGGTGCACTGGTAAAGTTTGGAGAGCGAAAAGAAGTCCGCTTGATTGCCACCAAACTTGCGTCACGCCCGAGACCTCCGGTGGAAATATTTGGCGCCCGGCTGTCTGCGTGCTAACGGGCGGCGTGCGTGCGTGCCCAGAGCCTTGGCGTGATCGCTACGGCGACCTGCGGGGGGAGCTGCTGAGCGTGGAGCTGGACAAGGAAGCGGGCGGCGGTCTGGGGCTCAACCTGGCCGGGAATCGGGACCGCTCCACTCTCAGCGTCTTTGTGGTAGGACTCCGCCCGGGCGGGGCCGCCGCCGCCGACGGACGCGTGCGCGTGGGCGACCAGCTGCTCCAGGTCAGGCGCGCGCCCGCTTGGCTCGCTTTTATTGGTTCTCGGGGGTTCTTTTGCTTTGCTAGTGTGTGTTTTAGCCGTTTGTGTGTGTGGCAGGTGAACGATCACGTGCTTTATGGGCGGAGCCACCAGAACGCCTCGGCCCTCATCAAGAGCTCCGCCTCCAAAGTCAAAATGGTGCTGCTCAGGTAAGAAAGGCCTTTTGATGATTAAGCGTCCTCTCCTGGCCGTCACCTTGATGACATCACCCCGCGTGGCAGGAGCCAAGATGGCGTCCAGCAGATGGCGGTCCCGCCCTTCCCGCCGCCCCCCAAGGTAAAGCTGCCGCCGCCGCTTTGCCGGCGACGCGATGGATGACATCACGTGTTTTCCGTCAGAGCGTGTCACCGCCGCCGCCTTCAGGGGATTCGCTCGTGCCGGCGGAATGGCCACGCCCACCCGACAGCGACATGCTCCGCCCACCCTCGGATGAAGACACGGTCAGCCTTGTTTACGTGCTTTTGGGGTGTTTGACTTGAGAGGTGTGAGATGTATGCAAATGAGATGCAAATGAGCCCCTCCCACGTGACTTGTGTTAGGACGAGAAGGCCGGCGAGGTCATCGAGGTCGTCCACAAGATGAACGAGGACGCACCGGAGCAGCAGGTAACGCCGTCGCCACAGCAACACGTGTGTGTGCGCGCGTGTGCGGCTCGGTCATGATGACATGGCCACGCCCCCATGACGGGTTTGCACCAAAGTGCCGATTGATGGTTTGATTGTCGATGGTTGAAAGAGTGAGCAGCGGCGCGTTGACGATGACATCACCGCCTCGTCGGTCGCCGTCACCACAGGTAGCGATGCCCCCCCCCTCCGCCGCGTGGTAGTCGTCATGGTGACCGGGCTTGCTTTGCCAACAGGAAGCCCCGCCTCCTCCCGCGACCCGTCCACCTGCCGCGTCCCGCCGGGCCGAGTGACGACCTTGGAGATCTGCAAAGGTCGTTCGGGTTTGGGCCTCAGCGTGGTGGGAGGCGTCGACACGCAACTCGTAAATTTCTTTACACTTTTTTTTTTTCAAGGTTTTTGGTCAACTTTTTTCCTTCCTTGGCTTTTTTTTACTTTTACTTTTGAATTTCATTTCTCTTTTTTCCAGCTTTTCTTTTTCATGGTATGACTTTTTTTCTTTTCTACATTTTGACTTCCAATTTTGACCCGAATGTCGTCAGTACCAACTTCACTTTGATTTTCATTTTTATGTTCATTTTACTTTGACCTTAATCTGTATTAAAAATTATTATTATTTTTTTTACTTTTATGTTTACGTGTGATGAAACGTTTCCTCCCATTTTGACTTTTTCTTTCCATTTCATTTCATGTTGACGTTTTGGCGTTGCCAGCAAGCCATCGTGATTCTCGAGGTGTACGAAGAAGGAGCGGCGGCCAAAGATGGCCGCCTGTTGCCCGGCGATCAGATTCTGGAGGTACGCGCGCCGAACACGCTCCGGCACGGCGAGACGATGACGAGACGATGACGAGACGATGACGACGCGCAGGTGAACGGCGTGGACCTCCGGCGGACGTCTCACGAGGAGGCCATCGCGGCGTTGAGGCGTCCGTGCTCCAAAGTGGCCATGAAGGTTCTGCGGGACGGAGGCCGCCGCCCCCGTGCTGGCGAGGGCGGCGGCGGGCGCCACAGCCAGCCAAACGCCAGCATATCAGACGCGAGCCGTTCGCCGCCGTGCCCGCTGGACGTGGTCGCCGTGGAGCTGCGCAGGAAGGCCGGGCGTGGCCTCGGCATCAGCATCGTTGGGAAGAGGTCCGCTGCCGTGGCGACGTGCGCCGCGTCACGCTCGGCGACCGAAGTTGCTACTCCTTGGCTGTGTTTGTTTTTCGTGCATCTGTGTGCGTGTGCGTGTGCGCAGGAGCGGTAGCGGCGTGTTCATCTCGGAGTTGATGAGAGGGGGCGCCGCCGAGCTGGACGGCCGTCTGATGCACGGAGATCAAATCCTGTCGGTCAACGGCCAAGACACCGCGCACGCCTCCCAGGAAGCCGTGGCCGCCATTTTGAAGGTGACGCCCGCCCGCGCCGTCTCCGAGAGCGATGATTGACACGCTGACGTGTTGCGTGACCCCGCAGTGCGTCCGAGGTCACGTCGTGCTGGAGGTCGGTCGACTCAAAGCCGCTTCCTGCAAACGCGGCGCGCACGTGAGTTTGACGCTTCGCTCTCAAAGAACAAGTTTGAAATCAAGATTCAAAGGTCAGTTAGAAAAAAAATCAAAGAAAAGAAGAAGTATGAAAAGGGGGTCGGAAAGACGTATGAAGAATTAAAAAGAAAAAGAAAAGAAAATAAATTGAAAACGATGTGCAAGTCTGAAGATTCCAACGAATCAGAACGAGTCCGAACAAAAGCCAGAGATTCGGAAAAAACAACTTGAATCTCGAAAAGAGTCAAGAGTCTGAAAGCGGATTCAGGAAGTGACCAAAACATTTTGTGTGTGCGCAGATGGATGACGGAGGAAGGAGTTCAAAGGTCGTGGTGACTCCTGTCACGTCACAACAAGAGGATGAGGAGGGTGATGAAGATGTCACTTCCTGTCCTACCGAGGACACAAGTAGGTCATTGACGTTTATGTTAGCATTAGCATGCGAACCTGGCTTGTTGCCATGCTAACGTTATGGCTGCCGTTACAGGTGTCGACCTGCGCACGGTCCACGTCACCAAGGTAACCTCACACACACACGCACGCACACACACACACACACACACACACACACACACACACACACACACGAGGGTTAAGGCTGGCTTCGAAGTAGGGTTAGAAGCTAAAGTTAGCAAACGAGGGTTAGGTTTCAAAGTAAAGGTGGGGTTTGGGTTAGGGTTTCAAATGAGCATTTTAGAGCGGGATTATGCGAACCCCGACCCCCTCCCTTCCAGGGTGCAGGTGACTCCCTGGGGGTGAGCATCGCAGGGGGGAGGGGCAGCCCTCTGGGGGACGTCCCCGTCTTCATCGCCATGATCCAACATCACGGCGCCGCCGCCAACACGCAGCAGCTCAAGGTGCGTGCGTGCGTGCGCGCGCGTGCGCGTTTGCTACACGCGTGTGATTGGCACAAGTTGCGTGTGCGTGTTTAGGTTGGCGACAGGATCGTCAGCATCAACGGCCGGTCGGTGGACGCGCTGTCGCACGAGGACGTCGTCGACATGCTCAGACAAACGTCCGCAGATGTCCGGCTGCAGGTCTCACGCACACACACACAACTTGCATTTCTGTTCTTAACGCATTCACAATGTGTTGGCGTGCGTGCCCCAGGTGGTCGCTGACACCAACATGGCCGCCATCGCGAGTCAGGTGGAGAATTTGTCCAGCAGCAGCTCCACTTTATTTCCTGCCAGCGACGCACACACACAGTGAGTACACACACTCACGTACGCACGCACGCACGCACGCTGACCCCCTCGCCCCCCCCAGAGGATCTGGCCGTCGAACGGTCATTGTGGAGAAGGCGAGCGACGGTTTTGGCTTCAGCATCGTCGGAGGAGTCGGCAGCGCGCACGGAGATCTGCCAATCTACGTCAAGAGCGTCTTCAACAAGGTCCTCCCTCCTCGCCATGCAAAGCTAACATGCTAACGTGTTTGTGCTATCTACGTCAACGCCGTCTTCCTTGAAGCTAACATGCCAACGCGTGTGCGTGTGCACAGGGTGCGGCAGCGGCGGACCGACTTCCGAAGCGCGGCGACCAAGTTTTGTCGGTGAACGGTGAAAGTCTGGACGGCGCCACGCACGAGCAGGCCGTGGCCATCTTGAAGAAACACACGGGAAGCGTCACGCTCGAGCTCCTGTCCTAGCACGCACGCACGCACGCACGCCAAGACAAACCCAACCCTTCAGCGTCATGCCTGGATGCTAATGCTAGCCGCTAGCAATAGTTAGCCACATGCCACAATCGCTTGTCAACGTCTTCGTGACGACGTGATTGTCTTCCACAATTGACGCTTATTAGCATTTAGCTTAGCGTGACGTCGTCAGTGCTAACTAGCTGTCCTGTTAGCTTGAAAATCCATGTCGTGGTGATTGGAACAATTAGCAGCAAGCTACGCGAGACACACAATGCAATGTTGATTTGAACACACACACACACACACACACACAATATTTGTGTATTTAATACAACTGAAAGATATTCTCACACACGCGCGTGCGCCCTCGTTTATTTGAAGCCGCCGTCTGTGTTTGCTAAAATGGAGTCTGTTTAGTAAATACTTCCATGAAATGCAAATAAATGTTGAGAAAGCGAGTTGAGAATTCTGTCTTTCAAGGTGGGATTTTAAACTCGGGTTCGAAAGTATGATTAGGGTTTCAGACTAAGGTGTCAAATGAGAGTCGGGTTTCAAATTAGGGTTGTAAAGTTGGGTTTCAAACGGCTTCACAATTCAAACGACACTTCAAATGATTCTAACCCTTGAAATTTGGGTTTAGAGGCGGAGTTTTAAAGTTTCAAACGGTATTAGGGTTCCATGAGACGGGTTTCACATTTGGGTTAGCTAAACTGGAGTTTTTAAATAGTTGGGTTTGAAATTGGAGTTTGGGTTCAAATTAGGGTTAGCATTTCAAGTGGTGTTAAATTAGAAGTCGGGATTGACAGTTTGAAATGAGGTGAACGCAGGAAGTGCTTTTGCTGAGTCACGTTTTATTTGCAGATGTGGTTTTGTCTCAGCACGGACACGGCGTTGCGGGTTCCATGTCCAGGGGCAGTCCTTTGCTGATCAGGAAGGCTTCTTGCTTGGGTTCGCGCCCCAGGAACATCCTCAACATGTCCGACGCGTCCACAGAGCCGCCGGGACCCAGGATGCACTTGCGGTAATCCAGGCCCACCTGCGCGCAAACACGGGACACCTTCACACAACGCACGCACGCACGCACGCCACAACAAACCCAATCCGGCACATTCGCAAACGCGGCTGCTAAACTTCAACGCGCGGCAAAGAAACGTGCGCCGGCCGCCGGCTGACCTTTGGGTTCATGATGCCTTCCAGTTTGAAGCGGGCGTAGAACATGTCCATGGAGAACACCTCGCTCCACAGGTAGCCGTAGTACTGCGCGTCGTAACCGTCCGACAGGTGGCCGAAGGTTGCCGGCATGTTGGTGCCTGAGGACGGGACGCGCAGGTCAGGTCAAAGGTCAATAATGAATTGCAAATCATTTTCACCTTGAGCACAAATTCATGTTCAAAGTGCTAAATGATTTATTATTCCAAAATATTGAAGAACTGCTGGGGTCAGCGAGGTCACGCCTCGCGTCAACTTTCCTTTCAAGGTCGTTCATTATATCGAGAGGAGATTGATGAGATGACGTCACGACTTGACGCCATCTTTCAGCATCTTCGACTGCAAGCGACTCGTTGAGATCTTATTCAGTAAAAGGAGTCGTTTTCCGTCGCTAAGCGTTAGCATGTGAATGGCGTTTTGCAATGTTTGCTAGCGTTTTCCGTCGCTAAGCGTTAGCATGTGAATGGCGTTTTGCAATGTTTGCTAGCGTTTTCCGTCGCTAAGCGTTAGCATGTGAATGGCGTTTTGCAACGTTTGCTAGCGTTTTCCGTCGCTAAGCGTTAGCATGTGAATGGCGTTTTGCAACGTTTGCTAGCGCTAAGCGAACGGGGCCGTTTTGCTTCGTCTATTTTGGAGGAACACGAAGAAGAAGAAGAGTCGTTTGTGTTGGAAGCTCACCGGGAGAAGCGGGAATTCCGAGCACTTCCCGGCAGAGTCGCGCGTACTCCTCGGCCGGGTCCAGGCCGCTGCGGGTGTGCAGCGCCTGATCCACCTTGGCCAGAACGATCTGCCTCAAGTTGAAGAGTCCTGCGAAGGCACGCGGTCAAGCGTGTGCGTGCCTTTGCGGGCGGCGGCGGCGGCGGGGGCGGGACTGACCGGTGTTGGCGAGGCGAGACTTGATGAGTTTGTCCAGGAGGTGCTCGGGGATGGGCTGCCGCGTCTGGTAGTGCGCCGACATCCTGCGCAGGGGTTCCTTCTCCCACACCCAATTCTCCAACATCTGCGACGGCGCCTCCACAAAGTCGCGCTCCACGTGCGTGCCGCTGAACATGGCGTAGTCCGCCTGCACGCACGCACCAACCCTGCCTCGTTACCTTGCGGCCAACCCTTTTCGCACTGCAGTTGGTGCCCGGTAAACCCGTTCGTGGGCGGGGACTCCGCAAATGGCTGATTGGCGTGATTGGGGATTTTGGGGAGGCGACTTTTTGATGAAAGCATCCACGTTATCACTTTTTTGGAGAATGAGGTTAAAAAATAAATATGATATAATAGATATAAGCTTGCGTTACGTCTCAGTCAAGCTGATCAAATCAATCAACCAACGAAAGTTGTTAACTTTGTTTCAAAGCAAAAATTGAATTGCGGATGGGCCAAAAATATTCAAAAAGGTCATTTTCGCTTCATCGCATCAAAATAGAAATTTGACCCATTTCCAATCTTTTGAATATTTGCCTGACGACAGAGAAAAAGATTGATCAATAATCCTTTTTTGTAACTCTTTTGCTCATCTTGTCTTGTGGGAAAAAAACAAAAAAGGCAAACAAAAAGCCAATTTCTCTTCCTTTTTTTTTGTCCATCCAATGAGTGGGTTTTGCGGTCAAGCGGCGGCGGCGGCGGCGGCGGCGGCGGCGGCGGCGGCGGCGTAGCTGACCTGCGCGCACAGCTGATGCATGACGTGTCCGAACTCGTGGAAGTACGTCTCCACCTCGTCGTGCTGCAGCAGCGCCGGCGCGGCGGCCGTGGCCTTGCTGAAGTTGGCCACCATGGCGGCCACCGACATCTGCCGGCGCCCGTCGGCCAGGAGGCAGCCGGGCTGGAGGCCGAAACACGCCGCGTGGCCGTACTTGCCCTCCCTGTGGGGGGACACAACACGTTGGCTCATACGACGACGACAGATCGATCGCTCGCTCGGACCGCCTCAATCGGCCGCAACCAATCGTTGCTACTGACAACCTTTGACCTTCAGTCTTCCTGAAGTTGATGTTTTCTCACAATAGTTATAAGAAAAGCGATCGAGGGTGCAAACGGGCAAATGACTTTAACGAGGTCAGACGAATGTGCAACAAGGAAATCACAATGGACTCTTTTGCCAGCAGGTTCTGGTCTTGCGTCACGTGACCGCGAGACGGCGACAAAGAGGTCAAGCACAACATTGACAAGAAAAGCGTCATCAATCGGCGCGTCTTCAAAAAACGTTTGGATTTGGACTTTGCGGCGCCGGTATCCTCGTTAGCGGCTCGTCGCTTTCTCCGCCACAGACGCAAGCACGCTCACCTGGGGTACAGGTCCAGGTAGAACTGGCCCACCACCCGGCCCTGGTCGGGGTCCTTGACCGAGTACACCTTGACGTCGGGATGCCACACGGGGGCGCCGTCCAGCAGCTCGAAGGTGAGACCCAGGAGCTCCTGGTAGATGTCCAGCAGACCGCGGGTCACCACATCCATGGGGAAGTACTCCTTCAGGAGGTTCTGGTCCACCGCGTACTGACTCTCCTCCACCTGACGCCGGCAAACGAACATTTCAGACGCCGGCAAACGAAACATTTCAGACGCCGGCAAACGAACATTTCAGACGCCGGCAAACGAACATTTCAAACGCCGGCAAACGAACATTTCAAACGCCGGCAAACGAACATTTCAGATGCCGGCAAACGAACATTTCAAACGCTAATCAATGGGGAACAAAAGCAGCCGACGCTTTTCATTGACCGCAACTGGAATATCGCCACGTGATCATCATCCAATCAAGTCAGATTGCGTATGCAAATGCGGATCAATAATTGCGATTGATGAGCGAGATCGGCAGACGCCTGTCAGGTGACGACATCGCGTTTAACATCTTGAAGACGGTCCGACCGCGTCCCCCCAAGCGAGCGCCAAAGCTGTCACCTGCGTCATGAAGTATCGCGTGTCCCAGGCGTGAAGTTGCGGGTCAAAGGGCAGCCCTCGCTTGCGGCACTCGTCCTCCTTCAGCTTGAGGAGGACCGAGCGCTCCTCGTCCCCGAGAGGTTTCAGCTTGCGCCACAGCTCCTCTGGCAAACGCGGGCGGGACACGTGAGCCACGACAGGAAGGACGAGACGTGACGAGACGAGACGAGACGAGACGAGACGTGACGTCCGTCCGTCCGTCCGTCCGCACTCACCCAGGAAGGCGGCCACCTGCTTGGCAGACTTGGCCATGTTCATCTCCAGCACGAAATCGGCGTGCGTGCCGAAGCCCAGCAGGGAACTTTTCCGAGCTCGGAGCTCCACCATCTCCTTCAAGATGGCCGAGTTCTCCTGCGAGCACACGGCGGCGGCGGCGTCAAGCCAGCGCAACGGCGAGCACGGCCGGCAAAAGCGGCAAAAGCGGCAGACGTCACCTCCTTGCAGCGAGAGTTGAACGCCGCCTCCAGCTTCCGCCGCGTCTCCGACACCAAACACTTCTTCATGGTGGGGAAGTAGTGCGGGTACTTCAAGGTCACCTTCAGGTTCTCGCCGTCCGCGTCCAGCGAGCTCAGGAAGTCTTCCGGAAGGCCGCCTGCAAAACGTTGGGAAAAAGGCAAAGCGGGTTGAAGAAAAACTCAAGCGTGAACGAGGAGAAGAAGAAAGGAGGCGGAGTCACGTGGCGGCGGTTGGCGGTCACCGAGTTGCTCTCTGCTGAAGGCAAGACTCGTCGTGTCCTCGTTCAGGTTCTTGTTGAAGTCGATGCACAAGTTGCTGAGCTTCTTCTTGATGCTTTTGATCTCCTGCACGCCAGACAAACACGCGTGACGAGAGAGCGAGCGCGGGAGCGAGCGCGGGAGCGAGCGTCGGCGACCTCTTGCGTGCGTTTGGCCAGGTGAAGTCCGTTCCTCTGACCCAACTTGAGCAGACGTTCCATGTAGCGCCGCGACTCGGCCGGCAGGCTGCCGCACTCCGCCTTCTTCTGCGCGCATGCACAAAATGGCGTCACGCGTGCGCGCGTCTGGCCATTCCTGAAGAGGTGAAAGGTCACCTACCTGCAGCGCCACAATCCTCAGGTAGACGTCCTCCCTCATGCTCATCTCCACGTCAAACTCCGACAAACGTTTGTCGGCTTGCGTGCTGGCCGCTCGCACGTTCTTGTGCGGCGAAACGTGCTGAGGGAAGTCCAGCGCGTTTCGCTCCACTGGACGGAAGGACGGACCGACGTTAGCCTGAACGTTAGCCTTGGCAATGCTAAGTCAAGAGCCGAGCCCCGCCCCTCCCCAGTTGATGCGAAAAGCTAAAAAGAAAACAGCGGCTCAATTCATCGCATGGCGTCATGTGACGAGCGCGCTTGTATTGCGCCGTTTGTTGCTCTTTCCCAAAAGCGCTGACGTCGGCCATCTTTACAGGGCAAAACGCCGACTCTGCGTTTCCGCGCGCCTCAACAATGGCCGACAAACAAAACGAGCGTTGGACACGTTGACGCGGCGCTCGGAAGCTTCCGGATGCGCCGCCGAGCGCAAAAGCAACCCGAGACCCCCACAGCTGCCTGCAACTAACTAGCTTGCTTCATTGAGCTTGGCTAATGCTAGCTGTCATCACAAAGGAGCTTTTTTTCTTTTCGGGCGCGACGTCGAAAGCACAATTGGCTGCTTGCAAATGTCAAATTCCGTTCTTTCTCCTTCTCGGCGTGCCGTTACATCGGGGTTGTTGTTGGGGAGAGAGACAATGTTTGCATTGTACTTCAGAAAAATACAAAGTTGAAGGTACTCATTAGCCTCAAGGACAACATGCGCAGCCCACGGGCCAGAGTAAATCAAAGGAAAAGAGAAAAAAAAAAAATCATGATTCTTCAACTCATTGCAAGCCTTCATTTGGATTCAATTTGGATCATGTCAAGAAAGCGTTGCTGACAGACGAGTTGCGTACGACGGTTTGCACCCGAGACGGACGGACGGACGCACACGCACGCACGCACCCACCCGTGTAGTCCACCTCCACGTCGGCAAGCGCCTTGATGGTGTTTTGGAAGGTGACGGCGTCCAAGTCCAGAGCGCCCACGTCGTCGTAAACCTTCTTGGTGTTGGCCATCAGCCTGTCGGCCATCTTGTGGATCTGCTCGGCGCTCAGGTCCCATCGCAGGCGGTTTTCCGGGCACACGCCGCCCAACGCCGCCTCACCTGAAAGGCGTCACAGAATTTTCATCACTTCACTTGGGATCTTCTGTTCTTTGCTGCGTGTGTGCATACTTGGTGGTGAAAAAAAAACAAAAACTGAGCGCCACTGCCACCTACTGGAGTGGATGTGCCATTACATTTCAATATAGTACACCCAAAACAAATCATATTCCCTTGGATCACCAAAAAAAAACAAAAAAAAAACAAGCAACATTATTTCTATTTTATTTTATTTTTAACAAGTCTTCACCGTCTTTGATCACATCATAAACAAGCGACTCGGAAACGTCTCGTGGGCATTATTGTGCAATTTAACAAACAAGCCAAAGACGTTGGAAAATCAGCTTTGATATTGCGAAAGCCGACCTTGAAACAAAGATTGGAAACATTGAGCTACCGGATCGGACGACAGACGACAGACGACAGACGACAGACGACAGACGACAGACGACAGACAGCTCGCTTGCTTGCTCGCTCGCTCGCTCGCTCGCGCGATGAAAGGCTGCTAGCATGATCGAGCAGCTAGCCCGCCCGCCGGCTAGCCAAGCGCGCTCGTGTTCGTTGTCGTTAATGTTGGCAGCGGGCGGCCGGCGCCGCTCAAAGACGACGAGCGCAAACGACACGAGTGCAGGTATGTTGCTCACCTGTCGGGCTCATGTTGCCGTTTTGCCACTTTTTGCTCGCTCGCCAGTCGCGCGTGCTGCTTTTGTGCCACCAACAAGCTGCCGCCAAGCGCCGGGAAAAGGACGCCAACAACATCCGCTCCCGAATTTCACAATCGAACGACACGTCGCGGCTTCACGACGAAGAAACGTGCACTTGTGTCGTCATTTAACTCCACCATGAGTCGGCCCCTTATTATTTCCAAGACCAATTGACGTTTTCAAAAAGGTTTATCATCGCTCACGTAACATTTGCACTCAAATTATAAATCATAAATGCTCTTATTTTTGACACTGCCGGAAAATGTACAATTCATTGTCAAGTGTAACTTGTACATGTTCTGGTGTTATTAAATTCTCTACCAAAGTTTATTTCATGAATTAAATCGTCATTATCATTTTCTACTTTATTGTTAATAGTACATTGAATTATTAGTTTGATATACATAAAATAACTTTAATTCATTTGGTTAATCTAATTATATATATATATATATACACACACACACACACATTTATATTTTATGTAGTGTATAAGTGAAATTGTTTCACTAATTGATTTATTTTCTTTAATGAATGCCGCAGTGGTTTACTTAAAAAAAAGAATGTAAAGTTGTTTGACTAATATTGAGTTGTATTCTATTTTTGATAGGTTGGGGCCTATGCGGGTTCTAATGACAATTGTTGCGTTTTCATACAAATATGCTCTCATTTGGTGTCCAATGTTTTGGAGAAGCATTTCCAAAAGCCTGAAGCCAGCTGGGATAGGCTCCAGCAACCCCGCGACCCTTGTGAGGACAAGCGGTACAGAAAATGGATGGATGGATGGATGGATTTCCAAAAGCCTTTTGCTGCAGTAAAAGTAGGTGACACGGCGACGGCGACGGCGCCTGCTGGGCTCGTCGGGTTGCTGGTGCGAGTGCAGCGTCAGGCGAGCCGAGGCGGGGACGTCCTCCCTCGCTCGAGCCTCGGGACGAGCAAAAGTTGGAGAAAACCTGAATTCAGTTTGACATCTTTTGTTGCTTGGGTCTGATTTATATTTGTTTTCACGGGAGAACACGTGAAAACGACAAACATCATTAAAGTAGCATTGAAGGCAAACATTTTATTATTACAGGTATTGGTTTAAAAAACAAACAAGTAAACAAGAAGGTTATGAATGTCAAACAAAAATACAACAAACTAACTACAAAAGAGATGGAAAAAAAACTGAATCGAAATAATATTCCTTTGCGCAATACTACGAATAATGACTTCATTTAAAAATACAATTAAAAATGTTCGCAATAATACCAACGAATAAAATAAGCAACATTACCATCGAGCTTTACACGTTGAACGATATTTCATATTTCTTCAATCAATTCAAGCAAGTGGGCAGAGGTTGCTTTGATTTTGATTAGATTTTTCAAGTAGAAAGAAATTCCAAAATAATTACAATAACCCAAAGTGGCCATGAAAAAATCTTCTTCCATGACTACAAAAAAAGAAGTGCATTTGAATTGACTTCAGCGACATTTTCAAGTTTGGTTGACTTGCGAGGAGAAAGAAGAGTAGCTCCTCCTCCCTTGGACCAGGCCCCGCCTCCTCCCGCCGCTCAGGTAACATGCTGAATAGTACAACCATTGACATTACAATTTCAAATGCTAACAGGCTAACAGCTGGGATGCTAACATACAGCAAGAAAAGAATGTCTTGCGATTGCGAAATTTCGAATGGTTTGCTTTAGTATCATGAAAGGGGCGTGGCAAGGTGAGGGGCGTGGCTAGGGCAAGGGTCGGGGAGGCTAAGGGGCAGGAAATGGCGCCTCGTGCTAGCATGCTAACTGCTAGCTTACCTGCTTGTCAACCCAGGAAAGGCTGCAGGGGTTTTGATGACATTATTAAAAGAGACAAGAATAGTTCCTTGTGCTTCTTGAAGGGTTCGACTTTGGACAGTACGTACCTCTCGCTCTTTGCTCGAAGGAGACGCATTTTCTCTTCCCGCAGAACCTTCTCCAGGCGCACTTGGCAGACTTTTAGCTTCGGGCGACGCCAACGCTTTGTTCTTGACCAGGGTGGACAAAACTGAAGAGAACACAGCAGGACGCGGGGCCAATGAGGACCCATCTGGATTCCGGACTGGCCTAAACTGCTCTCGATGGGTCGCCATTGATTTGGAGTACAAAGGACTTGCCCAGACGGGCCTGACTGGACAAACGTGTGAGCATCATTTGTTGGAGAAAGGGACGGGAACATGCCAGTCCATGCGGGTCCAGTGATGCAAACGTGGCGCTGGTCTGGTCTGCGCTGGTCTGGGCTGGTCTGGTCTGGTCTGGTCTGGGCTGGTCTGGGACGACTCTACTTACGAACTCTAACCATAGCATAAACATTTCTTTGCTTCTGGGTGGCAGAAAACTGCTGAACGGCCGAAAGCGATCGTCACCGTGACTGCAGATCGTCAAGATTGACCGGACCGGAAAATGTTTTTCAAACCTGCGGGTGAGGAGGACACGTGGACTGGACGTCGTCGAAGACGGCCCGCATGCTCCACGCTTGCCTTGGCTGACTTCTACGGACCGATATCGTCTAACTTTGACTGCTCCGTACCGACCCAGTCTGTTCTGGTGTTGTGCTGCTCTGGTCTGGTAGGTTTAATCTGACCGGGACCGGGCTCGAGACCCGAATGGACCGACATGTTTATGTACGCGTTGACCTGCGCCGTACCTTCCCTCGTGAGGTTCTCCGCGGCGCTCATGGCCTTCCCGCTGAGGTCGCTGACCATGTTGTCCACGGTGGCTTCGTGACGGAGGAACACGGGTCGGACCACTCGGCTGTAGAGGATCTGGGACCCGTTCCAGGCCACGGGGGCCATGCACCACAACAGGAACAAACACTGCGGACGGGGAAGGACGAGACCTCCAGTCGAGAGCAGGAGAAAAGGGCGGCCATGAGGTTACCTTAAAGGCGTAGTAGAACGGGAACCAGTAGAGGAAAAGGTCCGAGAAGAACTCTCCCAGACTGAAGACTCCGTAGACCACCCAGTAGGTCAGCCATTTTGTGTCGTCTTCTTTGCTGGGACTCTCGATGGCTTTGACTCTGAACACACAAGCGTCATCTCCGTCAGTAGATTTCAAACTGCCGCCACCGTACTTGAACCCGAGACTGGATTCCAAGGCTGTGGAAGAAATCCCGAACGATGGCCTCGTTCCAGTCTACAGCGAGGACCCCCCGAGGGACTCACGAGTAGTAAGCCGGGTAGACAAAACCGATCAGGTTGCAGAGCAGGGACGCGCCGTAACCGTAGACCAGGTAGAATCCCGTGACTGAGACGACACCTGAAGAGGGTCAGAAGACAAAAGACGGTTTCGCGATGACCGACATTTGCTACGTTGCTTTTCACGTGTCTTGCGTTTGGACTGTCAGCGAGCCGGACTCCATTAGCGACGTTAGCTTAGCACGATTAGCTAAATCGTCTGAGCATCCCCAGGCCGAGCATGCGTGCACCTTGGAGGAAAACGGGGTCATGTGGTCCACAGATTAGCATAATCCTCTTGGGACCGCTCAACGGGGTCACGCACACGCGTGCACACACACGCGCGCACACACACACAGCGTACCAGCGGCGAGGATCTTCTTCTTGACCCCCGTCTTCTCCTCCACCTTCCCCAGGAAGTCTGTGACGACGTTCTTTTCGTTGAGGAACTTCTCGGCTCGTTCTTTGGCTGCCGACAGGAAGCTGAGCAGGCCCATGACGCGGATGTCGCCGATGTCGCCGATGTCGCCGATGTCGCCGGTGTCGCAAATGTCGCGGGTGTCGCGGGTGTCGCGGATGTCCTCGGATGTCTCGGGTGTCCTCGGATGTCGCGGATGTCGCCGATGTCGCCGATGTCGCGGGTGTCCTCGGATGTCGCGGATGTCTCGGATTTGTCTCGGATGTCCTCGTGAGGTTGGCGGAGGAAGACGAGCTGAGGATGAAGAGGAACAGATTAAACCCGCGACACCTGCTGCACGCGGGGTTGGGGGATGGGATCAAAGCGGGTCACTCATTGGGCCGCACGAAAGATGATGTCACATGATGCCAAAGTGAGGCATAAAGATTTCGTGCCTCTGACGGCTCAAGTTCAGCAAAACAATTGTATGTGCTTCAAACAACTTAGCTTTATGCTAACACTTCATCTCCAACGCCAATAACAGGCTAACAAATAGCATCAGGCTTCCCGTGGCTTCATGTTCCTCGGGCTGCCTGTCCTCTACTGCCCCCAGGTGGCCGAGGCAGGCAAAGCAAAAGGAGCAGCACAATGACACTTTTCAATTTTCCAAAGATGGTGACTTTTTGTGGTTTTTGTGTTGAAAAGCGGTTTTAGACGATGTGAAGTGGAACAAGTTGATTTTGTCCTCCAGACTTGAAGCGAGCCTGATTTGGATCTTTCCAAATTCAAAGTTGCTTGCTGCGATTTGGGAGGAGCAGGAATGCGGCGCAGGTCGCCACACGCACGAGACGCCACGCGCACGAGACGCCACGCGCACGTAGGCCCCGACCTGTTCGCGGGACCCGCCCAGACCTCAACCGTCTCTGCCGTCTGCAGTCCAGCTGACATGCGAGGATACCGCGGCGTCAAGTACTTCTTGTTTATCTTCTGCTACGTCTTCTGGGTCAGTTACCACGCACGCGCGCGCGCGCGCACCTTTTCCGGTCGCTGCACTTGACCTCATTCTCACGTACTGGCCTGGGGTCTGGTTCTGGACCCGATGGGAACTCCCGTCTCGGCAACGTCTCCTCCTGTTAGACTTCAAACTTCTTTTTGACTTTTTCTGCGAGGTCTCTGAGACCTGCCGGAGTGACGTCAGGTCCGATTTCATTTCTAACTTCATCACTTCATCAAGGACGTCACAAGCCTGCAGATGGCTTTTATTAATGCTTATTTCTTTACGAACAACAACCTGATCATAAAATCCACAAATGTGTGAAAAGCTGCTCTTTTACGGCGCCTCAAACCTATGAAGCCTCGCTGCTGCCGCCTAGCGGTCGATTGTGGAATTGCACCCCATATGGATGAGCATTATGCCAAATTGGAGTTCTAAACTCTAAAAACCAGAGAAAAAGTGTGACTACGCACGCACGGAACCGGCAGCGGAAGAAGGTTTACGCCGCATGTCACGTTGAGACAAAAACACACACAAGCGACCTGACGTGTGCAAATGTGGACCAAGAAGATGACGCTAGTGGGTTAGCATGACCTTTGCCCTTTGGGTGCCCGAAGCTGAAAAGGCAGATGGTGAACATTGCAGGTGGAAGTGCGTTGACGGGTACGACCACGCGCAAACTCGATGATGTCACAAAATGGTCGGCAGACTACAGTAGCTGGCGACCTGATGGCGACGTGATGGCGACGTACGTCTCCTTGGGGACGCGCCGGGTCGCCAGAAGGTCACGGAAAATTCTAACTTGTTAAGAAAGTGACATCAACGTCAATTTGTTTCAGATGCTTGAATGACCCTAAAAAGCGGCAAACTTGAAACGAGCTGATGATGATGATGATGATGATGATGATGATGATGATGATGATGATGGAGGTCATGTGGTTCTGCTGCTGTGCAGGTGCTGAGCGCCGTCCTGATTGCGGTGGGAATCTACGCCAAGGTCGCCAAGGAGAAAGGTCAGACATCTTCTGCACTTGAGCGTGGATGCACTCGCACCTTCAGCGAGACAGGACGTGAGCGAGCGACCTTTCGCGTCCTTGTTCACCTGCGTCAAGTTGACGGGACGAGTCAGCCAATCCGTGACTAAATTGAAGAAAAGTTTTCCCGGAAGTGATTGGAACGTCGCAGGTCGTTAATGTGACCCGCTTGTTGAGGAGAAGGTGCGAAGACGGCAGAACGCCGCAGAACGCTGTAGCGGCCCATCGTGTTGACGTGGCGGCCATGTTGGGAGGGGCAACGTTCCCATCAAAAGCAATGCATGTGTACGTTGAAAAGAAGTCCCGACTTTTTGGTCGAGAGCAAAATGACGCGACGTTTGAAAATAAATCGTTGGAACGCGTGAACGGTTTTGCCGTGTCGCGCGGCAAGCGAACCGCGTTGGCGACTTTGCCCCTCCTAGCTTAATGGCAGGGTAAGCTCAAAAGGGGCGTGTCCTATGTTCCCATATGAAATTCAACGCTGGCGTGCCGACAGATGTCGTGGACACGTTGACGTTGGACCCGGCGCTGCTCCTGATGGCGATTGGCTCGCTGACCTTCTTCATCACCTTCTTGGGATGTTTGGGCGCGCTGCGTAACGCCCCCTGCCTGCTCAAGACGGTATGACGTCAGCTCATCATCACGTGACAAATTCACGCTCCGACGCCACGACAGCGCGGCGTGATGACGTCATCCCGTTTCTCTCGTTCGTAGTTTGCGTCCATTCTGGCTCTGCTGCTCCTCCTGCAGCTGACGGCAGGAATTGCAACGTATCTCTTCGCAGACGTGGTAGGATGACACGATTGCATCACGTGGCCACATAGGGGTCATGCAGGGGTCATGCTGGGGTCACCGAGGAAAAGCATTGGTGCCATATCTTTTGACGCAATTGGGGGCCTCAAGACAAATGTCTTTATATTAAGGCTAGAATCGTGTCCAGTCTCATCGCGGTGGGAAAAGCAAAAAAAAAGTTCTGGCGCCTCGAGTGGGATTTGTGCGAATTTTGTTTTTCGGAGGTGATGGAGCGGACGGAGCGTCTGATGATGAAAACCGTCGTTGGCTATCGGGAGGACCGCGACTTGGAGAACGCCATCGACTTTGTGCAGAAGAAGGTACGAGCGTCCGGAATGCAGCGCAGCGCGCACGCGCGTGTGACCTTTTGACCCAAATGTGTGTGCGTGCGCGCAGCTTGAGTGCTGCGGCGTGGAGGGCTACGACGATTGGTCGAGGAACGCCTACTTCCGGTGCTCCGACGACAATCCCAGCTTGGAGGCCTGCGGCGTTCCCTTCTCCTGCTGCGTTGCCCCCGGCAACCAGGTCGCCCCCCCTCCCCCCCTCCCCCCCAGAAGCATCCAGATTTGAATCGAGTGGAATTGCGATTTATTGAGATGGACAAATAACAAGTCGCGTTGTCTCCGTCTTCGTGTTGCACGTGCGGGTCCAAAAGCAAACTCGGCAAACGGAAGAAGAGGCGAGAAAAAACGTCCTCTTCTTGGGAAGGAAGCCCGAGCGGCGCGGGAAAGCATGTCCGATCAATCCATCGATTGATCGATCAATCAATCAATCGTTATTTTTGGAAGAGATTTTCGTTGCAATTTCGGGTTTCCCCATTTTGGCCCTTGGCTCAGCCAGGGAGTCATACGGACATCGCGAGAGAGCTCGACTTGTTGCCAGCTGAATTGAGCCGGAAATAATCGATGGCAGCGGCGCGAGAAACAAAAACAACCTCCGGGTCGTCCATCAGCATCACTCGCTCACATATCTGAACCCTTCTGGATGGGAGGTGCTGAGAAGAGCCGGTTCTCAGGCCCGGTCCAAAGTCCTAATGCGCTGCCGGTCCTCGTCAGACGGTGCTGAACACCATGTGCGGGTTCGGGACGCAGCGGCAGGAGCGCCGGCGGGCCCAGCGGGACGTCTTCCCGGACGGATGTTTGGCCAAGATCGCGCAGTGGCTCAAGCAAAACGCCAAGATGGCGGGAGGGTTCGCCGGCGGGCTGCTGCTTCTCCAGGTAAGCCTTCGTCGTCCTCATCAATATCATCATCATCGTCAGCGCTGAAATGAAAACACGGCCTGTACTATTACTTTCATTTATTTAATAAATGAAAAAATATGATACACAAAGATTGAATGTAAAGAAATAATAAATAAAACACGATCATCATAACACAATTAATGTTATTGCATTTAAAATGTGTTGATCATAATTACAAACTTGACCGCCAAAGGCAAACGAAAACATTCTTGTTCCCGATAGATCGATTTTCAGACGGGTTCAAACGAGTCGCATTTTGTGACGCAACTTCCGCTTTGTGCGCAAAAGTTGACACGTGCAGCTATCGTCATCTTCATCTTCATCTTCATCATCCGTGTGTGTGCGCGCGCAGACCTGCGTGATGTCGCTGGCTTGGGCTCAGGTGTGTTGGATCGACAAAGTGCGCCGGCACAAGGCGGCGCTAGCGAGCAGGAGCGCGCAGAAGAAAGACGACGTGTGGTTTCCCGCCTTCGCCGACTTCGCCGACCAATGAGAGCAGTTCTTCACACCTGGTGAGCAAAAACACGCGCACTGAAGTTCGCCTGTGCCGGGTCAACGCTTCGTTTTGGGCGCCCCCGACAGGCCGCACGCTGTACTGCACGTCATGCTCGACGTGACGTGCAGCTGCAAACCGGAAGAAAAGGTCCCAAGAAATAAAAACAAAAAAAACTCCAAATCCAGACGAGCTCGTCTCAAATCGTGCTTTGGCGCCACTTGAGTGCCAAGAGACGATGTTGAGGTGAGTTGAGGAGCTCCACTTTGGCAAAAGTCGTCTTTTGATGCCATCTTGGTGGCAAGGAGCTCATTGAGGTGCTTCACTTACACAAGAGTTGCGGAACCGCACTTCGATGCAGGTTGGCGTGGGTTCGATTCCCCGCCTGAGAGAGCAAGTTTGTCTGCGTGCGTGTTTGTGCGAGTGGAGAAAAAAACAAAAAAAAAAAACAAGTCGCGAATTAAGGCAAAAACAGCGCTTAACGCATTCACTCGCAGCCATTTTGACGGAAGCAACCCCCTTTGCTCCCGGCTGTTTGACTGGATTTGGACGTATTTTGCAAGGCCCGCACAATATTGTGTTCTACGGCTAACAAAACGTGGAACCTTCCGAAAGAAAGACGAGAATCTCTTCTTTCATCAGGAAAAAAAAGTTTAAAAAAATCAGTTTCCTTTCTGCAGCAATTAGCATTAGCATAGAGCCAAGTTGCTCATTATTCACAAACACGGGTTCAAACGGCTGGTTTGCAACATAAGCCCTGGTTGATCTCGTATACTCTGCTGCCACCTGCTGGCACTGTTTTAAGCGACCTCTTCAGGTCAGAGGCCGCTTCAAAGCCTTGTGAATGCGCGAGCATCATAAAAACCAGATCAATGTTTTCGGGACCTTGGCAACGTTTCAAATCGAAGGCTTTGAAACGTTTTGGGCAGAAAATGAATTAAAGGATTGAGCGTAAAACATCAGTTTGACTTTTGACCTTTTGATAGGTGGCGACCTCCGACGACATCCGTCCGTCGCTCCAGGAAGACAAAATGACAGACGAGCGGACGCTGTGCCCTCCAGGCTCCGCCCCTTTTCCAGTCACGACTCAGACCAAATTCTTCTCGCCATGTTTGACCTTTAACCTCATTTTGCAAGGAAATGACGAGTGAAGTGCTGGAATTCTTTAGAAAACGTGCAAGTGACAAATCCGTCTTTTGATTGCTCGCTGAGATCTTTTTTTGTTTTTCCAAGTCCATACTGTGCCCCCTTTAACGAGCAGCACTTCAGCCTTGTTTTTTCCCTCCATTTTGTTTTTTTCCCATCTGATTCTTAGCGACCTGCCAAGCTTCCTGCTTTCTTTCTTTGCGGTCATGTTTCTTGATGATCATAAATTTTCCTTGCATTCAAAGTGTGACGTTTGTCCTGTCGTGCAAAGAAAAGACTCGCTCGCTCGTTCGCCCGCTCGTTCGCTCGCTCGTTCGCCCGCTCGTTCAAATTGGAACCACAACGGCAGCCTTTCAAATTAAAAGCACTTTATTAGAAGAATTCCAAAAGAAAATCAAGCTTAGAAAAGTTTGGGCAGCTGTCGGAGGCGACTGAGGTCCAGAATGTTCCCCACGGAGGCGTCGCCGGCGGAGCGCGCCGCAGACCGGCCGGGGGCGGCGGCCTTCTCCGCGCCGCCGTCGGCCATCTTGTCGGCGAGCAGCGCCATCTTGGGCCTCAGCTCCCTGATCAGCTGACTCTGCGGCAGGAGCTCGGCGGGGGCCGCCAGGAGGCCGTGGCGCCGCATGTACGCCGCCGTGGCCACCGACATGTTGCTGGGCGACGCCGGCGACGGGGCGGGGCTCGGCGACGGGGCGGGGCTCGGCCCCAGCGGCGAGCGCTTGAGGTACTCCAGCGAGATGGCCGTCCCGTCGGGGTCCGCGCCGCCGGACGCCGCCGGGGGGGGCGCGCTGCCGGACGCAAACCAGCCAAAAGTCAAAACGACTTCAAGTCCATCGCGACTGCCGCACTTTGGACAAACTTTTCACATCGCCTCGACAACTTTATTGACAAACAAAATCTTTTTGACGGCAAAAAGCAGCAAACGGAACTACAAAGATTTTCAGACTTGTGTCAAAAGATGTGACGTAGAAATGTGACGCGTTGAGATGATCATGAAGTCAAAGCAGTTGAAGATCACGCACGCGCGCGCGCACAAAATCCCTCAAAACGTTTTCCATTCCAAACATCAAAGGGCAAAAAAATGCAAAGGCGGCAAAAATCAAGCAAATGTTTGACACTGAAAGGATCACGTGACCTCAGAATGACATCATCATCTTCAGCCAATGGTCACACGAGGATGCGCGTGCGTACCTGCCGAGCCGTGACATCATCGCGGCCGTGGTCGCTCCCGCGGCGACCGGCGAGGGGCTCCCGGAGGTTCGGCCCGCTTGCGCTTTCCCGTCCGCCGCTTCCTGCGTGTATGGCATCAGCGTACGTTAACGAGCGCCCCGTCGTTCTCGGGCCGGGCGACCGGTGTGTTGGAAATCCCAAAGCTAACACAATTTTGCTTGAGACTCATTTTTGGGTGCAGAATCCAAAACCGGTCTCCGTTTTTCCTCAATCACGTCAAGATTCGGGTTTTCTTCCAAAATAGGAAATCATTTGAGTGTCAGGAAAGAGAAAGTCTGCGCGTGTCGTACCTGCGTGCGGCCGCCATCCATGGCGGGCTCCATCTCAACCGGTGGCTCCCGGCCCGCCATCTCCCCTCCCCGGGAGGGCGGGGGGGAGCGGAGGGGGGGTCGGACTTCCTGGGGAGGCGGAGTCTGCGAGCCCCAAAGGAGACTGGCACCTGAGTCGCAACCCAAACAATGAAAAAGAAATCCCAGCGGCGGCCGACGAGTCAACTTGAGGCTCTCACCTGTCGCCACGGCGATGCTGCTGGCGGTCTTGGTTTTGGGGCTCGGCGGGACCGCCTGAGCCTCCAGCAGCATCTGGACCTGTGCCAAAAGGAAACGGTCCCACTTTTGGGTGAATTTATCTTCCAAACTTCAACGAGGTTGCTGAGCTCCGATTGGACGCCGCAACCTTTCGGAAACTGGAATTGAGCCCTTATTTTTAGGACAGCGCCCCCTGCTGCCACTCACAACATTTTGTTTCCGATGGCCCTTGTCAATCACAAACTGGCCCCGCCCCCCCAGAGACCAAAGCAAGAACTTCATTCTCCGTTCGGTCAACTTCCTGTTACCTGAGCCTGCAGGAGGCGGAGCTGCCGGTCTTGCTGGAAGAGGAAGTGGTGGGCGTGGCACGATTCCGTCACATGGGAGGGGCATGTGATCCAGGGGGGCGACGTGGCGCTCGGGCCCGCACAAACACGGTCGCCAGGGGTGCGGCCCGCCGGGGGTCGGCATGTGGTCCGGTGAGGCGGATGGGGGTCGGGCGTGCTGTGGAGGAGAGGAGGAGCTCGCCCGCCGCCGCCGTCATCGTCGCCGTCATCATCATCCGGGTGGCGGTCGCAGTCGGCGACCCTGACGCCGCTGCTGTCCATCAACAGAGAAAGTTCGGGAACGGCCGGCTGAAGGGGGCGGGCCTGCAAAGAAAGAAAGTGGCGTCGTCAAGGCAACACAAGCCAACGGCAGGTGGCGCCGACCTCCAATCGCTTCCTGACTTACCTGCTGCACGGGAAGGTGGGGACGAGGCGTAGGTCGCGGCGACCAATCGTCGTCCTCCACGCCAGAGTCTTGCTCGCTGACGGCCGCCGCCCTGTGAGGACCGCCGCTACCAACAACACACGCCAGTAAAAATCCATTTCAGTGGAAACACCCGATGGAAAAATCGAAACTTTTTTTTGCTGATCTGTTGCTTTAGTTGACTTCTGATGGTTTTCAGGCAACTTTTGTTTTGAGCAACAATTCTGCGTTTGCTGGCGGGAAGTAAAGTCACTTGCTTTTTTAATACAATTAATTTATATTATTTTTAAATACAATTTAAAACCCAATTAATGCAATTATTTTTTTATTATAATTTTTTTTACAATTAATATTTTTAAATACAAGAAATTTATTATTATTAGATATTATTTATACCCCAATTTTTTTTTAATAAAATATTTGTATTATTATTATTACTTAACAATATTTTTTTTTAAATATCATTATTTGTTTGAAATACATTTTTTTAAAAATACAATTGTGCTCCTGAGACCAGTGTTTCTTTTTTCAATACTTGTCAACGGCGAGCATTTTTGTCCGTCCGTCCGCTCGCACTTTTGTCCGTCACTCCGCTCGCACTTTTGTCCGTCCGTCCGCTCGCATTTTTGTCCGTCACTCCGCTCGCATTCTTGTCCGTCACTCCGCTCGCATTCTTGTCCGTCACTCCGCTCGCATTCTTGTCCGTCACTCCGCTCGCATTCTTGTCCGTCACTCCGCTCGCATTCTTGTCCGTCACTCCGCTCGCACTTTTGTCCGTCCGTCCGCTCGCATTCTTGTCATTCGTGAAAGCGATCGCATCAAAATACAAAACACATTTGAAAAGTCCACAATCTCACCCGCCGAAGGAGTTTTGAGCGTCTCGGAAGACTCGGACTTGCCCCAGGTGACCTTCTGGGATGAGTTCAAACTCCAAAGTCCGACCTTCCGCCGGCGCCCCCTGCTGACCACGAGTCACGCGTCACCTTTCGGCCTTCTCGCACCTTCCCGCTTCAGCGCGCTCACCTGGAAGAGCGTCACGCGGTCCGAGGCGCTCAGCAGCCGGCAGTCCAGACCGGCGCCAGCCGACGGCGAACGGCGGCAGCTGAAGAAGCCGGGGGCGGCGCGCGGCGCGGCGAAGACGACCAGCAGGAAAGCGCCGTCCTCCGACACGGCCCTGACGCGGAAACAAAGAAAATGGCCACACGCGCTTTTCACGCCGCCGCCGCCCGCCACCTCACCGACCTGTCTTGGAGGGCGGAGCCAAAGAGGAAGCGGAGACACCAGGCGACCACCTGAGGGTTCGACACCAGGCTCACGCCACTCAGCCAGCTGCCAGGTGACAGGAAGTACATTAAAGCTCGCCACCGGCGCCGACGGGCTTTTCAGGGCCCGTTTCTAGTCGTCAAAGCGACGTTTATTTGCAGTAAAAGAGGCAATAATGGCATCAAACGTTTACAAATGAACTTTTAAGCACGTTTGTTAAAAAACAACTTTTCAGCACTTTGAAGGTTTGTCTTTTAATTGTATATTAAAAAAAAAAGACCGCTTTGTTTAAAAATGAGGGCAAAAAAATTGCAGGGCGCTTTTCGGGTCATCAACTAAATTCAAAAGTAACATTTTTCAGTTTTAAAAATAAAAAGTGCAGGTAGAAAAGTTTGTCGCATCTCACCGAGCGACAATTGCATGCGAATGAAGCTCATTCGGGTTTCCTAAAAGGTTGCAAAAGATCTTTGCAGACTGAAAAATGCTCTCAACATTTTCAGATTTCAAAGGAAAAACTGGGAACTTTTGACAAATCCTGCTGAAAGCAACAAAGGTTCCGCTCAGCGAGGTGGCAGCATTAGCGGCCTTCAGGTTCGTAACGAGGCCGATGCCGCTATTTGTCAAAATTTGTCACGGGAACACAAGCTCCGCCTCCTGATGGAATCTGCGTTGGGTTGCTTGCAACTATTCATTATTTTCAGAATTGTCAAGGAATCTGATCGTTTTTCACAAACATGAAAACAAATCAATTACGATGTTACATAATCGGACAAAAAAAAAGAAGAAAAGAAGGTAAAAGGTGTTAATTCGTGGAATAATTTTGGAGCTGACCTGAAAAGATGAAACAAAGTTCAACAAAACGACTTACATCAGTCATGAGCTGTTAAAAACTTTCTTTGGAGTGTAACAACAATTGTGAGTTTGAGAATACGATTTAGAAACGTAGATGAACGTCACGTGCATGTTGCTGGCAAACGTGCGTGTGTTCAAGTGCACTTGTACATCGGATTGCGTTGAAATAAGCGACCTTAGCATTTTATCAAAGGAAGAAGAGGTACGACGAGATACGTTTTTAACGTCCTCGTACCTCTTTTGAAAATATAAACTCTTTTCTTTCTTCCGAGTCTTCTCTTCTTTTTTACTTCAATTTATATTTTAAACTTGTAATGTGTTTTCTTTATATGTTCAATAAAAGCATAAAACCATTAATTTGTCGATGAATCGATGCACCTCTACGTGTGCGTGCGTGCGTGCGTGCGTGCGTGCGTGCGTGCGTGCGTGCGTGCGTGCGTGCGTGCGTGCGTGCGTGCGTGCGTGCGACTTACACGCCAACCAGCGGCAGTTTGGAGGCTTTGGGGTCCGATTCCAGCAGCAGCAACAACTTCCTGTTCTGATCCATCGTCACAAACCTGCACGCACACACGCGCCTTAGAAACGCTGGCGTGTCCGCGTGCCGGCGGCGGCTCTCACCCTCGCCGACGGCCGCCCGCGCCGCCGAGGCTCCTGAGCAGGGCGGTGGGGATGACGGGGACGGGGCGGACCGGGTGGACGTCCAAGCGGACGGACGGACAAACGGACGACCAGCTCAGCTGGAAGGACGCGGCGTCGCCCCGCCGCTGGCCGCTCACGTGACCTTTCACCTTCATCAGCTGGCACAGATCCAGAGGCTGCCGGCCGCTGACGGCGGCCCGCAACGCCTGGCGCCGGCACAAGACAAACTTTCACTCCACTCGCGTCGGCTGCACACGTCAACGTTTGGCAAAAGGTGCAAAGTGCGACCGAGTCCACGCCAGACAAAAGCAAACGAAATCAGCAACATTTGCTCGTGCGGCCGATGAAAACGTTTTGGAGTCCAGACGACGCTTGCTGATTTCCGCAAAACAAATTGAGCTCCTTTCATTGCGAGACAAATAAAAAGGGGGGGGGGGGGGGGGGGGCACTTGAACATTTCCGTTTGTTGGCCTGACTGGTTTTGGACCCGATTAGCGGGACCCTGAACGGTAGCCAAACCTGGCACAGGACGATCATCTCAAGCATACGACGGTCGGCCTTTCGACGTCATCCGTCGGCCCAAACCCAAAACAAGCCCCGTGGTTTTTTTTTTTTTAGGTCTGGAACAATTTGGCCAAAATGATATTTTTACAATTGACGGGGTTCGGGTTCGAGTTTCTCGCCCTCGTGTGTACGTGAGAAGCCAGCGTGCAATTTGTAGGCCTGCTCCATTATTATTATTATTATTATTATTTTCTGCATTGGGCGGCTTTAACTCAAAGCTCGTCGACCTTTCACAACCTTCACCCCCCAAAAAACGACATATTTGCAATTTTGCTGCTCTTCCATCTTGTCTCGTTTTGAGGTTGCGCCAAGTCCAAGGTTTCTTTTCTTTCTCTTGACTTGGAAACTCACACACTCAAAACATTGACCCAAAGCAACCGCAAACTTTTTGATGGCGCGTGTTTGAATTTGTGAACGTGGCACCGTGCGCATGTTTGAGTGACAGATGGGCGGGACTTACAGAGATGGAGCGCTTCAACTCAGCCTCTGATTGGATGATGTCATCAGAGGTCCCCTGGCTAGAGAACAAACACGGAACCAGCAGGTCGCCCGGCAGCGCAGCGGCGGGAACGCGGCCCCAGTCGGCGGCCTGCTTGCCACCTGGATCGAAGCGGTCCAGCGTCACCGTCACGCCGGCCTGCTTGCCGCCTGGATCGAAGCGGTCCAGCGTCACCGTCACGCCCTCCTCGTCTGTGGGCGTCGCGTACGCAAACCGAGCTTATTCAACTTATCCGAAAGCAAAACCATCCATGCGTTTATCCGGCGCGGGTTGGTGGGGGCAGCGGCGTCAGCAAGGGAGCGCAGTCGTCCTCTCCCCAACCACTTCGTGCAACTCATCCAGGAGGATCCTGAGACCTTCCCAAGCCAGCTGGGAGACAGACGTCCCTCCAGCGTGCCCCGGAGGTGAATGTGCCCGGAACGCCGCACCGGGGAGGCATCCGGAATCCTGACCAGGTGCCCCAACCACCTCACTGGCTCCTCTCAACATGGAGGAGTAGCGGCTCAATCCGGATGAGCGAGCTTCTCACACACTCATTTTGGACGCTTGTTCTTTTGGTCAACCCGCGCAGCTCGTGACCGGAGCAACTCCAAACAAAAAGCTGCCAAGCCGACCACAAGAATTTCAATTTCTTGGAAACTATAATGAATGGTTTTAGAATGGGAACCATTTTTGTCCACTTCAGTGTTGAGCACTGGGACCTTGGACGCAGACGGACGCACTGGGTCAACGGAACGCGGCTGCCAGTCAACAATAGAAAGAAAGAAACAAGTCTCGGACTACAAAAGGATTCTGCCCTTTTCCCACCCAGGACCACGGTCTCCGATTTGGTGGGGCCGATTCTCATCCCAACTGCGAGTTGGACACCGGCGGCCTGAAGACGCCGTCACAAACATCGGCAAAAAGCTGAGAGCGACACCAAACCGGACGACTTCAACGTTTGGGCTGTAATTGCGCACGTGAAGGTGAGCGACAGAATCCCTGAGCCGCTTCAGCGCCGACTGGAAATGAAAGCTTAGAGTTTACTGTCGACCAAATTCTGACGGCGGTTTTGGAGGGACCGGTCTGACAATCCAGAGGCATCGTCCCCAGTCCCCGTGCCAACCTGGACCGCCCGGCGGGATCGAGGTCAGCATCTTCGAGGCCTTCACTAATGTTTACGCGGAGTCGTTTGGACGAGCGGCGTAAAGGCGGTGCGGGCACTAACGCAAGGTTTGCAAAAAGCGGCATCAAATGAGCTGCACTTTGTCGGAACTCGCTTGCAAAGAACCCGTTGCACGGCGTGAAAGTTCTTCTCTTTTGATATTTGTCGAGGACGCGTCACTGCCAGTTCAGAAGAAAAGAAAAGCGACGGGCAAACCCCGGAGTTGCTTTTGGCCACAAGGACACAAGACGCAAGCTCTCACCCGCGTCCACGGCCAGCGAGCCCAAGAAGAAGCAGTGAACGCCAGACGCGGCGTCGCATCGCCGGACGTGACGCTGAGCCAGGCGAAGAGCCTTCTCGCGCAGCAGGAGGCGGGGCATTCTAAAGGCACACACACACAACACTTGAGGTCGCAAAAAAAATAATAATCCACAATCGTCTGCAAATCTTTATCGTCCTGTTTTTTCTTTTTGAAGACAAAAAAAAGCTTGTGCTTTACCGCGCCTCGATTCGGCGCCGACTGCCGCCTTCCTCCGCGACGCGTTTTGTCAGCCGATGTTCCCGAGCGCGGTCAGCGTCGTCACGTCTGGTTTGCCGTGATCCGATATGGCGGACTGGAGGTTTTCTTGTGTGGCCACGCCCCTTTTCTGCTCTGGTCGAATGTGTTGCCATTCCTTTTGGTCTTCTGTTTTTGTTGAAAATCTTGCGCTTTCCCAACATGTTTTATTGCATTTATTGTCTGGATCGTCCTTCGGATGCAAATTCCCGCCGCAGCTTTTTGCGTGGCTTCATAATTCTCCCGATATTGTGTTTTCTCGTTGCTCGCTGTATTTGTTGTGCAACACCGCTAATGTATGCGAATGTCTTCTTTTAATTTGTTTCTCTTTTGTTGATTTTTTACCAGATTTGTGCCTTTTTCTGTTGCCCATCGCGGATATCGAGCATTTTCCGGTGCCGTTTTCTTCTTCTTTCTTTCCATGTCCGTAACAAGGCTTGTGCGTTCACATGTTGTTGTGACAACTGCCAGTTTGCGTGCAATGCGATGTTCTGAGGTCCAAAGTGGATACCGGCCCGTGGGTTTCCTGTGGTCTTGAGGCTGCCATCCTGTTCCTGATGAATACTTACGTCCCAAAAAGCCAGTTGTCCTTCCTCGTGTGTGAACTTGATATTTCCGGTTTTGTTCGTTGTGTTGCGGCGTTGTGGAGCGTCACGTGACGGCTACGCCCAAAAACATCAGCGACGACTTCTGGGGAAGGCGGCAGTCGTCGCCGAAGCCAGTCACGGTAAAGTACAACCTTTTTTTGTCGTGAAAAAGAAAAACCACAGGACAAAACTTGAGGTCTCTGGCAAATGAAAACGAAGACGCGCATTTGACGCAGCACATACAAAAGAACGTTGTTGCCAAACCTGGCAAATTGGAGCCGTTGAAAACATCAAGAACATGAAACCAGCCTTCAAAATGTTGTGCCAGACAACAAGAATCATTTCAGCGTTTTACCTGCGAGAGCACATTTGGATGCAGACCTTCTCTCCCGCCGGGCGACCATCCCACAAACATGTTCTGGATTTGGGGAAGCTGAGCGCCGTCGGGGACCCCCAAGCAGGTCTGCACACACAAAAGACACCGAAGGTGAAGCGCGGGAGGAACCACGCCCAGTCCGGCGATTGACCAATCAGAACCGTCCGCAGCAAAATAGCGAGTTGCCAGTCACGGCAAAATAACCATTAGCGAGTAAATAAGCATGGTCGCTCACCTTCTTCTCACATTTTCGGGAGTCACGACCTGGTGGAAAACAGCAGTCGGCAGAGCCTGGAGGTTAACCGGGCAGCTCATCGAGGATGGACACTTTCTCACACACACAAAAAAAACAAGACAACACCAAACCAAACTAAAACGAAAGCGCTTTGTTGCAAGTGCCCTTCCGTACACTGCAATCGCTAGCAGCGAGCCGCGTTCGTGTTCGTTCGTCAGACCGCTCAAGTGATGAAAGAGACGGGAAGCGAACGTTGGTTTCGGGAGCTCTCGAGTTTTGTTCTTGGCTTTGGTTTTTGTCAAATGTCCGCACACTCCACGCACTTTGACGATGGCGCCGTTTTGCACTCGGATGGCGGGCCATTCGGAAGCCAAGCGGAAGAAGACGCGGCCAATAGGAAGCGCTCTCGCTGCAGCGCTGACCAATAGAAGAAGAAAGACCAAAGAAGAAATCCTCACAGCGCCCCCTATGTCTGAATTGACAAAATGATACAAAAAAAGAGGATACATAAATGGCCAATTATGTACTTTCTCACATCCAACAGAATATCATTACTTTTTTTCTGCCACTACAAGTGTCTATCTACATCAGATAAGCAGATATATTATTTGTTACCAAATGATTTTGGGGGGGCTTGATCATTTCCCGCGGCACACCTTAAGAGCTCTCACGGCACACTGGTTGAATTAAACATGCAAGACTGTGGACATGGAGTTCTATTTCGTCTTCCTGCGCATGCGTGAAGGAAACATTCAGTGCTTGAAGCACCGCCATCTGGCGGTCGGGAGGGACGAACTAGAAACGCAGTTACAGTCGTAACTTTCGTTTCGACCTATGACCTAATAGAATACTAAGGAAACAAATTGTTAGTGCCACACCAGGAAAAATAGTTCAATATCATCGTGATTCAATGTGCTAAGTTTAGTTTCACGTTTTATTGTGACAAAGATCGGTGATAGTTTGGCTTTCGCATTTGATTCAGGTCAGGATAGATTGAGATCGTTTACGTGGTAAATCAGTTGTTGTGAGGTCACCAAGCAAACACAAGTTTGGAGATAAAGGTATCCTACAGTCCAAGATAGCCGAAAGGTCTTCTAAGACTTTAGTCCAGAAATACATAACCGGAGTGCATAACCATAAAGCATGAAATGAAGTGTCTCCAGTGTTTTGTGAACACTGGAGACAAATGTCGGAGTCTGAGAGTCCCATTTTCTTCATCGTGTTCTATGAATACTTTTATATTGGATAAGTTGTAAATGTGTGTGTGTTTTGACATTTTAAATATGTTTTCACTAACTTGAATCCAAAAATCAGATTCCGGAGCTATCGACAGGTCTGTCTTCCATTTCGAGATGTTTTCGAAATACATTTGATCTGTGTACGAAAGTTAACCTACATATTTTTGAGTTTTTTTTGTTGTCAGAGAAAGCTTTGTAAAATCTTTAGCTAAAACAGGCGGAATTAGTTTCTTTATATTTTTTACTTGCAGATAATGTAAAAAAAAAAATCCGTTTTTTATTTTGTATTTTTGGAGCAAGTTTGCATATGATATAAACATATTATCTGAGAAAAGATGGTGGAGATGTGTCATTCCTTTCTGCTCGCACACCTAAATACTGAATTTGGGCTGCGAACGTCAACGGGACTATCAGATGCAGATCTTTTGTCAGTACTCACAGTAGAAAAGTAATTATTAGTCTCCAGTGGGGGTGGTGAGTTCATTTGTTTGCAGTGGACATTCACTATCAATACACATGATCGGGGAGGACTTGTTCAGACATTCTACTGCTCTTGGCATCATGTGTGATCACGCGAGGGGGCCTCACGTGACACGTCAGGAGGCGGCAACTGTTGACAGCTGAAACTGTTGGCGAGGCAAAACCCCCAAATGACATGTTGATAAACATGTTATCTGTTGATCAACATGCAAACAATGGTGCACACAAAATAAGGTTCGATAATACAAAAGTCACCATTTTAATTTGAATTCAGGGAGAAAAAAAATGATGTTTTGGTCCTTTTGACACCTGCTGGCCAAACATCAGCATTACACCCACCATCGTGATCCCCACACCCAGTCGATCCCCCAAAATTAAACAAATAGTCCACAAATAGTTCCTGATGCTCAGCACCAGGAAGACCAAACGTGCTGGGACCATTCACAAGTGCTGACAGTCAGCTAGATCCACCAGCAAAAAAATAATTTAAACATTTATGTGTCTAATCAAATATTTAAAAAAACAAAAACAAAAATTAATTTAAAAGTCAAACAAATGTCAAAAAATAAATCAACAAAAATTTACTGGAGGAAAATAAAAAACAAACAAAAAGTCTTCTTTGGTCTTGCCTGCTGAGGTGATCGGTCGCTGGCTGTCAATCGTCTTTCCCGCCGACTCATCTGCACACATGAATAATAATTATGGGTAAATAAAATAGCACATTAACAAATGTAAATGGGAAAATAGAAAACCATCCCTTGTTTTCTTTCAAATTGAATTGCAGTCACTTTTTACTTCCTTGTGAGTCCTTGAAGGACTTCAGACGCTATGTGATCTCAAATGACTTATATTTTGAAAGACTGAATGTAATTGGCTTGTGGAAATATGAAACTGCCTTGCTGTTTTTTTTCTTTTCTTTTTGTGCTTGGAACACAAATGTTATCTCCCATCAAGAGTTTGTGAATTGTTGTTGTGTAATACAACATCATCTGCACGCGTGGATGCTTTGGGGTCAAAGGTCATGCGGCGTGGGCCTGTCACGGTGTGACCTCTGACCTGCGGAGGGCTCGCGCTTCATACAGAGTGTTGTCGTCATCTTCGTCGCTCGCCGCCGCCGCCGCCGTCAACTCCATCGAGTCCTCCGAGTGAGCCAGCAGGCCGTACTTTTTCCTCAGGGGCGCCTTCTTCACCCTACGCACGCACGCACGCACACACACACGAGTCTTCCGTGAACATTCGGCGTTGCTAGTCGCCAGGGGGATGACGTCACAGCGCTCACCGCACGGCCCTGATGAGGAAGTAAAGAAGCCCGACGGCGGTGATGGCGACGAGCACGTAGAAGGCTCGCTGCACCATCGACGAGTCCACGTTGAAGCCGCTCAGAGTCTTCCCTTCTCTTCCCGCACTTCCGGCTGCGCTGCTATTGTTGCTCGAACTTTCGGCGGTGGTTTGCGGCGGCGGTGGCGGTGGCGGTGCCGCCGCCGCCAGAACCGCGAGCGTCCGGCAGACGGGAAGAAGAAAAGGCACCAGGGGACCAACAAGCGCCGAGCGCGCGGCCGCCGCCATTGAAAGCAAATCAAAGTCGTGTAAGAAGAAGTTGCAGGCGCCTTCTTCCGAACTCGCCTCCGCTGTCTGCTTTGTTGACAAAGTACACGCCGACCAGGAAATGAAGTGACGCCGTACGTGACGACATCACGTCCTTACGTCGGCTGCATTTCAACTGCGCGCCCCCAGGTGGCCACTCGCGGCAGCACAGCGACTCGTCACCAAATCATTCTTGAATTAGGAATTTGAATAGAGCATGAAAACATTGTTATTATTATTTTTTTAAAGAGTCATTTGTTGTGCAGAATCAAATAAAAACTTCAGGTGAGGTGTCTGTATGCGACGAAATGGCGTCATGAAGATGCGGCGTGTGAGTGACAGCTCGAGCGTCCAATGGTGAGGCTGCGATTGGCCCAAGTGCTGTCCGGGGCGGGGCCAAGAGATTACAGCCGCCGCCGCAGATCACAACACATTACAGCACGTCACAAGCCATCAGAACCATTTGGACCATCGACGCTTGTTTCCGATATCCCCAATCTAAAACGGGGACCTGGTCGGACTTGGTCCAGAGGCTGCTCCAAGACGGGGGCGATCATGGCCAAGACGGAACCAGCGTTCGTGCACTTGTAGGCCCGATGGATGCTGAGCGGGTTCCGGGTTCAGGTATCGGTTTGGAGTAAACAAACAAAAAAGGAGAAACGGTCCGTGTGGCTTGTGGGTTTTGGGTTTTAAACGGAGCGGGAGGCGGGATTAAAAGACATACCCCCCCACCCCACTCCTGTAATCCGGTTCTGCTCCATCTGGACTCGGGAGGGCGCGCGCGTGATCGGAACCAGACGCAGCGTCAAGATGCCGACGTCCCGGCCCGGTTCGGAGGCGGTGCCGGCGGACTTCTGGGTGGACGGCTCGCGCAGGGACGGGACGGTGGAGGAGTTCTACACGCTCGGCTCCGAATTGGGCAGGTTGGTCCGGACGGACGCGCGCACGCATGCACTCGCACGGCAGAAAATTCACGATGTTTTGAATGGCCGCCGGGGGGGGGGGGGGGGGGGGTTTAATTTACGAGGACGACCGACACCGAATTCCCGTCAGAGCACGAACACAACAAGCGAATGCTAATTTCTAAATACGTTTCATTAGCATCATTATTATTGTTATTATTGACGCACGCGTTGATTAATGATAGTTTAAGTTGAGATCAACAAACATGGATTGTTGCCATGACGACATAGCCAGGCGCACCTGGATGAGGCAGCTGGGCATCATGGGTAATGTAGTCAACTCTTTTCCTTTTTGGGGGGCTTTTGATGACACAAAACAAGTGTGACGTCAGCCAGCGACAAACTCACTAATGTGTTAGCACGCTGTCACTAGCCTGTTAGCAGGTGTGCTGTTGCCATGGAAACCAGGCAGGCCTGCATGGACATGATCTGTTTCCTCCATCTGGCGCACACACACACACACACACACACACAGCTATACATAAATGCACACGCACACAGACAAACCCATAGAAAACGCACACGCGTGTGCAGACACGAGCAGGATGTGTTGTGTTTTTAGAGGCGCGACATCTGTTGTGTATCGCTGTGAAGAAAAAGACAAGAAGAAGTCGTACGCCGCCAAAGTTCTGAAGAAGACGGTCAGTGGTCTCACGATGATGATGTCATCACCTCGCCGGCCAACGAGCGTGACTTTTGCCTTTTGTTTTCCCGAGCCGCAGATCGACAAGAAGATCGTCCGCACGGAGATCGGCGTCCTGCTGCGACTTTCGCATCCCAACATCGTAAGCGCGACGTCTCCTCTCGCCGCCGCCGTCCGACGCGCCGTCCGACGCGACGACTTGCGTTTCTCTCCTCAGATCCAGCTGAAGGAGATCTTCGAGACGGACACGGACATCGCTCTCATTCTGGAGCTGGTCACCGGAGGCGAGCTCTTCGACAGGTGTGAGCGCGTGACCTTTCAACTGACGCGTCACCCCGCGTGTCACATGACGTGTCGTTGACCTTTCAGGATCGTGGAGCGCGGCTACTACAGCGAGCGAGACGCCGCCCACGTCATCAAACAGATCCTGGAGGCTGTGGAGGTAAGACGTCGTCTTTGCATTCGCCGAGCATTCGCTTGTCCCGAAACGGACAAAAAATAAGAAGTACAATTGAATTCATGATGAAAAAAACGAATTGGACCTTTTGGCAAATGCACGCCCAAAAATTGCTAGACAATCGAAACAATCAACATTTACGAGTTGTCCGCTGTACGAAAAGAAAGAGGAAGTCAAGGAGTATCAACTTCCTGTTTCGACTTCCTTGCTTCAAAAAGAACCTTGCAATCAGAATGTTGGGAATATTGGCATTGAGCAATATGTATTTGTGTGCTGATATTTGACCAATAAGAACCAACGTCAGGCAGCAGCGGCCAATCAAATTGGCGTGAAGGTCAGAATTGCGTTTTGTGGAAAAAATCCAGGTCACACGTTTGCATGCGCGGCGGAAAGAGCTCCTCCCGCTTACGTGCTCTTTTGTGCTCGGTCGGAATAAGACGAATAATAAGATAAGAAGAAGAAGAGCATATTTGGGTTATTGCGGCTATTTAGGAAACGCGAATATTGCCAATATTCGCGTTCAAAAAGGGTTTTATGGCCTGCATGTCAACGTAGTCAAGGTCGTCAATGCGGTTGTCAGTGCGCCCTCCAGTGGACACAATTAGCAACAACAATTACTCGGATTGCCCACGGGCCGGATGGGAGCCCCGACGGGCCGCTTCTGGCCCACGGGCTGTCCCTTTCACACCATATGAATCAGTCTTTCAATTCACCGATGAAAGCAAATAAGTTGCTTGCAAAATGTCTGTCGGGTTCGAGTCGAAAACATCGCCAGTGAGCCCCGAACGTGTTCGCTCGCCACTTCAAACACGCAAAACATTTTTGGGCGGCCATACTTTGGTCTTGGACCTTTTCTTTTTTGTGTGACAAATGCCACAAAGATGGCGGCCGCTGGTCACGCGGTGACTTCCCGCTCGCTCCCGTGCTCAGTTGCTGTTTCTTTTCCATCCCGATTGATCGCGCCATATTTGAGATCTTTGCGTGTTTGGCGCACACGCTTTTCATCCTCACGTGTGGGCTTTGGCAGCGATGATCGGACGGACCGATTATTGGCGCGTATCGGCAATGGCGGCCCAGAAGAGATCGGTTATTGCCGCCAATATTTGACCTTTGACTGCAAATCGTCTCCGTGACGTCCATCGATGTCGGGAACGTTCACTTCCCACGCAAACTGCTTGAAAATGAGTTCACGCAAGCCCACAAATGTGCATTCATTGAACTCATTCAGGCACAACACCGACAACTGATCACCAATCAATCGATATCGGCCCTGCATGAGCAAAAGTTCCATTTGCAATCCTGATCTTTGAGGATTGGAGAAATCTTTTGCGTTCTTCCTGTTGACAGCGATGACAAAATCATTTTCTTACTTTGGAAGCAATTTTGAGGAACGCACCAGCCGCCTCGATTGCCGATCGATCCTCTTTGCTGATAATCGGCACGCTGGGCGTGCGTGCGTGCGAGCGAGCGTGCGCGCCTTCTTCTTGTCTCGTTGCTTGTCGCATTCAGTCTTCTTACGTAACGTCCATCTGCTCAGCAGATTAACATCACGCGGGATTAAAACACGCACACACGCACGTCGTACATGACCTAGATCCTGCCCCGCGTGTGCGTGTGTTGCACGAGCACTATTCACTTGCATCACATCCCAACAACGTAAAAGTCCTTCTCTGATTGGCTGTGTGGTTAGCATTAGCCTCACATTGCTAACTGCGTTAGTGCCAATTGAATGCCGGCAAAACGCGTGAGCGCCTGCGCGTGCGTGTGCGTGTGCGTGTGTGCGTGTTTTTTCAAATTCACATAAAACATTTTTTAGAGCAGGTCATTAGTTTGTCTTTTTTTTTCCAGAAATGCTTTTGTTTTACTTCATTAAAAAAACTTTTTTTTTAAATTTAATTCATTTGATCATTTTTTTTTTTTTTTAATAACCACCAATGAAATTCATTGACAAACAACATTTTCATTTCTCTTTATAAACATAAAATGTAGTTAGATTTTGCAAAATGTGTTTCACGTTTGTGCGTGTGTCATCATGTGTTTGCGCGCGCCAGTACCTGCACGACAACGGCGTCGTGCATCGAGATCTCAAGCCGGAGAATTTGCTCTACGCCGACCTGTCGCTCGATGCGCCGCTCAAGATTGGTGAGTGACGCCTTTGCCGTCGCCGTGGCAACCGCACGCTCACACGCAAGCGAGCGCGGCGTCAACTGTGTGTGCGTTGCGTTTCAGCCGACTTTGGTCTTTCCAAAATCATCGACGATCAGGTGACCATGAAGACGGTGTGCGGCACGCCGGGATACTGTGGTGAGTCGCGCCGTGACGCCAACGCACGCGCATGCTACATCCTAGCCGCGCGCTTAGCAAACATGCAGACGCGCAGACGCGCAAGTCGACGAGTGGCGGGACGTCGGCGGCGTCGGCAATCGGCGTTCACGTCAACAAACGAGTCGCGAGCAACTCCCATCGCGTCTTGCGCTTTTCCGACGGAAGACAAATCGGATCCAAATATACGAAGCTGCAAGGGCTCATCTCATTCCAGCTCGCGGCGCCGTCTCACCTCAAAAGTCGCCCTCAACTTTCGTTGCCGGATGTGCCGTCATTCCAAGTCGCCGCACGTTTCTTCTCAAAGCTCATCAAGTCCTGAAAGAAGATGGATTCTTTAGTTTGCGTGGCACTTGGCGCATTTTGAATGAATAATGTTTCCCTTGTCCAACACAGCTGATTCATATGATCAGCAAGCTCTGCACGAGCCTGACAAGCATGCTGCGGATTGGAATCAGCTGTGTTGGAAGAGGGAAACCTCCAAAAAGGACCGGCGTTTGACACCCACGCTTTAAGGTGTACAGGAGACGGTCACCACTTTAAACTCCGCCCATTCAAATGACGCTCAGTTTGGTAGCCCGGCTTCTTCTTTTTTTCCCCACGCATGCGCAAACGTGATGCGCACCCGTGTTATGCAAATTGTCGCGTCTGCCATATGTAAAGTTCTTGTCTTCTTCCTGTACAGGGTTAGGCTGAAAATGAATTTCCCCACGGGGACGATAAACCAATCCATCGATCTTCAATCGCGGCAGTCGCGACATCGTGACGTGGCGTGACCGGCGTCACGATGTCACGTGACCGCAGCGCGTTTGTTTGTCTTTCAAGCTCCTGAGATCCTTCGAGGAAACGCTTACGGGCCAGAAGTGGACATGTGGTCGGTGGGCGTCATCCTCTACATCCTGTGAGTTGACACGCACGCACGCACGCACGCACGCACGCACGCACGCACGCACGCACGCACGCACGCACGCACAGCGCGACGCGGCGCTGACGTCTGCGGGCCGCTTGCAGGCTGTGCGGGTTCGAGCCCTTCTTCGACGCGCGGGGGGATCAGTACATGTACACGCGCATCCTCAACTGCGACTACGAGTTCGTCTCGCCCTGGTGGGACGACGTCTCGCTCAACGCCAAAGATCTGGTCGGTGGCCGCTTCATCCGTCCGTCCGTCCGATTGTCTGCCATCAATTCAGCCATCCGTCCATCCAGTCATCAGTTTGTCCACTTGCACATCCGTCCATCCGGTCATTTGTCCGTCCGTCCATCCATCTGATTGTCTGCCATCCGTCCGTCCATCCATCCATCATCATCCGTCCATCGCCAAACCCCTGCTAACATCATGCGCGCGTGAAGCGAGTGACATGCGTGTGCGTGCGCCAGGTGAGCAAGCTGATCGTGTTGGACCCGGCCAAGCGTCTGAGCGTGTGCCAGGCCCTGCAGCACCCGTGGGTGCTGGGCAAGGCGGCGCGCTTCTCGCACATGGACACGGCGCACAGGAAGTTGCAAGAGTTCAACGCCAGACGCAAGCTGAAGGTGAGCCGGCGCGAAAGGTCACGCGAGGTCACCTGCAGGCCTCGCGTGACGCTCGCACGACATCACGGATGACATGAACATCGCGTCTCGTGTACTTCTCCGGACGGTCGTCTTGTCTCAAAAATGACAAAAGCACGACAATACCTCGTTTGTTTTCATTTTCAATATCACAAATGTTCGCAATTTTCCATACATGGCGTCATCTTTTTTTTGATATTTGCAGTCTCGTCTTGATACGCTCTGGCGTCGATAATGTCTTAGCGTCGGTTCTTGACGACAACGCGAGTCATGTGTGACCATATTGTGACATTTGTCACGTGACCTCCTTTGACCGTCATGTGACCGTGACGCGGCAGGCGGCCATGAAGGCGGTGGTGGCGACCAGTCGGATGCACGAGTCGTCTCGCCGCCGCACCGACAGCTGCGAGCTTCCCGCCTCGGGGACGTCGCGGCAGAGCAGCATGCAGCAGGACCCGCCCCCTGAGGCAGCCGACCCCGCCCCCAAAGACAAGGAGGCCACGCCCTCGGGGAAGCAAAGGGAACAAAGTAGTCCCGTCCCTTCTCGCAAGCCCGACGCGGCGTCCGCCCCGACCAGGCCGCCGCTGCGTGCCGACGGCCAACGGCATGCCAGATCCGCGGTGGCCCCGCCCAGGCCGCCCAAGAAGAGTTGCTCGCTAGGCCACGCCGCCGCCGCCGCCGCCGCCGCCGCCGCCGGGGATCGGCCCCCGAGCCCCGACGCTCTCAGCAACGGCTTTGTGGCGGGGGCGGAGCCTGCCGCTAAGACCGCCCACGGCCAGTGAGCTCTTTCCAGAGACGCTAACGTGCTAACGGGATGACGTTGACAAACGATTACGAATGGACTTTTACTGACAAGTGCATGAAAACTGCGGCTAGCATGCTAGCTAATATGCTAACGTCTGAAATGTTGTCAATCTGTTTACACTAGCTGTTTTTTCAAGTTAAGCTAAGGTGACTTTTTTTATATTTAAGATTTCTTTTCTGCTTGAAAGATTCTTTGATTTCTTGTTTGGATGGCTAGCGTATTAGCATTAGCAGTTAGCACGTTCACAACGACTACCTTTTATGCTCAAGTTTGTTTGTTTGTTTACCTCACCTTGAAAAGACACGCGTGTTAGCTTAGCTTAGCATCCATGTCTGGTCCACTTCTGGCAAGACTTCCTGGTTGTTGGAAGGTAACAGGAACGCTTCAGCAAGACGTAAACAGGAAGTCCGCATATAAGCAATGCCGCTTTGGTGTCGACACTTTAAAATAAAACCAATAAGAGGTTTCCCGCAGAGGAAGTTTGTGCGTGTCACTTCCTGTTCCACCTTTGTTATTGTCTTAGCTTAGCTTAACAGCCTATGCATGATGCTAAGCTATGCTAACATTGAGAAGACGACGAGGACGTCGGACCGTTTGCGTTTGGGTGGGCGATGTAAATAGTGTTCTTGTGTTTGTCATGTGGTCACATGATGCAGACAGGAAGTGACATCATCAGACCTCAGTAAAGTTTCTTCATTCCAATTGTTGACTTGTCATGTCTTTGTATGCGTGACACTGGGCGGCCATGTTTGTAGTTTGGCCGCGTTTAGTGCGAACGACCATCTTATTCCTTCTGAAAGCGTTTCAACAAAACCAACCAGCAGAGGGCGCCGGCCGGCCTCCCGCTCAGCTCAAGTCACCAACAACACAAACTTTAAAGAGAAAAACATCCAAATCCATGGACGTTTATTGGAGATGAGTCAAATGGATTGTTTGTTTCTTATTGATTTGAGCTTTTTATTCATTTATTATATTCTTTAACTTTGTATTTTTTTTCAATACCAAGGCTCACCTTTAACTTTAAAGTTTTGAAAATCAATGAACAATTGTGTTTATTCATCTTGATTTTAATATTAAACAAAGCTGGGATAGGCTCCAGCATGCCCACGACTCTGGCGGTTTGGAAAATGGATGGACAAAATGATTACTATAACATATCATTTTTTATGTTCATATGCTAATAAGACACCTTGAAAATGCTTGCGTGATGACGTCATTCTCTTACAGTCCAGTAGAGGGCGTCCACATATAACGCTCACTGAACAATCATAGAATGATCATCAATAATGATTGGTGACTGATGATCAACAATGTGAGTGGAGGTGAAGATGCAATGATGCCTTGCGGCCTGCCAGGTGGCGCCAGAGTCGCATCAGCGACACTCCCAACCCACCCAGGGCTCACCCTTGACCTTTGATGACAGGGACGGGGTGCCGTCCTCAATCATCGGTCATCGGCGGCTTCAATACGCTGTCTTGCTTCTTCTTTGGCTTTTCAAACATTTCTTTGGAACCTGCCCCTTTTTTAAGCCTTCACCACAAAACTCGCATGTGAAATCCACAAGAAAGTAACAGTGTGGCTTCGTCGCCATGGCAACAGCAGCACACGCAACATGAAACACTCCGGAAAAAGTCGTCGTCGTTTGGAAAGCACAAAAAAAGAAGCTTTCTTCATTTTTCCTTTGCTGCCTTCAAGGCAGGAACGTCGAGCTGCTGCCAAATATTTGCACTCCCTGCGCAGGTCAGCTGCTTCACACACACCCACACACACACACACACACACACACACACGCACGCACACACACACACACACACACACACACACACACACACACACACACACACACACACAAGGAGCTACTGACCCAAATACACGCACCATCATTGCAAAATGTGTGATGCGCAATTCGCAAGCCACTGGAATGGATTTGGTGTCGAAACGTGCAGAATTTTCTTTGACCTTTTTGCGGCGGCTGTTGGATCCCCGCTCTCCCCGAGTCATGCGTCGTCGTGCCCTTGGGCAAGGCACTTGGCACACATTGCCTCCGGTGCTGGTGCATGGAAGGTGGCAATGTTTGGTGGTGGCGGGAGGGGCCGTAGGCGCACACTGGCAGCCACGCTTCCTTCCGCCATCGCAGCGTGAATGTGTGAGCGCACAAATGACGTATCCGTTGTAAAGCGTGTCTGGAAAAGCGCTCTATAAAGCCTTATTATGATTATTGTTACAAAATGCAGCCGCTCGTCCCACAAGCGGGACGTCCAAATGTTTGAATTGCGTGACACGTGCAACATGTGAAAATTGCCTCCATCGTAACCCGCAGTCAAAAGGAAAAATCCAAACGTCGAAACACGGCGGCTGCTTGGCGCTGTTTCGTCAAACTTCCAACAGCGACGTCCTAATTTGTCGCTCACGAGCGCCACTTGTGACATTCGTGTGGAAATTCTGTGCAGGAGTGTCAAGTGCCAAAGTCATGTGACGTCCACCCTGCGGCCAATCTGGACACAAAATAATCATCAGCATTATTTGGACTTCATGAGGAGAAGAAATGCCTTGATTGTCATTTCACAACGAAATTGTCAGTGCAATAAGAAAAAAGCTAAAGAGATACAAATGCCAAAATGAAATAGAATAATCAAATAGCACACAATAAAGCATCTCGATATGTGCAGGTGGGAAATAACGTTGAATTACACGTGATTTGTATCGCACGCGCTTGAGTTGGCACGCGTTTTTTTGGATTGCACAGATTGCGTCCGTCCGTCGGCGTTTACGGCGCTTGAGGAGCCGTTCAAGATTCCGACGTTGTTCATCGCAGTCACGCGAGGACAACGTTTTACTGCACAACAATTTGAAATCAAGTCGGAAATGAAAGATTATTTTACAACAACTGACCACATTGATGCAAACGTTGAACAAATTGCGAGCAGCCGCGCTTCAACGTATAAAAAGCAGGATGGACGAGAAGTTGAAGTTGACGTTTAATAAAAAAAAAAACGGAGCTGAGATGAATACGAAATAGGGTGTCGCCATCTAGTGGTCGATGTTGGAATTTCCGCCTAAATCGTGAAGCGCCAAATAGCAGAAGTTGGCAGGTTCGTGCATCGAAGAGTTGCCTGCTTTGCAGCCTTCTCATTTCAGGAGACGAGTCGACTTGGACCGGATGTCAACATGCCGCCAGGTGCGCCGACTCGTGATTCGTGGAGGGCTTGAGGGGGTTTCTCCCCCATGCGTGCACGTGCGCGCGCAAAGTTTTCCACGTGTGCTGCGGGCGCAAGCGCGGACGGGAAGGAGGCGGGCAAAGGAAGAAGGTGGAGGAGGAAGGGTGCGGTCCGAGAGGAGGGAGGATTCGGGAAGGAGAGGCGAGCCGACGATATCGAGCCTGAGCTCAGCTCGTCGCCATCTCGAACCTGCGTACGTGAATCATGACGGCGGCGGCGGCGGAGGCGGCGACGTCCAAATCCGGCAAGATGGGCAGCGGCACCAAAGCGGCGCTGCTGGTGCTGGCCTTGTGGTCCGTCATCTCCCTGGTGGTCATCGTGGTGTGGTCCACGTCCCCGGACCTGAAGAGCTCGGCCAGCTGCCGCCAGGACCTGCGGGACAGCCGGGAGAAGATCCTGGGCGCCGAGGCGCTGTGGGCGCAGGACAAGGACGAGCTGGAGCGGCAGATGGCGCGCGCGCGCGAGCGTCTCGAGCGTCACGAGGCCGCGCTCGAGACGCTCGGCCAGCGGCTGCGGCTCGCCAATCGGACCCTGGACGCCTGCCAAGCGCGCGAGGTACGAGCAAAAAGCAACATTTACACGCATGCTGGACTCGGCTGTCAAGAACAAGTTGGATCGGGATCCTCGTGCTTGCGCGCGCGTGTCGGCGCTCTCCAGGGGGGAGGTTCGGAAATTGTACACGAAAGGCGACCCGTTGTTTATCAGACGGGAATTAAAAGAGCAACAAATGTGAGACGACAAAATGTCAGAAAATTCACGTGCAATTACTTCAACTTGTGAAAACAAATCAAATCAGTTAGCGGTCATGAAATCTTCTTCTCTCGGGAATTCTTGCCCATCTTGCATTGTCGTGCGTGTGACACTTGGTGGCACTTTTCGAACATGAAGCCACGTTAACCTGGCGCCATTTGCAAAAGACAAGAAACAACAAGAAATGCTCAAAATTCCAATTCCTCATTGCTCACACCCCTGCCGGCGTGTGCGTGTGCGCGCGCGTGTGATCTTAACGCTTTCTTTCTCTGCTCTGCCGCGGAGAGAAAGTGAAGAGCAGGGATGGCGCCAAAAGGGGGCTGCGGGGGGCTGCGGGGGGCTGCGGGGGGCTGCGGGGGGCTTCAGCGGTCAGGAAATCTGCCGAGCCCCCATTCCGCCCTTCCAGCGTTTTGAGGTGATATTCTGGAATGTCTCGCTCAAGCCCGCCCCTTTTTGGAAAAGATCGAACAAATCGTGCAACACAGCAGGGGGCACTTTTGTATCTTCTGCCACACGAACATCGCCTTTTGTCTCACAGGAAAAGGAGATGCGAAAGCGCAGAAAGGAACAAGGTCACAAACGTGACACCGGGTCACAATTAGTGACAGGTGTGTGTGTGTGCGGGGGGGGGGGGGGGGGGGGTGAAGTCTGGTCGGCGCTTCACATTTTCCGTTGGTGTCCAATGTTGACGTTTTCTTGCAAAATGGAGCCCGTTCACGTTTGACCTCCAAACGCAACCAACAACAAATGAGCACATGACAAATGTTTTCCATGTAAAAGTGTGGAAAAGTCCCAAATTAGGAAATCCCAGGCAACATTCCCGCCTCTTCGGAAACGTTCGGTCCGGTCAGACGGAAGCGGGCGGAAAACCTCACGCACGTCACGCACGCACGTGACGTCACACGCTTGTTGCCACGTGAAATTCTGCGAGGGACGACAACAACTTTGAAAAAAAAACCACTTCAATATGGCTCGTCATCGTCGCACGTTTGCTTTTTTTAATCTACTGGAAAGCGACTTTACAGAAAGCCTCAATTTAGTAGACATACTGTTGCCACTTTAACATCCCGTGGAGGTCCAAGGTGCCCCCCCCCCCCGCCGCCCCCCCCTCCTCAAGTAGAGTGAGTAAACTAAAGAGCGACACGACTTTTCCAGCCTTCAACATGTTGCTTGGAAGAAGTGACTGTTTGTGCCACACACACGCACCCACTGTGACTCACCCCCCCCCCCCCCCCAGCCCCCCCGCCCCACCCACCTCCCCCCTTCCTGCTGCGACTCCCTTTCCTTCCTTTTCCAGTAGCGGCCGTGTTGCTGGCAAAGAAAGCATCAGCGAGCTTTGCCTTGGCACTTGCTGCGCTTGTGCTAAGCTAGCGTTAGCGCCAGAGGAGCACGTGATTGGCTGACGTCTTCATGTTGTTGTTGCTTGATAAGATCCCGTTGTCACGGTTACGGGCTGCCAGCAGCTTCTAAAAATGGAAACGGTTCCGTCCAAGTCACCAGCTGCTTTTACTTAACGCCAGCCCGGACTCGATCACAAGACAACCCAAAAGAATGCCACTGAACCAAACACAACGCAACTGAACTTCACGACAAGCAACCATTTTAGACCACAGCCAGATTAGGAAGAAGCGCGCACACACGCACGCACGCACGCGCACACGATCCAGGGCCCGGTCTGTCAAAAAATGGATCTTAATCCCTTGAGTTTGTTTTCCCTTTCAGATAAGATCAAGAAGATCAGGATTCCACATTTGATGTTTTTGAGTGGCAGGATTGGAACCACCTGCATTTTCAACCTTCTGATTGCGTCATAGTTGAAGTTCAGCGGCACATGTTTTTGGACCACGTCTTTAAAACGGATTTATCAATCCATCAACTGCCGCCAGCTCACGTTAGCAAAAAAAAAGAAAAAGGAAAAAGTCGAGTAAATGCTGTAAAAAGATGCCTCGCGTTGATTTGCACGCGATGGATGCCACTTGTCGCGCGCTGGTCGGAAACGTTTCTCCGGAACGTCAGACGTTAATGAAAGTCGCGAGCGGCGACTGTTTGCATTCGACTTTTGCTCAATGCTAACATGCTAATGCGAGCACGTTCCAAACTATTGTGTGCGCAGGCGGTCCTAATGGCCAACATCAGTGTGCTGCAGGAGGAGGCGGAGCTTCAGCAGCAGGCGCAGCTCAACTTGACCAAACAGCTGCAGCGTCAAGAAGGTAAGATGGCCGACGGCGTCGGCTCGTAGCCACGGTAACGGCGTTGTTTGCATCTAGATCACGCCGAGGCGCTGCAGCACAACATGACTCAGAGCGGCCATCTTGTGGCGGCCTGCTCTAGCCTGAAGGCGGCCGCCGACAACCACGGCGCCGCCGCGCAGACGCAGACGCTCGCCTGCGAGGCGACCCGGGAGTTTCTGCAGAAACAGCTGTGAGTTAGCATGCGTCACCTCGCCGCCATTATTTTAGCTAACGGAGATGACACCCGCGATACGTCATCCAAACTCAACCAATAAGCTCCGCTATCTTAGCACGCTAGCGCAGCATGCTATCCCTTAAAAGGTGAAGGGTGTCAGTTTGAGTTAGCGTAAGTGTTAGCATTGCTCATGCTAATGTGAGTCCCCTCCCGATAGCAAAATTGTGACTTGTAAAAAGTGCCTCCACATCGCTACGGAAACAACAGCGCGGCAAAAAGTGAACGGTCTCTTCAGACCGGGCCGACAGTCGCGACGTTCAAACGTAAACTGGCGAGACGTGTCACGTGATGTTTGAATTCCACACTTTCAAACATCCTTCATAAGCGGATGTCAAGCCGAAAACATTCCGCTTGCGCTTTTACTGGAGGTCATTAAAAGGCATCAAAGGTCACAATTGCTGCCTTTGACGTCATGTGGGCCAGCTAAATAAACGGTGCTTATTAAAGTCAAAACTTGTCAACCAATGGGAGAAGGGCTTCCCCGAGCGGCAGACCAAACCGAAGGATCCATGGAGATGTGTTGAGAAATAATCAAGCGGATTACAATTTGGACAGGATTTTCTAAAAATAAAAAATAAAAATAAAAAGGGAAAAAAAGAAAGACAACTTTCCCCAAACTCAATTTGCATGGAATCCATTTTCAAGAGTCTCAACCACACGCGCCATTTTGATGACAATCTCGTGACGTTGCCCAACTCGTCATCATTTGTCAGGAATGACAAACCGTGAACTACAAACTGCGTTCACAAGCAATCAACCTTCCCAATTCCTACAAAGGCGTTTTTTTTAAGTATGTCTGCAAGTTGCACTGACTTTTTTTTTTTTGGTAAGCAACGCTATCTACTTAAAAAATAGATATATTCTTTTTGGGATGGCGAGCTCCAGCGCTGTATTTTTTGGGAGTGACTGCGGAAGGCTACCATGCGCGCACGGCGTCCTCTGCTGGCCAACACCAGCATTGCACGCGGGACATGTTGCCGTAGAAACGTCACAACAACACGGCGGGCCGCGAACTTGTAAAGAGCGAACCGGAGGGCGTCACGGAACATTCCACAACTTTTTGCACCTCAACATTTCAAGCCAAAAAACCCGTGTGAGCGTCCATGTTGATTTCTACTTGTGTGTGTGTGCTTGTTTGTATCTGCGTGTATTCGCGTGCTTTTGTGTGTTTGTGTCTTGTGCGTGTCTTCGTTTTTTATGTGTGATTTTGTGTCCGCTCTGGCGCAGCGTGAAGTGTCAAGAGGCGGCGTCGGAAGCCCCGCCCCCTCCGCAGACGCACCAGAACCCGACGCCGGCCGGGTCCGGGTCCGGGAAACTGTCGGCGGCGCCCGCCATGGTGGCGCTGACGTTGTGCGGCCGCCTGCTCGTCAGCTGAGTGAGTGACGTCACGCGCGCGCCGACTGACCTGTGACCTGTCCCTAATAAGTGCCCTGTGTGTGCAGGACGCCGAGCACTGCGGTCCGAGAAGGGGCGGAGCTTGGAGGGACGACACGACTGCTGCACAAAAAGGACACGCGCACGCACTTACACGCACTCACACGTTTGAAAAGCTGCAGACAGACTGCTGCCACCAGAGGTCGCCACTTATTAAGCAAAAGGCGACCTCGCCCGTCAGATGGAGCCTGGGGGGGGCGTGGCGACCAGACCCGTGTCCCCTATGAATGACTTGACAAAAAACTTGACGCACTCGAGACTACTTGGACTTGGACTTGGACTTTTAACGGCTTGACGTGACTTGTTGTTCATTTGCTCCGTTTGCTATCCAAATGTGAAAATCCAAATGTTGCTTGGACCTTCTTATTTAGCTCGTGCTTAAAGTTGGACTTTTTGTCCATTGTTTGCTACAAGCGTTTGAAAATCAAAAAGGAAGTGTTTGGCGTTTTGCTTTTGTGCAAGTTTCCTTTCCCGCATTTCTTTGTTGTGTTGAGTTTGTGGAGCGTGAAGGCCACTGCATGCAGCTGCCAAGAAACAACAAAAAACAACAAAAAACAACTCCGCCCGTTTCCAAAGCAAGCGATTTTGCACATTGGAGCAAAACACAGCAAAGACTTATTTTCCAAAACAGGTGTGGCGTGCGGCGTGCCACCTAAATATCAAGATCGTGTTGCCGGGCCACTGCCGGCTTGAGATACGAATGAGCCCGCTTGTGAGTTTTTTTCCACGTACCTCCGTTTTTTTGTTTGTTTGTTTTGCTTTGACTTGCATCCAGGTTGGATGATTTGCCCGCTAAATTGCCGATCTGATGTTTGCGCTGACGAATTGACTCCAAATGACAACTTGAGACCTGAAGATTGACTCGACACGCGACACTCAAAGTTGATCCCATGTCGACGCTTTGCCACCAAATGGCCACGAGGCGTCATGCGCGGCCTCTAGTGGCCGCGTTGAGTATTACAAAACACTAACTCGTGCGACTAAAAGTGTGCCTTTTTCTTTCTATCTTGAGGACTGTCATCGTCTGTCAATGTTTTGCTCTCCCATCATGCACTGGGGCTGCTGAATGACATATTGTGCCACCGTCATGAAAATAAAGATGATGCTTCTCTGCCACCTTTTCGTCTCCTCCTCAAAGGGGCGTGGCCAACACAGCACACCGAGCACGGCTGACAATTGTTTCAATACGTGATTCATCAAGAATTCATTGATTGGCGAGGATGACTTCCTGGTTTGCGCTGTCAGCAAATGTTGCTGATTGTTTTCCAAAGTCGTCTTTCGATCGCCGCTGGAGGTTGACGTGGACAGGCTGAACATTTTCAGGATTTGGACAGTTTGAAGGTCAACAAGCTCTCGGCAACATGAAACACTTCTCACAATCGTTGTTAATCAATACATGAATTGAAGTGGACAAACTCCGCATAATTCCAATATTTGCCATTCAAAGCCCGTGTTTTCTAGTCACAGGTTTCTTGGAATGTTTTCATAAAAAGTTCATTTTCTCGGCAGAATAAGAATAAGAATAATAACGATAGATGTGATTTCGGGACACTCGAAGATGCTTTACAATGGAAACATTATTCATGCGCTCACACGTTCACGCTGTGGTGGCGAGAAACTGAGGGAAGCATGGCTGCCAACGTGCACCTACGGCCCCTCCCGCCACCACCATCAGCAGCAGCAGACATTTGCACCATTGTGAGTGACACTGGAGGTCATGTGTGTGAAGTGCCTTGCCCAAGGACACAGCGGGAGCGGAACACACAACCTCGCGGTTAGCGGCCGACCAACTGGACCTCGTGACCCGCGGCCGCCGCAGGCTTGCTTGCTGAAAAGCGTGCACGCATCTGATGAGTGCAGGTTCGGATGTCCGTGAAATGCTTTCGCATGTCACGCGTGTGCTCGTGCGTCCACGACGACGCACGAGCACGCGCGTGCTGTCCTGCCACGCGGACCCAACAGGGACGGCGCACGCATTTTCTCTTTTGAAAAAGGGGGCTGACATTTATTTGATATCAAAACAAAATGGCTTCACTGGGGCTATTCTGACGGGGTTTGAATGTGAAAAGTTGGAGAGTCGTCGCGTCGTGTCTTTTGGGGAAATCGGCCTCGTTTTTGACAGCACGTCGTAAGTAACTTTGATTTCTGACGTCAAGTGGGAGAAACGTATTAGCCTGGCAGGCCACACCCACTTTCTCCTTTCTCCATTCGGCACCGGCCGAAAACAGGCCGGCCGATCCAATTGGACTATTTGCGTGACGTCGTCTTTGTGAGCAACGTCAGTCTTCAGGTTTTCCCATCTTGGCTTTTTACTCCGTCAAGTGAGTCTGGATTTCCAGGCTCGGAATTCCTTCAGCAAGATGTTACAAGGGCCTTTGATAGCCCCGCTTCCCAATGTTTGACACCCTTCAGCTGTTTGGTCATGATGGCCGCCACTTTCTTCTTCTTTGTCAAACGAACCCTTTGTCTCGTTGGTCTCTCCCTTCTACTTCTGCAGACAAAGACAAAAATCCCTCCAGGAATTGGCAACGTACTTTTGCTTTGAACGCATTCATTGCAATAACTTGACAGATCTCAGCTGAGGGCAATCAAAACAACCGTCACCGGAAGTGTTTTGTCCCTCCACAAAAGACGAAGAAGCTCCTATGAAACCCTCCCTTTCAAAATAAAATCACCCATCGAAATGAAATACACCTAAAAATAAGTCAAACATTTGTCTAGTTGTTGTGAAACGGCCCATTTTGAAAAGATGAGCCGTTTGAAATCGACACGCAAGCGCAGCCCCTCCCTCCCCACTCGCCTCTCGTTCGGGCATCTTCGGCTCTTTCCGGCGAAACGAAGCTGAAAAAGGAGAAAAGAAAAAGGCTTTTCTTTCCGCTCTCATGGATGAACTATTTCACTTTGCATCCGTTCTAGCCAGTGTTAACTCGAGCGCATTCATCGCCATCGTCATCGCCATCATCATCATCATCATCATCATCATCATCATCGTCATCATCATCGTCATCGTCACCACATCCCCCCGCCCCTCCCTGGCGCTCCCCGCATCATCGTCGTCGTCTTCGTCGTCGTTTGTCTTTTCTTTGCTTCTTTCCTGCTGGTCGTGTTGACAGACGAGCACACGAACAACATCTCAAGGTCAGACGCGCTTCTTGCTTTCCGGCTTGTGTTCTCCTCCTCTCCGTCAGATTTTGCACGTCGACATGTTTGGCGGTGGGGGGGGCAAGATGGAGGCAGGATGACGAGCGGCAGTCGGGGGGAGGGGGAAGGAGGTGAAGGCAGGTGCATGCGAGAAAATGGAGGCTGGACAAAGAAAGGATGAGCAGGACATCATCTTGGAGCATTTTGTTGCTGCATTATAGCACACGAACGTGCCTCCATTGCAGTCTAATGACCTCCAACATGACCTACATTTTGCATCTTCGGGGCATGATGATGATGATGATGATGATGATGATGATGATGATGATGCTTTTACATTTTGTTCTTGAATTGAAGCTTTCAAGGATGATTTGCAATTCAGCATAATATGAGTCCTATTATTCATCATTCATACGAAATAACGAAATAAAAATGTCCAGCAGCAGCAGCAGAGAGAGAGAAAGAGAAAGAAGGCGTGGTTTACGTAAGTCCGAGGCACGCTTTCATTTTCTGTTCTTTGCTTGTCGCTCTGCATTTAGCGCTTTGCTTAGCAACTGCTAATGAGATGATTTCTTTTGACTGGAAGCCAGACAAATCTTTACCTTTTAATCTGTGCTAAAAGAGACTAAGCTAACTGCTAATTATCAAGAGAGCAGGACCAGGTTACATGATTCCGAGCCACGTCATTATGTGCTAAACAATGCTAATGCTAAGCTAGGCTAGGCTCATGTCCCGTGTGTGTTGCATTGCGGCCTGTCTTGGCCTCCGGTTACCGTGGTAACCGGACCGCCTTAGGAGGACCTTTGCTCAGTTGTCTTCACAGAGCTAACTAGCATGGCGTTAGCACGGCGGCAGGTCACATGACGTGGCCACCTTTTTCATGCTAAGATGAGCTAGCCTTCGAGGCTAACGACACACAGCGCATCTGTCCCTCTGCCTGCGGGATGCGGTTGCCATGACAGCCAGACGGTCTTAGGGGGAGGAGTCAGTCATAGACACTCTTTGTTCATCTTTTGATGCAAACAGATAAAGATGAAGATGCAAACAACAGCAAGTTGCTTGTTGCTAGCAAGTCGCCCGCCACTTTCAGGTGGCCGCCATGTCGGATGTTTCCGTAGCGACCGCACCCTCAGCAGCCTGATTATTGATGTTTCCGTCTGCTGCTGTGTTTCGTAACAAAATCACTTTTGTCATTGATCACCTTGGATTTTGTTTTGCCATGATCCTGAGGCTCCGCCTCCACATGTGCCGTCTGAACAGCGCCAAGCTGAGGTCAACCAATGAATCGACTTCATTTGGACTTGACGACTGCGGCTAGCAACAATTTGCACAATGAAGCCATCGTTCTATCGATCATTCCATTCAATCCTCAAAAAAATGGTAGCAAATGAGGAAAATAGATATAAAAAGTAAAAATGGGTTCTGCGTTTAAGTTGATTACAAAATCGTTTTTTCCATGACTTATTTATGATTTTCTTCGGTCATGTATGATGATGCAAGCAAGTACAATTGCGCAATCTGAAAGGAAGTGGCGTGATGTTGCGTTCGTCTTCTTGGCAACTGATTGATGCAAATGTTCAAAAAGTCGAGTAGATCAGTTGAGTCCAACGATTTTGCAAATACTTGCTGAGTGGTATTCAGGTCGAACGACCCTTCCGCCATTATGACAGGCATCATTTTGTCACCTTGCAAATGTTTGCGATTCGGGGAGTCGGTCGGGAACGCAGCGCAGTGATGAACGATGTCCTTTCATTTTCCCGAAAAAAGTGTGTCCGACTCGAGTATAATCATGCAAACTCCTCCCCGCCGCGTCTCCCGCAGGGGCGCCGCCCTCCGCGCCAGCGTGACCATGGCCAACGCGGTGGCGTCCTACGACCAGCTGGCTCACCAGGTGGCGGCGCTGCGCAAGGAGAACTCCCACCTGAGGAGGGAGCTAGAGGACAACTCCAACCACCTTTGCAAGCTGGAGACGGAGACCTTCGGCATGAAGGTCGCCTTGACCTCTGCGAGCTCATGGATCCGTTTGCCGTGACCTGTTAATCATGTTCTTGTTGCCGTGTCCTCCGCACAGGAAGTGCTGAAGCAGCTGCAGTGTAAACTGGAGCAGGAGGCGGGCACTTTGGCGGCGTCAGGACGCAGCGACGTGCTACACCAACTCAAAGGTTTGACGTCCGACCGCGTGTCTAATGTCCACTAAATAATATCCTCCCTTCGCTTTTAGCATTAACGCTAGGCTAGCGACGTGGATGTAATTCTTACCGTCGTGTGTTTGGTTTTACGGTTAACGCCAACTGCGGCGTCAATGAACAACTTGAAGGACGCTTAGAAACAGAAGAAGCAGAATAACATTCGTTATACGCTTGTTTGTTGCTAATGCTACGCTGCAAAATGGTGCATTCAGGGTACTTTCACAGCGTCGGAAACGTCGGTTTTCTTCGATAACGTTTTAAGGAGAAAATAATCGTCCTTTTGGCCCAATTGGGTGATCGTTTTAGCCGATGTTTGAAGGCTAATAATCGGCCGGTTAATTGGTCGCGCCTTACGCGATAGGCGCGCAAATCTCGCAATTGCAGACTTGCAGGGAGCGCAAAAAAAACACTTCCTCATCTGCAATCCGGCGGGCTAACTGTTCAATGCTAATGCTAAGCGCTAATGTGTTTCAGAGCTGCACATGGACCTGACCAACTACTACGAGCTGAAGCATCAAGGTCATCAAGGTCATCAAGGTCATCCGTTGCGTCTGCTGGCGGACAATCAAGCAGGCCCGGCGGAGCGAGAAGACCACCTGGCTCCGCCCCCGCTCTCCTGCCACCCTTCCTCCTCCTCGTCTATGGGCCGGCCTCCGTCTTGCGGCGACGTTTCCGCCATCTTGTCGCCGCATCAATTCCTGGACGGGGCCCCGCCCAAAACGGCCGTCTTCAGCGGTGCGGACGGACGCCTGAGCGACCATCACATGGACGAACTCTACAAGGAAAGGTGAGCGGACCGCCGCCGCCGCCGCCGCCGCCGCCACCGCCGCCGACCTTTCATTGATTTGTTTCCTTTTCAAGCGCAGCCTTGCTGATGCGTGCTGTTTTCACTGACAAGATGGCTGCAAACAGACAGGAAACACTTCTCAAAATCTCAGCTGGTCGTGCCGACATTGTTCGACTTTTGTGAATCCTCCGATGACAAACGGAAAGAAAAAATGGACTCGCGGCTTTCAATTCCCGTTAAGACGCAGACAACGTGAATTTGACTTTGTAGAGGTTGAAAGCTTCTTGTTGAAAAGGTTTGCTTGACGCGTCTTTGGCTGCTCATTGATTGGCTCGCATGGACGAGCTACGTTCCAACCGGACGTGCTGCGGCTGTTAGCAAGCTCACAATTCAATTCTAGCAGCAAATATTGCTAACCGCTAACGGTGCGCTCGTCTCGATTTGCTATTTGGAATTTTTATGCAAAATCGCCGATCGGTCGGAATGTCATCATTTGCCGATCGATCCGTCAATGGCGTCATCCGCAAAGGAGGAAATTCCAAGTCGAGGGACGTTCTGTGCTTACATCGTTCTTAGCAAATTTTGTAGACAATGCAACCCGAACACACACACTTACTTTCTGTGTAATTGAATTCTAATCAGCATTTTGGAGGGAAGATTTAGGGTTGAATTGTTCTTATTTGTTTGTAATGCAGTTCAATAAATGTCAATTATACACAAATTTGGGCAATCAGTGGGCCGGGCCGCTCCCAATTGGTCGACTGTACAGTAGATAAACGATAGATCGCTTTCTTTTGTGATCTGATGGATAATCAGATATGTTCTTCGTAGTTGTTTTTTTATAAACTCGCCGACCGCTGACGGAATTCAAAACGCGGCTCTCGTCCCACCGCAGGAATCAACTTTTGGGAGAAATTGACCGCGAGGAGCGAGAGCGCTGTTGGTACTTCAGCCAGTTGGAGGCGCTGTCGCAGAAGCTCACACACCTGCCTCGCATCGACACGGTAAACGCACGTCACCTGCTCATCCCGAGTCACGCACGCACGCGAAACCCACTCAACAAACAGAACCTAACGAACCCAACGTTAGCCTTTTCCCACTTTGTCGGAGGAGAAACATGAAAGCTTAGTTTGCTTTGGGGTCATTGACCTCAAAAGTGGCAAATGTGGAGTTGAACCCGCAGCAGAGTTACGGTGACCTCCCCCCGTTGAGCGGGAAACGCTCTCATTGCTTGCCGCAAATGCTGCTGACCTTTTGTCACGGAAACGCGTCCAATCGTCCGTCTGGGTTTTGCTCGAGACTTTTGATCGGCGTCCAAACGTGCCGGCCAATATCGGGTGTGTGTGACCAGGCCACGTGCGTCAGGTGTGTGACGCGCGCGTTTGCTGCAGTTTTCGCTGCAGATGGACTTCATCCGCCAGCAGCTGGAGTTCGAAGTTCAGCAGGTGCGCGCCGTCATGGAGGAACGCTTCGGGAGCAGCGAGGAGATGATGCGTCGCACGCAGGTAGCCCGGCGCAAACGCCGCACGCGTGCGGTCTGCTCAGCCGCCAACACGCAACCGCTGGACACGTGTGTGTGTGTGTGTGCGTGTGTGTGTGTGTGTGTTGCAGATGCGCGTCGCTCGTCTGGAGCAGTTGGAGAAAGAACTGCAGGAGACCCAAGGGAGTCAAGAGAGCCAACTTCAGGTATCAGGTCGCCGTACGGGAAGGTTGTGCTTTTGGGGGGTGCGTACTTGCAATAGTGCACGTGAACTGCTGACGTGAACTTGCGAGCGAACGTGCGAGCGTGCGAGCGTCAACATCCGCACAACAGGAAGACTCAGTGAGTCAAATGCAAGTCCTGGCAAAGGTTTTGGTGCTTTTGTCCCGTCGGGAAGGACGGACGCGTGCGGATGTGACGGCCGGCGGCTGGTGTCGGAAGACTCAAGACCACGTTTTGAAGGCGGTCTCTGTGGGCTTGTCTCGGACTCTACTCCCAAAAGACTTCCTCTTGTCCCAGTCTTGGATTTTCCATCGCGACCAGACGAGACCAGCCCCCATAAACCATCCAGGATTGTGATTGTGACAAAAACCACGACAGAGTCTCACAAGTTGCTACTGAAAGTGAAGTAGTCTTCGTTCCTGACACTTTTTTATTATTCATTATTACAAGAGCCCACTAAATTCTGCTGGAGTCTTAAATGCAACCAAGCGCGTCCTTAAATCTTCATTTTTATTTTTTGCAACACTTTCGTTAAAAAATGTTCAGATTTGAGATGTTTGTTTGTTTTGCTTGGAAAGACTTAGATCTTGTTTTCAGCTGTCAAATTAAGTTGTTGAAGGGTTTTTTATTTTTTATTTAGGGTTTTGTTCTTGACTTGTCTCGGCTTGTATCAGTCTTGGTCTTGACTCCCAAAGGTTTTGGACTTGGTGAGTTCTGGTCTCGGGCTCAGCTTTAGCGATCGACAGCTAATCAGATCTTGCCTGATGCCCGATGGGGACGGGCGGGCTGGTAGGAGACGAAGTCCGTAAATGTTGAATTTGTAGGAGGAGGGTGCGAGCTGCATTCGTCTTTAGGGTGAGCAGCTGATCCCGAGTCTGCTTTCCCACCCCCGCGTCAGGCTGCAGAGTGTGACGGAGGCGTTGTAGGCCCAGAGCCAGAAGGCCGGGTAGAGGGGCTCCGTGAAGGTGGCGTTGAAGGTGTGGATGAGCGTCATGGAGTTGCGGGAGACGCAGTAGAAGGACAAGGAGCCGGCGGCCCAGTCCAGGTGCACGCCCACCCTGTGGGTGAAGGGTCGCGGCGTGCGCCGGGCGACCGTCCGCTTGTCGTGGCTCGCTGCGTACGCGCGCTCGCAACATTCCAGACTCCAAGAGCGCCGGTTGAGTCCCAAGAGGCAGTCGGCGACGTTGCCGTCACGCGCTAAGTCGGCGTAGGCTACGCCCACGTCGGCGCCTCCGCCCCACAGGACCTCCCAGTACGCTGCACCAAGCAGACCCTGGCAGCACAGAACCTGAGGACAGGACAGGACAGGACAGAAAGATAGCAGAGGAAACTGGGGACAAGACAGAGCACTGAGGACAGGACAGAAACCTGAGGACAGGACAGGAAGCGCTGCGGATGCTGGTCGCCTCGCAGTGTCGACCATGCGCGACTGGACTTCCTGTTGCCTTCGCTCAGCCGCAGCTCGCTATTGGCCGTGTTGGGGTCCAACGTCAGATAGCAGGCCACCGGACTGGACCAGGAAGTGTCCTTTGCTCCGCCCATCTGCTTCCTGTCAAACATCCACCTTGTGTCAGTCAAATGCATTTGCAACTTCCTGCTGTGGCGCTCACCCGACGTCGTCCTTCTCGACATCGATCCGACACGGCAAAATGTCCCCTGCTTCTTCTTCATGTCCTTCCTGGTGCTCTTGACGGCCCCCTGCACGCCGTCAAAGACACACAAAGCGCACGCACGGGTGTGAAATGTAAGTCCAGAAAGGAAAAACCCTGCCACAGTTTGGCTTTAGCCACATTAGCCACAGGTGCGCCTGCTCAAGCGGCAGAAAGCCTTGCGTCTCATTTCAGCTATTGAGAAAATGAAAAATCATTTCAATGTTAGGCAGGGTGACCAACTGTCCCCTTTTGGCAGGACAGTCCACTTTCTTACGTCCTGTTTGGGCGTCCGGGGGTTTTGTAAATGGATGGAAATGTCCGCTTGGCATTGTGTGACTAACAGCAGGTGACGTACGCTGTGGAGCTGCGACTGGTACCACAATTTCAAGGCCGGGACGAGCGTCCTCTTTTTGGCAAATGGGAATATGGTCACCCGAAAATCATCAAGTGAACATTTCTCCTGATCTCTGCCTTGGTCACATGACACCTTGTTGGAAAAGGCTTCATGGTCAACATCGCAGTTGAGGAATGACGTGCGCCACTTGCCTGTGCACAAGCCCCGCCTCCTCGCAGCCGTCTGACTTCCTTTGACGGTCTCCTCGGAGACGTTGTGACTTCCCGTGTGCGCCGTTTGTTGAGGATCAGCAAGTGATGGCGTCCTGTCCTGCAACATTGCCACCTCCTTATCCCTCCTGTCCGTTGCCGCAAAGACAGCCGACACGTCCTCCTTGAACTGCATCAAGTCGTCTCTCAGTAGAGTGAGAGCGTTTGTGGGCGGGCCTTGGGAGGGTCTGGAGTCCTTAAAGGCCTTCAGGAAGTCCTTTTTGAGGTGCTTGAGGTCCTCACTGAAGTTGCGCAAAGCGGGACTGGAGCTTCTGTTCTGCTTGGGAGGCGTCTTGGACCCCACGTCCTGCTCGCCCGATTCTTGACTTAGCGCTTCCTCGTGGTCATCTGTCGCCGCCTCGGCGAGACTCATCGCGACCGGCAGGAAGAAACCTCACAGCTGCAAAATGACGACGAGACGCGTTTATGCTGAAGTTGCTCCTACAGTCTCAAACGCTTTCACTTCTTTCAAGCGACATTCTGGTTCCACTTGTTTGTCTTCATTTCTCACTGCAGACAGCACGCACGCACACACACGCACGCGCACGCACGCACACACGCGCACACACACAGACAAGCGGATGTGAATATTGTAAGATGCTTTTGTGTATTTGATGGTGCTGATGTGTTCCTAATATTGTGACCACTTTCTCTCCAATTGTGACTGGTTGTCATGGAGACCCGCTGGCCTGTGATTGGTTGTCAGCAGGCTATTCTTGGCCGCTAGCCTCGGCCGCTCTTCTTGTAGAATGCTAACGAGCCGGCGTCTTTGTTATCGTCGCTCACTTCCCAGTTTGCCGTCGTCTGCTGTCGACTTGGCCGCCCTCCAAGCAGGAAGAAAGAAAAAAAACGACGAGCGCGCCTCGCCCAGTGAAACGCTCGTTTGGCAATTCTCATCCAAAATGTCTGCCTGTCCACATTGTACACTTGCTTGATGCTGAAAGACACGCACACGCAGACACACAAGCAAATACACGAGTGCCCGCCAATGAAAACATGGAGGTCATTGTCTTCTATGATGCGTGTGTGCGTGCGTGCGTGCGTGCGTGTGCGCAGCTACTGGGCGCGGAGAGGCCTCCTGCTGGAGAAGCAGAGAGCAACACGTCATCAGCAGGCGCCGACGGGTCTTCAGACGGAGGCAGCAAGGTAGCCAATCAGCTTCCAGCGAGCACTCACGTCAGGTGACAGGAAGTGTTGAGCAGCTGCTTGTGAATGACGACCCCCCCCTCCCCGCAGGTGGAGATGGTCTTCTGGCTGCTGTCCATGCTGGCCAACAGAGACAAGGAGGAGATGTCCCGGACCCTGCTGGCCCTCTCCAGCTCGCAGGACAGCTGCCTGGCCATGAGGAAGTCCGGCTGCGTTCCCCTGCTGGTCCAGATCCTTCACGAAGAAGCCGGCGGCGGGCCGGCGGAGGCCTGCTGCAGCCGGCAGGCCAAATCCCGAGCCAGCGCCGCCCTGCACAACATCATTTACTGCCAGCAGGACGAGGGCCAGGCCCGCCGGGAGATGAGAGTTCTGCACATGCTGGAACAGCTCCGGACTTACTGCGACAGCGGCTGGGACTGGATGGAGACCCACACCGAGACCTGTCCCGGTCCAACCAGAATCACTGGTGAGTGATGTTCATGTCACGTCAACCTAGAACATTTGATAAACAACAGACAAGGAAGGAAGACAAGAGACTTGGATTCTTCGGACAGAGATGTGCACGGATTACAATCTCCTACCCGCTCGTAAAGCATACTTTGTCGAGTCCTCTCTTTTTAATAGGATGTTACACAGATGTTGCTGCTCTAAAGGGGAGGGGGACACAGCAGCAGCAACCATCTTGGATATGAGTCATTGTGCAGATAATAATGCAGACGTGTCTTTTTTTGGCGCTGAAGGTTTCATCAGTCAAAGTTCAACAGTTCATCCGCAAAGTGTTTCAGCCGCTATCTCGTGATAAGGCAGACTTCCTGTCCTGCAGCTGCAGGCGCATCCTTCTCACGAGGCTCTGCACTCTTCACAGATAACTCCAACTCACACGATTCAAATAAGGTTATTCCGCTGAATAAATGCTTTACAATACTATAAGAGTAAATATGGGATAACTTACTGTATACACATTTATTCTAACAGTTCAGCATGATCTGACTTTTTCATGAAGGAAGCGCGGACATTAAGTCCGTATGAAATTCAAACTACAAATGGTCCGGTCCTTCTTAAGTTGAATCCGTTAGATCGCTGATTCCCAACCAGTGAGCCGTGAGAGATCGATCATCGAGCGCGCCTCGGAAATATACAATTTTAACGAATTGATCCCCAAAAATGTTATCTAGTCCAAATGTGTGCAACGGCCCACGCCAGCGACATGTAAGTGAAAAGCACAACAATCCAAAACTGTGTAATTGTGCACTTTTGGTTATAATTTGTGTGCCGTCAAATGTATTCATTTTTTATCATGTAAAAGAAACCTGGGGTTAATATGCTAGACAAGCCAAAGCACCTGAGTTTTTCTTGTGCTCATCAGATATCCCTGAACCAGTAGACCCTCAGATCTGTCAGGCCACGTGCGCCATCATGAAGCTTTCCTTCGAAGAAGAGTTCCGCCGCGCAATGAACGAATTAGGTGGGTGAAGTTCTCAAATGAAGACAAATGTTCTGAATCAGCTGGTGAGACCAACCGGCGTCGCCCTGCAGGTGGTTTGCAGGTGGTGGCAGATCTGATCCACTTGGACCAGCAAATGTACGGCATGCAGAACGACCCCATCAACATGGCGCTACGGCGCTACGCTGGCATGGCCTTGACCAACCTCACCTTTGGAGATGTGGTCAACAAGGTAAGGGGCGGGACTACAGAGCACTTAGCCCACATGTGTCCTAAACAAGCTAAAGCTAAGGCCAGCATCTTAGCTACATGCTTGCTATGAATGATGTGGATTGATTAGCTTGTTTCCTGTGCCTGACACGTGGTCACCAGTTCTCCCCCCCCCGCAGGCCACTCTGTGCTCCAGGAAGACTTGCCTGCAAGCTCTGGTGGCCCAGTTGGGCTCAGACAGCGAGGAGCTCCACCAAGTGGTCTCCAGCATTTTGAGGAACTTGTCCTGGCGGGCCGACATCAGCAGCAAGCGAGTCTTGAGGGACATCGGCTGCGTGTCTGCCTTGATGACGTGCGCCCTGCAGGCCACCAAGGTGAGGACCCGCAACGGATGTCACACGAGAACGCTTTTGACAACATCTCGTTCCCGTTTACCAGGAATCCACTTTGAAGAGCCTGCTGAGTGCCCTGTGGAATCTGTCGGCTCACAGCTTGGACAACAAGGAGGCGGTGTGCGCGGTGGACGGCGCGCTGGGCTTCCTGGTTAGCACGCTGACGTACCGCTGTCAGACTAACTCGCTCGCCATTATCGAGAGCGGCGGCGGCATCCTGAGAAACGTGTCCAGTCTGGTGGCCTCACGAGAAGACTACCGGTGTGTACCTCGGCTCACGTTGTCCTGACGATCTTGCCGGTGTGGGAGAAGGTCTGGGCTCAGAATGTATTTTCTTCCTTCAGGCAAGTCTTGAGAGAGCACAACTGCCTGCAGACTCTGCTGCAACACCTGCGCTCGCACAGCTTGACCATCGTCAGCAACGCTTGCGGAACACTTTGGAACCTATCGGCCAGAAACCCAAAGGACCAGGAGCTGCTTTGGGACTTGGGCGCAGTGAGCACATTACGCAATCTGATTCACTCCAAACACAAGATGATCGCCATGGGCAGCGCCGCAGCTCTGAGGAACCTGCTGACCAACCGACCGCCAAAGTACAAGGACGCTTCGGTGCTCTCGCCGGGGTCCTGCGTGCCTTCGCTTTACATGAGGAAGCAGAGGGCGTTGGAGGCCGAGCTGGATGCCAAACACCTGGCTGAGACCTTTGACACGCTGGACAAACGGAGTCCCAAGCACTTGAGCTTCAACAAGCAACTGCGCCACATTGAAACTCTGGCCAAGGATTACGCGTCCGATTCCGGCTGTTTTGATGACGAAGAGGCCCCGAACGTCTCCTGCAGTCTGGACACTGGAACGTTCTCCATGCTGTCCACGTACCTCAACAACTCCAACTTGCTACAGAACCGTAAGCAGGACAGTGAGCCCGAGCGGGACGTGGACCCGCCTCCGATGGACCGGAGACAACCGGCATCTGATGACGTCGTGTCCGCTGCTGCTGAGAAGCTGGCGAAGAAGATCACCAACACGGTTGCTAAGATTGACAGACTCGTGGAGGACATCACCATGCACACTTCCTCCGAAGACAGCTTTAGCCTCAGCTCTGAAGACCACCTGGCAGACTGGCCATATGGATTGAACGAGCTCAACGAGAGTCGCGCTCAGTCGTGCTCCCCCTGCCGTCTCTCAGACACGAGCAGCTTGGCCCATCGGGAACGCCTCAGCCGGGCGCACGCGTTGCTGCGCCTGAAGAGCACTCACGCAAGCGTATCCACCGACAGCTTGAACAGCGGCAGCACCAGCGACAGCTACTGTGGCAGCAAAGACCCGGTCCGACCCGCTCAAAAAGCGCGGATCCTCCAAAAACGACCCGACCAGCTGGACCTGAAGGTGGCGCACCAACAGCATCACGATGTGCCGCCTGCTCTCTTGAGTCAGACTACCCGGCGAGATGTACCCGAGAGAGATTCCGTGGATAACAAAGACAAAATTGCTTTGGAACTCCTCAACTCGGATACAGAAAAGAACCAGGACCCACCGGTGCAAACGCCTGCGAGTGTGTCCACAAAAGTCTCTTCTGACGTCAGCATGGCCTCCATAAAACTTTCTCCTTCATATCAGCAGGTTCCGCTCATTCAGAGCGTTGCTAAATTTGGCGTCGCAAAGACGTCGATCAACGTCCAGGCCGCTGAAGCCATGAGGAGGCAAGCCTGGGTGCCCACTGCCATGACTGGAGGCAGCATTACCAAGTTTTCTCCAATGGCATCCAGCAGGAGTCCAACCATCGGCACCATGGAGACGGTCCAGAAATACTCGGTGGAGAACACGCCCATCTGCTTTTCTCGGTGCAGCTCCTTGTCCTCCTTGTCTTCTGGGGACGGAGCGCTGGATGCGCAAAGTGACAACGAGCTGGAGAGTGACTCCTCACTTGAAATTATTGAAGTGGAAGATGGAGAGGATGTCCAGATGGCCGAGGAGGACGAAACCTTAGAGGATCTGAGTGACAGCCAGCTGCTCATGACCGACTCCAAAACCTTCCCAAGCAAAGAGGCCGATGCCATAACAATTCCGTGTCCGGTCAAAAGGGAAAAGGTCTTCCTTCGGGGTTCCTCGCCAACAGCGCTCGAAGACAGATCACCGTCCAGTTCCTCTGAGAACTACATCCATGAGACTCCTCTGGTCATGAGTCGCTGTAGTTCAGTCAGTTCCCTGGGCAGTTTCGAGTCACCGTCCATTGCGAGCTCCATCCAAAGTGATCCCTGCAGCGAGATGATCGATGGAACCATCAGCCCCAGCGATCTTCCGGACAGCCCCGGCCAAACCATGCCTCCCAGTCGAAGCAAGACTCCTTGTTGCGTGGAGTCCAATGGTGGGGAAGCACAGACGGCAGGTTCGGCGGGTCTGTGGGAAAACAGTCTGCGAAAGTTGATGGAGGTCAGCGACTCCAAAGACAGGTTTAACCTTCCTCCCGAATTGGACACCATGATCTACTTCACCGTGGAAAAGCCCACAGAGAATTTCTCCTGTGCATCCAGCCTGAGCGCTTTGCCTCTTCATGAGCACTACATCGAAAAAGACGTGGAGCTGAAACTGACGCCGCTCCTCCAGCAAAGCGACAAGAACCCTGCTGTCCAAGACGAAGACGATCAGGGTCTCCGCCATGGCGAGAGATGTAGTGACGGCAACTCTGACGACGACATCGAGATCCTGAAGGAATGCATCAACTCGGCAATGCCGTCCAAATTCAGGAAGGTCAGACCTTCCTTGATAACCAACATTCCTCCTCATTTTCTCAGTTCCCCCAACGCGTTGCATCTTCCCGTTTACATGATGCTCCCAAATGGCAAAACGCAGCTGTACCCTGGGAGGAGAATCGTCATCCCGCAAAGGGACGTCAAGTATGATGATTCATCCGTCGCTGACTCAGCTGACGGGACTCCGGTCAACTTCTCCAGCACGACTTCACTGAGTGACGAAACTCTTCAGTACCCGGTGAAGGACTGCCCGGCTCGGCCCCTCTCCAAGCAAGGACCACTTGATGAGGAGGCGAAGAGGATCGAAGACTTGAGGATCTTCTCCCACTTCCACAAACCAAACAAGAACAGTTACCCGCCTGTGATTCCCGCCGGCCGTACAAGCAAGCATGTCATTCCCACTCAGAAGGTTCTGATGCAGAGCAAGGAAGTGGCAGACAGGGTCGCCGGCCAGAGGAATCGCGAGCATTCTCCCAGCCAGCCCAAGAAGATGAAATGCCAGGGTGCTGCTGGGAAGCCGCAACTGCCCGTTATAAAACACAACACGAACCAAAAGAGAAACACGGCGCAAATGTCGCGTTCTTTAGTGGAGTCCAAACATTTGTACCAGGACCAGGCCAAACTTGCCAGCAGAAACCACGTGAGGGAAGTCAGCAATAATTCTCTGTCAAAAAGCATGACCAACATTGGCAGGACTTGCACTTCTCAAGCAAAGCCCAGAGGCTTCCACGGGATAAAGCAGAACTTGATGAAGGACGGCGCCCCGGCCTGTTACTCACTCAGCTCCTCACTGAGTTCGCTGAGCGACGCAGACTTTGAGGATCACGCATCCAAAGCTCAGCAGATTTGGTACAAGAACAGACACAACAAAAGCCTGACTATGACGCAGCAAGCCAAGTCCTTGACCATCCGCAGCCAGTTTGACGAGCAAAGCTCTCCGAGTTCTGTCAGCGTGGACTCAGAGGACGACCTCCTTCAGAAGTGCATAACTTCTGCAATGCCCAAACAGAGACGGAAGATGGCCGCCAGGAAGAAGAAAGCAGAGAGCAACCCAAAACAAGTGCAGAAGGCCTCAGAGGTCTGGAACATGGATGAGGACAGCGATGACCCGGCATGGGATGAAGAGTCGGACCTGAACAGTGTGGAGTGGAGGGCCATTCAAGAAGGTGCAAATGCTGTCGTGACTGGACTTCAGGCATCCAAGTCTCAAGAACTCTCCTCTGAAGAAAGTGAATCTGTTTTGTCCTTTATGTCGACTTCCAGCTTTACCCCCAAAGAGAAGAAATTTGCAAAGGACAAAAAGGCCAACAAACCTCTGGACTTTGCACAGCGCAAGCCAGTACCCAACTTACCAGTGGTTTTCAGAGGCAGAACAGTCATCTACACTCCCATAAAAGAGACGGCTCCGTCGCAAATACCTCCGCCCAGGAAAGTATACAACAAAGGAGATGCTCCAAGGAACCCCGAGCTGGCTCAGCACAGATCCAAGAGCCTTCACCGATTAGGAAGACCGCAGGACATGGAGCTGCATTTGCCAAAAAGGAGCTCTACTCCGCCTCCAAGGATACCAAAGAGTTCTTCTTCTTCTTCCGGATCATCGCAAAGTTCGACACCATCCAAACATTCTCAGAAGAAGCTTGCATCGCCGACTCAGACAATGAGCAGGCCTATCCAGAAAAAGAATGGCACACCGTCAAGTAGCTCACTAGCTCGTAGTCCCCCTGAAAGAAAGGGACGCTCTCCTGTTGTTAACAAAGTTGAAAAAACACCACCTCCCAAAACCCAGAAGTCGCCAGTCAGAATCCCTTTTATGCAGAATTCTGTGAGGCCGGCCAGACCTATGTCACCTCTGGTCACCAACCAGACTACAGGTAGACAAAATCAGGTCAGTGGGAAACGAGTCCTTCCTGCTAACCGGTCTGACCTGGTTAGGATGACATCAGCCCCCTCTAGTAATGGCGAGTCAGACTCGAACGGATTTTTCAGACAGCTGACATTCATCAAAGACTCAAAGAGTGGACTAAAACGTGACTGCGCACCACGTGTCCACATGTGCCGATCCCAGAACGGTTCTCCCCACCGGGCGGTTCCGGGGCCTTCGGCGGTCTTCCTTTGCTCATCCCGCTGCCAGGAACTGAAGGCGGCCACCCAGCTCCCGAGGAAGACGCCAGGAAAAAGTGCAGGACAAGCGCAGCTGGTCCAGAGGACTCGGGTGGGAGTTGAGAAACAGGCCACGAGCACCTCCAGGGTGACCTCCAGACAACGGGACCTGTCAGAAAGACGTCCGCCCAGGAGAACCAGCTCCGAAAGCCCCAACAGGGCAGCCCAGCGAAATACTCCGGGCAGAGTTTGGGGAGCGAGACAACAACAACAACAACAACAGGACACATTTAAACGGCACGCTTCATCTCCGAGTATAAACATCCTGAGCCGAGTGACCAGTCGCTCGTCCCTCCGCTCGTCATCCTCCGATTCCAGCGGACGAGCCAAAAGTGAGGACGACACAAAGAAGAAACGTCAGAGATCCCGTGTGAACGACAGAGTCACCTGGAGGAGGATCAGGGATGAAGACGTACCTCAGATCTTGAAAAGCACTCTGCCGGCCAACGCGTTACCGCTGGCGAATTCGCCCGACGGGGCAAAGCCAGCGCTGGCTCTTCCGGGGAAGCTGCCGACCATTCTCCTGGCCTCTCGCAGTGTGAGCGACGCTACGGTTCAGACAGAAGACTTCTCCGGCGGCAAGCTCAACTCCAGCAACTCTCCCGACCCGGAGTCAACGGCAGCGATCCCGGAAGATGCGGCAGGACGAGGGCGACTCAGGAAGTTTAGCCTCAGCGGCGGAGGGAACGTTCAAGATGGAGACTTAGACGGCACTGCGTCTTGCGGAAAACCGGACGGGCACGTGGGCGGGGCCGTTCATTTCCGCCAAGGATCTCCAAGCAAGGCGGCCAGAGTTTCTCCATTCAACTACGTCCCCAGTCCCATGGCGGCCGTGCAGGAGGCCGACCACAAGACTGAAAGCAAAAGTCAGTCCTAAATGTTTGATGAAAGACATTTTAGGCGAGTCCTGGTCCTGACTTCACCTGGCCTTCACATCTTTTGCTTGTGCAGTCCACCGCATCCCAGCTTGAGCAGCCAACCATCTCCATGCTACTGGAGGTCCTGAACGCGGGGGTAGCCGGATCCTGATCCTGATCCTGATCCTGAGCCTGAGCCTGGGGCTTTTAGTCAATGAACATTTTGTACTTGTTTTTCTATTTGTAGAATAATTGTGGCTTATTAGAAATGTTGCAAGTACATCGCAGAAGAACGCAGCACAGTATGCAAAACCTTTGAAGGGGCGGGGCCAAACGTGTCCAACTCTTCTCACAACAAACACAGGCAGATGCCATCAAACAGTCTTCATTGCGACCATTCCATTAGCAACATGCTACAGGCTAACGGCTAATACATATGGACGCGCAACGATTAAGTATTTGTGCAAAAGCATCAGTGTCAGTTAGCGTTTGAAAGTCAGGAGTTGCTGTTTTCCTCTCATCAGGTTTGTAAATAATAATAATGATACACAAAACAATGTGCTGATGCCGACGTGAAGGGATGAAAACGGACTCGAGTGTTTCCGTGTGCATTTTGTGTCCGCCGAAGAGCTTGTGCCATTGAAGGACAAAAAGGAAACGTCTTCCTCGTGCAAGCTGCTCACGTTTGTATGATTGCAAGTGTTGAACGTGCGACGCACGTCGCATTCACTTGCCGAGTCTCTCCCTCTCGTCTGTTAGCGTTAGCAGCAAGCTAACCCCTACGTGCCAACTGGCCTCTTGTTTCTTTTCAGTTCTTCTGCTCGACAAGATGAAAGAAAGCGTGGCAGGCGGCCATGTTGCGGCAACAAGACCTCAACAACACGCAACCGAAACGACTTAAAAATAAATAGGCAGGACGCTGACGTCATGTGTCATGAATTCACCAAATAAAAAGTCATAACATGCATTTATGATTACTGGGATGCAGCGTGGACTGTTGACTTGCGTCTAACTTTCTTTTTAACTAAAGGAGCCACTTTATGCATTTTGCTCACAATTTAAAAAGTTCCCAGATGCGTTTCATTATTTGCAACTAAACATTGTATGTGCCACCACCAACTCGGTGTTGTGATTAATAACCTGATCGTGGAAACGAATAAGAATTGACTATTTTCATTGATCAAGTTTCATCCATGTCGAGGGCTGCTGTTGGGAAATATCGCCCTCTGCTGTCGACCACAATTAACGCCGCTCGTGCTTGCGTTGCGAACGTCACGTGACCCAGAAACCCGCTTCGCGGTCTCCCTGTCTACTGCAAGAACTACGAGTTGACGGCATGTTTTAAGACAAACTTGCAAAAATGTTCCCCGACTTGCTCAAATGTTCTCGCATGCGCGGGAAGCCCACTGACCTGTTTGCATGGTTTGGCCACATGACGTTGCGTGCGCGAGCGGTTGGGACAGAAATACACTTCTTGCGTAACGCTCAAGAAGAATTGAACGACAAGTTGCACATTTCACAAGCTTTGCAAACGAGCACTACTCACGAAACCTTTGACAAGAGTGACAACACTTTGCACAAATGCATACACAGCTCAGAAATAACAGCATTTATTTTGCCACCTGCTGCATATTGCACATTGTGTGAATACAAAATGGCTGACTCATCCTGCCACTTGAGCTCGCAGATCCTTCTGGTGTACTGCGGCGACATCAACTTGGGCTCTCAAAAGTGGCAGCTTGAGTGACATTTGTCAAAGAAACAAGATAAGGAACTCATGCGACACTTGCAATGCATTCGCCTCAGTTTTCAAAGAAAAAAAGAGTTTGCATCTTTTTGCAAATGATGTAACTTCATTTGGCTCACATAATGGCGAAGACGTTTTCCCGTTGAAAACACAAAGATCAACTCGGTTTGCTTTCATGGACAAACACAAAAATGCGAGATATTTACTGTTGGCAGGATTTGGACAATTTGGTGTCAAAACAAGGTCTCGAAATCATTCATCAAATTCACAAAATAATTGTTGATTAATTCGGTCATCAATCAGTTGGTGACTTTTGCAGGGTGGTTTGCATGCGCAAGCATCCTTCAGCCACCAGGGGGCGTCCGGTCGTCAAACACTTGCACGGCTTTCCTCCAATCAACTTGTGAGGTCAAAAGTTGAAGGCGTAGCTCCACTTGGAACAGTCAGCAAAGTTCACCTTTGACCTCAGCCACTTGGCGCTCCAGTTGCTGGCCCGCCGCCCTCAGCCGGTCCCGCTGGCGCGTCAGGAGCGACTCCACTTCCTGCAGTTGCCGCGTGACGTCCGCGTGACGCCGACATTGCCGGAAGGTCCGCTCCGCCTCGCCCGCTGACGACGCAACAAAGCAACAAAGCAACAAAGCAACGTCAATCCCAGTCCCAGTGGCTGGACCAAGATGCTGTCAAGTAACGCGTTTATGTAATGTTTACAATTTGTTTATGTCATCTCTTTACAATGTTCAATAAAGTTATGAGGAGAAAAAAGACCCTGTAAAGTCCACTTTGTTGAAGGAAGTGCTGAAAACGGGTGCAAAGTCTGACAACGATGTAGCACTGACTTTTCTTTCTTTTTCCTTTTTTAGATTTTCTAGGAAGGCTGTAAAAGTGATCAGTTGAAAAAGTAAACATTGGCAGACATTTCTATTAATAAAATGTATATTGATATGTATCTGTTTCACAATGATTGTGACAAATCTTCGCATATACGATGACATTTTACACTATTTGGAGGAAATGTGTTATTCGTGAAGTGTGCCTCAAAGCGGTGTTCGCGTTCATCGTCGCGTTGACTTTGAAAAAGGTTGGCGAGGCCTGATGCAGGTGAGGCGAGTGCGAGCCTCACGTTGTGTTTGTTGTGGTTGTGGTTGCTGTTGCGGCTGCAGGATGGCGAAGACCGGGTCGTCGGGCTCGGCGCGGCTGACGTCCTCCAGGATGCGGTCCACGCTGGGCGGCGACGGTCTGCTGGGCAGGACCGCGCGCTTCTTGCTTTTCAAGCTGACGTTCATGGCCGCGCAGAGCACGACGAGGAGGACGACGAGACGATCGCTCCGCCCACACGCGGCGTTTCTTACCTGCGTTTGCCAGTCAGTGAGTTCCGCGTCGATGACGAGGAGGACGTCCGGCGAGGCTCAACAGCACATTTGACCGCCTCATGCGTCCAGGACGCCTCGAGTACCGATTAGCAATTCTCAAATGAGCGTGTTGCCTTTTCTGCTGGCTCTATGGAATTTGGCAGTCCAAGTGACGTCACCGTTCATTTACGTGCGTTCTCCCGTCCGATCCACTTGCATTCCACTTGAAAGTTCACTTGTAAATAAGTCCACTTTCAGGCCAAATGATGAGCCGTTTTGAGGTCGTTTCAAACATGCAACGTCGCAGAACTTCTTCTTCTGTCATTATTTGACTGTCACGCTCATTTTGGGCTTGTTTGGCGCCACCTGTCGCCTTGGACGTTTGATTCGCGATTGACGAGATCAGGAAACATTTCTTTTGTATTTTGTACTTTTTTCTTTCTTTCTTTTTTAATGAATGTCTTTGTTCGCAAACATTTTTCGACTGCCTTGGCATCAGTGAAGGTGCTAAAGCATCTAAAGCGGAGCGCGGGTCGCTCTGTGACGTCTTAACCATGCGCCGGTAAACTCAACTTTCGCTTGTTCCGCTTTGCCGAGCGGAAGAAGGAAGGAGTGTCTGTCAATACAGCAGGAACAGCAACGGCAAACTGAGCAAAGTCAGCATTCCTCTCACGGGAGCCTCCCACCAGACCGCGTCTCAAGCTTTCCCACCTTTGGTAAGACAGACAATTGTCTGCTTTTTCATTTCCACCTGGACGGTGTGACACCACCACATGCGCTCAATTAGCCTGTTAGCGGCTAGCTTCGCGTGTGGCCTTGCTAGCTTGTTGGTTCGCTTGCTTGTGTGGACAACATGATTACAATGAATCCTATTTCTTTTTCGAGCACAACATTCGCCACGAACCTTCCAATATTCGGCGAACGTCACAACGCGAGCATTTGTCAAACGCCGGCTTCAGGAAGGCGGTTCTTGCTTTCTGTCAGGTTCGAATTCTGTTTCGACTTAGTAAGTGGCTGTGTTTAAAACTGTAAAGTCGACGTTAGCAGATCGCTTTTTTTAATAGACGATTTCAGTGACCTCAGTCCAGTGAAAATACGAATGAAGTCACGAATCTGTAAAAACGGTGGAAATGCACTTTTTTTCCAGCTTCCTAAAACAAGGACAAGTGGGGGACTAGTCAAGATTTTATGGGCCAACTTCTTGTTAATCTGAGTTTTAAACACCCATAACATGTTGGGTTGCGCTGGGAGGGCGCGATTACCGAGTAATCGATCGGACAATCCATTCTGAAAGTGCCAGCCTGGCCAAATGTTCAAGTGCAAGGATTCTGTTCAGCTGGATTCCGGTTCGATTCGTTGTGTTCGAACTGTAGCATTTGTTTTGTTAACTATCAAGGAACAACATGTCAAAGCGAACGCTCAAAAGGTCAACGATTCAAGGTCATTTCATCCAAAGAAACAACAAAGCCATTTATATGGATTTCTACCTGGCGTGCACCTTTGACGGAAGACGATTGGATACCAACGGGGATTCTTGGGGTTTGGTACGATTCAAGAACTGCGCATTTTAAAATGCCAATATTTGAGTCAATGAATTCAAGACGTGTTGTTCCCAAATGTTATCGTCGCAGTTGCACGCATGTGACATGTGTGTGCTTGTTTGCCAAAGTTGATGCCGAGTGCTTGCGCGGCGTCCGCCTGTGCCGCCATGACCGACAACAAGCGTCTGGCCTTCTCCGTCATCCGCTTCCTCCACGAGCAGCTCCAGTCCGGCAACCTGTCGTCCGGAGCGCAGGAGAGCCTGGAAGGTGAGCCGCCGCCGCCGCCATTGTTGGCGAGCCGCGCCTTGATCCTTCCTGACCGCGTCCCTCCTCAGTGGCCGTCCAATGTCTGGAGACGGCCTTTGAAGTGTCCGCGGACGACCAGAGCCTCGCCGTCCCGCTGACGTTACCCGAGATCTTCGCCTCCGCCACCCAACAGATTTCGGTGAGTGCTGCCGCCATGTCGCCACAATTGGCCTCGCTTTGATTTGACGAGTATGTGGCTCATTTTCGTCAATCGTTTTTGTCAACATTTGTCCCGGGCCTTTGCTTCGGTTTGTCGTTCGAGCGGCTCCGTTGAAAATATCCCTCAATAACGCTGAGCTCGTTGCTTGAGCGTCCGCCCCAGGTGTGTCGACGCCGGCCTCCGATCGGATTCCCGTGCCGAGCCATCCTTTGCTGCCTTTTGTTCCCGCCTCTCCCGCTTCCTGATGTAAATTGGTGGCAAATGCAATGCTTTCGATCAGGACTTGTAGAAGGCGTTCCGACGGCTTCTGCAAGTTATGCGTCAAACGTCACGTGACGTTTCAGACTCCCATCACTTGCCCGAATCACTCACGTTTTTTTGCCCAAATGAGATGAAATTGGGGGGGGCTGATATAAAGGGGGCTTAATAAGATGCCACAAATGTTCCCATTCATATGATAATTGTGTCGCTCGGTGGCGCTGCACTTGGGACCCGAGCAACGATTCATTTTCTCCAAAGAAGCATCAAAATGGCGACTTTGTTGCTGTAGCGCCAAATATGGGCTTTCCTGCCTCTGTCGCGTGGCGGAGAGGAGACGCGCTCCAACCTTTCGTGCAGCTTGTCGCCGGTGTTACCTGTCACCTGCGCTGCGGTGGTGCTAGCATGACCTTTGACCTCTCTTTAGCCATCTATGAAAAGGAAAATGGATTCAAAATTCATTCATTACATTTATTCAAAGGGAAAATGGTAGAAAAACGGCCCTTAAATATGAAATTGTAGAAAGTAAACACTCGTCCAACGTTTGACATTTTTCCGTCTACGTTGTGTTAGCGCGACCCGTACCGCAACATCCCGGGAAAGAGCGCGTGACGTCATCGTGCGCCACGGACGGACTCGCTCGTGCCGTGCGCTCTTCACGAAGCGCGATGTCTCGTTTTGGCCCAAAATGACTTCAAGAAAAAAGAGCACCCGCGGAAATCCAGCTCTTTGATCCCTTTGGCTGCTCGGCAGCACATGACCGCGGTTGGCTCGCACCCGCCTCGGCTCGAAGCGGCACGCCAAACTTACAAGTGGGAATCCTGAAAAATAAAAGCCAGACAAGAGCCATTTTGGACATAAAGATGAGAGATGCGTGAAAACGGAGCAACAAGCGCGACTCCAGTTCGAATGACGTCCGTGTGAATTTTTTTTGTGGTGTGTAGCAGTCGCAGGTGAACAACAACAACGCCGCCGCCGCCGCCACGGTCAGCGAGGAGCAGCAAGCCGAGGCCGAGAGACTCAAGACGGACGGTACGGTAACGCCCGCGTCGCACGCGCACGTCGCCGCTTCGCACGCGCATTGCTCAACACTCAACACTCGTGTCGTGCAGGCAACGATCAAATGAAGGTGGACAACTACGGCGCCGCCGTGGAGTTTTATTCCAAAGCCATCGCCCTCAACCCTCAGAACGCCGTCTACTACTGCAACAGGTCAGCGCGCCGCCATCTCGCCGCTCCGCCTTCGCGTGAGCATCTGGCTGCAAGCGGTGGCCTGCAGCAGCTCCCGTCGTTCCGAGCGTTGGCGTTTGTGACCGATAATGGGCCGGGCCCGACCGATTACGCGATTTCAATTGGCTGCCGTTCTTCGCGTCAATATTTTGGCAATCGATATACGTTGACGGTTTTCTGAAAGTGTTTGTGTTGACGTCCCTCTTTTTGCATTTGTTTGCTGCCAATTTGGTCGTCACACAAAACACGATTTGCGTTCCGAAGGCCGTAACGATTGTAAATGAACAAACATTTTCACATCTCCGAAACTTGAATATGTCCTCGTGTTGGGAAAACAAAAGGTGACTCCCATCTTGGAAATGATGGAACAAAAATATCCAGATGTTCATTCCAGTCCAAATCTGCTTGGTTCCAATTTTCTGATGTTTTTCTTTTTTTTTTGTGGCGGACGCGTGTGACAGATGTGACAGATGTGGATTTGTGCCCCCCTCATGTGACGTGCGCAGGGCGGCGGCGCTGAGCAAGCTGGGCAATTACGCGGGGGCGGTGCAGGACTGCGAGCAGGCCATCGGCATCGACTCCAACTACAGCAAAGCTTACGGCAGGATGGGGTGAGAACCCGCGTCGCGGTGAGAACCCGCGGCGCGGCGCGGCGCTCGCGTGTCCCGCCTTCTTCTGCCTTTTGGCAACGCCGAACCCCACAAAAAGCGCCAACGTTGCACTTTTTGTGTCTGCTGAAGCGCTGACGTGACCTCCTTGCAAATGCAGCTGAAAGCAAAACAAAACTTTACATTCACAAAATCATTGAGACATTTTCCGCAGTCAAAAGTTCATATTTTGTGTAATAACTTCATTCTTTTTCTTGTGCAATTGTATATTTAAAAAAATCGATTTTTTTCAATTTGCTGTCGGCTGACGATGACATCACGTGTGCTGAGGAAGTCGCTAACGAGCACTCGCGGCTCACCCGTTTTCTGGATTTTGGTTGGATTGCGACTTCGCGACTTCCTCAGCACACGTGATGTCATCGTCAGCCGACAGCAAATTGAAAAAAAGCGATTTTTTACCAAAGTTACCAAATTCATTCTGGACAAAATATTCAAATGTTGCTTCTGAAAATGGTTCAATGAGTCAACTACGCCTTTTAATAAAAATGAAAAATGTTTTTTTTTTCTTAAAAAAAAACCGAAATCTCGTTGAAGCTATTTTTACGTTTACCAAACTAACTATAATTATATGTCCACTCGTATTGTATGGCAAAGATTGGAACGGGCCTAAAAAAAATCCATCCACATCCGATTTTCGACTCGAGCCGCGTCCCGAAGGCAGAAAATGTTGTGGCGGCGAGTCCCAGGTGGCAAAATGGCGGCCAATCAAGCGTGTGTGCGTTTTCAGGTTGGCGTTGGCGAGCCTCAACAAGCACGCGGAGGCGGTGACCTTCTACAAGAAAGCTTTGGAACTTGACCCGGACAACGACACCTACAAGTCCAACCTGAAGATCGCCGAGGACAAGATGGACGCCGGCAGTCCTGTAAACGTCACGCTCGTCGACACTCGTGTGCGCTTGCGCGTGTGCGCGCGCATCTGACGTGCGTGTGTGCGTGTTTGTCAGATGGCGGGAATGGGCGGAGTGGACCTGGCCGGACTGCTCAGTAATCCGGGTTTCATGAACATGGTGAGCGCACGTTATCGTTAGCAGTCACGCTTTCGTTATTATGAGGAAACGATTATTTCATGACGACTTGATCATTATTGTTGTCATTATTCATAACAACGACCACACAACATTTAGCATTGCGACAACATTTAGCATTGCTACAACATTTAGCATTGCTACAACATTTAGCATTGCTACAACATTTAGCATTGCTACAACATTTAGCATTGCGACAACATTTAGCATTGCTACAACATTTAGCATTGCGACAACATTTAGCATTGCTACAACATTTAGCATTGCGACAACATTTAGCATTGCGACAACATTTAGCATTGCGACAACATTTAGCATTGCTACAACATTTAGCATTGCGACAACATTTAGCATTGCTACAACATTTAGCATTGCTACAACATTTAGCATTGCGACAACATTTAGCATTGCTACAACATTTAGCATTGCTACAACATTTAGCATTGCTACAACATTTAGCATTGCTACAACATTTAGCATTGCGACAACATTTAGCATTGCTACAACATTTAGCATTGCGACAACATTTAGCATTGCTACAACATTTAGCATTGCGACAACATTTAGCATTGCTACAACATTTAGCATTGCGACAACATTTAGCATTGCTACAACATTTAGCATTGCGACAACATTTAGCATTGCTACAACATTTAGCATTGCGACAACATTTAGCATTGCTACAACATTTAGCATTGCTACAACATTTAGCATTGCTACAACATTTAGCATTGCTACAACATTTAGCATTGCGACAACATTTAGCATTGCGACAACATTTAGCATTGCGACAACATTTAGCATTGCGACAACATTTAGCATTGCGACAACATTTAGCATTGCGACAACATTTTATTTCAAACTTTTTTTTTATGCTTTGACTCCTCTTTAAAGTTTGAAACGAAATCCTCCTGCCGGTCCGTCGAAGGCGGTCCAAACAATCAGGATTGACAGAAAAGCGTCGTTCGATTTGAAAGCAACGCATCGCTGAAAAGTTGCTGGCCGTCATTGGATGCGAGTGCAAAACTTGGATGGCAACTCATTTGCAAAACTTGGATGGCATTGCCGATTTTCTGGGAAACGCCGATTTAAGAATGAAAATATCCTTTGAGCCCGCTTGATGATTGGTTAGCACGTCTTCCTTGGTGGGTGGAGCTTGTTGTGCTCGCAACACATGGTTGCTTACCTGCAAGCCAAATTTGTGTGCGGCGTAACCGCTAAATGCTGCTTCCCCATGTTGACTTTGAAACGTGGGCCTTTTCACAGATTTTTTGACCCGCATCAGGTCCAATTGTTTCTACAACTGACAGTTTCAAGTCCTTGGAACTGGACTCAAATGTTGTGTTCAGAACCCGAGCTGCAGTCGTCTCACGCACACACGAGCTGTTGTGACGACCGTGCAAAAAAACCAGCACGCCCATATTAGGCCTCTTCCCGGCGTGCCAGTCGTTCGTTGTCTCGACCGACTTCCGACTTTTTCTTCCGTGGTCGTGTTTGTCATTTCTTTTTATTTGGATTAAATAACTGAGGCGGGCACGTCGGGCAATTTCGAGTTTGCCGGAAAAACCCATAAAAGATGACGGGGGGAAAAAAATCTGCATTATGATGGGGAACATTCCTAATAATAATAATAATAATAAGGATAATAACTATAATGCAAGCTGATGTTTGTTGCAGGCCTCATCGCTGATGACGAACCCTCAAGTCCAGCAGATGTAAGTGCGTGCGTGCGTGCGTGTGCGTGCGTGCGCGTGTGTGCGTGTGTGTGCGTGTGTTTTCCATTGGCTGACGGGCGTGTCCCGGCTGCGTCAGGATGTCGGGAATGATGTCCGGAGCGTACGGCGGCAGCGGTGGAGCGATGGCGGGAGCGGCGGCGGGAGCAGCGGCGGGAGCACCGGCGGGAGGGGCGGAGGGAGGAGCGGCGGCGGCACTAGCAGCGGCGGCGGCAGCGGCGGGAGGGGGAGGAGTCATCCCAGGAGCTGCACCGACGGGAGATTTATCAGGACTCATCCAGGCGTACGTACACGCAAAGACCTTTGATTGACAGCTGTCACTCCTGTCGTCATCCGTCGCAACCTGACACCAATTCCAAGATTTCCGTACACGATGAACGGGACGGCTCGCTCATCCCTTGATATATGGCCACGCCCACCGCCAGCGGGAATTTCGATATCTGATTTTGCTGCCGTTTACGCACAAATGATGGATTCTTACAAGCCTCGGACGCAACTTCTTGACACTCGTTGCATATTTCGAAACAAAAAGTGTTGATGACGTTGGAGGCCTCGCCAATGATGTCATCATTGGTCTGGCGAGTGGCGTCATGCTAGCGCCATGCTAGCGCGGCGATGCTAACCAGCGGGTGTTTTGTGTGTTTTAGAGGTCAGCAGTTTGCTCAGCAGATGCAGCAACAAAATCCAGAACTCATCGAGCAGCTCAGAAGTCAAATACGCAATCGCATGCCGAGCGCCGGGAACGAGGAGCAGCCGTGACGCCCGCGCCCGGTAACTGCGCACTGTCATCAAACGTAGCGCTCACAGGAAGGTGGGGGGGAGTCATCGCGCTTTGACGATTTAGCATGGTTTTCACTGGTCAAGTAACGGCGAATACTCGCTGAGCCGACTTGTAAGCAGCGCCGAGATAGGATTGATTGGCAAGTTGAATGGCGATCAATGAACTTTTTTGGGTCTCACTCCTTCCGGTGCTGTGACGGAAGGTTGAGCTATGCAAGAAGGTTGTGGGAGTGAGCAAGATGAAAGGAACACGGGTGCCGGGGGGTCCAAATCAGCCCCAAGGACAACATGAGTAGCCCACTCACAGGTACACTTTTCTTCCGATGTGAGAATTGCTTAAAAAAAGCAAGGAATCAAATCGATTGTGTTCAATGAGGAATAAAAAAGCCGTTTTTATTATTTATGAAATCTTTCTGAAAATGTGAACATTTTCGAGCGCACTCTTTTTGCCCATGGTTGCCATTTTGGTATGAAGCGTCCGTCTGTGGCCTGCAAAGCACCTGGAAGGTCCGCACATCCAAAAACACGACGAAGGTCCAAATGTGACAAAAAGCGCTCAATTTTGATGTCCTCGCTCATTAAAAAAAAAAAAATCAAGTGGGATTTCTCTTCTTGCGGTGCCGTTTGCCTTCAACTTGAGTCGCAAGCCTAAAATTGCCCCCTTGACGCTGATGCCTGTCAAGTCATGTGACAGCACCTCTGCTTGTCGTGATGATGATGATGATGATGATGATGATGATGATGATGTTTGTGTGCTGTTTTCCGGGCAGGACATGTTTGAGCGGCGAGCCGGGATGACCTTTTTTTTGGACTTTGGGACGATGTTTGCGACAGGAAGGAAGTTGAATCGGTCGGCTGACTATTTGTGCATGAGAGGAGCCTCCACGCCGCGTCTGGCCACGCCTCCTCGAGGAAGCCCCTCCCACGATCTGCCCACCGTGTGCTTTTGAGTGTGGACGCGTGCGTGCGTGCGTGCTGAGGTCGTCTTTCAGGCTGAACTATTAAAAGATTTGACGTCTGCTGTTTGCTCCGCTTTGATTGCTGACCGCCGACTTTCAACTTTTCGATAAAAATGACAGAACCTGATAACTATGTTTGCAACTAACCATTATTTAATAATTGAATCTGACCAATATTTTTTCAAATTATTTAGAAAACTTAAAAAAAAAAAAACATTTCAAATAAGTTGTTGCTGCTTCAGCTGGTCCACAACATCTGTCAGAAAAGTGGCAGAAATGGGGATTGTTTTTAAAACAGATGTTAGCAATTGTCTTGTGTGTATTAAAGTAGCACTAAGGAACTTTTCAACCGTAGTACAATATTTGCATAACTCTTCTGATGAAACATGGACTTAAAACTCGGTGAAGGGTCCCTTTGCCATTCCCGAGGGGGTCTGGGGTCCAAAGTGACCCCGGTTGAAAGGACAGTCAAGGATCCACGTTGGCCCGCTTGTCCCTCGCTGGACTGCAATGCGTTTGTCCTCACAGCTAATGTGCGCTTCTTTCGGACATAACAATACCACTTTTGTCCATATGGCGCCGCCATAATCAATGTCAACTGAAAGTTCCTTAGTGTTGCTTTAAACACACCTGCTTTTATGGGGTACGGGAGAAATCGGAATAATTACTGTTGAGGATTTGGAAAGTCGAAGTTCAAAAGGGTTTCGTTGCGTTGTCGCAACAGTTTTTGTTCCAGCAATGCTACGAAGCACAAAAAGATTCTGATTCGCGCACATTTCGTAATTCTTCTCAACTATTAAACTTCAACACAAGTCGGGAAACAAAATAATTTGCGCTGCCTTAACAAATGACAAGACGTTCTTTCGTTAAAAGTTTTCTTTTGTGCCGCAAAAGCAGCAGCGGGCAGAAGAAGAAGAAGAAGAGCGTCTTCCTGGTGAAGGTAACAAGCTCGAGGGAGACGGATTAAGGTCGTATTTTGTTGTCCCGACGTGTCAAAGTGCGTCAAATAAGCAGTAGCTTCGTGGAAGGTTGCATGAAGGCTCGTTTCACGTTTTTCATTTCGAATTTGAAACGAGAAACGGGACACGACGCTTTCCCGTTCAATGGAGACAGCAATACTGCCCCCTTGTGGGCGGAGGAGGAAGGAGGCCTTTAAACTCGTCAATGTCTTAAAACGGCCGACAAAAAGAAATGCGCGTGCCCGCCGAGCCACAAACGCACATTCGGCAACTCGCAAGCACAATTCAACTTTTACAAAAGTTAAGTCATGATAAATGCATACACAACCACGTGAATAAATAGCAGATATATTTGTGGGAATAATTTGGAGCTGAATTTCTCCCCATAATCATTTGCCTAACTTCGGCCCGCCTGATAGAAATGTTCAACCCGAACCCTGTCGGACCAGCATCAGCAGACTGCCAGGTGCCGGCAGCTTGTTGCCCATTTTCACCTCTTCGGCTTCGTTGACAATCACGCCATGTTTTTGTGGCGCGTCGCGATTATGGAGCCGATGCCGGGTCAAGCGATTGACGTGGACGGATGTCCTTGAAGACGCCCGCAAGTCTCCTGAGCCCGAGTTGACCTCTGAACCCGACCGGGCGTCCCAGGGCCCGTAGAGGAAGAAGGGTGCGAGCGCGGTACCTGATACTAAGCCTCTTAAGTGCCGCTAAGTCTGCAGCTGACTTAATCCCGCCCCTCCTTCCCGCAGGAGAAGCTGCCGACCTCCCGCCCGTCGCTTGCCGTTTTCCGCTTGGGTCATGGACGAGCTTCTGCTGGCCGGCGGCGGCGGCGGCGAGGACGACGACGCTCGCTCCGAACGCTCGTCCTGCGCCGACGGAGGCGGAGGATGGGCGGAGCGTGTGAAGGCTTTCCCGCGCGCCTGCTCCGGTGCCGACGTCCGCCTGGCGCTGCAGAAGTTCGCCAAGAGGAACGGCCTCCTCATCCTGTCGGTGGCGGCCGTGCTGAGCGGGTGCACGCTGGGCTTCATGCTGAGGGGGACGCAGCTCTCCACGCAGGTACGGCACGCACGCGCACATTTGAACCTTCGAGGAACCCTGAAATGTGGGAACGTCTGCGTCTTCCGTTTGAGAAAAGGAGGCGAATGAAAGCAGAGGAAAAGAAGTCACTCGAACCCTTTCATAAAAACAGCTCATTTAAGCTCTCGCCCAGTTACCGTAGTAACAATGTCCATGAGCCGAACCTGGTCCCGTGCAGGTTTTTCACAATCAACCTCCAGGTTTTCTCTGTCCCCGCCTCCTTTCGGCCACACACCACATTTCATTTCCTCATTCATACATTTTTCGGGCGCAAATACGTCTTATAGTCTCGAGCGCACTTTGTCCCCAACATGGCGTCCTTCTGACAATGACACTATTGACGAAGGGCCGAGCAGCAGCGTTCTCGCGCACCGCCTTCCTCGATGGGCAGCCGCTGCGACGTTGCACTTTTTTTTCTAAACACGTTCAAAGTCGCCACACGATCGCATTAAGATTTTCCGTTGAGCGGGAAAAAAACGTTTTCTTTTTTTTAATAATTTGCCATGACGGACGGACGCTCGTGGTTCAGATGCGGCTTACGTCTTTACATGGGACACTAAAGGTTGCGCAACGCTACAAAACATGTCGACAACACCAAAACGCTTGCTTCGCACCGGATGGACCGGGTTCAAGTCCCGCTTTGGGATTTTTGCGCTCTTTAACGTGGCCGACTGAGGCGGCGAAACTAAAATCCGCCACACTTGCTCATAATTGTGCGGCGGCACTTATTGGAGGACGGTCTCGTTCGCTGCTTTTCAATAGAAATATGCAACGGCAAACGTTTGGAAGCATTTTGCGTTTGCTCGAACCTGTCGTCAGACATTTGAAATATTTGGAATTTTTCATCTTCTTCATCAGGAAGTGCGTCAATGCCACATCAAATCCCGTCCGTGTGGCGACGCCATTGGCTATTTCCTAACAGTAGCGAGCCAACGGCCTGAGAAGTGGGAAAGCGAGGGCGGAGCCTAATCCGTCACATGTCCTGATAACCGCCGTCCACTTTCCTCCCACCCTTGCTGCATGCATTTTGAAGAAGCGGTCTGAGGTGCGCAACTCAGCCGTGCGTAGCGAGCGTTCTTCCAAATCCCCGAATGGGAGAGGACCTCGACCTCATTTGCACGCCACGGCGAAGTCGGACGCTTTTCGGGGCGGATCCTTCTGGCGAACCCGGCTTTCGGCCAATCTGAGCCAGCGTTGCGTCAATTTCCGCAAAACAGCAACACGCCGACGGCAAAAATGTTGCCGCAAACGGACACTGCTGATGCAATTGTGCCCGCACTGCAGCTCTGCTTACCTTTGGGCAAGTGGTTCTTTAGTTCCGGGAAGCGGTCGAGTGCACCGTTGGCTTACAAAATGCTTTGAAAATGTTTTGAAACGCAGGCCAAGATCTACTTCTCCTTCCCCGGCGAACTTCTCATGAGGATGCTGAAGATGCTCATCCTGCCGCTCATCACCTCCAGGTAGGCCCCGCCCACACACCACCCTAGCCCCGCCCACCTCAACGTGTTGCGCTTGTTTTAACGTTATTGCACTTGGCAAAAATAACACGTGCTAAAATTGAAAAAAAAAAAAGTGCGTCTTCCATTTCCTTTGCATTTAGATTATTTCCTACTTGAGTGCTTTGAAATGTTTGACGTTTTTTATTTGCACGTGCGGACACAAGATGGACGCTCAAACAAGTCGTTGGGGAATTCAACCTTACTTCACTTTATTGATACATTTTTGGGGACTTTAATTTAATACTCCTTATATTTAGAAAAAAACAAAATGGGATTTTAAAAAGTCATCCAAATGAACGTTGCTGTAAAATGAATGAAAACGTCCAAACGAGGAAAACGAAGTTGACGTGAAAAATATGAAAAAGGAAAACATTGCACGATGACCAGCGCAAAAAAAATGCAAAAAACAAACAAATGAATACATAAATGTGAGCATCCTTCTTCTTAGTAAGTCACAGTGTCTCACCACTGATGCGCTATTTTTAGAAAAGGCTCCACGTGCTTTGTCCTTGGGGCTAACGAGGACACGCTGGCACTTTTTGGGGGGGAAACTTGATTGTCCTTCCTTAGATGAGACAATGTATCGAAAGATGAAGTGCTGCACAGAACAAAATGGCGTCCGTGCTCCTCATCCTCGTGGGAAAGGAGAAGGGAAAAAAATCATGGTTTGTCCCGCTGAGACGAGCTGAACGGAACACTCGCCAAACCGCGAGCCGGCCACGTGTAACGTGCGCGCGCGCGCGTTTGTGTGCAGCTTGATGTCGGGGCTGTCGTCGATGGAGTCGCGCGCGTGCTGCCGCATGGGCGTGCTGACGGTGACGTACTACCTGTGGACCACCTTCATCGCGGTGGTGGTGGGCATCGTGCTGGTGCTGCTCATCAAGCCGGGCGTGGGCACCGACATGGACAGCAACCGGCTGGGGGGCGGGCCCGTCATGACCTCGGCCGACGCCCTCCTCGACCTCATCAGGTCCGCTCGCGCCCGCTAGCGTGCTCACCGCGCAGCACGCGCTTACAAATGCGCACATCCGCGCGCTCGCGTCAATCCAATTAGCGGCGAGGCTAACGGCCGTATTTTTAGCACCAGCTTAGCTTTTAGCGCCAGCTTAGCTTTTAGCGCCGCTGGCTGATCTCCGCCGCCGCCGCCGCGCGCCCGTCCCTTCCGTAGATGACCGCTCGCTGCTCCGCCCACAGGAACATGGTGCCGTCCAATCTGATCGAGGCCACGTTCCAGCAGGTGAGCGTCGTCCCGGCCAGTCAGCCGGCGCCGTTTGGGCGCGCCGCCCGCTGGCCCGCTGGCTCGCTCTCACGCTTGCCGTTTGCGTGTTCAGTACAAGACGGACCTGGTGCCCATCCTGAAGGTGCCCGCGCGGATGTTGACGCCCAACTTCGTGTACGTGGTGCCGGGCGACGTGGAGGTCAAAGGTCGAACGGTTGTGCTGGAGTTGACGCCGGCGCCCGAGGTGACGTACAAGACGAGTCCGGGAAGCAGCCAGCAGATGAACGTGCTGGGCATCGTCATCTTCTCGGCTACCATGGGTGAGTGTGGCCATGTTGGCGTGCAGGCGCCGCCGCCGCCGCCGCCATTTACGCCGTCCCTTGACGGCATCTGGAGAACTTGCCGGTCAACTTGTAACGTCTAATTGTGACAAATCATCATCATCATCTTCACATCAATAATGATCAATTCTTCTTCATCATCATCATCATCGAGCAAATGTGCGTATGAAGAAGCACTGATCTGAATCTACCGCCGGATAGCGGAGAGGCCAAGACTTTTGAAGCCGAGAGGCCGCCATATTGCTCCTCCCTAGAAACGTTTCTGATGATTTATGATGTTCTCGATTTGTTCAACGAAAACAAAATGACTTCAGACATTTGACAACTTGCCTTAAATATATAAATTTACAGGGGGAAACTTTTTATTCAAGAATTATAACTGCCAAATCTAATATTGGGAAAAGGAAAAAAAAGAAAAAGGATCCCCCCCCGGTCCTGTGCTAACTGCCGACGAGCTGCACGTCTCGTGCGTACGTATGCCGTACGATTTATACAGTAATCTGCTCGTGAGATGGGAGGAGCAAGATGGCCGCACTGTGACTTCATCGGGTATTCAGTCATGTATTCACATCAGTGGTATGAAGCCATTTGCATGAATCAGTACTTCTTAACTCATTGACTGAAGCAACCCCCTTCGCTCCTGGCTGACTGGATTTGGACTGACACTGGACAATATTGTGTCCTATTGCTTTAAAAAAAAATGGAACCTACCAAAAGAAAGATTAGAGTCTTTCATCATTATTCACAACTCTATTTAAAAATGTGAGTCAACGAGCTTTTTTTTCAACATGGCCCTGGTTGATCTCTTATACTCTGCTGCCACCTGCTGGAGCGTTTTTGTAATACTTACCATTGTTTGAGAGGCTGCATCAAAGCCTTCTTTCTGTATGCTTGAAACCACAAAAAACGTATAAGTACGTCTTTGGGAAATAGAAGGTATGCGTTTTGGGGATCAAAGGAGTTCAAGACTTGGATGGCGTCTTCAGGACCTTCAGGCCTGAGGAGTGTTTTTTTATACACGCGTGTGCGATTGCAGGTCTGTTGCTGGGCAGGATGGGCGAGCGCGGCGCGCCATTGGTCAACGTGTGTCAGTGCATCAACGAGTGCGTCATGAAGATCATCAACGCCGCCGTGTGGTGAGCGTTCGCTAATAGGTTGCTAACAGGTGCTAGCGCGCTAACGGACTAAAGGACGGCGCCGCGCGATGCCGCTTTCAGGTACTTCCCGTTTGGGATCATCTTCCTGGTGGCGGGTAAGATCCTGGACATGCAGGACCCGAGCACTTTGGGCCGCAAGTTGGGCTGGTACGGCGTGACGGTGCTGGCGGGCCTCTTCGTGCACGGCCTGCTGCTGCTGCCGCTCTTCTACTTCCTGCTGACCAAGAAGAACCCCTTCCCCTTCATCCGCGGTCTGCTGCAGGCCTTGGTCATCGCGCTGGCCACCTCCTCCAGGTCAGTGGCCGTTCTCTCGCCACCCGGGTCGAACCGCAGATGTTTTCCAGATGTCAGATTTGAGTCCCATTTCCACTTGGAAGTGAGTGAAAAAAAAGTAGCAAAAAGTTGAGGAACAAAGCCACAACTCCAAGCGGGGCGGCGACCAATCTGCCGCTCCGCACGAGTCGGCTGCAATCGGAAGTCCAAGACCAAAGACCGCCTTTTTGCCCTTCTTCTCAATGTACGCAAACAGTGGGAGTGGCCAAGCTCAGGTCGTCTCGCAAGCTCGAAGATCACCGCTTCCTTCCTCGTGTACTTTTCGTTGTTGTTCTTAAAGAAACGAGTCACATTTCGTGAAGAGTTCTTTTTTTCCTGGTTTATGCAAATTGTCTCATTCACGCTAAAAGCGCAATTGAAGTCGCCTCCGAGTGTAAGTTGGACTTTTCCTCCACACAAGATGGTCTCGGCCACGGAGGAGGCGGGGCTTGCGACTTCCCGGTTTGGTTCCGTTTCCTGTTTGCGACGCGTGGGCCGCGTCCCAGTTTGTGCGCTTCCGCCTTCGCTCGTCTGTCAGTTTTATGACGCATTTCAGAGCGTGGACACGCCCAGCGGTGCGCGTGCCAGTGTTGGAACGCGGCCATCAGTGGCCGTAAAGGACGCCGTGTGAAGTTTTACAAAACTTGAAGTTGAACTTGAACTTGGAGTTGGAGGGGAGGGGCCACCAGCGCGGGGCCCCAGGTAGCCTCCGGGTAGCCTCCGGGTAGCCTCCGGGTAGCCTCCGGGACCACAGGCCAAGGGGCCAGTTTGAAAAGTAGCCAATGCTGATGGGACATTGTGATTTCCTGGCTGTTTCCTAAAGAAGAGGATGATGATGATCAAACGTCTTCCGATGAAGATCCTTTCAGCCAATTCGGACCCAACTGGCAAAAACTCATCAGCAGCTCGTTCCAAGACGTTCCGAGAGGTCGCGGGACTCTTCGGGTCTGGAATTCCTGCCCATGTCGTCCAATCGCGAGAGAGCTCGGGCGGGTTCAGACGTGCTGGAAATTCCCGGACACGTCCGACTTGTTCTCGACAGGAAGTCCGGCTGCCTCCATCCAACCTTTGCCAGACCGAAGGTCCGAACGTGCCAGCGATTGGACGCTGATTGTTTTGACACGCGCTGCTCGTCAAAGCAGACGACGGCCGCGTGCTCGGCGGGACGCGGCCGCGCGCTTTTGTGTTGCCGCTGTCGACCAAGTGACGCCACTGTTTGGAGGTGTGTGACGGCGTTTTGTGTGTGCGTGCGGTCCAGCTCGGCCACGCTGCCCATCACCATGAAGTGCCTCCTGGAGAAGTGCCACGTGGACCGGCAGATCGCCCGCTTCGTGCTGCCGGTGGGCGCCACCATCAACATGGACGGCACGGCGCTCTACGAGGCCGTGGCCGCCATCTTCATCGCGCAGGTCAACGACTACGAGCTGGACTTCGGCCAGCTGGTCACCATCAGGTAAGCCGTGGCCCCGTGGCCGCCGTGGCCCCGTGGCCGCCGTGGCCCCGCCGAGCCAACGCGCGACCCGCCGCCGGCTTGAGCGCGTTTGTGCGCGTTTGCCCGCCAGCATCACCGCCACGGCCGCCAGCATCGGCGCGGCCGGCATCCCTCAGGCGGGCCTGGTTACCATGGTGATCGTGCTCACCTCCGTGGGCCTGCCCCCCGATGACATCACGCTCATCGTGGCCATCGATTGGATCCTGTAGGTCATCGGCGCTGCGCGTGCGTGCGCGTCGGCTGCTGCTCACGTGACGTTGACCCGCGCGTACGTGTGTGCGTGTGCACGCAGGGACCGATTTCGCACCATGATCAACGTGCTGGGCGACGCCTTGGCGGCGGGCATCGTCGCGCACCTGTGCCGCAAAGACTTCCCCCTCAGCGGCCAAGGAAAGGTACGCGCGCGCGCACGCCAACGCAGTCAGCGCACGCGTGACGCTTCGTCTTCAGGACAGACTGCAAAAAGACGAAGTTCACACAAACGTGACAAAAACGTTTGCAGTTTGTTTACACAATGTTGATGAGAAATTTCCGGTAAGTTTCCACAACATTGACCCCCCCAATAAATACAAAATCGAATCAGCGGCAATTGCTTCCGGTTCAGGCGGAGTGAAGCAAGTGTGACATTTTTTACGCTCAACCTTCATTCAAGCCGCTTTTGTTGGACTTCAATTGATTTTCATCACCAAAAATACTGACGCCGTTTTTCGTTGTTGATTTTTTAACGTGGTTTTCTATTCTTCTTCGCTCTACCAAATTTACACGCAACAAGCGCGCCCTCTACTTCGTGTCCGTCTCCGAATGTCCACTAGCGAAACGCTACCGCCACCCAGTGGTGGATAATTTCGGTGCACATCCATTTAACATAAGAAATCAATGTTTTTATTCTCTTTTTAACTCATTCTTAATATATACTTCTGACTTCAATAACTGCTATTATATTTACTATGAACTGTATCCTGAACTAAAGCTACAACAACCAATTATTTTAAAAATACATATTTATATATTTTGGGGGTGGAGCATTTTCATTTTCGCTAACTTGTCGAAAGCTGTCAAGACGCGCGATGCTTTTGGAGATGAGCATTTGTCATCGCCGTCTGTTTTCCCCACAGAACGTCCCGTCGTACGGCACGCACGCGCGCGGCGGCGGCGGCGATGATGGCGAGTGTGTGAACGTGCCCATGACGCACGTGCACACGCACAGAGATGGCGACGCGGCGTTTGAGGCGCCCGCGCACACCGTCTACTACAACATTTGCCAGGTGTGAGCGCTAACGCGACGACGAGGACGGAGGGACTCCGTTGCGCACGACCTCCACGTGACCCCAGTCATCTTCTTCCTGCGCGTGCGTGCGTGCGTGCGTGAGGCAGACGACGTATAGATGACTGGACTATTGGCGGCAGAAGGAGGCAGCCATCTTGTGCCGTCCAGCGTTCTTTCCCACTGCGTGATCTCCGTGAGGTCAATCGCGACGGACAGAGGTCAAGTCAAAAGTAACCCAATTATTGACTGATCCACTTGAGCCAACGTTGTGGGTTGTTCTTTTCAGAATGAGGACGTGACTAATATTTAGCAGTTGTTTTACGCTGAAATTTCTCTTTGAGTCAAAGTTGGGTCAAATCGACCCAAGTAGAGGATCGGTCCATTTTGGACCCGACGGTTTTAAGAGTGTGACGGGTTTCATTTCATCGTTGACACTTGCGACAACTCCGCGCAGACGCTGGATCAGGAGGAACGTTGATCCGTTTTCAAAACGGTTTTCTTACTGCTGAAATGTGCTTGTCGCGCTTCGCACAAACGTCGTCTTGTTACAAGCGTCGCCACGCACACGCTGGCGTTTTTGCAGAAAATTTGCGGGAAAATCGATGGATTGGAGTTTGCCGGGCTTGGCCAGTGGCAACCCAAGATGGCCGCCAGTGGCTTCACGTCACTATTGTGCTGCATTCCAGGAAGGCGGGACGTTGGATGGCTTTTGTCACCTGGAAGCCTTCCAGGTCAATAAAAACAACAAAGATGGCCGATTGCCAGAAAGCGTTTGTCGTTCGGGTTCACGCAGTCGGTCCAAATCACGTCCAAGTCCCATCAAGTGACTTATTTGCAACATTGATGTGTGTTCGTAATGATGTTTTGCCCGTTAACGCGCGTGTGTGTCCGCGGAGGTCGGAGGTCGCATGTCACATTCCAGTTCCTCGAATGCAGCATTTGTGTGCGCAGCAGGTCGGCCATGTTTGATCGCTGGCCTACAAATGCTACAAGACGACAAAACAGTTGAGAGCGAGCGATCCAAGATGGCCGACCTGCTGCGTGCGTGTCCCGTCGGTGCTTTTGTGCTTCACTTCCTGTTTCCTGTTTCAACATCACAACGCAGCTAACGCGTCAACACTCACTTGGATTGGATTTGGATTAGGCGTGTGCGCGTGCGCGCGCGCAGTAAGTGTGCCTTCATGTTCTTCCGTCTGCCAAGTTTCAAGCAATGCTGACTTTTTATACTTCACTTTTGTATGTTTTCTTCTTGTTCTGTTGATGATTTTTGTCAAATGAAAAGTGTTTGTAAAAACGTCTTGCATCGCGTACAAAAGTTGATTTTCTTCCTCAGCTGCCGCCAGCCAAGCCTATTATGGGATGTAGTCATGCATTCAGCCTTTAGAGGGCGCCCAAAAAGTCTGACTTTTGAAGTCACGAGGCCGCCATATTGCCCCTCCCAAGAAATGTTTCTCGGCATACGATCCTATACATTTACAGTATGGAGAACATTTAAGACCGCATTTGGTCAAAAGAGCAGATTTAGCAGGTTTTCAATTTGTTAAACATCAACAAGAGGACCAGCTCACGGCGCAACCGACCCCTTTGGCCCCTCCCACAGGCGGTGAGCCCACCGGATCGTGACCGAAAGAACAAGATCCCGGGTACGAGCGGCCCAAAGGAGTTTCCTCCGCAGGGTGCAAATTGGACATTCGCTTGCTTTCTTTTCCAAAATGGAAACTTTTCAAGTCAAATGGCGCAACGCAGACCAAAGTGAGGTCGCCAAGGTCGACGGAGCAATTCCTTTTATTCGTGGCCATAAAACAACAACAACAAAAGACTCGGTGAAGAAAAACAAAAAGGCCGCTCTAAAAGCGTGTTTGTCAGGAAACCTTTGCGCCCGTTTTGCATGTCTCGCAGGTGATTCCAACGACAAGCCTGATAACCAACGATCCTCACCTCACCTGCGTTGGAATTGGGAGACAAAAAACGAACTGCAAAATGAACAAACAGACAAAAGTGTTCCTCAAACACTGCCCGAAAACATGTCGAAGCAAACAGAACAGAAAAAGACCCAAAGTGTGTTTTGTGTCAGTTTGTTAGCAGCTGCCAAGTGCAAGTTAGGAACACTTGTTAACATTCTCAACAGAACTTGTGAACATTCTTCTTCTTATTATTATTATTGACAGTTGGCAGCCAAGGTTGAATGTCGTTCGGTGTCCGCAGAAACCTGAGCGGCGTCTCATCATCCAAGAAACATGATAACAAATATGATCATTTGGGGCTTTCGTGTCACGTCAGCGCGATGGCGGTGTCGCGTTGTTCGGTCCGAGTCGACCTTTCCAGACGTTGGGCCTCTGCCGGTCCCGACAGCAGTCAGAGGACGAAGAGGAGGACCAGGACGACGAGGAGGACGGCCAGCAGCACGCCGATGGCGCACCACTGACGGCGGTCTGCGCCAGACGGACACAAGTTCAGAGACGCTCTTCATCGCCAGCCCGAACCCGAGCCCGAGCCCGAGCCCGAGCCCGAGCCCGAGCCCGAGCCCGAGCCCGAGCCCGAGCCCGAGCGAGGACCTACCGCTGGTCATGTGGGACACTTTAGCCAGTTTCTTCATCACGTTGTCCAGTCTGGAGTGCGTGTTGTCCATCTCGTGGCCAAAGTCGTCCAGCATGCTGACGGCGGCACACAAAGCAAAAGATACAAACCTGAACCTTCATCATCATGACGGGCGGGCGGACGGACGGACGGACGGACGGAGCAACCTTACACGGCCTGCTCGTCCAACTCCAGGCCGATCCGCTCCGACATGTTCTTCAGCACGCCGATGGTCCCCGACACCAGCTCCAGTTGCTCGTCCTGCTGCTCCGCCATCAGCTGCCGGGAAGACGCACGCACACACACACGCACCGGGATGAGCTTGGAGGGGGGGGGAGCTCAGCCAGCCCCCCCCCCCCCGCCTGCGGTGTGTTTGGGCCGACCTGCTGCTGAAGCTGCTGCTCCTCCATGAAGTCAGAGTTGGCGGCGCGCAGCCGTCGCTCCGGCGGTTGGTATTGTTGGCGGGCGGCGCCGTCGCCCATCGGCGCCTGCACGGACGTCACAATGTTGAAAAGCGGCCATTTCGGACGCAGGCCGGCGGACGGACGGAGGTCGCGAGGGAGGACCTGTTTGTTGCTCGAGTCCACGAAAGCCACGGCCGCGCCGCCGCTCGACATGTGCTCCTTCATTTGCTGCAAGGAAAAGACGCTAAGGACGGCGTGCGCGTGTGGCGCGCGTGGGGCGCGCGTGTGGCGAGGCTCGTACCTTGACGGTGTGCCTGGTGCTGCCGATGAAGGTTTTCCTCTTGGCCAGCTCGGCGCCGTCCAGGTTGAACTTCTTGGGGTTGGACTCCACGATGCGTTGGTCCGCCGTTTAAGGATCATTGATGACTATTTGACGACTGGAGGCAAGCAAACGCTCGCGCCACCCAAACGGCCAAAATTCAAAGCCAATAAATAAATAAGCAAATGACTAAAAGTGAAAATAAAAACAGATATTAAAATATCATTTAAAAATGATAAATTTTATGAAATATAAATGGAAATTAAAAATATATATATACATATAGCTGTTCTTATTTCCATTGATATAATTTTTTTAATTAGATTTTTGAATTGTATTTTTTATATCCATTTTCATTTTCAGTTGATTGAGAATTGTGGCAGTTTTGGTCCGCCCGCCTTTCAAGGAGGAGATCGTGTGAACACAGATGCCGCTTTGCTTGGTTCGAGCACATTGATTGCCTTATTAATTAAGGGGGGAAAGTGCAGGTGACCCCAAGGACAACACGAGTCGCCCTAAAAATGATGAGACTTACTGAGAAGAACGTTAACATTGATTGAATGAAACGTCAATTAGCATCCGCTTCTTCTGCATCAAATAATCTCAATGTTGTTGAAAAACAACCAAGATTGGATTGAATGGGGAACAAAACGCTGCCTTCGTTTCACCAAAAATCCAAAAGGACGCAACGCTGCACTTTTCATAGGGCGATAGCGCGCGCGTCATTTTTGCTGCCGGTTCTGATCCCGTCCCAATCGAATATCACGCCCGATAGCCAACGGAGAGCGTTTGCTGATCTAGGATGTCGTTCCTTCTCGTGTCCAGCAGAGGGCAGCAATGCACCATTAAAAGGCAAAGCAACTCGAGTGGACCGAAAGCGCCGACATTTGCCTTCTGGCTTCTCTTAATCGTTCAAACGTGGAAGAAAAGCAGTTGACGAGCAATGTTTTCGCACCGTCAACCTGAAATCGTGCCCCCTTTGGAAGCGCATCCAAAGAATGCGTCTTTGCAGGCGGAAGGATATTGATGGTCTCGTCCAGGTCCTCCAGGTCCCACTCGATGGAGCGCAGACTGTTCCTGAGCTCGTTGGTGGTCCAGTCCATCTCCTCCTTGGAGGCTGCTGGCCCCTCGTGCAGCAGGTGGCTCCATCGCTGATGGAGGTTCTGAGCGCCGCTCACGGCCTTCTGCACCTCGCTGATGACGCACAAGCACACCTGCTCACCGTCGCGCTTCATTCATTCCAAGTTCGCAGCTCTTTCCTCGCTTGTTGTTCTTGCTAGCTCGAGTCGAGTCGAGTCGAGTCGAGTCGAGTCGAGTCGAGCGTGCTGCTGCGGTTTAGCTTTTTGAAATGAGCGAATAGTCGACGATGACCGACATATCAACAATTATTGCTGGAACGAAACCAAGACCTCAAGAAGTCGATGACTAGGAAACGAAGCTAAATGATGGATGGATGAAGAAAAGGCATAAATGCGCGCGCTATTCGTGTGAGATGATGAGAACTTCGCGCAGAGTAGAAAGATGTCAAAGTGCTAGCAAGCTAGCTTGAGCTTTTCTGACCCTTTGACGACGAAGAAGGGGTCTTCCATGGACATGTTGCCGCCTCCACTTCACTCCATCACTCGCGTCCCAAACGAGGGCTTTTCTTTTCTTCCTTTTGTGATTGTTGTCAACGCGTTTGTTTACATGAAGCTGCAACGGCGTCGCCTCCCGCAGCGGAAACCGCACAGTGACGTCATCAGGGAGGGAGGCATGAAAACACGTATACTGCCGTCTAGTGGACACAAGTGCAGCTACACTAGCGATTTCACCGCCATCGTTCTTTTGGACGTGCCAGCTTTCGTAACCGTTTGAAAGCCGGAGTGCTTTCGACATCACCTCAAGAGCATGGCCGGACTTTGAGTTATTTTGTCATTTTGCTGGTTGCCATGGAGATTTCTACACGACCAACCGGGTTTGGTTTGGATGAAGACTTGAAACGTCCCTGACGGCTCAACTTGTGAAATGAACTCTCGCACTATCCGTCATATTGTTTGTTCAGCAACACACTTTGTGTATTTTGTCGTCCACTGGCATCCATTGCAGCCTTTCTCGAAGGAGGATTCCCACATTTGCAGCTCCTTCTCAAGGTTTCTCATTTCCGCCAGGTTTCCTTTTTGTGGCGAAATCCTTTGAGACTCGCGAATGATGAAAGGCCGTCAGCAATCCACTTGCATTTTGAAGGCACAAGAACTCTTTCCACTACGAGCACGAGTGAGCAACTTTTCCCAGGTTGACGCTTGACCGACATGATGACGTCATGTCGTTTTTATTTTCCTGCTGAGAATTTGTTGCTACCCTTTTTTTTTATTAATTGTGAAAATGTGCTCACCCGACCGAGTCCTACGCTTCGTTCAATGTTGCAAAACGTTGCAGGCCCTCGCCGCACACTCTCAAACCCCCTTCGTGCACTCAAACCAGAGTTCGGCAAGCCTGCCTGCGCGGTTCCCACGTCTCCCTCCTCCAACACAGGTGGGGATCCTTATCGGGCTTCTGAGCAGAGCTTGCCGATGAGCTGATTGTTTCAAACACCCGTGTTGGAAGAGGGAGACATGGAAAACCTGCAGGACTGCAGCAGGCGTTCCAGGACCAGGTTTGGCTACCCCTGATTCCAACTGTTCTTGCCGCAAACATCAGCTGCTAGAAATTTTTATTGGCTAGAAAACAGATGCTGTCCGACTCTTTGCACTTTTGGGTTCTGTTTTGAATGACAACAAAGAGAGATGAAAGTTCTTCATGTTGGAGTTATTTCGGAACGAGTTTTCGTTCAACTTTTGAAGACATTCGGGTGAATCGCAAACATTTTGTTCCAATTGGGGAACCAAAATAAATGCATTGAAAAGTGTGAGAATGCGCGTGAAAGTTAACATTTGCATTTTTCAACCATGATTTCTTTTCTCGGACTGAAACGCGGGTTACGGGCCTCCTCGACGACCGGCAATGGGTACGGGCCACGAAGAAGAAAGACAACAGGTTTTTGGAGCATCGCGCGAGCGAGCGGCACGTTTGACTTTTTGGATGTCTTTTTTATTGAGTTAAACAAGCAAGACCTGCAACAGGTGGGCGGGGCCAAAGGTGGTCTGCGCGCAAAAGGTGGCGGTCAAACAAAAGCAAGGAGAGCCAAAAAGCGTCAGCCTGGCCTGGCCAAGAAGTCTACTTGTGACCTTTGCTGGTCTTGAAGGACACCTGCAGGACTTTGTCGCCCAGCCGGTATCCGTTGAGGTTGTGAATGGCCACCGCCGCCTCCTCGTAGTTGCTCATGGTGACGAAGCCGAAGCCTTTGCACTTGTTGCTGTTGAAGTCTCGGATGACCTTGACGTTGCTGACGGCGCCGAAGGGTCCGAAGAGCTGCCACAGCATGGCCTCGTCCGCCTCCTGGCCCAGGTTGTAGATGAAGATGCACCAACCCGACGGGCCGCCCGCCGCCCCGCCCCCTCCGCCCATGTGCTCCACGCTCATCGGCGAGAACCTGCGCCACACGCACAATCGACAACGTTAGCGGCCATTTGCGGAAAAGGGGACGGACGAGGACGGACGAGGACGTCCGCACAGTCGTCACGTCCGTCCCGATGCGTGACCAGTCCGCGCTGAGCAAGTTCTGTTGTGGTGGTGGTGCACGGCGTCGTACCTGAAGCGCTGCGCCTGGTGGTGCACGGGCCCGGCGAAGCGTCGCGATTGGCCGTGGTACATTTGGGACATGAGCTGCGAGTTGCGGGCCTGATTGGGATTGGCGGCAAACTTGACGGTGATGGGTTCCGAGCCGCCGGGGGGGACGTGCCCGTTCAGCTGCTTGATGGCATCCTCGGCCTCGGACCGCTTGTCAAAGCGGATGAAGGCCACGCCCCTTGACAGACCTGCGCGGGCGTGAGTGGGACGGGCAGGGCAGGACGGGACGTGTGTGTGTGTGTGTGCGTGCGTGCGCGTACCTGACGCCTGGTCCACCAGCACGCGGGAATTGATGATGTGTCCGTAAGAAGCAAACATGTCCTCCAGCTCCTGCTGGCCGAGGGTGCGAGGCAGGCCGCTAATGTACAAGTTGGCGTCCTTGATGGTGTCCGAGCTGGGACGCGCGTACGACACCTGCGGCGGGCAAAACGCCAAACGCGTCAAGGGGACGCGCGGCCAAAATCCAACGGCAGCATTTGGTTGGCCAACATGTCACATGTTACACGGAAAGAAAAAAAACAGCCAACTCGCTTGAAAGAAATCAAGAAAAGACATTAAAACTTGAGATCAAATCAAAGAATCGGCTAATCCAAATCAAAAGTCAGGCACAGTAGAAATGACAATTGTTTGTTTTGCAAAAACAACAAAAGAAAAAAACAAAAGTAAAGACAAGGAAAATCAACAACAATGTGGAGTACCTTGTGGATGCGCTGAGAAAGAGCGCCCCCTACAGAGTGAAAGTGGAACTTTACCTTGATGGTTTTAGACTGAAGCCTCAGGCCGTTGAGGGAACTGATTGCCCTCTCGGCATCACTAGCGTTAACAAAGTTAACAAAGCCGTAACCTAAACTGTTGCCTAGAAACACAAAGCAAAACAACAAAAGAAAAAACAACAACAAAATGACAGAGGTCAACAAAAGCGCACAAATGACCTTTCACCTGCTGTCAGATGAAAAACAACTCATTGACAATTCAAGCAACAAACATCGTTTGGCAAAAAAGGGCTCCACGATGACGCAATCGCAGACGCTTGACATTTGCGAGACGCTTTTCAACATCATTTGCAAATTTCCATTTTTCAAAAGTTGCCAATCTGCAGTTGCTTCACACAACATTCCTGAGCGTCTCCTTGTTTTTTTTTTTATACATTCATATTCGCTGGCAATATTTAACAATTAAAAACGTATTCACTCCCAGCCATTTTGACTGAAGCGACCCCCTTCACTCCGGCCGTTTGACTGGATTTGGACTGATTTTGCGAGGCCCGCTGAATATTCTGCTCTATTGCCATAAAAACGTGTTTTGCAGCAATTAGCATTAGATTGCAGTCTCATCATTATTCACAAATCTATTCAAAAATGCGAGTAAAAGAGCTTCTTTTTCAACATGGCCCTGGTTGATCTCATGCTCCGCTGCCACCTGCTGGCCATTTGTGTAATAACTACCATTTCTTCAACCGTTCCTTGCAGTTGAGAGGCTGCATCAACGCCTTCCGTATGCTCGAGCAAAAAAAACCTCTTTGGGAAACGCCAAACATCGAAAATAGAAGACGCCATCATGCGTTTTGGGGAGAAAATTATGTTTTCATTGATTTGTGAGAATATTCACGCCACTCAACGTTTGACTGCCCCACTTACGAGAAATGGGATTATCATGCGACGTGACATTTCCCAGCGACAAGTGTTGCCATCAAATCGATTTTTTTAACCGTTCTTTTCTGCTTGAAGAGAGCCACGTTGTGCTGCGGATGACCACTAATTGGAAAGCAGCTTTTTCAGGGATGAAATTGCTCGTTTGTATCAAAACACGTCATCGGAATGCCCCAAATTGGCCGCCACTTTTTCTCTTTAAATTATTATTATTCAAAAGGTTAAATGAGAAAATGCGTTTCAACAGATTTCTGTGAATAATTCCATGTACTTTCTTCATAATGAGAGCACAAAGTTGAATGTGGGTCATGCAAAGGTCAACCATTTCCAACGTTTGCTTTTTGCAACCCGTCCTTCCCGCAGAACCTCATTGATGACGATCAATAGAAATGCGGCGAGCTGAAAACCATGAGCTCTTTCTAGCAATTGTTTTCCCTTTTGCTGGAAATTTTAGACACGAGTGGTATCAGTTATTTGGTATCGTATCGGTGACTACTCGAGAGTTGAGTGCTCATACGGGCGTCGGTGCGAGTCAACATCCCCGGTTCAGATTTGAACCATCCGGTTTGCTTATCAGTACAATACAAACATTTTGAATTAACATCGCTATTTTGTTCACATGAATGTCAAATATGTGAGAGCATCAATTGGCAGACAAATCACTATTCCACAAAATTGCAAAAAGGTTTCGTGAGAAAGAAAGCTCACGCGGCAGCCATAAAAGAAAAAATACAGTTAGGACACGTTTGAAAAGATTGCCTTTTAGCAAATGTCAATTGAATTGCAAATGCGCCGAATCGTTGGACCCGAGTCAACAGCGTTCAATTGCGCTTGCAAACAAACACAGTGCAACACCGGTTCCCCCAAAAACTCAACAACAGCAGCAGTTGGCGGGAAAACCAAACAAAATGGCCGCCCAAAACAGCATTTCAAAAGGGAACCGGTCATGAAAATTAGCAAAAAAACAATAAACACAAAATCCCAGAGCGGGAAAATCCCAAATAAAAAACATGAGATCTTGTGCCAAACATTTCTTCAATGGAAAGGCGACACACACTTGTGGCGCGTGCCTCGGCGCTCCCGCTCGTTTGCCTGGGTGGTGGGTGGGTGGCGGTCGGGAGGGGGGGGGGGGGGTCCTCGCTTCGCCATGCTATGACCGGCGGCAAGAATATGCGGCAGGCACCGACGACGTCGACCGAGCGTGCTTTGAAAACGCCCCCGTTTCGATTGGCCGCCCTCCAGCGGCGCGAGGGACGCCGGCCCCCCCGCCAGCACTCTTTTGGAAATTTGCCGGCTGGATGGCGCAACAATGTGCAATTCTTCTTATACCATGACGACATCAGGCGCCACTGAAAAGATAATGGCGGCCCCCCACACAACCCCCCCCCCCTTTTTTACCACAAGCTCAGAGGCGCCTAAACTGAAATTTTATGGGGCGCACAATGAAAGATTACTTGTAAAGAAATTGTGGAGCAGAAGTTTGCCGACAACCGAGCAACAAAAAAAATATTCAAGTCCTGTCAAATTCCATCAATAATATGCGTAAATAATTCAATAAAAAAAGATTCCAAATCGATGGGGAAATTATGCGGGGATCTTAATAAGGGTAAAATAATAATAATCATCATTTACCAGTACCAAGGCAGGACCAAAGGGGTTCGGGTCAAAAACGGCCCGACTGATTTGGAGCTCATTTCATCCACAAGATCAATTAATCGGCTTCACGAACCGTCAATAAAAGTTCAACATTTGAAAAACAGAAGACGAAATTTGGAAGCAAAGTCAAGAAATGCATTTTGCATTCTTTGGCGAGCGCAACAGGACGATTTCCAAAAGACTTTGAACGATCTCCGTCATGAGGACGGGGACGTTTTCAGTCTGGATGGACACGCGTTGGGATCCATGTTTTCAATCTTCAGCCATTTTCTATTTTTGGCTCAAGCAGATGATTAGACGCAAGTAGCGAGAAAAAGCGCCGCTGACGGCTGACGCGGTGCGTGCGCGTCATTGCCGGCATCTGACAGTCGAGGGACGCTTGCAAGCCGTGACGAGCGCACGCCAAAGAAGGACCAAAAGCCGCCTCGCCTCCGAGGCCAGCAGCTCGTTAGTGAGGGACGAGCCGTGCCAATTTCCTCAACCGATTCCATTTGACTTCCATTCTATTTTCATTCAATTCGCTCCGATACTAATTTATTAAGGAATGTCAATAACATGATAAAAACTCCAAACATGAAATTCCAAAAGGAGGAAGTTACTGACTAAATGACTTCCTGTTATAATCAATCAGATGTTACACAAACATTTGCATCCGCGTGGACGAGATGAAAATATGATGAGAATTGTAAATATCAATTCCAAAGATTCAAAATTGTTTTAAAAGTACAATAAGTCAAGAAAATACTTTTAAATTCACATGAATGCTAAATGTCAAGGAAAGGGTAACACAAAAAAGAAAACGGCGGCCTATAAATTCACGGGAAAAGGAAAAGGATTGATTCACACGATTTTATGAATGGATATCGGACTCGAAATGGAAAATCAACTCGATATCAATTGTTCGCATTTTGAAACTCGTTGGCGACTTTTCGACATTTTGCGGCACTCGCTGCAAATGTGGCGAGCGGGACAACTTTCATTAACCATTGTTGTGCTGCCGGATTGTTCCGAGCGCACGCACGGCAAAGGCCACTTTTGCGGAAACGAGTCAAGTTGTTGCCGGGCTCGTGCCGGCGTTCCGACGGCCATTTGACGGCTCGACAATTTATTTGAAGTTCCGCTCATCGAGCAAGCGTCATATTCGTCCTTTACGAGTTCTTTCCGAAGGCGGCCGCGACTGCGATAGTGGCCGCTTGGAGCGGCGGCGCCACCCGGCGAGCATGCACGGCGCCGCTTTTCAATTCCTTAGCGGCGGACGGCGCCATCAAACGAGGACCCCCGCGCACATCGCGGCCGAGGCGCAGACATTAAGACGACGCGGCGGCAGATGGCGACGTACCCGCAACTTTGTCCCGGATCAGCTTGGCCGACTCCACCTCGCCAACGTTGCTGAACAGGTTGCGTAGTTCATCCTGGTTCATGCTTTGCGGCAAGTAGTTGACGATCAGGTTGGTTCTGGCGTTGTCGTCCTCGGCGACGTGTTCGCCGTAGCCGTTATCGTACATCTCCTGCGGACGCAGAGCCGTCGCGTCGTCAAGCGCGTCGACGTGATCGTCGACATCCTATTGCGCAATAAACAAGTCACCTTTCCTGCGCCGATTCCTTGAGCGTCTCGGACTTCCTTCTGGGACGCTTGCACCTCGCACACCTGAAACACAGCCTTTGTTAGACGCTCACCTGCCGACAACGTAGACGTGACTTTATTGATCCCTCCCTGTGGGGAATTTACATTTCCAGCAGCAATAAGAGCAGAGCGGCATGCGGACAGGAAGAGCATCACACAGATGAAGGAAATGTTTGAAATGTACAAAAACCTCGTCGCCGCGGGCCCACGCCATTTCTCACCTTCAAGTACCTGACGGGTCCTCGTCTCTGCGCCATGCGATCGATTGACTGACGGATGCAAGTCTGTCAGTCCGTTCGTCCCTGTAAGTCACATGACCGAGTGACATCACACTTCCTCGACCACAACATCATCCCGCCAGAAATCCAGCACAGTGTTCATGTGCCCAAGTTTCGCGCCGTTTCCAATTTGCATTTGAGAAAAGACACCAAGACGACATGAGGTACTCTGACATATTCATTTGTAACACGGGGGGGCCACTGAAGTGGTGCACAGGCACAATGAAAATATTGAATGCACGTTTCTTTTGCATGAATCACTCACTCATCGTCTCCGTGCAGTGAAGATGAGAAACATTCAATCAAGTTAATTGGCTTGATTGGACGTCGCAGTCCAAATGGAACAAGATCATTTTGACGACGTTTAAAAGTCAGTGTCGCGGGCTCTCATATTCATTACGATGACTTTCTAACCCTTGCCGCAGTTTACACTAGCCACGATGTTCAAGTGTTCCTTTTTGTTTCAACAGCAAATCTCCAAGTAGCTTCCAGTGCCCTTGACGGTGCTGTATGAATGGTGCGAATGTTCGGTTGTGGTCGGAAGGGCCGTTGGCGAACCCTGGCAGCCAGCCACGCTTCCGTCGGTGTGCCTCAGGGCAACGGTGGCTGCTTACGTCGTTTAGCGCCACCAGAGCGCGAATGTGTGAGGACGTGAACATCGTAACCCCTCGGAGCGTTTTGAGTGTGCTCAAAGAAATGCGCCATAGAAATCGGATGCATTGGTAGGAATGCCGTTTAGTTTGCAACGTCGTGCTAAAAATGCCAGGAAAGAGAAACGCTCAGAGCGAACCGTTCATAGCGTTTCGTCGTTTTCAACACTCGAATGAGAGCAACGCCGACCGCAAGTCGAACGAGAAGCCAAGCTGACGCATTTGCCATTCCGGAGACTTGAACATTTGTTGGGCTTCGCGTGATGACCGGCCACGAGCTAGCAGCTAACGTTAGCCTCGGCGCAAACAAAGAAAATGGTGGCGGGAAGAGGCAGCGACCAATTCTTACCTCAAACGACGAAAGGATGACAAAGCAAAATCTTGCTGCCGCGTCAACACGGTCACAAAAAGTCTCCGATGAAATTTCACTTCGCTAAAGCTAACAGGCGTCTTGCAAATTGTCGCACAAAAAAAAAGTCAGGACGGAAAAATTAGTGCGCAACGCCGCAGGGTTTTTTTCTTCTTCTTCTTCGCCCTCTTCTTCTTCTTTGGTCTTTTGGCGGTCGTCAAACAACCTTTGGTGCATTACCGCCACCTTCGGAGCTGGAACGTAGATCTGGGTAATCATAATTCACAACCTTCTACAGTATTTAATCATATTCTTTAAAATAAAAATGAAAATAGGCATTTCAAACTGAACTCACAAGAACTTGTCTGTAAAAGGTCCCTTTTATTCAAAGCTACTCCTTCTGACGCGCAAGCAACCTTTATAGCGCCCCCATGTGGTGATTGCATGAGGCTTTATGGGGAAGCGATCGATAAATTGTTGTTTTTCACAACCAACTTGTTTTGAATGGTCTCGTGCCGTCTGGTTGTTTTGTGTCTTCAGAAATGACGAGCCAATCCAAATTCTTCTCATTTCTGAAAAGACCCTTTTGATTTTCTTCCCATTGTGAGAGCGCTCGTACGGCAAATGATCCACATTAGACTGCACTCGTCTCGGGCTTCGGCCTGGATCTAATTCGTCGTTTCGGTTTTAAGCACGCTACGGGAATCCATAGTGATGGGCGGGATAGCGGCCACATCACAATAGTTGCACAAATGGCTTCGATCGGGATTTTACTTTGAAACAGACTTACGATTGATTCGAGAAGGTAGAAGAGATTTGGAGAGCATGTGTGAAATGTACATCATCTTTCCTTTAGCCGTGCCATCGACTCGTCACCAGGGCAACTTCGTCGGCGTGGCTTGTGAACGAAGGCGGAAGTGACGCCACAGCCCCGCGAACGAAGAGAGAGCCAAGATGGCGGCCCCGTTGGAAGTGGTCGTGAGCAGCGACGCAAGTTCTCAGCTCTGGAACGTGTCCGTGTTCGACGTGCACAGCGGCTCCAGCCTGCTGTCCTACCGCGGCGGCAACAGCTCGGCCCGGTCGCTTTGCCTCCTCAACGGCCAGTACCTGCTGTCCGCGCAGCTGGCGAAGAACTTCATCAACGTGTGGGAGATCCACAGGAAGGTAGCGAGCGCGCGCGCACCGTCCATCACGTCGGCTTCCATTGGCTGCTTTTCATTGTCCTCGGAGCCTTTCCTCGACATTCACATGCGGGCACGCGCATCACACAATTTTCAAAAACTCGCGGGACCGCGCCAAACGTGTTCAAGTGCGTGTAAAAAAAGTCCGAAAAGTGCGATGCATCGTCACCAAAAGTAATTTGCACATCTCGACTCTCGTCAATCTCCCAACAGATTCAAATGAATGGCCTCGGTATTTTGGATTGGACAGATATTAAGCCATTTCCTTAATAAACTGTCGCGAGTGCCGAGTCCATCAAATCCTAACCCTTGATATTTCCCCAAGATGGATGTGGGCATACGTACAGACATGAACATGAATTTTGGCTGTCGTTTCCGAACAATAAGCGACGTTAAGCTTTTCTCTGATCGTCTATGGGCAGAAAAAGACTACATGGATTTAAAATCCAAAAGCGTGCGCTGAATGTTCTGATATTTTCGGACATTGAAGTGGGCACGAGCAGAGATGTGCATGTGAATTTCAGTCCTGCTACTTTTCTGACGTGAAGCTTTTTTACATGAAACATTTTACACAGTCGCAAAGCCACTTTGTCAAAATGGGCACCTTGAAATTTCCACCAATCCAACATCCTGAAAAAGGTCCAAAATTGGGAACCTACAACATGTGTTGTGTTGTGTTTTGGACTTCCTGTGTTGTGTTTTGGACTTCCAGGAGCAGCTTCAGCAGAAGATCGTGTGTCCGGGCGTGGTCACGTGCATCAGCGCCTCGGCAGACGGCGTTTTTTTGGTGGCCGGCGTGGCCGAAGCAATTTACGTGTGGGAGGTGAGCCGCCCGTCGTAGTCTCCGGCGCCGTCCTCACTTGATGTTGACCAGCTTGGCGCTGCTCTCCCATTGGCCAGGTGTCCACAGGCAAGCTGTTGTCCGTGGTTACTCGTCACTACCAGGACGTCACCTGCGTCAAGTTCACGGACGATGGCAGCCATTTTGTTTCTGGCGGGAAGGATAGCGTGGTTCTGGTGTGGAGTGTCAGCAGGTAGTCGTACTCGGCCATCGCTCCTGACGAGTCCAAGCCAAAGTCTCTGCCCGCCTTTGACTCCAATCTGGTGTGTGCGTGGCACAGTGTGATCCAGGTGGACTTAAGCCACGCCCCTGAACCTCGCCACATTCTGGCTCATCACACCCTGCCAATCACTGACCTCCACTGTGGCATGATGGGAGCTCAGGCCCGAGTCGCCAGCGCATCCTTGGACCAAACAGTCAAGGTCAGACCGAGCTCGTCATTTCAAGTCCCTCTTCTCCAGAACCTTCAAGCCTGGCGTGTGTGTGTGTGTGTGTGTGTGTGTGTGTTGTTGGAAATCATTTCCTTGATTTCTGCGTGTTCAAATAAATTCAAAGTGGAAATCTGTGAACAAGTTTGCCAGCTTTATTTCAGATTCTGAAAGTCACCTGTAGTACTGCTCAATCATCGCAGCTCACCCACAGATGTGCTCTTTACAAAGTTCATGCGTGCATTTATACATATGGTTCCCTCCCCCTCATTGACCATTCGGCCCTTTCTCAGCATGTGATATTTCCTGTCACCCCAATTCTACACACCCCTCTCTTATCTCTTCCTTCGGGATGTGGGCCACACTTGGCCCCCCTTCTCCCTCTACCAGGCCCCCCTTTTGATCTTGTCCTGTCAGCAGAGTGAGATACATTCTGGCCAACTCCTATTGAGTTCTTCCAGTCCTTAACAAACATGAGGTATACAATTGGCTTCCTAGATAAACTATTGACCTCGGGAGAGCTGGCTCCAGAGATTCCTGCATACCTGCTGTGTGGATTCTGACACCTCACTTCCTTAGGGGGAAAACAGACCACATTCTACCACAGTTATATTCATCTAACTAAAATCAAAAACACTTTGAAGAATATATATGTAAAACAGAAAACAATATTAATAATTGTAACAGTGTGTAGCTGTGGGAGGTGTCTTCAGGCGAGTTCCTCCTCTCAGTTCTCTTTGATGTAGAAATCATGTCTGTGACCCTTGACCCCTGCGAACACTTCCTGTTCTGTGGCGGCAGCGACGGGAACATCTTCCAGGTGTCTTTGTGCAATCAGGTCAGTCAGTCCAATGTTTGATTGCGCGACCTTGCAAAACACAGCAGAGGTCATTGGGGGGTCGGCGGGTGTTTGAACCGGCGTTTGCAAACATTATGGGCGGCATATGACGCTGCACTCGATTGGACCGATGCAGACTGCTCACATCGCGTCATCAATTCTTTGAATATTTTGCAAAATGGAGCAACTGCGGCTCCGTCGCCTTACCAAAGTCTTTTTCAAGAGTCACGAGTGAAGCAATGAAAAGATGAGCTGACTCGGCACGTTCGTGTTTACCGTCTCTCGCTAAACGGGCCTAACCAATTGTATCCTAGCAAACTATTTTTGCTATTGTCGGCAATCATCTTGAGGAGACGTGATGCTTTCTCACACACGCGAAAGTGTCGGCGAGCGTTTGACATTTGTATTTTCAACACTTTGGCTTGCTTTGTGGTTCAATGGCAACATGCCCAAATTTGGACACGGGCTGCCACTTGCTTGAATTCTTTACGAGCACGATCTTAAGCAAAAAAAAAATCATCTCCATTAAAATGCAATTAGTCTGCTCCATCGATCTGCTCTCCTAACTGCCTACGATTTTATATGTCTCATCTGTACGTATACTGTATAGTTTATACAGTAATCTGTTTGCGAGATGGGAGGAGCAAGATGGCCGCCCTGTGACTTCAACGGCTTTCACAGGCGCGTGTCGGCTATCCAGTCATATATTCAGATCAGTGGCTTTTATCCTGGAAATTATTTGAGCCAGGCCTTTATTTGTGGCAGCTAATATTCGAGGAAGTGTGGCCCAAGTGACGCACATGCATTTTTCTTCTCGGCGGCGGCGGCGGCAGGGCGCGGCGGCCGATAAATCGTTGCAGTGCGACGCTGACAGCAAGCGGACATTCAAAGGCCACAGGTGAGCAAATTTTTTCGCTGGAGGTTTTTGTGGGCCTGGGAAGTTGTGGTGGTGACGCGTGTGCTTCTTGACCCCGCCCCCTGCAGGAAGATGGTCACCTGCCTGTCCGCGTCCATGGACGGGACGCTCCTGGTGTCGGGATCGCACGATGAGACGGTGCGAGTGTGGGACGTCCAAAGCAAACAATGCGTCCGTTGCTTCGCCCACAAAGGTGACCAATCCCATCCCATCCGTCTGTCCGTCCGTCCACGCCCAACAATCGCTCGCGGCTCTTTTCACTTTGGAGTACGGTAGCGGACGAGCGCAAGATCTCGGCAGGCTGAGAAAGGACGAGGTCAGACCTCATAGCTGATTGGCTGCTAGCCGTGAGATTTCATGTCGGGAGGTTGACATTTCCCGAATGTGGACAATTTGACGTTCAATTCCTGTATGATGAAAATAGCGTCTGAGCGAGTTGGAAGACTTTGTTGTTCCATGTTTCGCCGGTCGTTTTGCGTTTCAGGTCCGGTGACAAACGCCACTATCGCGGTGGCTCCCGCCAACATGTTCCTACCCGACTCGAGACCCTCTGTCCCCCTGCCGCGCTTTAGCCGCCACCAGCTGGAGAGCGACGGCGGCCAGTCGGGCGACGTGTGTGTCCGCCTCGGACTCCACGTTCAGGTACGTTGGCGCTCCGCCGCCTTCAAAGCTTCAAACGGCGGTTGGGACCCGTTGTCACCGTCCGTTGGTCCGCTGGCGTTTGCAAATGTTTTGCATCTTTGCACGTCCACTTGCCTCCAAATAAGCCCACTTTTGCTGCCGGCAGGAGGAGGAGCCGGCCTACCTGCAGAAAGCCGACAGGCTGACTTCCTTGTTGAACCGCGTGAGCGACAAGGTGAGCGAGCGGATTGTCGGAGGCAGCGGCAGCGAGTGGAACGCGCTTTTCACGCGTTTTTTGGTCTTTTCTCCGTCCCAAGTTGCTTTTGGGCGACGGCGGCGACAACGGCAAAGCACGCGTGGCCGAGCTGGAGGAGGAAGTTCAAACGCTGAAGAAAGTCAACAAAGATCTGTACGACTTCTCCAGTCAGCTGTTGACCAAAGCCACGTGAAATCTTCTGGCGGCGACACTTCCACTTCCACTTCCACTTCCACTTCCACCCAATAAAATGCCACTCTGTCGCTATCATTTTGAGTTTTTCTGGGCCGGGGCTCGTCCGCCATTTTGAAAGTGCTGACATTTCTTTTATTTCAATGCTCTGAAGGATCATTTTCGTCGACGAGCAATCGGCAAGATGCAACACTTTTTTGGGTGTGTACGGTTCGAAATGACCAGTTGCGAATGTCAACGTGGTCCGGGCATACGTTTGTTGGAGGCCCGTTTTTCCTGGCCACGCCTCTTCATGCTCAGGTATTATCGTACGCGTGATTCAAAGATTTCTTCTTGACAATTCAAAGTAAAAAAAGCATCCAAGTTTAATGAAAAAGTTGTGTCCAGCGTCCCGCCGGGGACGTTCACGCCAGCGCCGAAGGGATGCGGCGCCACAAACCTCCGCACAAGCAATTTTTGATCCATCGCTGCTCCCACTGCTTCATGGCGTTGCTTTTGTTTGGCGAACGAAGCATGGTCACGCAGCCGCACCTGCAAAGACACGCCGGCAGGCAAATGAGCGCCGTCCGCCAGCGGCGATTTTGACGGACGGAGTCCTGCCGAGACTCGCCTGGTGCAGGCCTTGCTCTCCTCCGTTGGACACACGCCCATGTGGACGCATCGCAGGTTGTCGGTCCTCTGGCCGCCGCTCCTGTTACACACAAAAAGGCGCAATCCAGTCAAGCTGTCCAAAATCTGTCCAAGATCCACAAAGAGGAACAACAAATGCAGACGATGGATTTTCTTTTGTCTTGCCGATAGATCTGAAATATGCTTTGCACATTGAAAGACGTCTTAAAGACGAACTGTATGACGAGGTTGCGAAAGTTAAACAAATCGGATCCAATAAGAAAAACATGGTTTGTGCACTAAAAAACTAAAACGAGCTGCAACTACATCCTACATTTATAAAACGTGAAAAAGTCCTTTTGTCATACAAGAGCTTTCCAGGGAAAGCTTTGATTTATTTTGCTTTACGTTCGTGCAGAAGGTGGTCAAAGGTCACCTTTTTTTTTTGCCTTGCACTCGAACGAAACTAAAAGGTAACAAACGAAGAAACTTGCTCTACAAACAAAGAAATCAAAAGTTGGTCCCATGAGAAAAACGATTTTAAAGCTTGCACTTCAGCGCTCACGTCACACAAATACGGCAAAAAGTTGGAGGGCTGCATGGTAGGAGGGGCCTAAGCCACCTTGCAGGTAAATGGACTTCTTTTTAAAGAACGCTTCAAGTCCATCAGATGTTGCCCAAAGTGCTTTACAGCGCCTCGCATTCACCCTTTTGGCAAACATTCCCACAAGTCCGAGTCCACTGCAAGCAAGTCAGGATTCAGGGGTGAGCATCAAACCCACAACCTCGCGGATGGGAGACGAGCACTCTACCACTGAGCCATGCCAACCCTGCGGAAGACGCGGCGCCGCATGGCGTCTGCTCACGCCGTCAGCGTTTGTTGGTTCGATGCAGCGCGCCGACCGCCTTTGCCCGATCGCCGGCAAGCGATGGTACGGCAGTGAAAGATTTTCCCGCCATTTTGCATCCGCTTACCTGCTTCCGCCATCCGCTTTCCCAAACTGCAACCTGATTGGCTGCTTGCCCTGCAGCTTGACGATGACGCCGTCGTTAACGGGCAGCCAATCCATGCCGGCCACCAGCAGCTGACTGGGCAGCAGGCAGCACTCATCAATCAGGCTCTCGTCGGGGTCCTGGGGGGGGGCGTCGTCCCGGCCTGTCGCGTGCAAACGCAACACACGTGTTAAGGACATTTGTTTTCGTGTTTCCCTCCCCTGACAAGCTTACGTCTGCCGCCGTCCCCCCCAGCGCGCCGCATGGCAACGTGGCAAAAAGCCGCACGCCGGGCTTTTGTTTCAAATGAGCCGACACGCTGACTCGGGCTTCCGAGCTGCCCTCATTGAGCAACTTGGCGTCACGGACCGGCGACCACTCGCCTGTGACCCGTGACGGCGCTCAGGCTGAAGCTCGCATGCATTTGTTTTTTTTGTTTTTAACAATCAACGATGTCATCGGATGACAGTTGCATATTGAAAAACAAAATCAATGGTTGCACATTATCACAGTGGGAGGAGTTTGTGGAAACGATTGCCACAAATATATTTGCCATTTTCACGGCAGGCTTCTTACAGCAAAGCCAGAGTTTGGTGAGCAGGCGGAAGAGCAGCTGCAAGCTGTCCTGGCTGTCGGAGGTGGCGGTGAAGGTGGGAAGGCAGCCGGGCTTGAGCAGACCCCAGATCCGGATCATCACCAGCATCTCGCGTAACATGCCCAGAGAGGCGCCGTCCCGCATGAAGCCGAAGCCGGGCCGCACCCCCGAACCCTGGAGAAGAGCGCAAGGAAGCGGATTGGCCGGGATGGAAGCGGATTGGCCGGGATGGAAGCGGATTGGCCGGGATGGAAGCGGCTGGGCCGGCAGCGGACGTCTCACCTGGTTGGGGAGATTGGCCAGCAGGTAGAGGACAAAGTCGCCCAGCCACTGGATGAGCTGCTGCAGGGACTGCAGGGGGTCCCCGTCCAACACAAACTCCTCCGTCTTCAGGTTGATCATCACCTTGTCGATGTCTGCACGCAAGACGCGCAGTCGTTGGCAGGCGAATGCGACGAGCCGCGCCGAGCGTGATCGCCGTCTCACCCGAGTCCATGTTCTTGGCGCAGATCTCGCTCAGGCGGTCTCCGGGACTTTTGTCGGGCGTGTTGAGGACGTGCGGTCTGAGGAGAGACTTGAGGGTGGAGCTGATGGCGATGAGCAGCAGTTTGGCGTGGAAGTCGCAGGCTCGCGCCGCCGTGGCCGTCGACAGTTTGCACAGCGACGCTTTGACCGCCACGATGCGCGTGGCCAGGACCTGGCAGGTCGCGCGAGACGTTACACGGTCACGTCGGCGTTTACGGCCGAGCGAGGGAGCGAGCGGCGTTGCCCACCTGCTGAAGGGCCTGGTTTTGCCTCATGTACTCCTCGTGCAGTTTGTCCACCAGGTTGTGGACCATGCTGGGCTGGACGTGCAGGAGGACGTCCCACCAGTCGTAACCCGTCACCATGCAGTACTCCAGCAGGAACAGCAGGTGGCGCAGCGTGGTGTTCATCTCCAGCACTTGACCCATGGAGGGAGACACTCGCAACATGTGCAGCTGAGGACGCAAACGCAGGAAAGCGCCAAAGGTCAAAGGTCAAGTCCGCTCATGCCGCTTGGTTTTGCCGGACCACCGGCAAAACCAAGCAACCTACTGGCGCAACGCCACAAAAAATGAAAGCATACTTTCTTCTTCATCCGTTTCCACTTTAGCAATTTTTGCAGCGTTTTCTTTTGATCGGTCTTCCTTTTTTCCCCAAAATGCTTCCTTCTACTTGGCTTTTTCTGAGTTTTTTCAATTTCATTCCTGTGCCTCACTCAATTTGCGATTCGTCGGCTGACAGTTTTGCGCACTTGACGTCAGTTAGTAACACATTAACTCGTCCAAAAAACACACGATGCCTCGTCAAATAAGCCTTTTTTCTGTTGCACAGACTCGGAATGCAGAAAAATAAAACCGTCAAAATGTATTGATCATTTCAAAGACATTTTGGAAAAGGCCCGATTGAGGACAACACAACACTATTTCTTTGACCTTTAACCCGCTTGTGGCCAACGCAATGAAGATGAAATGAACATCTTTTTAAAGACGTATTTGATGCATTTATATTGATGTTGTTTATTTCGGTCCAAAATGTCCGCATCTTCAGTCTTTGGGACGTGCCTGGCTGGGCGTTGCGGCGGATGGAGTTAGCGCACGCACGCAATTGCCAACGCGGCGGCCGTCGTCGTCGTTGCATGCAGACGGAGTTGCTGCAGTTGAGCCGTCAACGCACTTTGCGTGAGCCAAATCTCATGCACGGACCCCAGACGGCCGATATCAAGCACGATGTGCGTTTCCACCGCCTGTTTGGGATCTAAAGCTTCCACTGGCCTATCCCACAACGGCGCAAACGAGCCAAGCAAAATAGCAAAAGAGATGAAACTCCGCCCACGCGCACACTTTGTGCTCCAAAAGAGCGCATACGGATATCAAAACCACAAGAATGATGATGATGATGATGAAGAAAATGAAAGCTCCCTTCGTGTTGACATTTTGGACCTGGCGTGCCGCAGGCGCCGCGGCTCCATTTTGCCGCAAACAGCTCTGCAGCTTTTGCGTTGGAGCGGATTCGGCAAAGTCGGCAAAAACAAAAGAAAAGGAAGAAGAGGACGTTACCTTGCCGTGATTGTCGACTCCGGCCAGGGCCAGCGACGTCCAGGAGAACTGCAAGGCCTTGAAATGGAGGCACGGCGCCCCGGTTCTTTGCCGCTTGACGGCCGACTCGTCTCCCGGCCGCTGGCCCGGCCCGGCGGCCGAGCCGTAGAAGACGCCCATGGTGTGGAGGGACAGGCGGTGCAGGATCTGGATGGTCCCGTCATGGAAGGCCAGAGCCAGACCTGAAGACGCCACAGCTGCGGCAGTCGGTGGCGGTCGGCGGCGGTCCGGGCGCGACGGCGGCGGAGGCCGGCCTTACCCAGTCCGGGACAGAATTTGGTGTCCGACGCCACCTTCAGGTCCGTGTTGGAGATGGAAATGGGCAGTTTGGGAAGGGCGACGGCCGACACCCGCTCCAGGTCGCCGGTGGTGGTCAGGATCCTCCACTTGAGGATGGTGGGTTGCTTCTCGCCCACTGGAAGGTCGCGAGTGCTGGCGTCAGGCCGGGGTCAAAGGTCACAGGCGTCGGGGACTCACCGACGGGCGATCGATGCTGGAAGATGTTGTTGACGGGAAGCCCCTCCTTCCTCAGCGACCAACACTCCACGATGCTGCCGCTCTGATTGGACGCGCACAGCAGCACCTCAAGCGCAAAACACAAAAACTTCATCTGAGAACAACACACACACTTTGCACACAAGTACGGAGAAAACAACAAACATTTCAAGGTTCGAGCTCATTTGCTGCTGAAATCACACCATTTGGACCATTTGCCACCCGAACCTCGCCGGCAAGCCGACTTCTGCCGGCATTTGCGAGTTGACAAACTGCGGAGAATACATCTTGTCGCGCTCCCGCTGATACGTTTGCAGCAGACCTATTTTAGGGCGGACCCATCGGCCGTCGTTTCGGACAAAAGCAAAGAGCGCCGAGGGCGACGTGACAAACAAACCTAACAGCCGAATGGACGCTGCAGTGAATTCTGTTGCGGCAGAATTCCTCGTCGCGGCAGGCTGCTTAACGAGTGGCCGGCGAGTGCGACTCGCTCGCGCGCGCGCGTAGAAGACGGCGTCAAAATGCCACTTGAAGATCGGCGTGGAGTCGACTGACCTGCTCAGAGTTCTCTCGGGTCAGGAACTTGAGGTGCGTGACGGCGGGGTACTTGTCTCGCCTCAGCGGGTCCGTCGTGCAGCGCAGGAACAAGGAGGGCAGAAGTTCCGTGTCGATGCGGCACTTCTCGCTCACCACGCTCACCACCACCTGAACGCACGCACACACACGCACGCGCGCGCTCGCAGTCAGCCGTCGTCAGCGCGGGGGAGGCCCGTGTGGGCGTGGCACCTTGTAAAACTGGACAGGTGAAGAGCTGCTGCCGTCGGTGGCGGCCACCACGATGTTGCCGCCTCCCGTGAAGGCGATGTCGGCCAGCGCCACGCGTCCCCGCAGGCGACACAGGCTCTCGCTGGCCGTCAGCAAGGCCCCGCCGGGTTTGAGCAGCGACACGGTGACCAGACCGCTCACCGTCACCGCCAGCCAGCCCTCCATGGGCTTTCCGCCAAACAGAGTCAAAGACGGCGAGAACTTGACCCGGGAGAACTTCTCGCCAAAGTTTGTGGAGCCCGACTGCAAACAAACAGGCGGCGTTTAATTTAGGGTGACGGCGGCGATGACGGCGGCGATGACGGCGGCGGCGATGACGGCGGCGGCGATGACGGCGGCGGCGATGACGGCGGCGATGACGGCGATGACGGCGGCGATGACGGCGGCGATGACGGCGGCGGCGATGACGGCGATGACGGCGGCGATGACGGCGGCGATGACGGCGGCAATGACGGCGGCGGTGGCGGCGATGACGGCGGCGGTGGCGGCGATGACGGCGGCGATGACGGCGGCGATGACGGCGGCGGTGGCGGCGATGACGGCGGCGGCGGCGGCGATGACGGCGGCGATGACGGCGGCGGCGACGATGGCGGCGGCGATGACGGCGGCGGTCAGGCAGGTACCATCTCTACGTGCAGAGCCAGTTTGACGCCGTTGTGCAGCCAACTCAGCGCCACGATGGGATCTCCCTCCACACAACTGCTCAGAAGACTTTCCCAGCTGTTGACCAGATGCTCCGACATGGACCAGCACTTGATGTGCCCGTCGCCGTCCGCCGACAGCAATCGCGAGCCTGCCAAGCAAAACAAGAGCCATTCGAACGCCTTTCGGATCTTTGGGGCCAGCTGCGTCGCTGCGAGTGCGTCGCCATGTGCAAGACACGGAGGGTGCACGACGAACCCTTTTTCAGGTTGCGCTGGCTCGGACCTTTTGGCCAATGGGCCGGTCTGATTATGGGCGCCAATATTTGACGCTTATCTGCCTTTTTCCAAAATCGATAAGTAATCACCTTCAAATTGGGTGAAGCCCAGCGAACGATGTCAACTTTGACTTTTTGTGTGAAGCTCAAACGTTTCAGTTGGAGCGAAATTTGGGAAAACTGCGGGAGGGAGTTCTTTACTTGTTGAACTTCTTTCGACGTGCTGTTTTTGTTCCAATTTGAAAATGACGAAGAAATGAATGAATGAAGAAAAAGCATTGGACGCGTTTCAAAGGTGAGAAGCTGTTGAATAAAGAAGCTTAAATGCGTTTCCTTCAAGTTAAGCGTTGGGAATTTGCGTCCTTCCAAATATTCTCCTTCCTTTTGAATGCAAAGATGGCCGGTCGGCCTCCTCGACGACTCATCATCCTAAAAAACAACAAATTGGTTTCTCTCGCCAAGATTGTTGACCATCGATCAGCACCAATCTTGACGAGTGTCGGCCATCTTTGAGGACTTGCTCAACAACACGAATGAGCATTTGAAAAACAGCCGATGACTGCTTCAACGCTGCTCTTCTCGCCGCCAACGTTGCATTCGTGCTCGGCGTTTAACAGCATTTTGACGAAATTTCAAGGTGTTTTTGGACCAGATTTGCTTTTGTTTTCAAACGACGCGACCCGCTCCCTTTCGCAGGAATTCTTGGACTCAGGATGAAGCGGACCTTCCAAGCAGACGCAAGCGCTTCGTCAGACTGCCTTTGTTGGGAACTCGGACCGCCAACGCATGTTTGCAATCCTTCACCGCTGCCCCCCAACCCCCCCCCCCCCCCCCAACCGCTCCAAAGTGGACATTTTGGCTCCACAAGTGGAAATGGCTTCTGATCTATCCAAGCACGCTCAGCGTTTTTCCAGACAGACAATCTTGTCTCTTATTGTTTGTCACCTGACCTGACTGGTCCCACTCCAGACAGGAAATGACCTCAGCGTGGCCCGAGCTGATGGAGTACACATCCCAGGGATGCTCCGTGTCCATGATGTGGATCATGTGACTGACATCTGCAACATGTCAAGTAATCAGAAAGATTCTGTTAAAGGCCCAAAGGCACTGGACAAACCATGGATGGATGATTGGATGGATGATTGGATGGATGGATGATCATGGATGGATTATGATGGATGGATGGATGGATGAATGGATGGATGATTGGATGGATGGATGATCATGGATGGATGGACGGATGGTCGGATGCTCCGATGGGCAGAGAGGAAGCACGTCGGTACCTGTCTCGCCGCCGCCATCGTCCTGGTTCTTCAGGTCGGTGGTGAAGGCCACCAGGTTTCTGCAGGACCAGGAGCAGACCAGGGGGACGGAAGGGCAGTGGGTGCTCTTGGGGCGCCTTTCCCAGTCGCATACGTACGCCAAGTCCATGCTGCCAGCCAGCCAGCGGCCAAACCCTCAAAGACAAGCAAAAGCGCAAGGTTTCATCGAGCAAATACGTGAAAAAGCCAAGATAAATGACTCTCTTTGACAACGCAACATTTAACGGTTGAAAAACATTTTTTTTTTTTGTCTCCTGGAAAGGGATGATTTTGAAGGTGCGAGAATTCTGGCCGATGCCAGTCAGATAATTGTGCTCATAAATTGACATACACCTTTGGGAATCCAACATCAGAAAATGAAAACCCTGCCACAGATTAGATTAAAGTGGATCGGTAAACGAGCTCGTCTTCACCCGTTGAGTAGAAGCACCTGCAGCCAAATTGTTTCAGGGTTTTTACTTTATGGACTTCCCCATCCCTGCCACTGCATTTGTACGAGCTCATGGCATAGTGGTTAAGACAGTCATGTTCGGGGTCATGGGTTCCAATCCTGCTGTGTGTGTGTGCGTGCGTGTCAGACAATTTCTTGACAACAGAAATAGGCTGGTAATGCCGATAGCAGCCTATCTTCGGTGACAAAACAAAATGAGAAGTTGGTGAAAAGACCAAAAAGGAGATGAAGCCACCAGCCACGCCCAGGCCGGCGATTGACCAATCACAGCCGTTCACGACAAAATAGCGCTAGCAAAATATCCACTGCCAACAGTGAACTAAGTAGAAAGTGAAACTAATGTGACATTTCTGACATCTTGCACTTCTGGAAGACTTTCAACAAGATGTTGTAATGCGCGCGGCACAATTTTGTTCATTCACAAATCACTAATGTTGTTTTGCTTGCCATCTCTGTCCCAAATCAAATGTCTTCTTCCACACCGTCCAATCTGCCCACAAAATGTCTTGACTAAATGTACAACGAAGATACGTATCAACGACAAGCAACATATGAAATAAGGCGTCTAGTCTAATCACTGACGGACGAATTGATGAAGGAGAAGAAATCTGATGAAAATACGCCGAAGAGTTCCATGCTAACGCATCGCTCGTTCATTCATTGTGTCAACTTACTTGGATTTTGGTGTCGTCGTTACCGACAATCTAAACGCGTCCCTCCCTTTAGACAAGCACCTGATGAATAGAATAAACGAATGTTATTCATTCAACTTGATAACCACAATCAGTCACGACGGCAAAGGTAAGGAAATCAGTCCCGCGGACATCAATTGAGCTGAACGCAAGAACAAAGTGCTCAGGACCCCAAAACCCACATCGGTGTCCTTTGATGCGCCTGAACGGATTTGCAATTAATTCGTTGATTGATCGATTCAGCACTTTGTAGACGCACAGGCATATTCAAATTTTGATAGGAATCTGGAATAATAGACACGCAATGCATAACAGTATACAGACGAGAATAAGGGCAGAATTTAAGGAATGACCAAAAACATACAATATTTTTGTTTAAACGCGTCTTAAAATCCCAATGACATGTGATTCAAGGTCATTTGAGTAAATAGTGTCTCAAACTGGACCCTTGGCCTAATTTTGTTGCGATATCGGCGCGTATGACGTCAAGTTTGCGACTCCACATTTTGGGGAGCCGTATTTCCGGTGATTTCACGTACTTCCGGTTTGTAGCTGTAGCCGTCGCTTGACTTCGCCTCTCAAACTTTTGCTGGAACTTTCGCGTTTCGAATGCGGTTCGAGTGTATCCGAACATTCACGGCGGCTTCTCGGGAGTTTGGCCGCGAAGCGGACTTGCTCGACTTGTTACCGTCGCTACGTGCGGCTAACAACGGCTAAGCTAAGAGAAGCTAAGCGACTAGCTCGCGTTTGACAGAATCCGCTTCCGTCTTTCGGCGAAAACATCCAGAAGAAATCTCTAGCATGGGCTCCAATGGGCGCTGTCAATAACAGGTACGTTGCTGCTGCTGCTGCTGTTGTCGGGTGTTGTTATTCGGAGGAGCTCGCTTGAAGAGGAGAAAAGATCCCGCTGCTGGATGACGAGCCAGGCCCGAACCGGTTGCACCATCATCTGTCCTCAGATTCAAATCCAAACTTTGCAGGACAGGAAAGCAGACACTTGCAGGTGTCATGTGATTCGTTGCCATTGGCCAACAAAAGACCAAGTGACTGCTTTGTGGGAATTGTCGTGCCCAGTTGTCGTACTTGCGTGAACTTGTCTTGTACACTTTGTGTTGTAGACCGAAGACGAGAAGAGCGACACTTGAGCCATGCTAACCTAGAATCGGCCGGCCGCAGTTGCATTTCACCTCTGCCATCGCGAGACCATGTCTGAGAACCAGGTCAACAACAACAACGTGCTGCCCAACAACAACAACAACAACGTCCCGCCCAACAGGATCCGGAACCCCAACATCAACCAGAACCCCCTCATCAATGTTCGAGACCGACTCTTCCACGCGCTCTTCTTCAAGATGGCCGTCACTTACGCCCGCCTCTTCCCGCCGTCATTCAGGAGGGTCTTTGAGTTCTTCGTGCTGCTCAAGGTGACTCGACTCGACCTTCTCATCATCTTCTCCTCCTCCTTGCATGAAAGCAAACAAAATATGGACAGTCCGTAACAGTTGGCGGCTCTGTTAACTTTGCTCATTCAGGTGCTTCCTTGTCGTGGGAGTCGCCCCCGAGTGTCAGGGAGCAGTATCGATACTCACGCCTGCAATATCGATACTGTATCGTTTTTATTAACACGGATACTTGTATCGATATTTTGAGCGCAGCCCTGTCAATTAAATGTTGCAAATGTGTGTGCCGGTGTTCGTCAGGCGCTCTTCGTCCTCTTCATCCTGGCCTACATCCACATCGCCTTCTCTCGCTCGCCCATCAACTGCCTGGAGGGAGTGAGAGAGCGCTGGCCTCGTGACGGCATCCTGCGCGTGGAGATCCAGAGGAACTCCAGCCGGCCGCCCGTCTTCCTGCAGTTCTACGACTTGCAGGAGGAGGAGGAGGGCGGCGGCGGCGGCGGGGGCGGAGGAGGAGGAGCCGCCATTGCCGGTCTCAGCCTGGCGGCACTGCAAGAGGAAGAGGACGACGAAGACGAGGAGACGATGCTGGACACGTTTGACAACAGCTCAGTGCAGGTGAGGAGAAGTTCATGTGGAAATCGTTGCACGATTGTGGTCAAAATGTGCTCAAATTCATTATTAGGGCCCCGATTAATCGGAACCCACACATTTGGACCGGGACACGTTCTCACCACTGGACATTTGGCTTTCATTTCATTGCTTTGGAAATCATTTGATTGTGTATTCCATCGAAAGTGCGTCTTTTATGTACAAATTGTGGGGGAGCAAAACGCAATCCGTTATTTCAGGCATCATTTGTATTTAGTCGAAATCAATGGGCTGATGAACCGCCAATCTGCATTTATTTTTCTCCGACCAAACATCGGAATGGTTCCAAATGTCCCGCCGGCAGTTTGAGCTGGACATGGAACCTCGTCTGAAGCCGCCGGCGATGGGACGAGCGCGAGGAGGGGACGGAGGAGCGGGAGGCGGGGCCAATGACAGCCAGGACCTTTCCTTCAGTCACTTGACCAAAGGTAGGCGGCGGCGCAACGGGAAGCTCCGCCTCGCCGCGGCTCGTCACCACCACCCGTGCTTTGCGTGTGCAGCCTGGCCGCAGGAGGAGTACATGGTGGAGTATTCGCTGGAGTACGGCTTCCTGCGGCTGTCCCAGAGCACCCGGCAGAGACTCAACATCCCCGTCATGGTGGTCACGCTGGGTGAGACGCCGGCCGTGGGTGCCAGCCGGCCGCCGCCGCTAAGCGCCGCTAAACACCGCTTCGCATTTCAGATCCCACCAAGGACGCGTGTTTTGGCGACGGCTTCAGCCGCTTCCTGCTGGACGAGTTTTTGGGCTACGACGACATTCTGATGTCCAGCGTCAAAGCGCTGGCTGAGAACGAGGAGAACAAAGGTGGCGGCCGCTCGTCGGAGCGCAAGGTCACGTGACCGGCCCTAATAACCGCGTGGCGCTTGTGTCAAGGCTTCCTCAGGAACGTGGTCTCGGGGGAACATTACCGCTTTGTCAGCATGTGGATGGCCAGAACTTCCTACCTGGCTGCCTTCGTCATCATGGTCATCTTCGTAAGTGACGGCCGACCCTCGTCCAATCGCATCGCCGCTTTGGATTCCTTGCCGTCACGAAACACAACCGCTGAGAAAGATGCAATTTCGTACAGCGTGCTGCCGTCTTGTTTTGTGCGCGCGCGTGCGTTTCTCTCTCTTCACGTTTGGCCCAGATTGTCATTCCGACGAGCCCCAAGATTGTTCTGACCCGACTGGATGTTTGCGCCCTTTTTCAGACTCTGTCGGTGTCCATGCTGCTCCGATATTCTCACCACCAGATCTTCGTCTTCATCGGTGAGTTGCTCTGTATGCAATACGGCGCGCGCGCATGCTCTCGGGTGGCGCCATATTCAACATAACACGTGCAATTAAGTTATTGCGACGTGTTCCGAAAGAAATGAAATTGTTATTGTCCAATGAAACAAAACATTTTTTTTTCAAATAAGCAAGTTCGATGTGTCGTCAGTGAAGTCATTGTAACGACCCTCGATAATCTTCAACTATTGGATGATGATAAGCGTTGAATTTTGTGCTCACGCCTGCAACGCAAATCTTTCTTCCCAATTGGATGGAAATGGAAATGTCATCGCCGCCATCGAGCCGCCATCGCGCCGCCACCTCGAACAAAACCTGAGAGTGGCTTTGTTTGTTTGAACAACAATGTTCATTTTCAGTCCTAAGAAGACAATGAATTGAATTGAAGAGTTTGTTTATGCTGCAATTCATGTCATTGTGCTCGCCTTGGCCTAAGTCAGGGGTAGGCAAGTCGGGTCCTCGAGAGCCGCCGTCCTGCATGTTTTTGAGGTCTCCCTCCTCCAACACAGCTGGGAGGCTCCTGCAGAACGTGATGATGAGCTGATGATTTGAAACACCTGGCTTGGAGGCAGGAGACACCGACAACATGCGGGACTGCGGCTCTCTCGGACCCAACTTGCCGATCCGTGGCCTAAATCTTTGTTCAGTTTCCCCCCCAAGAAATGTTGATGATATTATTTGAATTCAGTTGTAGAATCGAATTGATGTGCTTCGCTAAGGAGGAGCCGATTTTAGCAGCAGATGTTGAATTTGATTTCATTTTATTTTTGGTCAAAATGATCTCTTTTTTGAAGAGGCTGATGATGTGAAAATCGGTCTACATGTGTTGTTCCGTGCTAATGCTAACCATTAGCACGCGTTGGCATGAAGCTGATGGGCCATTGTCAACCTTTGTTTGTTTTCAAAGTCCGACCGATTGTCAAAAAGCGGTCTCGCTCGTATCTCAAGGCGGCGGGCGAAGCCGTTTTCCGTCCGGCTTCATATTGGGAGCAGCTCTCGCTCGCTCTCTCGCTCGCTCGCTCGCTCGCCCTGAAGAAGGTAAACTTTCTGTCTGCTCTCAGTGGACCTCCTTCAGATGCTGGAGATGAACATGACCATCGCCTTCCCGGCGGCCCCCCTGCTCACCGTCATCCTCGCCCTCGTCGGTGAGTCAAACTCGCTCTTGCCCTCTGACCTCCACGCCAACAGATTGCGTAAGCACAATTGCTGGCCCCCCCTTCCGCTTGCAACACATTTGAAGACGCTGACACAAAAAAGTCAAATCCCCGCCATTTATTTTGGAGAAAGAAGAGAGAGAGCCGATAAGAAACAAAAAACAAAATTGAACGCGATATGCGTCACATTCTGTCGTCGTCGTTACAGACGAGGAAAGAAATCCAAATAAAAGTTTCGAAATACTTCATCAAAGCAATTTGACACTTCATTGCCAACTTTGGAATGTTGATTGCTTCCCAATTGGGCGACGGCCTTCTCCGCAAGTGCACAGAGACAGCAAAAAACAAAAGACACACAAGTCAAGTGTGGTTGCTGATGTCACTTCCTGTGGTCAGGCATGGAGGCCATCATGTCGGAATTTTTCAACGACACCACCACGGCCTTTTACATCATCCTCATCGTGTGGTTGGCCGACCAGTACGACGCCATCTGCTGTCACACCAACACCAGCAAGCGGCACTGGCTCAGGTGAGCGGCCCCCCCCCCGGCGACTCCCCCCCCCCATCTTGACCCCTTCTCAGCCCTTTTTTTTGTCTTTCAGGTTCTTCTATTTGTATCACTTTGCTTTCTACGCATATCATTACCGCTTCAACGGCCAGTACAGCAGCCTGGCGCTGGTCACTTCCTGGCTCTTCATCCAGGTCAGTCGCCACCTTTCGACTCCACTCGGCGGGGCGGGGCCTGCGTCCTTTTCAAGCGCACCTTCCACGTTTAGCCCTTTTTCACTTTGTCAGCGTCCCTGGTCCAAGGTGCCAGCAACATGGCCGCCGACGACGGCGGCGGCGGCGGCTCTGCTACGCGCACAAACATGACGTTGAAAATGTGCTATTGATTGTCGAAATCTGGCCTGACCAAATGAAAATCAAGAGTAAGAAACGTTTGTGACGTTCTCCGAAGCAGCGGAGAACGAGGAATCGCTTTGGAGAGCATTTAGTTGCCGGCGCTTACACAAAGTGGGTTTTTATTGACGGCCACTTCCTTGTTTGACATTACGGAGCCACGACTCAAGTTGTCTGTTTGCTCAGAAATGTTGAACGGCGGCGGCTCATTTTGGGCAGAAGGAAACGTCCCCGAACGGCCGTCGGCTAGCATACTTGCGTTAGCTTCTGGTCTTCTCCGTACGTCAAGAAAGAAAGACCGAAGGACGCGTGAGGCCAAAGGTCACGTTGGCAAAGTGAGCGTCCAGGCTGCAGCCGCTCGGCGCTCATAACTCCAATTCGGAAAAAAATTGCAAGTCAAAGCAGAAATTGAGGCCAGCGACAGCTCGTATCTTGAAGCGCCCCAGTCGGCCGGGCCACTCGTATCTCGAGGCGTCCCAGGATGATTTCTGTGCAAGTTAATGCTGGAAAACGCTTTTGGTGTGAATTGGCCAATCGTCCTTTCGCAAAAGCAACGGACGGCCCGGCCCCGCCTATTTGTGCGAAGCCGAGTGCGCGTGTATCGCTGAGCCGGCGTAAGCCACCGTTTGCTCTTTTGCCAGCACTCCATGATCTACTTCTTCCACCACTACGAGCTGCCGGCCATCTTGCAGCAGATCCGCATCCAGGAGATGCTCCTGCACAACCAGCAGGCGGGTCAGGCCAACCAGACGGCGCTGCAGGACACTCTCAACAACAACAACAACGCCGCCGCCGCCGGGCCGCCGCCGGAGCCAAGTGCCGCCGCCGCCGCCGCCGCCGCCCGGCTCGCTCCCGCTCCCGCCGTGGTTCTCCAGCCGCCGCCAGAAAGTCCGCCGTCATCCTCCGCCGGCGAGGTGCGATCGGAGCTCAACTGGGTGGCGCAGACGGCCGCCATCATCACGGAAGTGCTGGCGTCCTCCGGCCAGGAGGGGGCGGCCACCGTCGGCGATGTGGATGACTTGTGGATGGGAGAAGGGGGCGGCGGCGAGGAGGGAGGGGCCGGCGCCGAAAGCCAGCCTTTGGCCGGCGCGGGGACGATGGCGGACGGGGGAAGCGCCGCCGCGCGTCCCTCCCAAACAGACTGCAGCGTGCAGCGGAGCTCCTCCCACTCGTCCTGAGGTGCTCGCCAAATCCCATCAGCTGCACGATCATCAATAAACTGACGGTCACGTGATGTCGTACGGTCAATGATGATGGCAGTGCTTTTATTTTCAACGTGTATGCCTTAGCAACTTGAGTAGGCGTGGCCATTGCCCACCTGGCGATGTATTGCAAGAGGACTTTTGTTGGTTGACGTCACAAGATGCTGTCAGTCTCGTGTATTGAAACAAGCAGGACTCGACTCAAACGACTTGTTGTCTTCTTCTTTTTTCACACCTCAGAAGCCGTTTGTCTCCTTTTTTAATCACTCACTCACTCACTCACTGACGTGACGTCACCAGGTCATTTGTTCATGTCGAAAGATGCAATCGTTTTGGATTTCAAATGTAATCGTTGCGACATTTCATCGAATGGATCACATCGGCGTTTTTTCTCTCTCTCTCTCTCTCTCTCTCTCTCTCTCTCTCTCTCTCTCTCTCTCTCTCTCTCTCTCTCTCGGCAATGATATCGCGAGGTTGACCGTGTAAGCCCACACGGGCACGCGCACATTTGACGCTGCAGCTCGCGGGAGCGTGCATCTCCCTCTTGACGAGCACTGCGGACGGCGGCGGCGACGGCGGTCCCTTCTTTTGTCTCGCTGTGTTGGAGGTGACGGTTGAAGCTGCGATCAGGTGAGGCGTGTCTGCGTCAGGGTATTTCCATTTGGCGCGTGCGCGTGCATGGCGACAACGCGCGTCGTGCTCAGTCCCCTTAAAAGCGCACGTTAGTTTCTCTTTGCAAAACTATCTGCCGCTGAGCCACGCCCCCCTCCTCGAACCTGAACAATGTACCTTGTATGACATGACACGTGTTTATACCTTCCACATGTATGCGGAGGTCCAGTTTTCGCCGGTGTGCGTCTGTGCGCGCGCGTGAGTGCGCGCGCATATAAATGACAACGGATTCATTTTCATATAAGCAAAACGGTGGAGACACTTGTTCCATTATTATTATTACTTTATTTAGCACGTTTTTATGCCAGCTTGGTTTTATGTCTCATGCTGTCAAGTCCTATTTCCAAAATAATGGATTTCAAATGTTAGAGCCGAATAGTAAAAACGAGATCAGTTCACTCATTTTACTGCAAATGTCATCTGAGCAACTCACTTGCATGGGGGGGGGGGGGGGGGGGGGGTCACTCATTTTACTGCAAATGTCATCTGAGCAACTCACTTGCATGGGGGGTCCTAAACAATATTATAGTAGTCGTTATTGTTGAGGATTTTTGCCACCATTTTGTTGCTTGCAAATGGTGTGTGTGTGTCCCACTGAAACCCACACTAAAGGCCGCCATGTCGTCCAGGGTATACGCGGGTGTACCCACTTCTTTTTCAGTCAGCATGAAGTATATACCCACGTCTAAATCCCCCCTGATGCACGTTCAGCCACGGCCTACCCTCCTCGGCCTCTAATTGGCTGGTACCGCCTGCCTCCACTGGATTGGCTCACTTTTGGCCTTGATGAGCCAATCGGAGGCAGAGGAGGGCGGGGCATGTCAACAACTTCAAATCCTCCTCCAAGCCACGATGGCGACCAAGAAATGCAGTCCAAGAGCCAATTCAGACCGAAGGCCCGCATGCTCCGAGTCCAAGCGGAGCAGCAGAAGCGGAGCCGCGCTTGGACTCGGACCGTTCGGGTCCCGACCACATCGAAGAGTTCAGAGTATCTTCCTCCAATTTTCCCATCCAAGAAGAAAGCTGGAAGTTGCGCAACTGCTTGGGAAGTCCACAAAGGGTTCCGTGCCGGTGAGAAAGGCCAGTGGAATAAAAACCCAATAAGGCTCTGAGATATGCAAACTCAGGTGGGACAGTTCCAAGCAAACGCGGTGAAGCAGCATTTTGCTCTTACGCTACTGCACACGTGCCGCCAAAGGATTTAACATCGTTAAATAGATGTGACGTGTGAAGGAAATGGCCGCCGTGACGGGAATTGAAGCATTCAGCTCCTCCAGTTTTTGAATCCTCCCGCCCGGAGCCAGCCCCAGGCAGTCTCCGGGCGGGAGGCGGGTCACACCCCGACCCTGAACTGGTGGACGGCCAATCGCAGGGACACGTGCGCGTTTGTTTGGCTGGTTCCCCTTTTGGCCTTTTGTCCACGTGCGCTTGGTGGCGCCCTCTATTGGCCGTCTGTCACCGGTGCACTGCGCGTATCGCACGTCCGTTTGCCGTGCACGTGACGTCATCAAATAAAAGCGTCATAACGAAAAGAAGACGTCACCTTGCAAGCGCCGTTTCCATGTTGCGTGTGTTTCAGGATGATGATGAGTTCGCCGTCGGAGAAGATGAAGAAAAAATGGTCCAAGGACAGCTTGACGCTGTTGCCGTGTTTCTACTTTGTGGAGGTACGCGCGCGCGCCACGCACCCACGCACGCACGCGCCCACGCGCAGGGAGTTGACCCGGCTGGCTTGTCGCTGTCGTTGTCGCGCAGCTCCCCATCGTGGCGTCGTCCATGGTGTCGCTTTACTTCCTGGAGTTGACGGACGTGCTGCGGCCTCCGCGACTCGGGTTCCGCTGTCACGACCGCCATCTCAGCAAACCTTACGTGGACGGAGGCGACGAAATGATTCCGCTGCTCATGCTGCTCAGCCTGGCCTTCGCCGGCCCGGCCGCCTCGGTACCCGCCGGCCGCCTCCGGTCCCGCTCCGGTCCCGCTCCGGTCCCGCTCCGGTCCCGCTCCGGTCCTGCTCCGGTCCTGCTCCGGTCCTGCTCCCATGCTGACGTTGCGTTTTTGTGCGCGGCAGATCATGCTGGTGGAGGCCTTGGTCTACCTTCTGCAGTCCCGAACCAAAGTCCGGCGAGCGGAAGGCAGCATCAACGCGGGAGGCTGCAACTTCAACTCCTTCCTGAGGAGGACCGTCCGCTTTGTGGGTACGAGCCTTCGCGTTTTGCACACGTGCCGGACCACCTGGCAAAAAACGAACAAGCAGCTCCGCTTGGCTTGCTTTGTTGATGTAGAGTTTTTTCTTCTGCTCATCGGTAATCCCTTTCAGGACTCAATTTCATATTTGTTTCCTTAAGACCGAGAGTAGCCGCCATTACGTCATCAGGCTGGTCACGAAACCACGACGATCGCACCTGTTCATTTGCACCCGCAGTTTGCTGCCTCGTAACGTCCTATTCACAAAACAAATGACTCTGGTCGGGGTTCGAGTCGACTCTCGTGATTGGTCGCTTCCCAAGCCTTGAGCAGCTGAATACCGGGGTTCGACTACGGAGGAACAAAATTGCCAAAATAATCAATCAATAAATACAAGTCAAATAAAAACGGATGTCAATAATAATATTCAAAAATTAAGTATATATAAATGGAAATAAAAACAAATGTATAAGCAAAAAATACAAGTAAAAAGGAATATGCAAATAAAAATGAGATTCAAAAAAAAAATACATTTTAAAAGTCAATGTGGAACTTCATAAAAAAAATAAACATCTCAATAGATTGAAATGAAAAAATGGCTCTGCTCTCATTTATTTATTTATTTCATGATGCAATGTCAGCATGAAATGCATCAAGAAATGTTATTCAAATGAGGGGGCGGGCCCAAATGTGTCTTTTCAGTTTTTTTAATATTATTTTTTGGTGTTGAATTTTGGAATGATATTTTTATATCCGTTTTTATTCATTTACGTGTCTTTTACTTTGGCATTTTTGGTCCTCTTTTTGGCTTGAATTCCGCTTTCATCGAAAGGCCTCGCAAGCACTTTGACCAAAACGGTTCGAGCGCTCGATCGGCTCTTCATGATTGATCCGTCGCGGACTGTTTCGTTATTGACGCAATCATCCGTCCGAGGAATTCAACAATGTGATCGGCTGGATCGGCCTAACGGAGCCGTTCTCCCTCCTCCCCGGCGGGTGGGGTCGGGGTGGGCGTCGCCATGCCAGGCGTGCACGTGTTCGGCCTGTGCGCGACGGCGCTGGTCACCGACGTCATCCAGCTGTCGACGGGTTACCACGCCCCCTTCTTCCTCACCGTCTGCAAGCCCAACTACAGCCACGTGTCCTGCGACGCCAACGCCTACGTCACCAAAGACATCTGCTCCGGGCACGACCAGCACGCCATCGCCGCCGCCAGGTGCGCCCCGCCCCGCCGCCGCCGCCGCATTCCCTTCAGCCACTGATTGCTCCTCCTCTTTTGCGCCTGCACAGGAAAACGTTCCCGTCCCAGCATGCGACTCTGTCCGCTTTTGCCGCAGTGTACGTTTCCGTAAGTACGTCGGTGACGCGTCTTTCCCGTACGTCACCATCGCCGTCCTTTTTGGTCACCTTTTGCTTAATCTGCTGTTTTTCTTTGTCTCCTGTTTGCTCGTCATGTCCTCGTTTCGTCGAGCCTGCTCCTCGTCCCAGCCAATCGGCTCTCTCCGGCCGCTGGGGCCTCGTTATCCCGTCAGCTTGTTTGGATTTCGTTCACGGCTTTTGTTCCCGCCGCTCCCGTCATGTTAGGCTTCCTCAATATGTTGAAGTGCCGGCAAAAGACAGGCAGGTGATCACGGGACGGCACAAAAGTTGAGGGGGGGGTCACTTTGAAGCCAAAAGTCTTCTTGGCTTGAAAATGTCTCCTCTGCTGAAATCGATGACGAGTGGCCGGTTTTCCCAGCCAGTCAGGAAGGACAAGGCCGCAACAAAAAAGCCAAACGGAGGCGGGGTCAAAGTCCCAAAAAGAAAGTCTGGCGACATATTGACCCCAGATGGAAGAAAATGAGACAACTGACAACGGAGACGGCCGAGCGGCGGCAAGAGGAGCAGGCCTGACGAGACCCGACGACAACAAAGACATGACGAGCTAACGGGGACGAGAAAAGAGGGCTTCAAGCAGAAAGTGAAAGAAGAGACGCAGATCTTGAGCCCGAGCATTAGCGCGCGATTAGCATTAGCGCGCTAGCCAAGCCGGGTGAGAAGAAGCTAACGGCTCGCTCGTGTGCGTCCCTCCCCGGCAGATGTATTTCAACTCCACCATTTCCGACAGCACCAAGTTGCTGAAGCCCGTCTTGGTGTTCGTGTTCGCCATCGCCGCCGCGCTCAGCGGCCTGACTCAGATCACGCAGCACCGCAGCCACCCCGTCGACATCTACGTGGGCTTCTTGATCGGGGCCTTCATCGCCGCCTACCTGGTGAGCCCAAACTAATGTTGCCGCCGTGAAGATCGCCGCGGATTTGAAAGTGTCCGTTCTCCCGCAGGCTTTTCACGCGGTGGCCAACTTCAAGCCCTCCGACGTGGCCCTAGCCCCGCCCCCTGCGCCCAGCCTGGAGGACCCTTTGCGAGCGCTGACCGAGCGAGGCCACGAGTCGGTCTACAACAAGGGCCCCGCCTCGGCCTCCGAGAGCAATGACGAGATAGCGGCGGCCCCGGGGCCCTTGGACGCCATCCAGAGGGAGGCCGCCTCCGTGGCGAGCCTGAAGAGGGCCAGCGTCGATGTTGAGCTCATGGCCCCGCGGAGCCCCATGGCCAAGGAGACCATGCTGACCTTCGGCAACACTTTGCCCCGAAGCAGCATCAGCGTCAGCGACGGAGCGCCTGCTCCGGTCCCGCCCGTCCAGCCGGTCCAGCCGGTCCAGCCCGTCCAGCGACGTCTGAAGACGGTCCACGTCCCCGTGGACCCGGTTTCGTCACAGCGTCTCTTGTCAGAATGGAAGCAGAGGTCCGCGCAGATGCGGGCCCACGGCGCGCGGGACCAGAACGGGCACGGCTCCGAAGACGGCTCCGAGGCGGCGACAGACGATGGAGGTTCTCCCGGTCTCATCTACCAGCCCGCCGCCTGCAATCGCGGGCCGACCCCTCCCCCGGGAGCGGCCAAAGCCGTGGCCACGCCCAGACCGCCGCAGATCCCTGAAGCGGGACCGCCTCCGGTTTCGCCCAAGAGCTCCGTAGCCCGTGCCAAGTGGTCGGCTATTCGGGAGAAGACCGGCGGCGAGGCGGCGGCTCGCGTGGCGGCCAACCAGCCGCGACTGGTTCAGGTGGTCGCCATGTCCAAGCAGCAAGGCCTGCTGGCCTCCCCGTCCTCGGTGGGAAACGCCTTAGAAAGCGCCTCGGCTTGCTCGGGCTCCTCAGCCGCCTCAGCCGCCCCAGCGCCGCGCTACCGGCCGGCCGGCGACAAGCAGCGCCAAGCCGTCGTCACGGCGGACGCCCACGGCTCGCACCGCCCTCTGGCCCAAACCCCGGCCAGTCCCTGGGAGTGGGCCGAGCCGCGGCACGCCTACGAGCCCAACGGCCCGCCGCCAGGAGACCCGGCCGCCTGCGGCAGCAGCTTCCGGCCGCGGCGGGCCGGCGCCTCGGAACCCCCGACGCAATTGCAGGTGTTGACGGATGCGCAGCGCAAGGAAATGGCCACGAGGCGCAAGACGGCGCTGGTTCTTCTGGAGCGAGACGCTCAACTGACCAACCAGGAGAACCAGCTCAGGAGTTTCCAAGGCCGCAGAATGAAGGATTAGTTTTGGACAACTCCTCCATTTTGGAGGCCTCAATTCATCCATTGATTCTCATTGGCCGCTTTGTTGAGCAGGGGGCGGGGCACATCCATCCGTATGCGAGCGCGGAATCGCTCGTGGACGTCGCCGCCATGTTGGATTTGGACATCCAAACCGTCAGAGATCGCAATCATGACAAATTGACACGTTTCCTCGTTTGACGCTCCGTTCTGATGCAATCCGAAACGTAAACACTCAAAGGCGCTCGACACGCTAACTTTTTCATCATTTTGATAACTCACCAAAGAAATGTCTCTGGCGATTGATATGAACAAATTTGCTCCCCAAAACGTGAAAATACGTTCGATTTTTAATGTTTCAAGTGTCCCAAAGACGTATTTATATGTTTAAAAATATAGATATGTTTTTTAAGCATACAGAACAACTGCAAAGAACGGTTGAAGAAATGGTAGTTATTACACATACGGCCAGCAGGTGGCAGCAGTTTAAGAGATCAACCATGGCCGTCTTGCAAAAAGCGCTTTTCAAACACATTTGTGGATAATGATGAAACTTAGCTATTTTCGAATGCTAATTGCTGCAAAACGGAAACAGATAGAAATATCTTCTTTTTCTTCCTGCCGAAAGAAGAGACTCTAATCATGTTTTTGGAGCAATAGAATCTCCAGTCAAACAGCCGGGAGTGAAGGGGATTGCTTCAGTCAAAATGGCTGCCAGTCAATGAGTTAATTCCCACTTGCATTGATTTCAGTCACCAAGTATCAAAAGCAGGCACCAAAAAAATGTCAACACGAGCTCTCTTTTATTTTCCATTTGAGGACGTTCAGCCGTTTGAAAATGTTGCAACGTTGCAGCTGTGAACGCTCAGCAATTGATTTTCTGCTTGCGTGTATCGTCAGCGTTTGGAATCATCACATTCAAAGAGCGGACGCGCCACATCCAACATGGCGGCCGCGTCGACGTGTGCGTCTTATGATCTCAACTGTGTTGCCGTGGTGATGCTAAAGCATGTGTGCGTTTGTGTGACAAAATGCTAATGTTGACGAAACCACATCAAGCAATGTCAGGAAGGGGCGGAGCTTGGAAGATACAGGAAGTAGCTCATTAAAAACAACTCGGGCGGACACGATAACGAGCACAAAAGACTCCAAATTTGGATCTTGAGCCTTTTCGCTTCACTCATTAACACTCGGACCCTCATTTGGACGAGTTCTGTCCATGTGCTTTTGTTGTTGTAGCAACAAAACACGCGCGGCCGCTGACGTCGTCTTTGCTCACAAAACCCAACAATTGCAACTTCAACAAACTCTCCTAACCCAAACAAGACGTGTCGGTCGTCGATTGTTCTTAAGTTTACATTCAGACGGGACTCTGGATCAGCTCGTACCTGCGCCGCCGATACTGATTGGTTGACTTTGCCGTCTCCAAATTCGGTCCGGTTTGATTTCGCGAGCCGTCCCGACGGAGAACTAAAAGCAAGCGGTGCGTCCGTCCGTCCGTCCGTCCGTCCGTCCGTCCTGCCGGCGGCCAGCCAATGGCGGCGCTCGCGTAACGCAGACCTTTCCCAACTTTCGTCTCGGATCACGCCCACTTTTGGCAAACGCCACCTGAGCTCGAGGAAAATCCGCACGACCCCAACCTGACATGCGCTGCTCGGCGACACGACGAAACGTTCATTGTGCAAAACTTGATGATGGAATGTGAAGAAAAGCTGCATGACGAATAAAACGGCTTTCAAATCAAAAGCATGTTTTTTGGCTCCTCTGCAAAAAGCAACCAGATTCGTTTGCAAGTCCTGAACGACGGCGAGACCGGACGCCGCTTCGCGTCCTGGACCTCGCGGCTCGTCACGCATCGGTATCCATGGAAACCGTGTTGATGGAGATAAGGAGCGCGCACGCACACACACACACACTTGCTGCAGGCCAAGCAGCACGTTGCCATAGCAACAGTGAGCAGGAGCAGAAGCGCTTTTTAGAATAGAACAAACGGACCACGCGGAGCTTCATCATCGTCATCATCGTCATCATCGTCATCATCGTCATCATCGTCATCATCTTCATCATCGTCATCATCGTCATCATCGTCATCATCGTCGTCATCATCTTCATTTCACGCCATGGCGATCGGCACGCTCCCCCCACACAAACTGGATGAGGCCCCTCGTCGCGCATGCCAGAGGTGCGTTTGTGGACCGGCTCCAGATGTGCTGCTGCCCCTGCTGGTCTCACTGGTGCAGCTGGTTGGCGAAGAGTCCCGCCTCCCAGCGGAGCGCCCGCTGGTTTTTATGGCAAATCACTCGAGTTGATTCCACAACCTGCAAACACATTTGGACAAAAACGTCAAACGTTCCCTCGCGGCACCGCCGGTCGGACCCCCCTTGTGTTCGGGGGGGCCATCCCCGCTCAACACATCTGAGACGGAACACTTTTTTTTGACACTTTGGCACCGTCAGTCACCGGTCAGGCCCAAAAGCAGGCGACGCCGTCCCTCACTTGTCTTGTTATTAGGAACGATATTCCTCGTCTTGCAAACGTGTCACGCATCGCCATCTGCCACATCGGTGCCACGCCTCCAGTTGCCGCGGTAACAAGAAGGATCCAGGTTGGCGTTGCCGGAGGCGGGCAGGCGGAAACACAAGGTGTCTCCACGTGGTCACGACGGACGCACCTCCTGACATCAGCCCCGGCCGGGTCCGTGTCCAAGTCTTACAGCTAGCCGATGCTAAGCTAAGCATGACACAGACTGCCGCGCATCAATTCTGTGTCTTTGCAGCTGTTTGACTTCAAGTGACGCCTCTTTTGAGAAGTGTCTCCATTAAGAAGGCAGCCACGGACCGGCGGGACCGGCAGGACCGGCAGGACCGGCGGGACCGGGGGCCGCATCGGCCAATAGTGTCTGCGCCTGCGTAAACCAGATGGACGCCCGCTGAGGGTCCTCGCCGAGCACGCAGACCGCAAGACAGATGCTGCCAGATGTGAGCGGCTCACTGGCCGCTTGCTGGAAATGTGACCACGGGTTCCGCTAATTCGGCGAAGACCGACGCTGCTCGTCTTCCGAAAGACTTGCGTGCACAAAAGGACTTTCAGACCACTTGACAAGGACGCAAGTCACATTCGGCCTCCGTCCCCATTTTGGGAAGACGAAAGAAAAGCGAGTGTCCCGAAGTGAGCGCTTGATGGTCAACCCTCACCTGGTTGTTGATGTCGTCGACGGGTCGGATTCCAGCGTACTGAAAGACAAGCGGACAGGAAGTGAGGCCGGTGCTGGAGAAAAGTTCTCCTTGCTGTTTTTCAACTTGCACTCACGCAGCTCTCGTCCATCCCGAGTCTCTCTCGTGGCTCCTCAAAGTCCCTCAGCAGCGCCCCCGTCAGGCCTTTGGAGGGAAGCCAGATGATCAGGATCACTGATGGCACGCCATGACTCAGCGTTTATCCCGGGACGCCACGACTCAGCGTTTATCCCGGGACGTCTTGCTCAGCGGTTATTCATTAGACAAAAGAGGAGCTCATTTGCGCAGGACTTTGGTCCGCCTCTCATTTGGTTACTGATTGTTTGCAATTGAACTCGGACTGCTGAAGTCCGATTACGAGCCGTAATTGAGGTCATGTCATGTCATGTGATCAATGAAGGACGTTTTTTGCTTCGTGTTGGGAAAAGAAGAATTCATGCAAAAGAGAAAGAAGACTTTGGAACACACCTGAAATGTCGTTGGGGTAAAACTGCTTGGCGGTCACCTTTGACGCGTCTGCAGAAACGAGGCTGGACTCCCTCAACTCCCCTTTGGACCCTCTGGAGTCCCCGGACCCGCTCGATGCCAAGGACTCGGGTCGAGACCATCTGGACTCCTGAAGCTCCCGCTCTCGTCGCAGTGCGTCTTCGATCTCCTTCTCGATGAAATCGGGGCCGCTGCTTTTTCTGCTCTGCAGGCCGTTGGAGTCCTGGTTGGCCCGCCAAGAAGGAGTTCTGGTCCGCGACGGGACATGCTGAGGGGCCGGGGACGGGGACGGGGAGGTTTCTTCCGCGTGTCGATGAGGACAGCAAGGGGACAAAAAGACCTCCTGGGCGTGCAGATCTTCCCGGCAGTGATTCTTTGTGCCTCGAAGCGCTTCTGCCGGTTCGAGAACCCGCTGACGGACGTCCCCCTCGTGGTTTTGCTGCTGAATGATGAAGCTCACGTGGTTCTTGTCTTTGGCCTTGTGAGGAATTAGCGGCGACGGCACACGCTTGGTTTGAATCTCCACCATGTCTGAGAATCCGCCAGGGTGCTTCAGGCCTCGTGCGCGTCGCAGGTTTTCCTCACGTTCTTGGACTAAGCGGATCTCCTTCTCAATGGGGGTCTCGTCGTGCAGGTTTTCCTCACGTTCTTGGACTAAGCGGATCTCCTTCTCAATGGGGGTCTCGTCGCGCTGGTCGGACTTCCCGTTCACAATTCCGTCATCAAACACGCCGTTGGCGCTGATGGAGCATCCGCACACCTCCCCCGCCAAGTCCGGCTCGTTCCTCATTCCGCTCGGACTTGGCCTCCGCTCAGCCTCAGTTGAGGTTTGAACTTTGCCGGATTCGGAACACGTTGCGTCCTCTCGCGCCATCTCGCGGGACACACGCGACCTCCTGGGGTCGACAAGGACATTCCGCTTGTCCTGCTCCAGATTCAGGAACTGCTGCCGAGCTGCGCCAAAGTCAATCTGAGCCCTGTCGATTGTCCCAGGGTCTACGGGGCAAGGGGGTTCGAGTCTGACAGCGCCGTAGCTCAAACTGAAGCCTTTTGAAAGCGTACTTGGAGACGGACTCCAATCCGGCGTCTCCGGCACATTCTTCTTCTTGGGGGCTTGTTTTTGGATGATTTCCTTCCTCAGTTGCTTCTCTTCTTCCTCCCCAAAGACTTGACAGTGGTTTTCCTGCGGGACTTGGTACTGTGACCCGGAGTCGGGAAACAAGCTCTCTGGTGTCTTGCCGCTGGTGTAGGTCTGCACTTTAAAGGCCTTTTCCTCCTTGAGGGTGGCCAGACGAAGCTGCCGCTGCGGCGACGCCATCCACTCCTCATTCAGCTCGGCTTCGGGACTCCTCGGGTCTTCCACGAAGGAGTAGAACCCGCAGTGGGATCCTGAGCCGCCGCCGGGACTGCCGGGACTGCCGGGACTGCCGGGGTGCCGCTCGTCGCCGCTGTCGGGCCCGTCCTGCCAAACCATGACCCGGCGGGCCCGGACGGCGGCCAACAAGTCGTCTTCGCCTCTGCTCGGACCCGTCATGCTGCGCAGGTCGCATTGCTGCAGCGGGGGGGACAGAGGCTTCAGTAGCCACCTCCTGGGAAGGTTGTCCATGGCGACGTTGGGCGCACGAAGGTGCCACAATGGAAACTGGGCAGTCACAAGCACCTCTCAGCCGGCGGCAAAAGGGGCCTTACGAGGACCACGGCTGCGGGGACGTCCCTCTGGAGACAACGGAGGCCAGTCAATGGCGGCGTGCAACTTGACAGCATGCCGTGACGCATGCACGGTTTTTCTGCCATCAAAACTTTTGCCATTGACTTCAGACACAAGCGTTAGCGTTAGCGTTAGCCTTCGTTTACATGTGCAGCCCAGCAGATAAGGCGAGTGCAGTAGCCCCGCCCACTCTGCTGTCAGCTGATAAGGTGGCAAGGAGCCGGCCTACGTCAACTGACAGCGGGTCACAGTTCAACACAAAGCGAGTAGACTGCAGCTGGTGCTAATGCTAATGCTAACGCTAACGCTTCTAGCCATAGCTTGCTAACATTTGAGAAGTGGAAGTCTTACCTGAGCCAGTTGGACCTTGTTGAAGAAAAATGGAGCGAGCAAGTGAGCGACGACCTCGCAAACGTCACCTTCCCTCCTCCCCTCCGGCTCCGCCCCCTGCCCAAGGCCCCGCCCCCGCATTTCAACAGCAGCAGTGAGGATTTGTCAAATTTTTGTTAATGATTGATTGATTGACACGCGTTCGTTCCTCTTCCGTCTGTGTTTTCGGTCCTGGGACTCTTCTGCTCTGCACAAAAGTTGTTTTGGGGAGACATTCGCCGTTTCTTTCCCACCCGGGTCAAATCTGATATTCGCTCTTTACAACACTGGCTGGAACTCAAGTGGCCTCGATACAACCATGTCCACATTGCAGCAAAAAAAACAAGATGGAGCACGTTAACAATGCACGGATTGTATTTGGGACCAGTTGAAAGTGACCTTCATCTTTTCTTTCATTTCTTGGTGACCCTAAACTTTTGAACGGCGTGTGCCAGCCTGTGACTTTTCTTATGTGATCTGCTCGCATGCGTTCCTCAATCGGTGCGCCGGCCACATTATCGGCTGCCAACTCGTCATCAGTTTGGATTTGGGCCTCCAATTCGCCTAGCTTAGCATGCTGACAGACGGCTAGCTGCTAGCCGCACAAAGTCGGCCGGGCGCTTTGTGCGACCTCCTCGGGACCACAAGTGACCTTTGGACGCCATCTTGGTGGTGACGTCACGGGGCCAGCGGGTCACATCTTTCACGCGGGCTTCGGCTGCCCACGAGGTTGTGCTTGTCAACTGACTGGTCGCCTTCGGCACAGATTTCATTTTAGAAGCTCCTTTTCCATACACTCGACTCATTCGACGTGCAATGTGCTTTTATTTCACAAATTGCAATCAAATATTCATTGCCAAGTAATACAACGCAGAAATGATCACATGACTTCTTTAAAGGGATCCAAAGAGTACATTTGAAGAAGAAAAAGTGCAAAAACGAAAAGCGCATTTTGTGTTTTTTTGTGAAAGGTTGCTCTCGTTCATGCCAACGCTCGCCATTTCCATCTTTCAGGACCAGAATGGGAATAAATTGCGTTAGTGCATTCGGCGCGCTTGTGGACTGACATGCATCACGTGCTAATGCTAATGCTAATTTGCCACTGAAAGCAGGCACAACATTTGAGCATCGCAAGCAAAAACGGACGTTTGCAGATGAGCTGAAACAAAAATGAAAAGTGCAAATGTCCAATCATCATTTTCATGGAAATCCAACAAAATCATATTAAATGTACTTGCCAAAAGGTCGTATTTCATTATTGACAAGCCCAATTATTGAAGTTGGGATTTTTGGACATGCCATGTTGACGGCATCCTCACCGACGGTGATGTGCACGCAAATAAAGCGTTTTTCTTCTCAAAACAATTTGTGTTCAGAGAGACATCAATTTGCATCACAAAACTGCACATTAGAAAAAAAGTCACACTCTAAAAATAGATTAGTTTAAAAAAAAGACTAGTAGGTTAAGCTCATATTGGCTTGATTAACCAATCGATTGGTCAGACGTTAACCATTCCGGGTGGTTACGGGCTAACCCATTTCTGGGTTAGCCAAACAACCAATGAAATTGGCTACAATAGAAAGTAAGTCAAGATCGATGACTTGGAAACTGATTTATTGTATTCTAAATGAATGTATTAATTATGTGATGACAACATACAGATATAGTTTAAAAACGGAAGTGTGTGTCATTAAGCGTGTGCCTCGTGGTAGAGTGTCTACCCTGAGACTGGGAGGTTGTGGGTTCAATCCCTGGCTGTGTCATACCAAACACACTCTGCATTAAGGGTTGGAGGTTAGATCACCAAATGATTGTGCTTTACTTTACTTTTCTATTCCTGCCCGTTCGAATTCCCTCGGACCAATTTTGGCATCAGTATATTCGGGTTATAAAGATTCTTCCTTGACGTCGTCGTCGTCGTCATGTTATTGTGAGTTTTCAGTTGCATTTACGGCGTCTGTCAGCTGGATTGCAGCGCGCCGCGCAGTGATACGAACAGAAAAGTAGTGCCCGGCGGTAATGGAGTCGGACCTTTTTCTAATGTGCGGTTTTGTGATGCAAATGTATCACACTTTTGAACACAAATGGTTTGTAGAAGAAAAACGCAGCCAACTTGCCGGACTACTTTCATCTCAAACCGCTTCAGCGGTAAAAGTCAGTCTTTAGGTGAGGATGCCAAACAGATCCATGTCCAAAAACACAAACTATCCCTTTAAAGAATAAAAGAAATGAAAGACATTTGACTTGACTTGAGGGAAAACTGCAACGAACGTGGCACGAATTTCAAAGGTAAAAGTGGGCGGTACTTGGGCTCGCCGTGTTGGCGCCAAGCCAGCTCAACTTTCAAATTTCAAGACGGAAGGATCAGGAAATAACGGGCGGGCGGTTGAAAAAAATAAAACCAGCGCTTGTTGTCTGTGGCGCCCCCTGCAGGCTCACATCACGCTGCAGCACTTGCAGGCTTTTTTGTCTTTGGCTGCGGTGGCGACAGCGCCCCCCGCTGATTGGCGCTTGTCCTGCATGGGAGCGGAGGTTGGCGGGGGTGCGGCCGCATCGGGCTCCGCCCCCATTCCCTGCGGCGATGTCTTCCCGTCGCGGATGCGGACCCGCTCCGCCTCCGCGCTGCCCCGCAGACCCGGGACCTCGTCGGCGTGGTGACCCAGGACCGGGACCGACTCCCGGGGGACGCTGTGATCCCGGGGCGAGGCCCGAGGCTCGCCCAACGCCACCTCTGCCTCGTTCGCATTCGCCATGGGGATTTCCTGGCCCGAGTGTGATTCGGCGGCCTCGTCCTGCTGGGCCGCCTCCTGGGCCGCCTCCTGGGCCGCCTCCTGGGCCGCCTCCTGGGCCGCCTCCTGGGCCGCCTCCTGGGCCGTCGCCTGGTCGGCTTTGAGGATGAGCTCGTCCACCTCGGCGGCGCTGAGAAGATGGATGCCGTCCTGGCCGTTGACCTCGTGGACCACTAGGGGGCACGGGTGGGACATTCGGGTCACATGACTTGACTTCACCAATTTAAGACTTCTGACTTTCTCAAATAACACTTGCCAAAGTCTCCGATTGACTTGGACCTGAACTCAGTGGTGCCTTGAGATTGAATTTGTTCCATGCTTGACCACGCTCCTAAGTCAAAACACTCACATCTCAAATCATCTCCTCCCACTGCAAAGAATGCTAATGCCATTAATCCCTAAAAATACAAATAAATTGCTGTATAATTTTGCACTCTGGCATGACAGAGTAACAACGAGACTTTACACTGATCGGATTGGCTGGATCGGGATCGGATGATATTTATCATCCTTTGCAAAATCGATGATCGTCTGTAATGTTTTAATTTGCCCGATCGTTGATTGGCTCCACCTGGTAAGACGTCACATGATATATTTCGTGTTTATCAACATGCATTTCAATTCTATGCGGCTTTTCGCTATTTGTGGGTCGGGCTCGTTCCCAAAGACTGTAGAGTAAACATCCAAGTTTTTAAATGAAATCGCTGATCGATTGTTGTGTTTTCCAAACCGATCGCCCGAAAGGATTTTGACCGTGTAAAGCCGCGTAATAACATCGTTAAGCGGAATGTAAAGAATTCAGCCGTTTGCTCGTCCTGATTTCCGGTTGGCATTCCTTTCATTGTGCTCCGCCTCCTTCTCACGTGTCTGCCTCGGCCACCAGGAGGCAGTAGAATGCCGCCGCGCAGGCACAAACCAAACGAAGTGATGGGATCTCAAGGCAGCGCTGGATTGGACCGAGCAACCAACGGATCAGCACAAACGACGTCAAAGCGGCGCAAAGGTTTCCATTTGGAAGGCCACAAATTTGCAGGCGGCTTTCAAAACAAACAAACGACCCCGAATGCACGTTTGCCAGCTGCCGAACGTGCACAAGCGGCGCGCAACAAGCGGCAGTTTGACTTTGGCAAGTCATGTTGGTGAAAATCGGCCATGTTGATCAAGTCAGCATCTGCGAGAGGGAGGTCTGCGCCGCTGTGAGTGGCCATGTTGACATGTTTAGAAGGAAATAGGCCGCGCCGCATCGGACCAGATCTTGCGACGGGTCGGCTGCGGCGGGCGGAGCGGCCAGCTTGAGAGCGAACGGTCGGCCAAATGGGCCAACAGACGCGCAGCGAGCCTTGCGCTGATTTGCCGCCATTTGCTCCACGGCGCGGGTGCGCTGTTGATAAAAATACAGACTTGCGCTTCCTCCCACCTCTGCAAGGGGGCGCCGCCATCGACATCGACACGGCATCCGTACGTCATGTGACCAGCAGTTGACCAATCACAGCGTAGTAATAAGATGGCATCCGTATGTCATGTGGACGCCATGTTGTTACCCTGCTGAAACCGAGTTAGCCAAACTCTCTCTCTCAACGACTGCGCGTGACGCCAACACGACAGCAGGACTTTACCTTTCTGCTCGTCCTCGTAAACTTTGACCCCCCCGCGAGAGCAGTCGACGGGAAGTTTGGTGTGCGAGGACAGGATGCGCGTTTGTCCCGTGGTCTTGTCCCGCTCCACTTTGATCTCCACAGAGTACACGGCTGGGACGGGCCAGGACAAAGACTTTGAGGCCCCGCCCGCTGATGGTCGGCTCACGTGTGGCGGCGGCGTGACTCACCTCGCTTCATCTTGTCTGCCCACCTTTGACCTCTCTAGGACAACAGAAAACGAGACGTCTTCAGGTCGCGCGTGCTTCCCGTGCCGTCGGCTAGGTGGCGCTCCTGCGTTCCTGCGCTGAACACAAACAACAACATTGTTCAGATTTGACATGCTCTCGTTGGGCGTGCCGCTTTGTGATTGGTTCACGTCTGTCACACCTTTTTGTCCTCTCGATGATGCGTCTTCTCGTCCTATACGACGACTTGCGGCCTTCGTGTGTGTGCGTGCACGCGCGCGCGCATATCCTGGTGCTGCTGCAACAGCCTTCTGACCAACACAAACAACAAGCAACATTTTGCTTGTGGCCTCTACGCGGCGCCACTTTCACATCTGCAGCACAGGTACTTGTGACGTATTTAGGACCGGCCAGGGTAGCGCACCCAATTTTGCCTGTTGACTGCGTTGTCCCTCCTGTACAGTAGTTGGCGCTATGCATCACAAAATGATGACTTAGAGAAGAAGACTGATTTTGCTTTGAATTTGAAATGGACTAACTCGGAGCGCCTGCAAACTAAGAGGGGAAGCAAAAGCCTTTATTGACGACAGTGAAATGTTGAATCGGCAGTAAAGGTTTCAACTTGCGTCCCTGCCTGGTTGGTGAGTAATTATTTGAAAAACCACTTAAAGTTTGGACGGCAATCGATCACGTCCCTTGTAGTTGTTTTATAGTTTGTTAGCGTCCTCTACTGGTCGAAAGTTCATACAGCAGCTCATAGAAGATAACTTAGCGTGTCAACCAAGTGAAACGTTTGAATCTGAAATAAAACCGCGAGTGTAAATGATGGCAGCCTACAAATCGGCTGCGCGCTTCTCTGATTCAGGAAATGACAACAATTTGACAAAAAGGAGGACCAGTCATGAGTACTCGGCTCTGACGTCATCAGCTGTCTATGCCGCTCTCAGCAGGAAGAATGGAAGGATCATCATCATCATCATCATCATCATCATCATCAGGTCAGACTCAGAACATCTACAGTTGCACTAAACAGCGATTTTGTATCCTTTTTTTAATTTTTTAAGAATTCAAATGCAGCAACATCAATCCGATGACTAGAGCTTCATTTATTTAGTTTAGGGTTAATTTGAGCGTATATTGAAAATGCTCATTGTCACTGTTGACGTTTCAGATATTAGATTTGCTAGGATATGACTATTTAATTTGGAACTGCTGGCGATGTTGGCTGCCATCTTGTGGCTCTTAAAATCAGGAACTCGGAAAGAGAAGACTAGAAAATTGCCATTAATTTCATGCAATTTGAAGGAAAAATGCTATATTGGGATATCGAGCGCTTTCTTTCAAATGATCTGTCATTGCCCCCCCCCCCCCCCCAACATTTACCAGCAGTATCGACACTTGTTATCGATGTCAGTGACGACTCAAGACTTGCGTCCTTGTACTGGTATGCGTCCGGAAAACAAAAACGTGGTATTGAACATCTCGAGTTCAAATGTTTGTGGCAAGGGTTGGTTGGCCAGAAGGAAACCCAAAGACGTCAACGGGGCGCCTGTGACGCCAGAAGAGCAAGACGGCGTGCAGGAAAAGCAGCCGACGGCAAACACTTTTGGATTTCACCTCACACAATAAAATCACACTGAAATTCTAAACACAAGTACAAACAAGATGGCTGACTGAACAAGTCCTTCAAAAGAAAGAAAGAAAGAAAAGCATCCATCCATCCCTTTTTGGAAGCGCTTCTCCTCACGAGGGTCGCGGGCATGCTGAAGCCTATCCCAGCTGCCAATGGACGGGAGGCGGGGTCACCCTCAACTGGTCGCCAGCCAATCGCGGGGCACACGCACACAAAAAAGAAAATGTTGGAATGTTGCAAAACTGTTTGTGTGCACAATTGGATGGAATGGATGTTAATTGTTTGCATGTTTTGTTTTGTGGACTTCAAAGCGCCCCCCCTCCCCCCAAAAAAGCATGCAAGTTCAGCTACGCCACTGCTAACAATTTGCTCGGATGTACTGTGCGACGCCGCAGATCAAACAAGATGATCTGAAAAAGACGCGTTGCATAAAAACACGCGACATTGAAAATGTTTCCATAATTGACCCCTTCATGACTTTCCGACTTTCTTCGTCCCGCAAGCTTAGCACGTCAATACACTCGCGTTGCTCCACTTGGCACCGGCAACAAAAAACGAAACCAAAAAACAACACATTTCAATCGAATGTCATTTTTATTCTATTTAATGTTTTTTAAAGTATGCACGCTGCGGTGACTTGACTTTTAAGGGTTCGGAATGCACGCGTTGCATGTTCCTCATTTCTAACCGTTTTCTGCACTGCGACGTCACACAGTTCCAACATTGCATCTTGTGGACATGCATCACTTCAAGTCGGGGACATCTGAGGCCATCACGCATGATGATGGACATGAGGAGTCCACGAATCAGGCGCGTTGTCGCCGTCGCCTCTACAGCTGGAGACGCTTTCCAAAAAGAATGACAAGCATCGATCCTTGAGCGCGTCCAATCAGATCAATAAAGTGCTTCCGCCGAGCCCGCGCACCTCTGCAGAGCAGCACGCGTGCACGCGACACTCAAGACTTGACAGCCAATCAGGTGACAGGACGGATCACCGAAAAGCAAATCCAATCAAAACAAAAAGCCGCCACGTGTGCTCACAGCGCAGCACGTGACGTCAGAAACATGCAAAGATCAAGACGGCGACTTACTGCGTGGACGCGCGTGTGTGCGTGCGCGCGCGGCAGGACTCGGATGACTGGCAACTCCGAAGCCGCGCCCACTCAACGACCAAACCTTTTCACAATAAAAGCCTTTTCCGGAAGAAACGAGCACACTACCAAAGTAAAGTCTATGACGTCATGTCGGGCTGTGGCATCGTCATTTTCCGCGCGGATGAAACCTTTTAGGGATTTAAAAAAAGAGAGAATGCGAGCCACACAAAAGTTTCTTGGGTAAGCGTTGCTTTCGCCGTTCAAACACAAATAAACGTCTAACTGTCACGTTTCGGTTTTGTTTTATTTGTCTTGTGTTTCTGTATGTTTTCCCTGTCTTGTTATGTCTGATTAGTCCACCTGTGTGTCTTTCCCCTCCCCAGTGTGTTTGACCAATCAGTGCCCTCTTCCTATTGTGTTTCCATTAGTGTTGGTGTATTTAGTCTGTTGTCTTTGTCCAGTCGGTGTGGGGTCGTTGTCTGTCGGGTGTCATTGTCGCAGTTCGTCTGGAATCCGTGCGCGGTTTTTCTTTTCTTCCGTTCAAGCCAAGCCCGAGTTTATCCAAGTAAGTCATTTTTTTTTCAGTTTAGTCAGCCTCGTCTTAGTTTAGTTGTCTTAGTTCCCGTCCAGTCCTCCATGTCACCATTAAGTTTCCCTTTGTCTCAGTCTGCCCCCCCAACGCACACCTTATCATGACAAAGCACACTTTATTTCTTTCAACAGGCAAATTTCATTAGTGTTTCAATCAAAGACAAAAATGTGAGTGTAAAATTCATTAAAAAGACAAATTGAAAGACAAAATTGGAAAGAATATTTTTGCAAAGGAAAACAACTTAAGGCTTTAACATGAAAGCTTAGCAGGACCACTCGTTGACTCAAACAAGTCTGTCCACATACCGCGTCACACACACACGTATGGATGGAGGACCAAAAATCTCCACTGCACGCGCGCACACACACAAAGTGAAAATAAAAAATATAATTCTAAAATTAAATATAAATACAAATATAAATAAAAGTAAATAAATACAAAAAAACGAGATTAAAAAAATGGAAATAAGAAGACCATAAATAACAAGGCTCTGCTGTCGAACGTCTTTATTTCATGCTGCATGAAATGCATCATGACGTGCTTTTCAAATGAGGGGGCGGGGCCTAAGCATGTCTTGGGTTGGACTTCGCCGTTGCAAACTGCCCTTTGATGGTCAAGCCAGCAAATCGGCGAACAAGGAAGTGTCGCCGGCAATGGACGCCAATCGTGTCCAGTGTCACAAGTTGCCACTTGAGTTGCTCCACAACTTGACACAAGTTCCTCTTAGCAACACGCTCTATTCTTTCACGCGTGTGTGAATTCGCTCTTGCTGTGGAACGGGCAGAGTCCGGCATAGGCTGACATGGCGACCAACCGACAGGCAAATAGTTCAACCCAAGACACACTTAGGACCGCCTCCTCATTTAAATCACATTTATATTTTTGTATTTATTTCCTTTTTTATTTTTTGAATCTTGTTTTTTATTTTTGTATGTATATACATTTTTTTAACTTTTATTTATATATACAGTATATTTAGTTTTTATTACCATTTTTACGTAATACATTTTTGTTGTTGACATTTTTGGTCCTCCATTCGTATGTCTGTATGAGTGCGTGTGGTGCAGCAGGGGGCGCCAAATATTCCACTGACTGACATTCGTACCCAAGTGGTTGAAATGCAGAATGAAGCCGTGGGAATAAATAAATAAATTAAAATGAGTTTTCTCAACAAAACAACAGTTGGACGGTTTCATCCTGGTCTTTCTTTCCCCCCCATTTGGGCTGACTGTGTTCTTACGTACGTACGGTCGCACATGTTGGAATAATCTAAATGATAACAACGAGCTTCAGCTGCACTGGACGGGAGCTTCATGCTAACGTCGTGATGAGTCGGTCCTCCTCACCAGCACTTGACCCTCAACGGTTTTAGGCTTGGACTACCATCGAGTCCAGGCTTGCCCAATCCTGGTCCTCAAGTGGCAGAGTCCTGCAGGTTATCGATGCTTTCGTCCTCCAACACACCTGATTCATATAAGATCATCAGCACGTTTTGCAGAAGCCTGATAATAGTCCCACTCTTTAGAATCAGGTGTGATGGAGGACAGAAACATCTCAAACCCGCACGACTCCGGCCCTCAAGGACCAGGACTGGGGAAGCCTGATCTAGTCCATATAAATCGATCACTTTTCACATCCACAGGCTCCAAACCCGGAAGCTAACATGACGGAATCGGTCGCATCCTCAACCTCCAACACACCCTCATCCTCCTCTCCGCCCCTACTTTGGGCCGCCTACCCGCGACCTCGCAAATTTGGAGGAGAACCCGCTTCCTCATCGGAAAAAGCCACTAACGATTTTGCCGACTGCTAGCATGAAGCTTCTAGTCCAGAGACGGACGAGAGTGACGACCCGGGCGAGCCAATAAGAAGGGCGGCAGCGGGTTTCAAATTTGTGCTCTGCTAAAATCAGGTGTGTGCCGGGCCGGCCTCAGAATTCGACCTTGCAAGCGGGGAAGGTTTCTTCCTGCATGGCGACGGTGCTGTTGCTCCCCAACACCGTGATTGACAGCTGCCTCTGCTGCTCGTGCGTGTCTTGGTACCACTCGTGCATCGCCGCGGAATCGAACGTCGGGATGAGCGTCGCCTGGGCAAACAGAGCAATCAGAAGGTCCGCGGGCCAACGCGGGCCAACGCGCGCCAGCGACCCGAGCGTCCACTGACCTGCGCGTCCGGCCAGCTGCTCTTCCCGTCCAGCAGCGCGTCCAGGATGCTCCTCATGGCTGCCGCTTTCACGCGCTCCTCACCGCTCAACACGTAATAGGAAGCGCGAAGGCGTCGGAACAAGTCCGAGTCGATGGTGGACGAGGCGGACCCGGACGGCAGGTAGGCCAGGTCCACGTGGACGGCAGAAGCCTCGCAAGTTTTGGATACTGAGCAAAGACACGCGGCAATGAATCGTACGGCGCGTTCAGCGCAGACGCAAAACGGGAACAAAGATCAGATGGCGCCGACGGATGGCGCTCGCCTACCTGACATCGGAGCTTTGGCACTTCCGCTCCGCGACGCACCCAGCGAAATCCGGGTGTGTACTTTGGTGTCCAGGGCGGGGGCTGATTTGGGTGCCGCGGCGCTGCCGGCCTTGGACTTTACGTTCTGGACAGTTAGGCCGGCAGAAGTCCCCCTTTGCAAGGTTCCTGTTGTTTTTTTGGTCTTGCTGACAGAAGTTTTGGGGATTTTGGTCGAGACGTCAACGTCTGCCATGCAAGCTTCCGGTTGGGGAGGTAATGGAGGCAAGTCCTTGACCGGGACCGATGGCGGGTCGGGTAACGAATGCTGAAGCGGAATGAGGGAGAAGGCCACGCCGGAACGTCCCGGGCGGCCGCTGGACTCGCGTTCAGAGTCCATCGGCAAGGAAGGAAACTCCTCGGTGGCGGGCGTGACATCGGAGTCCGAGGTCACGAGGAGGGAGTCGCTGACCGACGTGGACAGGGTTTCGCGGCTCGCGCGGCCGCCCCGGTCCTCGGAGGACGGCTCGGAGACGGCAAGCCGCTGCTGCTCGGCTGCTTCGATCTTTCGGTGCTGGAACTCGCAAGGCGACACCAAGCACACATCGACATCATGGCCGACATCGTGAGGACGGTCGGACGTGCCGTCAACGCCTTCCTTCCGTCCAGGACTGCGGCGTCCATCGGCCGGCGGGGCAAAATCCCGCTGCGGGCTGTCAGTCAAATGTCCGCCGGAGCGTAATTCTGTGGCTGACACCATCGTTAGAGGCGGGACTTGCTCCGAAAGGGAATCCCCGACTTCATTGCGGCCAAGTAAGCGGACCTCGGCGGAAAGAGAAGCCGAAGTGCGGAAGGAGGACGGAACGTCTCTCATAATGCGAGTGGACTGCGTCTCTTCCGCAGCGGGGGTCCCGCGAGGGCCGTCCTGGTCGCAGCTGTTGAAGTCGCGACTGGCAAGTCCTTCGGCGTGAAGGTCTTCTGAGAAGGCGCAACCTTTGGAGTCCATACGAGCCAAGGTCTGCGGACTTGCTTCAGTCGCGTCCGGCTTCTTCCTGGCGCTGTCAAAATGTGGACCTTCAGAGGACTTTTTGGTGCCGTTCCTGTTGCCGTCTTCAGCTGTAAAATCCTGACTCCGCCCCTCTGCGTTAGCTTTTGTCACTTTGTGCAACGTGGCCGCATTTAAACTCCTGACGGGAGATGTTTTCACTTCGGAGCTCGAAGCCCCGCCCACTTTCTTCACATCTTTCCCAACCGATGCCACCATTTTCTTGTCTTCCCGCTTACTGCCTTTTTTGGCGTCAGCTTTGTCTTCTCTCTTTGTTTTCGTGCCGTCTTTCCTCGGACTTTCTTTCTCTTCTTTCTTCCCACCAGCGGCAGTCAACCTTTCGTCTTTCTTTTTCACATCCTTCTTGGAAGCGAGCCTCTCCGAAGGCTTGACCGTCTTGAACTTGGACTCTTGCTCTTTGTCTTTGGACGCCGCCTCGGGCGCCGCCTTTGGCTTGGGTTTCAGCTCCTGTTTTTTCACAATCACTCGCCCACTTTTGTCTTTGTGGAAGGCACAGCTGACCCGCAGGTCTCTGGACTTGAGGCTTTCTCGACTCTCGGCACGCTTTGGCAACTTGTCCATTTTGGACGTTTCCGGGTCTTTCGAACTGACCACGGGAACACTGAGAAAATCCAAATGTTTGAGTCTTTCAAGTCCATCCAGGATTTTAGCCTGCGGTGTGCATCCCGGGAAAAGGACTCTGACGATCTTCTCCCGCGTGCTGGAAGGATGCCAGACCAGCAAAGCACAAATGGAAGCGAGGCACGCTAATGGCAGGTCTGCGCTCTCCGAGGCGCCATTTTGGGGCCGAGTCTGCAACAACTCTTCCAATTCTTTACTGCCACTCACTGGATTCAAAGCGTACAACTCCAGACGGCCGACTCCCATCTTGTGGAACAAGACCAGCGGCTCGACGGAGGGCCCGTTGGAGCGACACAGAGGCCGCGCTTTGATGGAGAGCTTTTCTAAGTGCTCCGAGACCAGCGCACCCTGGTCGGCGCTGCGGAGCTCGCCCGGATCTCCCCGGGCGGCCTTCGGTCTTTCCGGAACATTGAGAAAAAACACTCCAATCTCAGGGGAGATGAGCTTTTTCAGCCGGTCCTCTTCGGTCTGACCTTCAGCGAAGTCCCGGTCCCGCTCGGCTACTTTTCTCAGCAGCAGACTGTTCAGCCCGGGAAGATTGTCCACGCCGACATGCGTTACGAGGACAGAGTCAATTCTGTCCAGGTGTCGGACTAGTTTCCAGAAGCAGGCGCGGGGGTCCGAGCCTCCATTTACGAGGATATTGAAGCCGTTCACAGCAAAGAAGGCGCAGTCGCCCCGACCGGCGGGGAAGATGTAGCAGCAGGGCCGAGAGAGCTTCAGAAATCCCACGCTATTCGGGGGCTCCAGGAGTTCAAAGGGCGACTCGGGTTCCAAAGACTCAGAGAGGTACTCGGTGAACTCTTGCAGACCCTCCATCTGTGGGAGCAGCGGGGGAGGGTTGACCTGGATTTTGAGGAAGTCTTGCAGGTTGTGGTCCTTCAACAAGGGGTTCCTCCAAAGGCCCAAGTTGGGACAGCTGAGGGTAAGACTCGCCTTCGCCGTTGGGTCCGCAGAGCTCCACAAGAGACCGACCTAGAAACAAGACGACGACAACAACAACAAAAAGAGCGTTTGTCTCACATGTGACCTTCACTTTCTTCCCTGCTGCGGACGAGACCGAGAGGAAGTCGTTGGAAAAGAACAAGCGGGCTATGCATGGCAGAGACAAGAATGTGAGACTAAAGGCGGCACGGCTAATGTGGCTAATGTGGCTAATGTGGCGGCGGCGGCGGCAGCTGGACTGAGCAGCTGACAGGAATCCACAAATGAGCACGAAGGCCTCACGAGAGCGCAACGCTACAAGCGGGCCAACCTCTTCGTCAGCGCAGATCTGGATCAAGTCGTCGAGGGAGAAGAGGCCTTTCTGCAGGACCATGTCTCCGCTCTCCTCCACACACTGGCCGGCCAAAACCAACAGTTTGTGTCGAGAAGGCTCACACAGCAGCCGCCGCACCTGCGCCAACAAACGGGAAACGCAAAGTTACTCTGACACATTCAGCACGAAAACAAACATTTTGTGGCCTCACCTTCGAACAGACCAGATCGTGAGCCGGATTCAACACCACTTGCGCGTCCAGAATGTCTCCACGGTGCTGCAACGTCCGCTGACCTGCGACCAGAAAAAAAACACACCTTGAGAATCCATTAGCTGACCGCTAACACGCTAACAGTACCGCCATGTGATGAAAAGTCATCATCTTCGTTGAGGGAAACATGAAAACCGATAAAACACAAATGCATCATCGTGACTTTTTGGGGACATGTGACTTAAAGTGATTCAGCTCCGTATGAACAAGTTTTACATGTGACAAAAAGGGCATGGGCGGAGCCTCACACTCCAGTCACTATTCTGATCCTATCACGTTTGAGCTTCTCACCGGGAATCGCTTCGGACAGGAAGGCCGAGTGTCGGGACACGAAGAGTTTCAGCTGCTGGTCCAGAACGTCCAGCTGCATTGGGACATGCCAGCAGCGCACGCCTGGAGCACACACGCACACACACACGCACGCACACACGCACGCACACAGGAAGAGGAACAATGACTCACTCATTCTATGTTGGGAAGTGAACCCAAAGCATGTGATATTATTCCCATGGTGCATTGTAACAACCAGTCTTGACTTTATTGGATTTTGATTGGCTGATAGAAAAATAACATGTTATAAATGTGTCATATGGATGTCCTAGTGTTCAAGTGACCAAATGCGCCTCACATCATATTTGGTAGGATCACGTGACCGTGGCACAGCACCGGAAGTTCTGCTCGTCCGTGTGACGTCGCTACTAAAGCGAAGCTCACTTCACCGAAAAAAAAAGAAAGAAAGATAACTCGTGCTTTTACCAGCACACAAATGTAAAATATCTGTACAATTAAGTGTAGCCCACGTTTATTTCAGTCTGTGTTGGTCAGGAAGAGGAAACTAAACGCCATCATGTTGCCTTAAAAAGTGTCTTGATGGCTCAAACATTGGCGAAAAGGTCAACTCTTTTCCCTGGACTTTGTATGCTTCTCGCCATCGGTTTTATTGTGAAAGGCTGCGGCGACTTCCCGCTCTGGTGTGGCGGCAAAACTTTGCAAAAACTTACCCGACTCGATCTGCAGCAACAGCCGCTCCAGCTGGCCCCCACCCCGCAGCGCCCCGACCACCACCAGCATGGAGTAATCCGCTGCCGTGGAGGTCGCGTCAGGATCACAGTTGCCGCTGCGGCCGCCGCCGCCGCCCCGTTCCGCCGCCATCATGGCATCATGGCTGGTCAAGTGGGGACGTCACCAAGTTAGCGCTCAGGATACGCCCCTCCCTTTACGTCAAGGGCGGGGAGTTGGCGACCCACTCGGAAAGTGACCAATCAGTGAAAACAATTGAGAAACCGCGACAAAAGATGACCAATGAGAAGAAAGTGGTGAGTTCAGGCTTTCATGGAAACTGCAGACACAGTTGCAAAGTCTCTCTCTCTCTCTTTCTCTCTCTCTCTATATATATATATATATATGTATCACTATCAAATGTTTACTGTCACAAAAGCATTCGCGTTTATTGACCGCGAAAACAAAAGTGGCGCATGGCCAATATATAAGTCATCGTCGACTACTTCCTTCCGTGCGAGAAGTGGTAGCAACCCCCCCCCCCCCCTTCCTCTGGAGCACGTGAACGCAGCACGACGACTCGGCCAACATGGCGGCGCCCTCCACAAGCGTCCGAGATGGCAAATGTGCTTTCTTCGTGGACAAAAAGAAACGTTTTTGTAAAATGGTCGTCGCCAAAGGACACACGTTTTGTGGGGAACACGCCAACGTGGACACGAACGTCTTCGTGAGTTGTGCGCACTTTCAATTTGCCCCAAACATTCACAACGCAGTCGGCGAGGATAAACTTCCGCGTCCAGCTCACTTACGTTAATGACGATTAACAGCACACAAACTGCCTGGATGGATTTGAATACATCAACAAGACATGAATGCAAATGTCTGAAATATTTTCGACAATAGATTCATGTGATACCTTTATTTAACCAGATAAGACCCCATTGAGATCAAGATCTCTTGGACAACAAAAGATGCCATTGCATTGTCATCTTAATTACAACCAAACAAAATACAATGTCCATATTTATTGCCATTTTCCATGATGACAACATGATGCGTTCCCTGTTTCAGGAAGGAGGCGGCAGCAGGAGGATCGTTTGCCCCCTCGACCCCAAACAGTGAGCCTCACCAACTCCGTCTAATTTCGTGGAGTCCAAAAGGCTTGTACGCCGCTTTGCATTGTGGTTGTAGCAGACATGTTGAAGGCGAGCGGCAACGTAAGGAAAAGCTGTGCGATGGCTGTAAAGAAAGAAAAAAAAGTGAAAATGCAAGAAAGCAATGGAGGTTTGCGAGGAAAAGCTCAACCACGAGGCAGAAAGACCAATAATACCTGGCAAAAATACAAAATTCCAAATAAAGCAAGCAAGAAAGACCCGGACCGACTTGCCGTGTCCACTTGGGCGACATAAGCCATCATCATATTTCAGTGATTCCATACTGGTGCTGTTTATAACGTTGTCATCATCTTTGTGTGTGTGTTTGTGGCATGACTAACAGCGAAAGGATTCCCAACCTGACTTTTGAAGTTACCCTTTTATTTTTGTTCATGTGTCGTCAGCACGGTCAGCGAAGACAAACTGGACAAGCACTTGAAGAAATGCAACTCTCGCGACAAAGCCAAAGCGGTGAGTGACTGGTCCGATTTTCTCGCCAACGTCACGTGCAGACACGCTCGCTTTGCGTCCCGTCCTCAGGCGTATTTTGTGGAAAACATCAACGCCGGCCCCGCTGACGAAAGGCAGCACTCGCTCCAACAGGTGACGCCCACTTTGACTTGGTCCTCCGCTGCGGCTATCACGTTGCCATGGTAACACGCTGTCTCAACAGGTGACTTTGTGCGAGCGAAGCGCCGCTCAGTTACGACACCTGCTGGACAAACTCGACACTGCGTCAAAAGGTGACGGCTCAACTTCATCATGCCTGCCTGATTTCCATTTTACTCTCAAATGCTGTCAATAACACCCATTAAAAAAAATAGATATAAAAATAAAATCACAAAAATTATGTTATACACGGAGCTTAATAAGAAAGGATTAAACATTGTTTAGACATTTACCAGCTGTAAAAAAAAACGTAATGACAACGTGACTCAATATGCTTCACGTTCTTAAAAGTTCAACATTTGAGCAAGATTTGAAAGCAAAGTGGAGGAATCCAAAACCGCTTTGGAAAAGGAAGACAAACACGTGGATTTGTTGCGATGTGAAAAGCGGCAAACAAACAACCCGGATGCGTGTCATTGTCACGTCTGTCTGCCGCCGCTTGTGTTGTCCGAAGGTCTGCCGTGCGCGCCGGAGGAGCGCGTCCTGTCGCACGCCGTTTTCCAGGAAGAAGCCAGCAACCCGAAGAACGGCCATTCGGCCCACAAACACCTGAAGCAGCAGGTGAGCCGCCCGCCAACCCGCCCGAGACGCGGCGCAAAGCTGTCTAAGCGCCGCCGGACGCCGTTTTCCTCGCAGTCTTCCATCTTGGGCCACCTGGAGGCGCTGGGGCTGCTGCAACGCGGCCGCTGCTTCGTGGAGTTCGGGGCGGGTCGAGGGAAACTGTCGCACTGGATCCATCGGGCCCTGGAAGGCGACGGGCGAGAGCGCCTGCAGATGCTGCTGGTGGAGCGGAGCAGCACCCGATTCAAGGCCAGGACGCAAACTCGGCCCGGCGCTTTGGAAGAGGGCGAAAGTGGCGGCCGCGGGAACGCCGGCTTCCCGCCCTACGACTTTGAAAGTGAAGGCCTTTCTCTGGTGTGTTCAGGTGGACGGCAAACATCGGGACGCCGGCGTGGACTTTGCCAGGCTGAAGATTGACATTCAGCACCTGGACTTGAGTGAGACGCCGTCACGTGAGCGAGTGGCGCCGGCGCGAGTGACTCGGCTCACGTGACGGCGCTTTCCGCCTTTGCAGGTCAAGTCCCGCTGCTGGAACGCCGGCTGCCGCTCGTGGGAGTCGGGAAACATTTATGTGGCGCGGCCACAGGTGAGACTTCCTCCCGCGTACGTATCAGTGATGGTTTCACGTCTTGATGCAAAATGGCTTTCGTGTCGTCATTGCTTTTGCGCGGGGGGGGGGGGGGGGGCAAGCTTTTTTTGTTTGTGTGTGGGGGGGGGGGGGAGTCGGGAGCAAATGATTTCATATTGTTGTTGAGGTACGAGCGAGCCGCCGCTTTCTCTGCTTTGAATCCAGGTCCGAGCGCTGTGCGGTATGAGTGACCCGAACCCCTCTCCAAAAAAGCCAACACAAAAACAAAGACAACTGCAACTTGTCTGTTGACAACAAGCCAACTGCACGAGCTAAAGAATTGCCCCCGCTAGCACAAGGCTAACCTGAACTGAAAATCCCTTTAACATGCTAACGGTTAGCATAGCCGCAGTTTTGCGAGCCTTTAAGCAACATTTCAACACACAATCCAGCGGAGAAGCGGGTATACGCTCAATTTTCACGTTTTAGAATATTTTGGGGGTTGTATTTTTTAAAGCAGTCCAGAAAAACCTCGTCTTTTATAAATGGCGAAGGCAAGAATGAAAAACCCGTCATTTGTACAAAACTTGTTTGGTAACACAAGCAGCCTGAAATAATATAAAGTGTATTTATCATGAGGCAAGTATATGTTATCGATCAGATGACAATATTTGGTGATCAATGAACAAAATGAGTGAAAAGCAGTCTGCTTCGACTTCAGTATTGCTTTGTGCCGTCTTAACTCATTTTTCTTTTACCGGTATATATTCAATACTGACTGAAAAAGAAGTGGGTATATACCCGCGTATACCCTGGACTACACCACTGACGCAGACAGATCGTATTATTTAAAAAAAATCACAGCAGCTTACGTAAGACAGGGACTTGCGGTCTCGTCTTTGCTGGACTCCAATTCATTTGGAAAGAGAAATGTACTCTTCCTGTTTGTCCAACATGAAATGCCGATGCCACCTCCTGGCGCAAAAGTGATCATCTTTGTATTCGCACAGTTGGCCACGACAGTGTGTAGAATTTGGTGCCATCTCGTGGTGAACCGCTCATTTCATTTAGAAAACGTTCTGTTGATTTCAATAACACATCACATCAAGGTACCAAAAAAAAAAAGGTATGCGATAGGATCTTGTGATGGAATGTGGAAAGGTGTCTCCTAAAAGTGTCTCGTGATTTGATGGCGCGCCTCGTGGAACGTCTCTCTTCAGATTTGGCTCTCCGCTGCCTCTTCCAAACGCGCGGGGAGGGAGCGGGCGGGGCCAGCCATCCCGGCGGTGTGGCGGGCCTGGCGCTGGCGCTGTGCTGTCACCATCGCTGCGAGTGGCGTCACTACGTGGGTCAGCGCTTCTTCTGCGATCTGGGTCTGGGGCCCGCCCACTTCTCGGCCTTCTGCCGCATGTCCAGCTGGGCCACGTGCGGCCGGAGAGCGGACGCAGCGCAACGCCGCGAGGAGACGGACCCGGCGGACCCGACGGACCCGGAGGGGTAACGCTTCCTCGCCCGCAACGTCTGCCGTTGGTGACCACGAGAGCGGCTAACGTTTGCTCCCTCGCGTCACCCGCGGGCAGGCTTCTGTCGCCGGCCGAGCGCGAGCGGATCGGACGGCGCTGCAAACTGCTGCTGGACGCCGGCAGGTTGGACTTCCTGCGGCGCCGAGGATTCTGCGCACGTCTGACGCGTTACGTCGGCGCTCAGGTGACCCTGGAGAACGTCCTGTTGACGGCCACGCCGCGCTCGTCCTCGTGATTCGCCAGGCCGTCCGTCGGCGAGGGCCCGGGTTGCTTGGATTTGAAGGTCCAAAATGAGCGTTTTGGAAATATTTGGGCAAAAATGAAAACAAACTTTTTTCCATTTTATTTTGAAACACAATTTCACATATTTGCTACATTAACAATGTTAACTTTCAACGAATAAATTAATGTTCGTAATTCCGTTTGAATTCTTCTTAGGAAGTCACAATGGCTCTTTTTAAAACGGACCCGTTGGCTACTCATGTTGTCCTTGGGGCTAGCGAGTACTCAGGGGTACCTTTTTTCCACCATTTTTATTATTATTTTAAAGACAACATGAAGAGAAGAGCTTATCAGCGATGCCGGCCGGCGAGTTAGCGGTAATTGAAAGCTTTGACTTTTGCAAAGCGGGCTTGATTGTCAACGCGGTCTCCGGCGCTTGCCTTCCCGCCCGCCGCTTCATGCGCGCTCACGTGTGTGGCGCGAGCGGACGAGAGCGCGTGCACGTTGAGCGCGGCGTGCGCTTTGTTGCGGGCCTCCCGGATGTACGTCAGCATGAACTCTCGTCCGAACATCTCGCGCTCGTCCTCGTCCTCGTCCTCGTCCTCGTCCTCGTCCTCGTCCTCGTCCGCCGCGGCCGTCTCCGGCGTCAGCGGCAACGGGTTGTCCCGGAAGTTGACAAACCTGCAGACCATGAATAAAGTTGAAGGGAAAAGTTCACGCTGAGATGTAAACACTTTTTCTCGAGTCATCTGACTGCATCGGGTCTTTTTATTTTTTCGGGTAACTTCACTGACCAAAAAAGACATTTTGTCCAAAATTCATGATCCAACAAATGGATCCTTGATGGAAATGTTTTTGTTTTTGAATGTGCAAAGCAAAGGCGTTTGTACCTGAGGTTGCGCATGTCCTCCATGACGGGGGGGATGTCGCTGAGCCGGTTGCCGCTGAGGACGAGCGTGTCCAGGCGGGACATCCTGCCCACGTTGTCCGGAACTTTCTCCAGACGGTTCCTCTGCAGCCACAGCGCGCGCAGCTTGTCCATCCTGAAAGCGGACCAGCCGTTCCGTACGGGAGTCGGCGGCGGCGGCGGCGGCCGGAGGGAGCGCCACCTACCTGTGGATGTCTTCGGGTAGCGAGCGCAGGCGGTTGCCCGCCATGTCCAGCCACTCCAGCGCCGGCATGCGCAGCAGGCAAGGCGGCAGGGCCTCAAAGGCGTTCATGGACAAGTCCAGACGATCCAGACGCCGCAGCTGGCTCAGCTGGACGACGGGGCGCAGTGGCAAGAGCGCAGGTGAGCGCAGGTGAGCGCAGGTGAGCGCACATGTGCGCACATGCGCGCGCCTTCATCGTACGCCACCCCCGTTTCCAACGCACATGACAGACAGCAGATCACCGGAGGCGGGATTCCAACCGGGCCAGTCGCTTCATCGAGCCAGCCCGCATGCCGCCGTTGACCTGCTGCTCGCTCAGGGGTGGGCAAATTCGGTCCTCGAGTCCTGCAGCTTTTTGGGGATGTTTCCCTTCTCCAACACAGCTGATTGATATGACCAGCTCATCAGCAAGGTCCGCTGCCCATCCTTGTGTTGGAAGAGGGAGACCTCCAAAACCCGCAGGACTCGGGCCCCCGAGGACCGACTTTGCCCACCCCTTAAGCGAGCAGCAGGGTGACGGCGGCAGGCAACAACAATCAAAACAGGTGCGTCTTTGAAGTTAATTGCCTTCAATTAGTGCACGTGCAGGAGGAGCCCGAGGGAGTCGTTGAGCGGAAAGAGATGAAAAAAGTGTTCGTTTTAAAAATAGCTCTTGCTAAGAACAATTTCAACAGAGGAAGAATAAGAATATAATGTGGCCATTTTTCTATATTTTAGTTTAAAAACGAAATAGAATGAGGACATTTTATTTCCCCCAAGATTTAAAATCAGCACATTTTAGAGCTGTAATTTTACTACGTTGCCATTTTTGCTCATATCGGCTCATGCCAATCGCGAAATGTTCCCGGTTTGTCTGCGAACGCGTCTCCTTGCTCTGCAGCGCGCCCGCATTTAGACCAGAAACGTCGCTTGCTGGGAAGCCAGAAAAAACGACAACACGTTTGCCGTCCAGCGTCATAAACGCGTCATTTGGTCAGACGTGATCGTCATTTTATGCAAGTCGATGAATGACGGGGAAGGCAACGCCTTGAAGATCGTGCTGTGCATGAATCGGCGACACGTCTGGTATGGCGAGCTTGTCGGCAATGGACTCGATGCCGCGGCGGAGGCGGGACTTCCGGCTTTTCACCCAACAACTTAGTTTGCGTTTCCGGTTTGCGACGCGTCCAAGCGCTTTGGAACAAATTCATCCCCCGCGATAAACGGGACTCGTACCAACGTACTTTGACCTTTGCTCCCTTTGGGATGCCGAAGCAGAAGCGTCCCGCGAGCGGTCGCAGCAAAAAAACGCCCTCCGAAAGGACTCCTTTTACCTGGTCCGGAAGCCGGTCCAGGTCTCGGTTGACGGCCAGTTCCAGACGCTCCAGACTCTCGCAGTCTCCGAGCTCCTCCGGGACAAAGCGGACTCTGTTGTAGCTCAGCAAAAGTTCTCGGAGTCGCGTCAGGCCGCCTGCCGACAATCGAGTCGCTGGTTGAGGTTCGGGCCGGACGGATCGGCCGCTGACGGATCGCCCGCTGATGGATCGCCCGCTGACGGCCACCCACCGATTTCCTTGGGGATCTCCGTCAGCCCGTTCCGCGACAAGTCCAGGACCAGGAGATGGCGGAAGCAGGAGATGAAGCTGGGAATCTTCTGCAGTCCGGTCCGGTGGATGTGCCACTCCTGGACCTGAGCCAACTGGACCAGGCAGCCCGGCAGCGTCTGGACAGCCGCGACGCAAAGGCAAGGTCAAAGGTTAGTCGCCATCTTGTTTATTTGCAAAGCAGCCGGTCGGCGCTGCCCGGCACTTTTATGCCATCTCAACCTGGTCTTGCGAAAACCCGACACCAGTCCAGATGGAAATTCTCATTGGTCGGGTTTCGCGGCAGACGCAAAATCTGGCAAGACCGCAAACTGCTGCTTTTTAGGCCGACAAGATGCAACAACAGAACAACAAGGCCGTGGATGAGGAATGTCTTGCGTCTCCTCATTTGACGCTTGTCAATGACGACGTTCCCTTTCGCAAGATGTCCGACATCCCGGACTTTCTCCAAAAAGCAAGCGGCACTAAGTGACACAAAATACTCAAGTACACGTACAGAACCTGAAAAGCGAACCCTGCTTGAGTACAGTACCAAAGTATTTGTACTTGATTACTTGACGTCCCGCTGATGTGCGGGCGACCGGGCTCACCTTCCACTCCTCGTGCTCCAGGCACAGAAGCAGTCGGCCATCTTGCGTCTTGAGTTTGTCTCGAAGGCGAGCCAGCGTGTGGCGCTCTTCCCAAACGCCCGCCGCGCCCAACCTGCAGCGCGCAACGCACGGAACGCGCGGAACACGCGGAACGCTCGTCACCATTCAAGCCAAAAATGGCACACGCCGCTGAGCTTGCAATTTTGAAATTGTTGAGAATTTGCAGTACAAGTTCAGGGTTTGATCCTAAACTCCGACTGCAGGTGCAAGTCCCAAATGGCAGCTTGGGTTATTTTTCATTTGAGATGGTTTTGTTTTTTAAATTTAGTTTGTTTTCATTTGTTTTGTTTTATGAATGCTTAGTTTAGTTGTCGTTTTATTTTTTGAAGTGTATTACTTGTGCGCAGTATTTAAAAAAACGTCATGTGAAGGTGCTTTTCTATTGGCTGCTGCTGGATGACGTCACTTTTGTGTGACACGCTCACAAATGTCCTCATTCCGGTTCAAATCAAAATAAATCATCCCCAAAGGCTCGTGCATGAAGTGGATTACCAAAGACTAAAACAAAGGACACTTTTGCCATCATTGTAGTTACTTTTAGTGAGTTTTGTAAACATCAAATGTAGTTTTAGTTAGTTTTCGGGTTTTTTTTAAGCATTTTCGTTTTTATTTTATTTCGTTAACGAAATTGTTTTTTGAATTTGATTTTTTTCCGTTATTTTTAGTTAACTAAAACAACCTTGCAGGGAGCTGGAGCTTATTCTACCCAGGACTGGTCGCAGCGCCCATGTCGAGACTGACGACCATTCCCTTCTGTCACTGAATGTGGGAGCGAACACGCGTTGCCAAAGTGGCAAAGTCAGGTGGCTCGAGATGAGCTTAATTTCGTGTCCAAGCCAGCTGAGGCGGAGTCTCACCTGCTGCACACGGTCCTCCTCTGCTTCTCTCGGTTGTCCTGGATTTTCTGGATCTTGCTCTCCCACAAGGTTTTCATGGAGCTGACCGAGCCGCATGCCAAAATGGCCGCCATATAATGTCACTGCATGACACCTGCTGGGTTCCTGCCGGCAGCCATCTTGTGCCATCACAAAATTGCAGTGGCAGGAGTGTGTAGGTACTACTTGGCTTAAGCTTAGCGTAGCAGCATGTGGTGGCACGTGGTTTGTTGTGGTTATCTTCAGGGTTGGAGAATCCAGAGCCATCCATTTACTACCGCTTATTCGGGGTCGGGTCGCGGGGGCAGCAGCTCTAGCAAGGAAGCCCAGACTTCCCTCTTCCCAGCCACTTCAACCAGCTCCTCCGGCGGGATCCCAAGGCGTTCCCAGGCCAGCCGAGAGACAGCCGTCTCTCAAGCGTGTCCCGGGTCGTCCCCGGGGCCTCCCGCCGGTGGGACATGCCCGGAACACCTCTCCGGGGAGGCGTCCGAACCAGATGCCCGAGTCACCTCAACTGGCTCCTCTCCACGCGGAGGAGCAGCGGCTCGACCCCGTGTCCCTCCCGGATGACCGAGCTTCTCACCCTAACTCTACGGGAGAGCCCGGACACCCTACAGAGGAAACTCATCTCGGCCGCTTGTATCCAAGAATCCAGATCCAGAAAGTTAAAACTCTGCCGTACATTGACGTCTCAACTGGCAGGTAAACGAGCGAGTCGACACCTGTTGATTTGAAGCACCTGTGGCTAAAGCCAAACTCTTTTGGTTTTGGATTCCCCAACCCTGGTTAGCTTAGTTTAGCTTAGCAGCATGTGGTGGTCTACATTGTAATGCAGTAGTTAGCTTTAGCTTAGCACAGCAGCGTGTCGTGATGCTATTAGCTAATGTCATCGTTGTGATGAGTGCGTGCTTTTTGCGGAAGGCATTTGTCGTTAATTTGTTGTTTTGAAATGTTGCTCACCTCGTTTGCGCTCTTCAGCAGGACGCTAAGCTAAGCTAAATTTAGCTCCTGGCGAGGTCACTTGACCTCATAAAAAAAAAAAATGTAAAAGCTTGCAGTAGTTGCAGTATTCCAGCAGATGGCGCACAAGTCAACATGAAGACTGCTGGTCGTTTGTACACAACAACTTTTATTCCCAAAATCATTCTGGACTATTTTAACACAAGAACGAATGCCAGCTTGTCCCGAGACGAGACGAGTTAAGGCAGTAACAGACCATAATAAGCAACACGCCGCAGAAAATCACGTCACATGATCGATCGACTGACGCCGATCATCTGTGAGTGGCTACAGTTGAGTGCGACCTTTCCATTCAGGCACTGTATTTTTTTTTTTGTTTTTTTGTGTCTGTCCTGGAGGCGATGATGGTGACGATGATGTCGGGAGGCGGGGCTTCACTTGAGGTGCAGCAGCATGCTGGCGGGATTCTGCAGGAAGTCTCGCCACATGTTGGAGAAGCGGCACATGGTGGCGCCGTCGATGAGGCGGTGGTCGGCCGACCAGCTGACGTTCATGATGTGAGCGCGGGTCACGTGACCCAACGCGTCGAAGCGCGGCAGGACCTGCCCACAAAGACGCGGCGAGCGCTTCAGTACCCGCGGACGCCGACAGCAAGCGGACGCACTCACCTGGATTTTCCCCAGCGCCCCGATGGCGACCTCTGGTGGAAGGATGACCGGTCTGGCGTACGTCCCTCCGATCTGAGGAAAACGCACGCAAGCGAAAATAAACCAAAACAAACGACGGCAGCGTTCTCGAAAGCAGCTTTTCCCTTTTGCCAGCAAACGGGTTTTGGAAATGGACGAACCGATCCGATGTTGGACAAGCTGAAGGTTCCTCCGCTCAAGTCGGCCGTTCCCAGCTGGCCGGCGGCGCCGAGCTCCTGAAGCCGGTTGAGTTCCTGCGCCACTTCCAAGATGCTGAGCAGCTGCACGTTCTTGACGGTGGGAACCAGCAGACCCAGGCCCGTGTCCATGGCAACGCCGATGTTATGGGATGCCTGAATGCACACAGCGCGCGGCCAACCTCGTGAGGGTGCGTGGGGCCGCGGGCGGGCGGGCGAGCGAGCGAGAGAGAGACCCTCACCTTGTACGTGATGTTCTGACAGGACTCGTCCAATGAAGCGTTGAGGATGGGAAAGTGGGCGAGGCAAAGGGAGGCGGCCTGAGCCAATGACAGTGCAGTATTAGTGGGCACACGCGCGAGCGATCTCGTCAACAGATTATTGTCTGGGTCACGTGTCAAGCCAAGGTTGACTTGTCGGACCCTTTGCCAGCCGTCTGTGTGACGCGCCGCATTTGGCAAGATGTCAAACCACTGCTGACCTTTGACCCCAGCAGGCCACAGACAAGTTGTTGAGAAAGTGTATCCAGCAAACCTTAATGAAGAAGGGCATGTAGCTGAGTTTGACCCCGTGACCTTGGGCGTCGGCCTTCAGCTGGGCCCGGAGCGCCACCAGGTGGCTCAGGTCCACTTGCTCGCACAATCCCAGGTGCGGAATGTTGAGCGCCGCCGTCATGCTCTTCGCCATGGCCTTGTGGAAGCCTGCAAGGCAAGGTAAGACGCTAAGTCAGGTCACCTGCGCCAGCGACATCAACTTTCACCTTTGAGCGGCTCGGTCACGTCTTTGCCGGCGAAGGCGCGGCCGGGCGCGGCAGGCGGCGGCGGCTTGAGGGCCGCCGGCGAGGGCGTAGCGAGCGAGAGCGCCGGGGGCGGAGGCTGGATCTCATGGAAGGGGCTCGGAGGCAAGATGGCCCCCGTCTGCTTGGCCAGGAAGTTGAGGATGTCCTCCTTCAGGATGCGGCCATCTTTTCCCGAGCCCACCACCTCGCTCAGCTTGATCTGCCGTCAAAAAAACAAACACCAGCCACATTCGAAACTTGATCAAAACAGGAAGCGCAAGCCTGCGCTCATCGGCAACGATCGTCGTCATCTTCATATCGTCCAAATTGGCCTTTTCTGTCGTCGTCCAATCAAAGCAGGCAGGTGATCGCGACAGGTCATCGGCCGCTCGCGTTTTTCACCATTTTATGGTCGATGTTACGCAACAAACTGGAACGTCTTTGGCAGGAAGCAAAAACCAGATTCAAGTTGATTCAAGACCAGAAAAGCCTTTCGAGCCTGTCGGCAGGAGAATTCGGGTTTCATTTAGCTGCCGCTCGGGCGTGTACCGGCGGCCAAACGCGGTGCAACGTGGGCGGCGGCATGACAGGAGGTTCGCGACCCTCTTCCTCATCTCCCCCCCGCCCGCTCCCTTCATCCGTCAAGTCGAGCGAGTTTGCAACGTTTGCAAGCTCGTCTTGTTTGGGGACAAAAACTAAACGTTCAACTTTTGCTAGCGGATTGAATTTTGGGGCGTCGCTGCCGCTACCCAAATCAAAATCCAATTTTGTTTAGCCACTTTCTGCACTTCTAATGTGAAAAACTTCAGTTTCCTTTATAAAAACAAACAAACAAACAAATCGGCCAACCCAGTGAGAGACGAACGGATTGTTGACATCAAGTTTGGCGATGAAAATGTTTTGAAGGTACTGACGTTGTTCTCCATGGCGAGCCGTCGGACGGCGGGCGTGGCCTGCGTCTTGAGTCCTTTGATTTCCTGGTGGGTGTGTTCCTCTCGAGCCATGGCCGGCGTCTCCACCACGTCTTCTTCCTGGATCACATCTGGACAAGTGCAACAAGCGCGTCACGTGATCAACACACACGCGCACAAACTGGGTTGAACCGCTTGACAATCGAGTCGCCGTTGGCTTCTCAATCGAGTCGCCATTTTTTTCCTGCCGTGCTAATATGCGGAGGAAAAAACCCTTCAGGGTTTTGCCACTTTTCAATAACGATTTGGAAGCAAGCATCTTGTGTTACTCAGATGACTTTTCGACTGTCTTTGAGACCCTGAAGGCGTCCGCTGAGGGCGGCGGCACCTCAGCGGCACCTCAGCTGCATCCAATCAGACCAGAAAAAGGTTGTCAGCGACAGAATGTCGATTTGACGTAACGTTGCCGTTTGTTGCATTTGCGCTCAAACGTTTCCTTGGCCGGCACGACGCGGTTGTTTTCAAAAGCCGCACCTGAAGTGGACTCGGTGTGGATGTCCACCAAAGGTTTTCCCACCAGGGCCACCTCGTCGGCGTCATAGTACAGTTTGGTGATGACGCCGTCGTATCGGCTGGTGATGGTGACGGACGCCTTGTCGCTTTGCACCTCGCAGATGCTGTCGAACTGAGACACCTTGTCTCCCTCCTTCACGTACCTGTGCACGCACGCGCACACACACACACACACACACACACACGTACGCACCTTTCACCAAACACAAGCCTTCGCTGCCCGCCGGGTAAAAGTGCCAACGCTGCGTTTGCAATCCTTTGCTGATTCCAGAATCTTCACTGAAGGATTTTCACGGGACCACTTGATGGTCCACGATATGAAATTGCGCAATCGCGATGATGGAATGAGCGAAGGATGGCCAAGGCGAGCAGTCGCCATCTTCAACCTACCACTCCTTCACCGTCACCTCCATGATTCCCTCGCCGATGTCCGACAGTTTGAACTGGACCACGGCTCCGCCGCGCACTGCGCCGCATTCGTGCGCACAGTCAGTGACATCATCATCATCATCATCATCATGAAAATGTGTCCAACCTGCAGACGCGTGCAACGCGCGGCCCAACATCTGGAAGCTTCCGCTGCACATCTGCAACTTGCTGTCCATGGTGGGAAGCGAGCAAAGGACGGCGTGGCCGCCGCACACTTCCTGTATACGTAAACATCGCCGGCGGTACTGCTGGATCAGCTGACAGGAAGCACAACACACGCACGCAACTGACTTTCAAAGTCAAATTTGCAGGCTTCGCCGCCCTCAAACCAGCTTCAATACTCGCCAGACACTTCAATCATCTTCCGCAGAAAGAAAGAAAAGAAAAAAACTGGGAGGCCGAGAAAACTCTTTTGACGTCTCAAGTGAGGACAGCGACGCAGATTTGTTACTTCGAAAACTGTAGTGTTGCATTTTTTAAATCAACAAACTGCTAAAAGGAACACAAAATACTGCAAGCAACAAAAACATTTTAAAGTGGAAAAAAGAAACTTGGTTGAAGTTTCCATTCAAGTCAAAAGTCAAAACCGTCGTCGATTTGCGTCCTGCTCGTGTTGATGAGCAACAAACGAACAAACGTCTTGTCCATATTTTGTGCTCTGCGCCGACAACTTATCAAATAGATTTACTAAAGCGCTGCCAAAATCCTGATTCACTCTTTCTGCCCCCGGCACAAAAAATAAAGTGATTGACCATAAATGAACAATTCAATTTGATCAAAATGGGAATTGGCGGGAGCATTTAATGACAACATACAAAACGAGTAGAACGTTGATGTGGATTCCCAAATGAAAGACAAAAACTGGACTTTGGAGGCTGCAATCTGAGCATTTCTCCAATTTGCCATTAAGAATGGCTTGAAAAGATGATCAAATGATCTGTCTGTTAATTTGATGATCAATGTATTTTATGTTTTTACACCTCTACAATCATGTGAATCCAATTTGGATGACACTCATAAATTGTGTTGAAGCAAACTCATCTCGTGTATTGAATTAGCTTGACAAAGTCAAATCAAGAGTTTGCTATTGATCGGCGACTCGGATTTGGTTGCCATGAAAACATCAACGACGCAAAGTCACATTGATTAGTTATCGGCACGTTCACCTTTCCACCATGCTAGGCTAGGCTAGCTTCTGAAGTGTTGGGAGACTCCTGCGCTGTTTTGGTGCTAGCCTGCTAGCATTAGCATCTGTTCGGCAAGTCGCGCGAGCTGCGCTGCGACGTCACGATAACGTCACAGCGCCGAAGCTTCACGCGCTCGTCGGAGAAGCGTTTGGGGGACATCTGAAAGCGTTTTTTTGTTTTCGTTGTTGTTCTGAAGAGTTTTGTTGTTCTCACCAATCTTCGAAACACCGCGGAAGAGCCTCTTGCCATCGCCGCCATCTTGCTTGCAGACGTCACAGATGCACGCCCCGCTAGCAGCCAATCATCTTGAAGGGACGTCACTCGAGAGCTAAAAGTAGCCATTCAATGGCGTCGAGATAAATAATAATAAGTAGCCATTCATTCATGAGAATTTCTTCCGAATTTTGTAACATTTCTTAGAGAATTGACTTTGCATACTAAATACTATACTTGGAAAGTAAGCTGGCCCGGGTCCCTCCCTGCGGACAGACCGCAGACAAGCTGGTTGGCGGTGGAAGAAGAGGCTTCATGACTGATCAGCTTTGGTCGATTGGAAAAAAGATTTGATTTCGGGTCAAAAAGTAGCTGAAGCCATGCTTTCAAAGGAGAGAGAGAGAGAGAGAGAGAGAGAGAGAGAGAGAGAGAGAAAGAGGGGGGGGGGGGGTGACTGGCCGCCCTGTTCTCCAATCTGTACAGGCTTTTATACCTTTCCAGAGAAATGCAATGACACACGTCTGCCTTCTTTGATCTGTGCTAGCCAAAACCCCATAGCAAAGGTTACTTCATGATTCATTTAATATCTTAGTTATTACATATCAAAATTTACCACATAACAAATAATAGGAGAAAGTATTCATATGCCTTGGTGATTTATCATTAGAGCATTTTAAAAAGTTCCACATCTGCATGCAAAGTGCTGACCATCATAAAAACAAAGTCAGGTGAAGCAAAAACAGTAAACACAATAAAACACTGCCGAGTCTCATGTTGATGAAATTCAGATGTAACCTTTACGCCTTTCTTTGTTGTTTGTTACTTTTGTTTTTATTCATTATGAACAAAACAAGATGCCATTCGTAATGTATGTGAATATTTATGCATTTTGAGACATACCAATTATTTGCATATCACTGGAGTCGGACTGAAGTCACAATTTGGCAAATTTTATGTATATTCTTGAAAAAAATCAACCCTTTTGGTCACGCGTGTAGGTGTCATTTTGACAAATTATTGACTAATCTAAAGAGTTGAAAATGTCTTGTTGACTTTGATGATGCGATGTCAATGGTTGGAAATCCATGTCGTTTTTGGGGTCTCCCGAAAAGTAACCATTTTGGAGGTACGAGGTTTTGGCTTGACGCCAGCGATATGTTTGTAAGGTTCAATAAAGATTTTTTTTCAGAAAGATTTTGACAAAAAAGATGAATAGGTTTTTTTTTAAGCCATTCGTGAAAAAAATGTTGGAAATGATTTGGAAAGCAAACCTTTAGGCACGTGTTGAAGTTGTCTCTCACTATAAATCCAGCATTCCATAAAATGTTTGATATCAGAAAGCAGGTTGGTCGCGGGAGGGTGGGAGACATTTATATTTGCCTAATTGTACACACAATTACAAAATGAAACATAAAACTTCATTTGGTTCGGAATGGATGTTTCATTTTTGGGCAGTCCTCCTTCTTGTCAGTGGGTGGCGGTAAACCCCCTTAAGGTTCGCCCGTCGCCGAGAATCTCCAACGAAGAAGCAGCAGCAGCAGAACGAGAAAGTGCAGCTGCTGCAAGTTGTGACGCCTGAAAACAGCGAACATTTCAACGACATGGACGCGGACTCGGACTCGCCGCCAGTGGAACTTGACGGCAGCCTCATGGAGGGAGTGAGTGACGACACAAAACGGCGCCAAGCGACCAGTGACGAGCAGCCGCAGGTTGCTGCTGGTCCTGCCGTGATTCAACGGCGTGGCGTCCTGTCCTCTTTGACGTCCGCTCACTTCTGCGGTTTCTCTCCTTCCTTGTCAGGGCGGCCAAATCCTGAGAGTGGCGGCGGCGCTCAGCTGCATCAGCGGATCGCCCGTCGCCATCGACAAGGTCCGAGCAGGCAGGAGCACCCCGGGACTCAGGTTACGAGAAAAGACAAATCAAACAAGTCGATGTCTTGAAATATAGGGCAGTGGACACACATGTTAAGCTCATAGAAATATGGCTGCTGCATCTTTTAGTCATTGATTCAGTAATGTCATCATAATTCATCAAATTGAATTAAAATGAAAAAAGGATGCATTGTACGGTAAAAAACAAAACAACAAAAACGACTAAGAGATTGATTTGTGTTGGTCAGTTTTTAGATGGCATAATTGAATTTGTATGATGTTGGCGACATTTTTCTTTTCATATGGACTATATGCCACGAAGGAGGCGGGACTTCCGGGTTTTTAGTACTTGCGCTTCCGCCGTCGACGGGTGCGAGGCTGCGAGTGTGTAGTGTCTGCCTCAGTGTGGGAAGCATTTCAGAAAGCCGAGACGCCCTGAGACGCCGAGACGCCCTGAGACGCCCCGAGACGCCCCGAGACGCCCTGAGACGCCGAGACGCCCTCCCGCCGATGAGCGGGGGTGCTGATGTGTAAAACCCGCAAGTCCGTGGCGTCTGCCCCATTCAGAGCGATCTCATCTTTAACATGAAGTCACTTGGGAAATTCTGCACATTTTTAAAATTGTAAAATACAACTTGACCCTCGTCTCCACAAGTAAAAATGTTGACGTGGATGCGTGTGCTGCCTTGCGACTGGAATTCCTCCAGTACAGGCTTTCCAAGTAAGGGGCGCTGGTTAAAAAAGAAATCAAAAGGAGTGGCATTAAAGGAACTTTAAATTAACTCAAAATGAACGCACTCATTGTTCTGAATGTGTTTTATTTTGTGTGTGCGTTTGCGCGCAGGCCTCAGCATCTGAGCGGCCTTCAGCTGGTTTGCGACATGTGCACCGGCGTCCTGCAGGGCGGCGCCATCGGTTCCACCGACGTCCGCCTGACGCCGGGAAAGATTCGAGCTGGAAATTACACAGCGGACACGCACACGGCGGGGTGAGCGGCCACGTCGCTAACATGCTAGGACGTGTGTGTGTGTGTGTGTGTGCTGGCGGTGGACTCATTCCTGTTGTGTGTCAGGAGTGTGTGTCTCTTACTGCAGGTGGCGCTGCCGTGCGCCATCTACGCTGACGCCACCTCCAACTTGAGCCTGAGAGGAGGAACCAACGCGGAGATGGCGCCGCAAATCGACTACATCCTCAAGGTAGCCATCTTGTTCTTCCTCGTCGCTAGCGTCAGCGACGCGTGCGCGAGAGATGGACGCGGAATTTGGGCTGCCTTTTCACGTCAACGTTGCTTCTTCAGGTCTTCAAACCCGTCGTAGAAAAGTTTGGAGTCCATTTTGACTGCAACATCAAAATGAGGTGCGTGCGTGCGTGTGTGTGTGCGTGTGGTTGTTATTTTTGGCCTGTATCCGGAAATAAGTAAGAGTCCAAGCAAGCGTCGTAAACAAAAAGTAGTTTGTGATTAACGTCTTTTTCGTACGGTCCCGCCCGCTATTGCTAGCCAGGTTAGCAAAAAGTTGCGGGTGTCATTTTCTGGATCCCTTCAACGGGTTCGGCACACGTGCGATCATAAAGTATGACGTTTCTTGTCGCCACTAGTTGGCGCTACATGTGTAACCGAATATTATCGTATTGATGTTTTCAGGGCCGTGGCTATTAAGATGCATGAGAAGTTTGGGATTTTTGGAGCTTGTACAGCGGAGTTATTAAGCATTTCCTCTTTCTGGGCAAATGAAATTTGAAAAGCAATATTTGATCCGCCGTCCCCGTCATTTAGTATTTCCAAAAGTCAAACTTTTTTCCCCAGTTGTTGTACCACGTCTTGAGATGTTACCTGCCAAGTTTGAAGTCAGTCGACTGCAGTGAATGTGCCAAAAAAGAGCCAAAATTGGACATTCCAAAATCCATAGCTGACTTTCTGTGCATTTTAGAAGATGGCTTCCACTGACGTCTTGGTGCGTCTCGGGTGCGACGCGTGCCTGACAATTTGCGTAGCCCTCGGGCAAACGTGCCAGGATTGGTGCATATTTTCCACACCAGGGGGCGCTAAAGAGCCAAGTTGTTACGGCAACTTCGAAATATCACATTTTTCACTAGGACCGAAGAGTGTGCAAAGTTTGCTGAGTTTCCGTTCATGTTTAAGTCCCCAAAAATGCCATCGTTTGCGGAGAAGAAGAAAGAATAAAAATAATTCATACAAAAACAAGAAACTTTTTTGTTCCTGATGAAAGAAGAGACTCGAATCTTTCTTTTAGTTGGTTCCATGTTTTTAGAGCAATGGAACAGAATATTTTGTGGGCCTTGCAAAATCAGTCCAAATCCAGTCAAACCGCCTGGAGCGAAGGGGGTTGCTTCAGTCAAAATGGCTGCCAGTCGATGAGTTAAGCACGCTTTGCATTACATTGGCTATTTTTTTTATTTAGTGCCAAATTTGTTGATGGCTGTCGGTCATTTTTAAAAATCCCTCTGGAATGATTTTTGCTTTCACAAATGCTTACGTTTCACTCAACGCGTCATTAGAGACATCTGGCAAGCTCATCCAGATGTGACTTTTTGGTGTGGTGTGTTTCTCACAGAGGTTTTTACCCGAAGGGCGGCGGAGAGGTGTGTGTGCGTGTGAGTGCCGTCAAAGAGTTGCAGGCGCTCACCTTGTTGGAGCGAGGAAACATCTGCAAGATCCACGGACGAGCGTACGTGGCCGGCGTTCTGCCTTTCAAGGTAGGCCCGCCAGCGCCAGGCGGCGGTCCGAGGTTGGGGTGACCCAGTTGCGTCTGCGTGTGCGTGCAGCTGGCCAAGGACATGGCGGCCGCCGCCGTGCGTACCGTCCGGCGGGAAATCAAGGATCTCTACGTCAACATTGAAGCCGTGAAGGAGGAGAAGGCCTGCGGGAACGGGAACGGAATCATGTGAGTCGCAAAATGTCGGATGCCGATTTGAAAGAAAATGTCGGATGCCGATTTGAAAGAAAATGTCGGATGCCGATTTGAAAGAAAATGTCGGATGCTGATTTGAAAGAAAATGTCGGATGCCGATTTGAAAGAAAATGTCGGATGACGATTTGAAAGAAAATGTCGGATGACGATTTGAAAGAAAATGTCGGATGACGATTTGAAAGAAAATGCCGGATGACGATTTGAAAGAAAATGCCGGATGACGATTTGAAAGAAAATGCCGGATGACGATTTGAAAGAAAATGCCGGATGACGATTTGAAAGAAAATGCCGAATGACGATTTGAAAGGAAATGCCGGATGACGATTTGAAAGAAAATGCCGGATGACGATTTGAAAGAAAATGCCGGATGACGATTTGAAAGAAAATGTCGGATGCCGATTTGAAAGAAAATGTCGGATGCCGATTTGAAAGAAAATGTCGGATGCCGATTTGAAAGAAAATGTCGGATGCCGATTTGAAAGAAAATGCCGGATGACGATTTGAAAGAAAATGCCGGATGACGATTTGAAAGAAAATGCCGGATGACGATTTGAAAGAAAATGCCGGATGACGATTTGAAAGAAAATGCCGGATGACGATTTGAAAGAAAATGCCGGATGACGATTTGAAAGAAAATGCCGGATGACGATTTGAAAGAAAATGCCGGATGACGATCTCGCGTGCGGCATTTGACGCAGGTTTTGCTTTTGAAATCACAAGTCAAGGGTGGAAAAATCTCCACATTTGAAAAGTGTCTCCAGATTTGTGCGCCAACGATGGAAGTTGACGCACACCGCTGGACAAAATGGCCTCCGTGTCAAAGTTGAGCCACAGGACGGAAATAAAGAGAAATTCTTCTGACCGCCACTTTTGCTTGTCTGCAGAATCATCGCCGAATCGACCGCTGGCTGCTTGTTTGCCGGCTCGGCGCTGGGCAAGAAAGGTGAGCACGGCCTCCGCCACCAGGGGGCAGCATTTGACACTGTGTGCGTTTCAGGCGTGTACGCTGACAAAATTGGCCAGGAAGCTGCGGAGATGCTGCTGCGAAACATCCGCCACAACGGCTGCGTGGATGAATTCCTCCAAGATCAGGCGAGTGGCGGGAAGCGGGTGGGCGGGACCCGCAAAAGTCTGACCAGCGCCATATTGTCACCCGTTTGCGAGGTCATGCGACCCAATGGGCTCCATCAATCGGCTCAACCATCGCCAGCGGCGCATTTCCATGATTGGCGAATGTCCATCAATGGCTGACATTGGCGAGCTGCGACTCAACTTTGGGAGTGCGTGTGCCGTGTCGTGACCCGCATCTTCGCTCCGCTCTTTTCGTCTTGACGTTGCTTTCAAATCTTTTTCTCCGTTTTTAAAAGTGAAGGAAAGTTGTTGAGTTACTTTGTGGAGGAAATATGCCAGAAATCAGACATTCTGTTTTTATTTAAAAAATAAATAATTTACAGGTCAAATCAATGTGAATAATGTTCCTTTATTTTTGGGGTCTTTTTTTCTGGCACGTTTGTGACGTTTGTGGTCTCGCCCGCAGCTGATCGTCTTCATGGCGTTGGCCAAGGGGACGTCTCGGATCCGAACGGGCGCCGTCACCCTGCACACGCGGACCGCCATCCACGTGGCCCAGCAGATGACTCAGGTGAGAGGTCGGCTGATGCCCTCGCGTCAAAGGTCAAAGGTCGAACCCTCAGCAAGCCGTCCTGGTCTTTTCTTGTGGATTGTCTGACTTTTGTCACAAATGGCAGCGAGCTCAAGCGGAGCCCAACACAATCTTGTCCCAAACGTCACATTTCTGTCTGACGGTTTCATCTTTATGATAATTCTTGTCGTTCTTGTCGTTGTTGTGTTGGCTTGAGGGGGCGGAGCTGTTTGAGGGGGCGGAGCTGTTTGAGTGACATCACAAGTTGTTTTTTTTGTGTGTTTTTCCAGGCAAAGTTCACAATCACAAAATGTGAGGACGAGCTGAACGTCACCAACATCATCGAATGTCAGGGGGCGGGGCTCCCCAACCCAAACCTGAAGACGGGCCCCGCCCCTCCCCCGCCTGTCTAGCCGAGCCAACGAATCCTCAATAAACAAATGAATCAAGTGTTTTGCTGTCTTGATTGTCAGCTCGCTGCCCCAAACGCGCCTGCCAGTCAGTCAAGTCTTCCCATCATGATGATTGACAGGTGATGATGATGATGATGATGATGATGATGATGATACATAATTTAGTAGCACCCGATGAGATGTTTTTCACCCGGCGTTTTGTTTTCTGTGATGTGTTTTTCTACTTGGACTGTGACGACGCATCCGCTAATGCAAGTTTGTGAGTTTTCTTTCTCGGGGCGGGTTTAGTTGAAGGAGCTTCGAGACGGCAAAAAAACGTCCCTCGTCTATTGGCACGATCCAAAATCCACTGGAAGCGAATTGGTTTTCTTTGCCGCTTATCTGGTTTGGTGTCGAGGGCGAGCCGGCGTCGGTTCCGGTCCCGGACCAGATGTTGTCCCGCCGGGCCCGCCCCCTTTCCGTGACATCGCAAGTGTCGATTGACCGCTTGACCCGGTGCGGATGTTGTCTTCGCCGTGAGCCCAGTCAGCCCGCTGTTACCCGAGCCCCATGTAAACTCACACCTGCGGCAGAAACCCGAGAGCCGCCCGGGTCACATGACACCCCCCCAAAGTCGCCCACTCAGTCCTCCGACCTGCAGCAGGATGCACCAGGACGGCCGGCGGGGCTTGCAACCTTCGGCCCAGGGACCCGCCCGACCCGCGGGACCTGCAGAACCCAGCACGAACTGCGTGTGGATCTCTCTGGTTGCAGGTGAGCGTGACGTCACGTTGCTGTGACACAGGCTGCGCATCACTGTGATGTCACGCCGCTCATCCGCCGCCTCAAGACAAAATGACAGTTGTGACGTCACGATTGACAAGCAAATGTGAGCAGTTGTGAAGTATCTGTTGAAAAAGCGGCCGCGCGTCCAAAGGTCCGAGCGGCAGTCAAATCATAATAAAAGGCAAAGACCGAAGGCGAGCCGCTTTCAAGCAAATCCTTTTTTGAAAAACTATGCGAGGGAAAAGAAATGATGACGTGAGAAAAGATCACATTTGTTTCTTTAATGAATATTGCGTGCAGCGGCGACTTCCGACTTCCGACTTCAACTTGCTTCCGTCAACGAACTTCTGACTACAAAACCCATTTGTGATGCCAATGTACGAAAACACGATTTGCCACAAATAACAATTCCGGGGGGCGGAGTCGTCGTCCGTTTGGTTTGTTTGTGTTCTCCTCGCTGCGTTGTTCCGAGGCGGCCAGTTTGCAGTCTTCCCGAGAACCCTGAAGGCAGCACAGTTGGCTTCGTGTGCTGATTGGCTGCAGTCGGCACAGAAGCGGCGGTCGTCCTGGTAACGAGTCTTCGAAGGATTTGCTCAATCTCACTTTCGGACCGCCGCCGCCGTCGCTAATCCCAGCTAACGTGCTAACATGCTAACGCGCGATGATTTGACGGCCGGCCATTGACAAATTTGGACGAATTCCGTGGAAAAGCTCCGAAAGTTTCCCCGTGAGGAGCGCGTGCGCGCGGGCGGCGAGATGGGAAGTTGAGGACAAAGTTGGCAACTTGTTGCCGGCTAGCAGCTAGCTTCGCTGTTAGCCTGCCAGTCGACAAGTTGAGCGTCCAGGATTTAGACGGATCCACATGAGCCACACGACCCGCGCCCCGGTTCTGTCCGCCTTGTTCGGCGTGACGGACGCCGCCGAACCGCCTGGAGCCGCAGAGTTGATCAAAGGTAACGACAGCAACAAGTTTCAAGAATAGAAAGTTGCGTGAAGAGACGCAAATGTCCACTTTTGACATGTTCAACGAAATGTGAGCAGCCCAATGGAAAGTTTCATGACTTTTGTCTCATATAAAAGGAGATGATCAATTTGTTTGATTGCTTTGACCAGGGAGGGTTAAAGGTCATTTGAGGTCACACGCCCTCACCCCAATTTGATCTCAAGTGGGCGGGACGAGTGAATTCTGCAAGGAAGCAACTTTGCACGTTTTTGCTCTTCGTTATAACATTGCCAAAATGTTGCCATTTATTCATGACCATGTTGCAAATCCTGCCCAAGGCGGGTCCGCAGTGTGAAAAGGGTGCACGAGGCCCTGCGCCAGGTCGAGCACCTCAAGTATGTTGCAGAGAATCGAAATCGAACCTTATCGGACGCCTGCGCGGGCCCGCGGCGGTGAAGAAGGAACCGAGGCGAGCGGCCGATGGACGTTCCCGCCCTCGCTGGCAGGTTGTGAGCGGAAGAGCAAGATGGCGGACGCCAGCGGCCCGCCGAGGTTGAGGCCGGCTCGGCGTCCCGCCGCACGTCGAGCCGGCCTCCTCAAGCTTCCTGGCTCGACACCCCTGACGCTCGAACCATCGTAACCGCGTGTGCGTGTTTCTCCTCAGTTTTCCGCAGTCGCGAACGTCCAACGACTGCAGAAGCAGACGTTCGCGCGTCCCCGCTCGGGAAAAGGAGTTGTTGTTGTTTGCCTTTCGGAAATTGAGCTGTCCAATCGGCTTTTGGCGCAAACGTTGTCCCGGGTGCCGACTCATGCCGCCGACGGCGTCTTGTGTGCAGAGCGTCTGTACTTCGCCACCTTACGAAGCAAACCCAAAAGCACGGCCAACACGCACTACTTCTGCACCGACGACGAGTTTGTCTACGAGAAGTAAGTGCTGGCCCGCCTCCTCGCCGGCGCCCTGCGGCGCGCTAACGTGTGTGTGTGTGTGCACAGTTTCTACGCAGATTTCGGTCCTCTCAACTTGGCCATGTTGTACCGATACTGCTGCAAGCTGAACAAGAAGCTCAAGGTGAGTCGGCGCCGCCGCCGCCCTGCGTCGGAATGCGGAATGTCCCGCTGTCACGCACGCTCGCGACACGTGCGCGCCTCACCGACGCAAAATGACGCATATGCGGTGTCTTGCAAAAGTCAGCACACCCCAGCCGACTTTTCACGCCACAGCGCTTCGACGCATGAAAAGTCGTCACTTGCACCGACGACCTCGCTGATTAAATTCAAGGAAACGTGAGTAATTCTGCCGCAACAGAATTCACTGCAGCGTCCATTCGGCTGTTAGGTTTGTTTGTCACGTCGCCCTCGGCGCTCTTTGCTTTTGTCCGAAACAACGGCCGATGGGTCCGCCCTAAAATAGGTCTGCTGCAAACGTATCAGCGGGAGCGCGACAAGATGCATTCGCCGCAGTTTGTCAACTCGCAAATGCCGCCAGAAGTCGTGAAACGACGTCATGAAACATCTCAGGAATGTCCGCGAGCTTTCGGGTTCCAGCAGGCGTGCGTGCGTGCGTGCGTGCGTGCGTGCGATTTTTCAGTTTGAAAAGTAGCATGGATGCAAAACCAGCTTGATGGCAGCATTTGGCCGATGATTTGCGATCCTCGCCAACGCTGACTTGCAAGCAACGTCACGAAATCGTGTCATGTGGAATTTTGTTCTTTTTGTGAAAGTGAAGAAAAAAAAGATGGGGGAGCCGTCGTCGTCTTTTTGGAACGAAACGCATCCTGCTGACACTTTTTGCATCGGCAGCAAAATCCGCCGCTAATAAACTTGCTCTGCTGTGTGTGTGCGTGTGCGTGTGTGTGTGTGTGCGTGTGCGTGTGCGTGTGCGTGTGCGTGCGTGCGTGCGCGCAGTCGTTCACGTTGAGCCGTAAGCGAATCGTGCACTACAGCAGCTTCGACCAGAGGAAACGCTCCAACGCCGCCGTGCTCATCGGCGCGTACGCGGTGAGACCCAGCGCGCACGCACACACGCGCGCACACGCGTGGCCGCGCTGAGCCTTGACCTTGATTTTGTGCGTGTGTGCGTGTCAGGTGATCTACTTGAAGAAAACTCCGGAAGAGGCTTACAGAGCTTTGGTGTCGGGATCCAACGCCGCCTACCTGCCCTTCAGGTACACGCAAAAAGTCAAGCAGCCCACACGCGTCCGTCCGTCCGTCCGTCCGTCCCTTCGTCCCTTCGTCACGTGCACTGTGCTTGTGTGACGGATAAAGGCCACGCGTGTGCGCGCGTGAGCTAAATTGAGGTTTAAGCGGTTGATGGCTTGCGTTGGCCCCGCCCACCCGATGGCGCCTTCACAGACTGTATGACAAATGGCTTTTGTGTGTTTGTGTGTGTGCGTGCAGGGACGCGTCGTTGGGGAAGTGCACCTTCAACCTGAGCGTCCTTGACTGCCTGCTGGGCATCCGCAAGGTTGGCCCCGCCTCGCTGGCGTCTTGTCAGACTTTTAACAAAAGCGAACCAAAGTCACGTGCAAGAAAACGTTTTCCTGAAAGCGAACGTGCGTCAAAATGTGTGAAGAAGCCGCATTTGATTTCAATCTGATGCAAAAACAAATGAAAGCCCATTTTTGCGTTTTTCATACACAAAATACTTCCTGTCATGACTTTTTTTTTTAATCTTTCACACAAATTTAAAAAACTAAAGCTGCTAAAAACTAAAAGCCTTTAACCTTTTTTTTATTTCAGAAAGTAATCGAAATCAAGCAACATGTTGTGAAAAGCAATTAAAAGTTGCTGGAAATGGCAAAAGTGGCGCCGCTGATTGTTTGTGTGCGTTTCAGGCCCTCCAACACGGATTCTTCGACTTTGAGTCTTTCGATGTGGACGAGTACGAACATTACGAGGTAGCAAGTTTTGCACGTTGGCGCCCGTCGGTCGCCCGACGGTCGTCCGACGGTCGTGGTCATGTTCCACTTCCTGTTTGCTCAGCGCGTGGAGAACGGCGATCTGAACTGGATCGTTCCGGGGAAGCTTCTGGCCTTCAGTGGGCCGCATCCCAAAAGCAAAACGGAGAACGGTGAGTTTGCGCTTTGGATGGGCGGACGTTGGCGGCCATCTTGTGTGACGGAAGCGCACTCGCAGGTTACCCGCTGCACGCGCCCGAGGCCTACTTCGCGTACTTCCGCTCGCGCGGCGTGTCGGCGGTGGTGCGTCTGAACAAGAAGATGTACGAGGCGGGCCGCTTCGCCGACGCCGGCTTCCGCCACTGGGACTTGTTCTTCCTGGACGGCAGCACGCCGGCCGACGCCATCGCGCTGCGCTTCCTGGCGCTGTGCGACGCCACGCCCGGCGCCCTGGCCGTGCACTGCAAAGGTAAGCGCTGGCCGAGTGTCCGGCCGCCGTGGCGCTCTCGCGCTCTCACGCTCTGGCGTCGCCGCCCGCAGCCGGCCTGGGCAGGACGGGCACGCTGATCGGCTGCTACCTGATGAAGCAGTACCGCTTCAGCGCCGCCGAAGCCATCGCGTGGATCCGCATCTGCAGGCCCGGATCCGTCATCGGACCTCAGCAGCACTTCCTCCAACAGTCAGCGACGGCCGCCACAAACGCACAACAAACCTAAAACATCGGCACGTTCGCCCGGCTTCCGCTCGCCACTCTCGTTGGTCGGCTTCACGGCAAACGGCAAAAAGCTGCTGGCGAGTCCGCATTTTCAAACGATTTTGATTGGCTCCATTCCAAGATGGCAGCCGTTTGATTGCGGCAGGCCGATGAAGTGGCAAGCGCGAGCCAGCGGCGTCCGTCTGTTGAGCGACCAATCCACCGTTTGCGTTTGCGGGCAGGAAGCAGGCGTGGCTTTGGTTGCTCGGAGACCATCAGCGCTCCCAGGGGTCAAAGGCCACCGAGGACGAGGACCACGTGAGCGACCTGGCGTCCGGCGTGGAGCGCCTCGCCATAAACGGCGCCGCGCGGCTTTCGTTGAGCGAGGACCGCCTGCGGCAGGTACGCGCGCCAAACGCACACGCGCCAAACGCACACGCGACACACACCAACACATTTTTGGTCGTGTGTGCGCGCAGGATGACGCCAGCGAGCGGTCGCCTCCCACTCAGGGAGATAAACTACGAGCCCTAAAGGGTCGCCGAACCCTCCGGCCCGTCGCCTCTGCGGCGCTCAGGTATGACTCCACCCCCAACCTGTCACTCAAACTCGCACGACCTTTGACACGCTGCTTTGCCTTGCAGGGTGGAGCAGCGCGGCGGCGGCGGCTCGCTCGAGCGGCCAATCAGGTTGGTGCGCGCCACAAACGTGACAAGCTAACAAAGAATTGTGAGCGCGCGCGCAGATGTTCAGGAGCAGGGGTGGCCAAGTTGGGTCCTCGAGTCCTGCATGTTTCCCATGTCTCCCTCCTCCAACACAGCTGAGGTGCTGATGATTTGAAACACCTGGGTTGGAGGCAGGGGACACCGAAGACATGCAGGACTGCGGCTCTCGAGGACCCAACTTGCCGATCCCTGTTCAAGAGCAGGCTTTTTTTTCCCACACGCCGATACCAAGTGGCCGATACCAAGTGGCCGATACTAGAAGCCACTTGATTGCCAATGTGAGCGACTTTTTGTTGACAAAAGGCCGAAGTTTGACACAAGTGAGTTTAAATGACAACACAAACAACTCGTGCTGGTTTTGGATCGTTTTTGTTTGACGACTTTTTCTCTTTCAAGTTGAATTGCAAAATTTGAAAGATTCCAAAATGTTGATTCTTTTGTTTTGACGTCTCGGAAATAAGAACGAAATCCGCAAAGGATTGAAGATGAAATCGAGTCAATCGAAGACGAAATCGAATCGCGGCTGCAAGTCAAATGACGTCAGAAAGGAAAGCAGCCAATCACAACAAGTTTCACGTTTGAAAGCGGAGGTGGCTTCCGAACGTTTGTCAGCACATCAACGAAAAATCTCGTCAATAAATCTCATCAATAACACGCAAGACAAAAGCATGTTTTGAACGTCTGGATCGATGGGATATATGCCATCGAGGAGGCGGGACTTCCTGTGTTTCTGTTGCGGACGAAACGTGAACGTCACATGCAAGACGACGGATCAGATCAACGCAAATGAAAAGCGTGAAGATGTTGAACCCGCAGGCACTATTTTATTTTGAAATGTTCTGTTCAGAACCATCAAAAAGCCCAAAACGGGTCACAGCACGGCACGGGCTCAAGTGTCGGCGTCTGGACTTTTGTTTTTGGGACGCAGGCGACGTCGTCGTCCTCGCGTGGCAGGCTTTAAATGTCAACAACAGCAAACAGCGCCCTCTCCTGTTGGAAGCTTGAACAGCACTTCAATGGAGTGCAAAACAACAAATCTCAACACGAGTTACATCGGCGCACACGTCACTTTCGCCGGAAGTCCGTGCCGTCGAAACCCCGGTTCCGTGAGCCGGTATCAGCGCTCGCCGTCCCGAGTGACAACCGCGACAAACGCGTGATAGTAAAGGTGACAACATGACAAACTGTCCAAACGTGTCTCGTCATCAGACCGTGGGCGGGCGTCGATGGTGGCTCCGCCCCCTCCCCGCTGAAGCCGTCCAAGTCGCCGACGGCGTCCGCTTCGGCCGCAGCCAAGAGGATCGGTCGCAGCGTCTCGTCATCGGCCGGCGGCTTGAGGTCAGTCGCTTCCCCGCCTTGCTTTGCTCCAAGTTTGTCTCTTATTGGCTACTGCCGTCATGTGACTCCTCCCCTTCCACCACTTGATGCGCGCGTGTGCGCGCGGCAGCTCCCGATTGGCCGGCTCACTCGGCAACGTGCACGCCGCGCGTGGTTACGCTAACTCGTTGATGTCGGGACGCCACCTGAGCCGCTCCATCCCTGTAAGTCCGCTGGCCCCGCCCCCTTGGTCTTGATTGACTTGCTTTGCTGTGACATCACCGGCGACTCGCGCCTTTCGGCGCTGTCGCTTGCGTTTGCGTGCGTGTTTGCCGTGAATGAAACGTTCCTTAAAAAAAACATTTCCTGGTTGATTTTGGAGTTTTAGTCTTGACTTTTTAATTGTTTGCTTCTACGGCTTTTATTGTTGCCTTTATTGCGCATTTTGACATTTTATAAACGTAAAGTGTGTTACAAATTATTATTTTGTGCACGTGTCCCCCAATTCCTGTCATGTGACGCCGCACACGCGCGCACGCACACACACTGATAGCTGCGATGACATCATCAGCAACCAATCGGGAGGACGCAGCAGCGCACGCGGGACACATCGTTAGCAACAAGCTAACGAGGCTGACTTTGTTTGTGTTTTTGTTTGCAGTCGCTTCAGTCTGACTTGGTCGACTTCTAGAAGGTCGCACGTGCCGTGAACGAGACCAACACGCGTGAACGGCACGCGCGTGCGTGTGTGCGTGACGGAGATGTTGGCAAGGACCATTTCCGCTTTCACCCTCATCATTTTTCCAGTGTCGTCAGCATGCAAAATGCTCAACAAACCCCAAACTTGACCTGAGCTGACCTTTGACCTCTTGTGAGCATTAGCCTGGTGCTAGCTGTTAGCCCAAGAAGGAAAACAAGTTTTTAACTTAGATTTTACTGCCCCCCACCCCCGGAAATATCATTGAATATGATTGGTCATCCATGGATGAGCGACCAATCGCAGCACGGCTCCAATCTTCGACGTCCTCCATTTTGTTTGTTGTCAGAGACACTTTGACAAAAAGAGTTGCAGGGACCAAATCAGTCTTGCCGTCAATGTTGTTGCCGCAAGCTGGAAGTTTGTTTCACAGAAACGATGATGATGATGATGATGATTGTCGTGATGAAGATGTGGATGTGCCATAAGGAAGCGCGGAGGCATTTTAGAGCAGCAAGCGTTTATTTTGAAGGGAAGCTTTATTTTCTTGTAAGAGAAGCAAATAAATTATTTTTCTTGACTTGCTTTGTTTTCTGACAGTGATCAGCAACATGACGTCATCACCAGGAAGTAATCGAGGAGTCTAGTGACGTCATCCTGGGATGATTGGCCAGTCGTCCCAAGTGGACGCGCAAATCATTTCTTACCTCGCAGAAAACTCAATATATATAAAAAAAAAAAAACTAAAACTCAACCCTAACCTGAAGCATCCGGGTAGTGCGCCATCTGCTGAGAGCACGTGGTACTGCACCCTTCCCACTCCTTTCGACGTGGACGACCCGCGCCACCCCCCACCCACGACCCCCCCCCCCCTCCTCCTCCTTCAACACGCACGATGTGTTGAGACCAAGAATGGACGTCAAAACATCCGTTTCGACCACTTCCGGCAAACGGTGTCGTTAGCTCCGCCCCGACCGACTCAGGGTTGAGGGTTTGTCATTTTAGATTCTCCATGAAGTGTTATAAAAATAAAAATAAACAACATGACGCCATAAAAATAAAAATAAACAACATGACGCCATGACGGCGTATCAACCGCGAATTTTGTTCGAATTTATAAAATTTTTAAAATGCGTCTATAATCCGCGTGGACAAAGTTAAAGGTTTGGGTCCGCCCCTCGTTGAGCCCCGCCTCCAACTGCAGCAAAGTCATCCGATGACTTTGTCCTCAAATCACGTGAAGGTGAAAGTTTCTGGAGTTTCTTGCTGATGAGTCTTTGTTGTTGGTTTGAGTCAATCAAGACGAGCGAGGAGCGACGGCGTGCAGTTGGCGTGGCGGTCAGCAGGGGGCGCCGGAGGACGCGCGCGCTCTTTCCTCTGGCTCCGCTTTGGACTCGCGAACCCGCTCACGAGCCACAAGCAGAAAGCTTCCATCCCACGACGAGCTCGGACCTCCGCTCGAGTCCTCCTCAGCAGCCAGACAGCAAACGAGCGATCGAGCGTGATGACGACGAGGTTTCCTCTCGTCTGCTTTTTACTCTCAGGTGAACCTTTTTCTTTTCTTTTCTTTTTTCCTCCCCCTCCACAGTTCACCCCCCAAACGCAAGGTCAGGATTCCGATTCCGATTCCGAGCTTCGGGTTCCCACTCGAGCTGACCTTTTGTTAAGTGAGCTCATTTGCTCCCCCTTTTCTTTTCCTTTTTTCATTTCACCAGGAGGCTTGCAGTTGATGTCCGCTGAAAGCCCGCCGGGAGAAAAGACGGATAGTCACGTGATGGTTTTCAGGTGCTGGCTGGCAGGAAGCTTTCACGCGCAAAAGTCCCGCTGGCTCGTTCGTGGGCTTGACGGTGGCTTTGAAACCATTCGGCTTCCGTCCACCTCAAGTGGGCCGAACCGAAGCATGCCGCCTGCAATCAGGATTCGCTCAAGACCGCAAAACGTTGCAAGGACGTTCGCCGGAGCTCGCAAACGATTTTTATGCTCTCAAAGACATTTGGAAGATGTTGAAAAGGAGGCGACTGTTTGCGAGCATCAAGAGGCTTTGTGAACGTCTTTGCAACGTTTTGCACTCTTGAACCAAACCTGATGAAATTCCTACATGCGCCCTTCACTGACATTTAGAACCGGGCTCTCAAACGTGTGGCCCGGGGGCCATTGGCGGCCTGCAAGATGATATTTTGGGGTCTCCTACTTGACATCGAAGTTTCCTGCTCGTGCTGCCCGCCTGTCTTTGCTCTTTCACGATGTTGTTGTTTTTTGAAACGGTCTCGCACGTCTGAGCCTGATGACATCTTCAGCAAGTCGTCCTTCTCACGGCGCAGACGAGCGGCGGCGACAACGGCTCATTTCCGAAAATGTTCTTTTGGGGAGCGCAGGCCGCGGGTCACGCTTTCAAACAGTCGGCGTTGTCCCGAAACGCTTCCGGGACCCAAGAACAAAAACCACATGGGAACAAAAGAACCGCTTGTCGAGTCCAGAGGAGCGACGAGTCGTCTTCAGCGACATTTCGACCAACTTTTTGATTTCTCAGCTGTCAAGTGAAAATGAACACAAATTGCGGAGGAGGGTTGTTGTTGTGCTTACCACTAGAGGGCGCTCACCTCGTGGCACGTGACGCTCGCCATCGCAGCGCAACATTCAGGCCATCCAGATTCATCGTTTGAATCAACATTTCCATCGTTATTCCATTCACAATCATTTTCAGCAATAACGATTATTCATGTTTTCAAAACATCTGCAAGACTTTTCACGAAACGCAACATTTTCAGTGCAAAATGACATTTGGAAAGGATCCTTTTTGAACAAATGCAACGTTTGTGGAGGAGCGAGAAAAAGTCAGGCTGGCCGCTTGCCGCCAATCGCAAACGAGTCCAGAAGCGAACCCGCGTTGACCACATCTGCAGATTTCCCCGAACACGTTCTCGTGGCGACTCCCGCTGGTTATCGATCGCACCTTCGCCTTCTGCTCGTGAACGCGCTTGACCAGATGAACCCTTTTCACACTGCACGGGCGCCGCCGCGTCAGACAAGCGCCAGCGGCCGAGTCGACGAATTGAAAAAGCTCCGGCGCGATGAAAGCGTCGGATTTCCCGCCCGGCCGCACGTTTTTCTCGTGTCGTCATCTTCAGCCTTCAAATGCGCAAAGTCGAGGCTTCTCTTTTAAAAACATTTTTTGTACCAACGAAAGACGCAAAATCTCCATTTTGACTTCCGTCAGCACGTCCAAATATGGGCAAGCCGCCAACTCTTTCTCATTGCACAAGTGCAGTGTGAAAAGGGCGGCAGAGACGGCATATCTTGGTTGTAAAGTTTCGGCGACCAAAATGTGCATGAATCGCGTCGTCCGGCAAGAGAAAACCGTCCCGCCGGGCGGCCGACGCGCTCGCAGGAAGTGGGATGGCCTCGAAAACGGGCGAACCCTGACGCTGTCCCGTCTGTGTGTCGGCGCAGGTGCGCTGACGGCGGCGGTGCAGGTGGACATCGCGCCCAGCAGCTCGCTCTTCAAGTTGGGCGAGCGTCGGCAGCTGTCGTGCGCCGTCCGCGACTGCCCCGTCACGCCCGTCGTCTCGTGGTCGCCGCTGGGCGACCGGCCGCTGGGCGGCCGCGTCCGGTGGCGGGACCGCCTGTCGCTGCTCACCTTTGACCCCGTGGAGATGGTGCACGAAGGCCTGCTGCTGTGCAAAGTCACCTGCGGGGACGAGCGCAAACACGCCAAAACCAACATCAGAATTTACGGTCAGTGCAAACACACGCAACGAGCGCACGCGCTTGCCGGAAATGGCGTGACGTCAGCGCAAGCGGCGTTTTGTTCACATGCTAACGCCGCTTTTGACACTTCGACTTAAGCGTCAAAAGTGCTGACGGACGGACATCGAATGAGGTCAACGCGTATGACATGTTCATCGTACGCAATTCACGTTCATGACGTGTTGACGTTGCTGGCGGCGGACTGAAAACTCCGAAGTCACAATTTGGCAACTTTTGCACCAAACTGCGAGCGATCTTGAGTGTTCAAAGTGCTTTGTTGTGTTTGATGATGCAAAAGTGAAAGTGGAACATTTTGGAGGTTTTGTCCCGACGGCAGACATTCGCACGTCGGAGTCCAAACTGTTGGCCGTGTTTGTAAACGAGCGACGGAAGTGGCTGGGGTGACATTTTGCTTGCGGAAATGAAATATTTGCGAGCCGACGCCCCCTCGGTGACCTTTGACCACCCGACGGAGAAATGCTACCCGCGGCTGCCGACCGCCAAAAGCATGAAATGTTTGCAATCTTTTCATGGCAAAATCTTGTCGCTCGTTTGACGTCAAGCAAACACAAATTTCTTCGCGCTTGTCGGTCGAAACGTCGACAGAACACGAATCCAATTTGCAGGCCGCATTTTTGAAATGCTTGACATGGTTTGGCAAGAGGAAACGTTTCACGTCCATTTGCAAGCAAGCGGCGTCGATGCCGTCCAGACGTCGACTTTTCCCTCCAGTCCGAGCGCTTGAGCAAATCTTAAAGGCCGATTGGAAAATGGCGCACGTGCTTCATTTGTGGAACGTTCATGAAATGATGCAAGCGGAATCGCTTTGCTGACGTCGGCGCGCTAGCGAACGGTCGCTAGCGCGCGCGCTGGACTTTCGTCTTACGTTAGCTCATCCATGCAGCCCGCTGATCTGAATATGTGACTGGATCGCCGATAGGCCAAGACTTTTGAAGCCGCGCGGCCGCCATATTGCTCCTCCCAAGAAACGTTTCTCGGCATATTTACGGTATCCACATTGGAGAACGTTTGAGACCGTTCTTAGTAGAAACAGCGGGATTTATGACATTTTCAATTTGTTAAACATAAACAAGAGGACTTCAGACATTTTACAACTTGCCTTAAATGCATGTATGAATGATATGCCTAATAAAGTATAATAATTTTACAAAAGATGCCAGATCTAATATTGGGGTCTAAAGAGCGCTGGAAGAAAAAGGGGGTCTTCAAAGCAGCACATACCGTCCACTTGTTATTTGTATTTTTTTTACTTGTTAAAAATAGTGACCACCCCTTCACAAACACCCCCCGGCCCCCCCGGCCCTATACTAACTGTTATTTGTCTAATCTGTACGTATACTGTATAGTTTATAGTCTACTCGCAAGATGGGAGGAGCAAGATGGCCGCCCTGTGGCTTCAACGGCTTGCTCGGGCGTGTATGGGCTATCGGCTATCCAATCATATATTCAGATCAGTGATGTAGCCTGACACGCCCTCAGCGCCCGTCAGTGACGTCACGGCCGCTGTCGTCATTCAGCTTTCCCGTCGGACCCCGAGATCCGAGGTCACGACCCCGTCCGCGCAGGAGAGGAAGCCACGCTGACGTGTCAGGTGCGCGACCTTTACCCCGCCGAGATGCTGACTCTGGATTGGCTGAGAGGAGGTCAGGTGGTGCGCAGCGTGGCGGGAGAGGGCGGGGCCACCTCCGTCCAATTGGCTTACACCTTCACGCCTCAAAGGGCGGAGTCTGGAGAGAACCTCACCTGCAGGGCCACCCTTGACCTGCGCGACCTGGACCCCTCGGACCGCGCCCGGCAGACTGTCGCCCGCCTCAACGTGACGTGTAAGCGCCGCCGTGCCATCTTTTTTTTTTTCTTTTTCCGTGCCATTTTGATGATGATGATGATGATGATGATGATGATGATGATGGTGACTGTTTGTTTCTCGCCAGTCGCTCCGGTGGTCACGGCGCTGTCGGACCCCGGCGCGGTGATGTCGGGATCGGTCCTGGTTCTGAGATGTTCTGCGTCCGGCAACCCCGCGCCGCTTCTCACGTGGACCTTCACGCCAGAGGGCAGCGGGGCGGCGCAGGTCAAAGGTCAGGGCGAGGAGCTGGCGCTGGTGGCGCAGGCGGGAGAGTTCCGGTGCGAGGCGCGCAACGACCAGGGCAGGCACAGCAAGGCCGTCCGCGTGCGGGTCAACGGTGAGAGACGCACGCACACACAGCGAGGGGTCAGAGGTCAGAGGTCAGCACGGGCCGATTTTATTTTTTGATGGGTGATAAACATGAGAAAAAAATTGCCGGATTAAAATGACAGCTGCAAAATGTTCTTTAAAAAAAAAATTGTGCTCATGAGTGGATTTTGAATGAAAATATGGAATATTTTCTTCATATTGATCTTAAATGTTGATGACGATGAAGATGATAAAGAAGATGAAGAAGATGATAATGATGATGAAGATGATGACGACGATGATGATAAAGATGATGAAGATGATGATAAAGAAGAAGATGAAGATGATGATGAAGATGATGAAGATAAAGATAATGATGATGATGATGAAGATAAAGATGAAGATGATGATGATGAAGATGATGACAATGATGATGAAGATGATGATGAAGATGATGAAGATAAAGATAATGATGATGATGATGATGATGATGAAGATAAAGATGAAGATGATGAAGATGATGAAGATGATGATGATGAAGATAAAGATGAAGATGATGATGATGAAGATGATGATGCATCACTGCGAATGACTTTCGAAGAGACGAGCCACGTTTTTGTTTTGGTTTTGAGGGCAAAGTGGCACCCGTGTTGTCTTTCCGACGCCGGCTCGCACGCTCGTTCCTACTTTGCTCCGCCTCCTCCGTGCAGGAGCTCGCTTGAGAAGGACGGAAAAAAAGTGAATCCACCTGAAAAAGGAAACTTATTTGTGTAAGCGGCAAGTTTGCCTTCAAAACCAAAAATCAGAGAAAAGCGGGAGCATCAATATTGTCGATGATTGCAAGCTGGACGTTTTGGTGAAAGCATTTGTGATGGCTTTGGCACGTCAGCCATCTTGTCATCGGGTGCGAGCGTGTCTGTCTTGCGCCTCTGCAGCGGCGCCCGCCAACACGTCCATGTGGGTGAGCCCAAGCCAGGATGTGGTGGAAGGCCAGCGCGTCACCTTCACCTGTCGCTCGGACGGAGACCCGCCCCCCAGCCTGCTGCTGAGTAGGCAAGGTGCGGACCTTTGTCGGTCCGACTCCGCCCCCTGGCTCACCTTCAGTCTGTGGGTGAGGCCTCAGGACTCCGCCCACTACCGTTGCGACGCCACCAACACCTTTGGAAGGCAACGCGTCACGCGAAACCTGACAGTCGCAGGTAAGAAGCGCCGCGCGCTAACGCGCTAACGCGCTAACATGAGTCATGACGTGGCCGCCCGTTGTGACATTGAAGCCGCGGACGAGGTTGTGACGGCGTGTTTGCGGCGTGTGCGTGTTGAGCTCACCCTCTGATGGCGGAGGTGCGGCCGCAGGTGGCGCTGGCGAACGTGTCGTCCAGCCTTCTTTTGACCTACCGCACTCGAGGCTGCTCCGGCACGCCGGCGCTCTCCCGGAGGCGGACGGACCCCGAGGGCGACGTCACTCCCACTGTCACGGGGCCCCGCCTCCTCCTGCGGGATCTGCGGCGGGTACGTGTGCCGGGCCACCTGCGGCAACGTCACCAGGTTGGCGCAGGCCACCGTCCGCGTCTACTGTGAGTGAGTCGCCGCCGGCACTTCCTGGCACGTGGCTGGCACGTCCACATCCGTCTTTCACCTTTCCCGGGTGCCGCTGGGGTCCAAGTTTCCCTTTTCACACTGCACTTGCTCAATATGAAAGAGGAACGGCCATATTTGGAAATGCTGACGTGTCAGCCTGCCGGGACGTCCAAATGCCGATTTTGTGGACGTCCGATGTTTTGGGACGCGTACGTTGTAAGCGCTCGGCCAAGGATGGCGGCGGGTCAGCAAAAAATGCGTGAGAAACAAAAGGGCTGACAGTCCACAATTTTGGACATGCCGCTTGCATGCATGTTTATTTCTGAAACGATTGAAAATCTTCTGGAAAAAAATGGATTTCCTATTCACACTCGACACACAAGCGTTTTTGGAGTCATGCCCCCAGTGCAACATGAGTTGCACACGGGTTTCTTCTGAACTCATTTGCTCCCCAAAACGTATCAAGACCTTCTATTTTAAATGTTTTAAATGTCCCAAAGACGTATTTATGCATTTTTTAATGTTGCTTTTTTGACGCAGCCTCTCAACTGCAAAAAAGGCTTGAAGCAATGGTCGTTATTACAAAAATGGCCAGCAGGTTTTTGCTGCAAAACGGAAACAAATACTTTTTCAAAATAATTTTTCTTTTTTTAGGTTCCATGTTTTTTTAGCACACAATATTCTGCGGGCCTTGCAAAATCAGTCCAAATCCAGTCAAACAGCCGGGAGTGAAGGGGTTTGCTTCAGTCAAAATGGCTGCCAGTCAATGAGTTTTACAATAGTGATGGGACATTGTGACTGACTAAGAATTTCTTGAAACATCACCTGGTGGACGTTTGTTTATTTGCAAAGGAAGATTTTGTATTTGAATGCAATATTTGAAATGACGACGACATTTAGCATCTGCTTGAATTTGAGCTGCGCGCCGCCGGTCGCCGCCGGTCGCCGAACGGACGCCGCCAACGCCAACGTTGCGGTCGTGTGCCCCTTTCTGCCGTAGCTCCTCCCACGAAGACGAGCGTGCTGCTTTTGCCGTCGCCGGCGGTGTCGGCGGGCCAGAACGTGACGGTGTCGTGCCAGAGCGACGGCTTCCCGTCGGCAGAATTTGTCTTGGAGAAAATGTCGGACGGGACCCGGCGCCGCTCGGCCGACGGGATCTTCCGCCTGGTGAACGTGACGGCGCGCGATTCGGGCCTCTACCGGGTCAACGCCAGCAACGTGGCGGGCTACCACATCGGACAGTTCGTCTTGAGCGTGACAGGTGGCGCTTCCGCAAGCTTCCCGGCTCACGTTTTGGGCTGCCGGCACCACTTGAGCAAGGTTTTTGTTTTGCAGAACCCAACGGCAAAACTCTTCCCGTCCTCGGCGCCGTCCTGCTGCTGGCCGCAGTCAGTGCCGGCGGATTGGCCGTCGCCGCTCTCATCGCGGACTACTTGAGAAGGTCCCGGAAGAAAGGATCCTACCGGCTGCCGCCTTGTGCGCCGCCGCCCGATCGCCACCTGCTCGGCAACCCCGCCAACACCCCCGGATCCTCGTATGACCTTTGCATGGCCTTCGTATGACCCCCCCGTCGTGTGACTTGGATGTGACGAAATTGAAAAAGAAAATGTTCTCGTTGTAATGTTTGTGTTTATTTTGGAATAAAAGAAAGCGGACGTTTGCCGGCCAACTCGAAGCTCCCGTTGAAGTCTGCGTTTCTCCGGCAACCGGCCGGCGGAACGAGGCCGCGCCAACTAAGACCAGTTCTGCCTTGGTGGGAACGTCGCCGTGGCAACACACGTTTTTCAGGAGGCGCTTGAGATTCACGTGGCGGAGACCTCGCTGCACGTGCGTGAAAGTAGCTCCTGTTTTTTCCCGCGGGCGACCTGCGACCTTCGTGCGTGCCGCTAACAATCGTTGTGCTGCGTGTCAGCGTTTTCACGGGCTGATGTTTCCTGCCCGCAAGAACAAACAACAAACCGAAAGTCGCCACGATCAGCGCGACGACCACCACCTTCAAGAGTCTCTCACTCCGGTCAAGACCGCCGTCTCGGACCGCCATCTCCGGCGGTCTTCAAGGGAAGTCAAGCCAAACATTTTTGGGGCAATCGTTTATTGTTGGTCTAAACACGCCATTTTGATGAAAATTGCCTTTGTGGGATCGGAATGCCATGTCAGGCGGCGGCGGCGGCCATCTTGTTACTGACTGAAAATGACATCACGGTTGCTCAGCAAACAACCAATCACGACTCTGCTCCAGATAGGTCATTACCTGAGCAGCTGTGATGTCATCTTGAGTGGTCAGTCAAGGGACAAAATGCCCCCCCCCCCCCCCCCCAATGGATGGATCCAAACCGCAACAACATGTTTGGCGCAACTTGTTGATTGGACTCCAGCCTGTCCCTCTTTGCGGGCCATGTCTAATCAAAAGACCCGGAAGGCCGTCTCGGAACCAAGCGGCACCAGAATCTGTACAAGCGCCAAACCGGACTTGCGGCCCCGCCCCCACGTGCCTCGGAACGCCTCCTTCGCCTTCAACAAGATCTGCTTTTGCTTTCGTTCCGTTGGCGCCGACCGCGGACGTTTGATGACTCAGCGGTGCGGAGGTGGGCGGAGCCGAGTGAGTTGGCGGGATCTTGCTGTGTTCATGCGCGGGTTCGCTTCCCACCCGGGACACCATGTTCGTGTGCGGGTCTTGTTTTTGTTACATAGTGGGGCAACATTTCGGGATTTCACAAAGTTGTGGGGCCCGCCCGTCCATGTGGGGCCATTTGGTTGGGCCCCGCAACTTTAGACCTCTTTTTGAGGGTCAAGACTTGGTTTTAGAGTTTAGCCTTGAATTGGGTTATGATTGAGGTTAGGGTAAGAAATGGGGGTCGGCAATCATTTGTGATGGTTGGGGTGAGGAGGCGGGGCTAGGAAATGCATGCACAAAGATTGCAAAACAAACGCGTGCGCGCGCGCGTGCACGCGTGAGACAAATCTCGCCGTGTTCATGGTTGCCATGGAAACATGACTTGAAGCTTTGAGGGAAACGCACCCACGTGTCAATCATTTGTGTCCTACCAATGAAGTACAGTAGATGTCACGCGCACGCTCGCACGCACGCACGCCGGAAGTGTAGAAACCTACATGAAAGTTGGCGCAAATGGAGTCACGCACGCGCACTCCCGTCGTCCGCAGAGGCAGAGCCGGCTCTGGTAAAGGTGTCCTGCAGCGCCCCCTGCTGTTGACATCAATCACAGGCAATGCGCTCGCCGGAAGTGGTTTCTCTTTGCTTTTGTTGTGAAATCCACGCGAGCGTGGCCAGCCTGTCTGCTCGTGTGTTGGTGCGTGTGCGTGCGTGTGCGTGAGACAATTATGTTACCTTTATCCATCAAGGACGACGAGTACAAACCTGCCAAGTTCAGTTTGGTGCTCAAGCTGTCAGGATGGATCAGGTAAGCGCCCGTGCTAACAAGCATGCTAAAGCTAACGCGACCAAAGCAGCGAAAGCAAAACAGGAAGAAAAGCAAACTTGCTTGCGATGGGGCGGAAAACATTTTGCTGCTTGTGTGTGTTTTGTTGCAGGTCCATTTTGGCCGACAAGACGTCGAGGAATTTGTTTTTCTTCTTGTGCTTGAACCTTTCCTTCGCCTTTGTGGAGCTCAGCTACGGCATCTGGAGCAACAGGTGAGCAAAGGCCACCTGGGCAGATGTGGCGGCAGATGTGGTGGCAGATGTGGCGGCGTCTTCGGCCACATCTGCTTAAGGCAGCCGCTTTTCGTCGCTTGCCGCCGATGTGTGCCACGTATGTGTTCACTTTGTGCTGCCGGCTCCATAACAGGAAGTGACGAACGAGGAAGTGGTCGAGCCCACCCGGGCGACGTCCAAGCGGCCACAAACGGGACATTTTTCAAGTTGGCGTCTCACTGAGTCGCAATTCGTTTGAGGTTGCAAAACGTTGCAAAGACTCTCGCCGACACTTTTCATCTTCTCAAACACGTTTTCTTGTCGCAGAGTCGCGGAGACATTTTCAAAATGGGATTGTTGAGCGGGTTTGCCGCCTTGTCATGAATTGGAAGGTCCGGCAATCGCGGTTCGGCTCGAAAAGGTGTCGCCGGCGATTCATTGCGAGCTGATCGTTTTGGAAGGAAACGCTTCTTTCCTGCCGATGCCAACGCGTCGGACGGCCACGCGAAAAGCCAAACATTGGGCAAGTTTGCAATCGAGTCGCATGCGGACGAGCCCGTCGGCTTCTGGCGCGGACCCTCGGAGGAAGCGTTAGCAGCAGCTGCGATGAGCGTGCGCTCGTTGGTTTCTCGCGACAAAATCCTTGAATCGCCTTTCGCCATTTCGAGGTCTTTGGCGGTCCTCGAGTGAAATGTCACGTTTGGGCTTGCCGATGATCGGCTTCATTTGTCATGGATTGATGGATTGATGGATTGATGGATTGATGGATTGATGGATTGATGGATTGATGGCTTGATGGATGTGTGTGCGTGTTCAGCCTCGGCCTGATCTCGGACTCGTTCCACATGTTCTTCGACTGCACGGCGCTGCTGGCCGGCCTGGCGGCCTCCGTCATCTCCAGGTGGCGCTCTAACGACCGCTTCTCTTACGGGTGAGGCGGGGCCTGATGACATCACAGACGCACGGGGGCGGGCCCACCGGTCATTAACAGTGAGCGTGTGTGTGCGTGCGCGCGCGTCAGGTATGTCAGAGCCGAGGTCATTGGCGGCTTCGTCAACGGGCTCTTCCTCATCTTCACCGCCTTCTTCATCTTCTCGGAAGGAGTCGAGGTAACACGCACGCACACACGCACGCACGCACGTCAAATGGGAAAGTGTAAGATGTGCGTGTGCGTGTGCGCCGCAGAGGGCCCTGGAGCCTCCCGACGTTCATCACGAGCGTCTTCTTCCCGTGTCGGTGGCCGGCCTGCTCGTCAACCTGGTGGGAATTTTTGTTTTCCAACACGGAGGACACGCACACTCGCACGGAGAAGAAGGTAACGCACACGCGTGTGCGCACCAACCCTGCACAATATATGCAGAAAAACCACATATTGTCAATAACGCATAGACATGCAATAAGTTTTAATAAGACGCTTTCATCTGAATTTGACCAATCGGACGCAACTTTAAATGGACATCCACATCCAATTGAAACTTTTTTACGCTCATTAATTAAGAATAGTTGACTTATTTTCCCAAAATTGCAATAATATTGATTTTGTAATATTCAATATCTATACTATAAGGCATATTGCATATTTTCCCAATATTTTGCTGTCATCCGTTGTCTCCGCCCACTTCAGGTCACGGACACAGCCATTCGCTGTTTAATGGCACGGCGGGCCACGGACACGCCCACCACGGACACGCCCACCACGGACACGCCCACCACGGACACGCCCACGACGGACACGCTCACGACGGACACGCCCACGACGGACACGCTCACGACGGACACGGAGGCCACGCCCACCACGGGCACGAAAGCCACACCCACCACGGCGATCAGCACGGCGGGCACAGTCACCATGATCTTGATGGTGAGGTCACATGACGTGACGCGATGATGACATCACGCGACGACTGACGTGACGTGACGTGTTGTGTCGACAGACGAACGCCGTCCGGGTTCCAGTAAGCAGATCCTTCAAGGTGAGGTCACAAGATGGTGAGGTGGTTGCCATGGCAATGCGGGGGCGCCACTGAGCCAGGGGTCAAAAGTGGTGGCGCTCGCTGAGGTGCCTTTTTTTTGTGTGTGTGTGCGTGTGTGTCATTTTCTGACATGACTTGGCGTGTGCGTGCGCGGCAGGCGTGCTGCTGCACATCATGGCCGACACGCTGGGCAGCGTTGGCGTGATCATTTCGGCTCTTCTGATGCAGAACTACAACCTGATGATCGCTGACCCCATCTGCTCTATGCTCATCGCCGTCCTCATCGGAGTCAGGTGACACGCACACGCACACGCCAGGGGTTGAAGCAGGGGTTGGCGCCGACTGTGACGTCATTTGTAGTTTGTAGTAAAAAAATAAAATCTCAATTTTATTGGCGTCATTCTGGACGATTAGGATTGAAAAAACCAAACATTTCATTCCAAAGATTTTTTTGTTCGTTTCCGTCAGTTTGTAACGGCGACATTGAAACGTGACGCATCCTGGTGTCAAACTTTGGTTTGGCGGCGTGATGACGTCATCATCAGCAACGGCAGCAAGGCCCGTTTGACGCACGCAATCATTGGTCAAAACGACGCACGCGCGTGCACTGACCCAAACGCGGCATGTCGATCGAACGGCACGCAACATTTGTTGTTGGTGCTGGTGGAAAATCCATGTTTGGCGTCCGGCGTGGCGGAATCGGCGCTCGCCTAACTGTTCTTCAAAGTTTGGAGCTGGAATCGAAATCCAGCGTTTTGCAACGAGTGCGTCATTTGCTGGAATCTGCCGTCGTGCAGAATCCGTCAACTGAAATCTTTTTGAGGGGCGAAAAAAACGTCAATTGTTTAATTTTCATCCACGTTCCGCTGAGCGAGCAGACGTCAACCCTCAGAAAATTTTCCATCAAGACAACAAAAATATCGCATAATTACAGCCCTAAAATGTTGTATATATTTGGGTTATAAACCCTAACCCAATCAAATCGTGTCATCAAAAAGGAGGCGGAGACAACGAGTTGCAAAATTCACAGAAAGCAATGCGACGTTTTCAAAACGCGTCAAGCGCTCGTCTGCTCTTTTGCAACCTGCGCTCCAACAAACGTCTTCAGGATTGTTCAACGCGCGCGCGCGCACACGCACACGCAGCAGGTCACATGACTTTGCAGGTGACGTTTTTTTGCGTTTGTCATCAGCGTTGTTCCGTTGCTGCGAGAGTCCATCGGCATCTTGATGCAGAGAACGCCGCCGGCCTTGGAGGGCGCTCTCCCCGAGTGCTACCAGCGGGTACGTCACCTCCGGCCGCCCCCCCCCCCCCCCGCCCGCCGTTTGCGTGTGACACGTGCGGCGCCACCTGCAGGTGCAGCAGCTTGGCGGCGTGTACAACGTGCAGCAGCCGCACTTTTGGACATTGTGCAGCGACGTGTACGTGGGGACCCTCAAAGTGCTCGTGGCCCCCGACGCCGACGCTCGCTGGATACTGAGTCAGACGCACAACATCTTCACGCAGGTGCCAACCCTTCGCACGCACGCACGCACGCACGCACGCACGACCGCGGCCGCTGCTACACTCGTGTATGTCGAGTATCGAAGGGGGAGGGGCATCCGGAATGGTGAGAAATGTGGACATTGACGACATGCCACCGTGTCCTAGTGGCAAGGGTTTGTATTTAGTGGCTGGTATCGGCGTCCTTCCCAAGTACTCAATACCTTGAAATAAGGCAGGTATCGGTGTGATGCCGATACCTGTTGCGGGGACAATCAAGCCATCTGTGCCAGTGTCAGTTGGACTTTTGGTTGTGAAGTCGAGTGGCGAGATTGAGGTCGGGCTCGGGTTCGTCCACTTGACAACAGGCCCGTTGGCCATTTTGGCTGCTTTCAAGTCACCTCCGGCCTTTTTGTCTCATTTTTGGGGGGAGGGACATCTGGATAGGACGTTTGTTATGGGTTTTTTTGTCTACAAATTGTGACAATGTCAGCAGCAGCAAAAAGTGTTGTGTGTTTTGGCGCCCCCTGCTGTTAACTTTTGTGGTGTGCGCAGGTTGGCGTTCGGCAACTCTACGTGCAAATCGACATGGCCGCTATGTAGAGGCTCCTCCCCCTCTGGACTCTGGGACCAATGGCAGTCCGTGGCGGTGACCTCATCTCGGGGTCACGGCGGGACCTTTTGGGGGAGGGGCCCACTCTCACCAATCCCACCGACCAAACAGCCCCGCCCCCTCGGAGCAGGGAATTGTGGGAAAGTGCCTTCGCGATTCATCATGGCCCCGCCCACTGACAAAGTGCTGCCAGCTGATTGCTTGTGTGTGCGTGTGTGTGTGCCAAACCATGTGACCAGTCTCACCTCAGCAGTAATAAAAAACTACTTGAGGTCAATTTTGATTGATGACATGCTAAGTTGTGTTTATTGATGACATCATTATGTTGTGGGATGATAGGAAACAGGAAGTGAGTGTGTCACTTCCTGTTTGATGAGCTTTAAAAAACCATTTGCGTACACTACAATTCCCATGATGCATGTGAGCAACAACCTTTAAAGGGCAGCACCAGACGAGAGTTTGAGAGGACGAGAGTTCGAGAGGACGAGGGTTCGAGAGTTCGAGGTCGTCGGTGCGGCAGGTGAGAAGCGTTTGATTGTTTCGGAACTTGCCAGTTGCCGTTGTTAGCGAAGCTCAAGCACATTTCGTGCTTGAACACAAAAATCGTTTTGATCAGCAAGACCGAAGTCACTGAAAAGTCCTTGAAAGAAAAAACAAAGTTGAAAATGAAAAGATCACGTTTTCAGGAAAGTTGAACATTTCACAACTTCATGAAATATGACATTCCTATGAATGAAAAGCAAGTTTGTCACCCGCTTGCACGTTGTAGAAATTGGATGCAACTTTGCTTGCACGGCCTCCGAATGTGATGATGCGTCAACGGGGGGGGGCAACCTTTCAACACTTTTGGGGTCAAAGGTGAGTTTTCTGGCCGTTTCATTCAAGTCGTGCATGAAAATGGCCGCATCTAAAAAAGAAGTAGCCTGTTGCCCCTTTTTCGGACGCCAACAAACCAAAATGGACGCTTGGCAAAAGAAACGTGGAAAGCCTCAACCGGATTTTTCTGGCACGAGCTTGTTTTTGCACATTTTGACGATTTGGACTTTGTGGACCTGCTGGATCCGCCAAACCTGCAAAAAGGTGCTCAGTGCAGCATCAGGAATGTTCATCTCGCGGTTCACGAAATTCTTCCGTCACGCGTTGCCAAGCAAGCAAAGCCATTGAGGATTTTTGAAGATTCGCTGGAGACAAAACTTTTTTGGGGGGACGAAAATCTTTTGTTGACATTGAAATCTTCACAAATGACATTTAAGCAAGATGAATGTTTTTATGGATGGGAGATACATGTATCGATTAATCAATCAATCAATCGTGTGCGCAGTCTCCAAGATTGGGAAGCGCCAATCCGACACGCCCATGTTAGGAGTTGTCATGGCGACGGAGAAGCGTCAGGACGTCGTCGTCTTGCGCGTGGAGTCGCAACATGTCCGCCTCCAGGGGGTGGAGCCCGCCGGTGACGACCAGCGAGTGGAGCGGCGCGCCAAGGTCGCACGAGGTCATCTGCTCCAACGTGGCCGTGCGGATCTCCTGGTCGGCGGCGCCCAGCCTGGCCACGCCCACGCACAGCGTGTCCTCCGTCAGACCTGCGCACATGCGATTGCTTGGCGAGATGGCGAGATGACGCGACGCGCGGCGAGGCGAGGCGAGGCGAGGCGAGGCGGCCGTCACTCACCGGGTTGGTCGCCGCGCTGGCGTCGCCGCCTGATGATTTCCAGCAGCTGAGTGGCCGCCTGCGCCGCGTTCATGAAGCGCGGAGGTTCGTAGATCTTCTTTCCTCTGAAAGCAAAGCGAGTCCGTCACACCTGTCAATCAATCGGCAAACGGCGCTCGCGTTACCTCATCAAGTTCTCCAACGACTGCTCCTTCACTTTCAGATCTGAAAAAAAAATAAACATTCATTGTTACCATTCCATCAAATAATGTATTCATTCGTAATGTAATCTGATTACTTGACTGGGAAATGTAACTAACGCGTTTGATTTGGCCACATTAGGTGCTAACATGCTAATGCTAACAGCCGCTACCACACGTGTCCCATGATAAAGCCCCCATCACCCCCCCCCTTTATTTTTATTATTTTTTACAGATGAGACACGCGGCGTCCCTGGAGGAGGTCACGAGCGGCAGGTGTTTTGGCGCAGTAGGCGGGGCTTACCCAGCAAGCAGAGCGTGTGCAGGCCGGCCGCTCGGTTCTGCAGGATTTTGTCATAGAAGCTTTCGGGTCTCCACGTCTCGGTCCAGAACACCACGGACACCGTCTCGCCAAAGTTGTACAGCTGACACGCACGCACGCACACACAAAGATGGAGATGATCAAGTCCCACCAAGCGGACCGTCGCCATCCGCCACAATTTGTGCAGGCTGCTTTTTTTTGCCTCCCTTTCCAATGGTAACAAGCGTTCCAAAGGTTTTTCCAAGGTTCCTCTGGACCGGACCGGACCGGTTTTGGGTTTCAACCTGGACTGGCTGGCAGCCAATGTGAGATTTTGCCGTGACCCACCTGCAGGCCGCAACAGCCCACGGCGTTGAGGACGGACGCGTTGTGGACCACCTGGTACGGGATCCCGGCCCGCACGGCCCGCAGGACCAGGTCGCTATGAGTGGTCGCCCTGCCCGGCAAAAAGGACGCGTGAGAAGAGCGTTCAAACGGACGGACAGACGGACGTGGCGATCTCCCACCCGAAGGGGTCGCCCACCACCAGGAAGGCCACGTCCGTTTCTTTGGCGTCCTTCAGGATCTCGTCGGCTTCCTGCTCCACCAGATCTCGCTCGGCCAGGATCAGCTCCTTCCCGTAAAACTCCTCCTGACGTGACAAAGTGCAAACGCTCGCCGCTTAGCATGCTAACGTCGCACTCAACAGGTTTGTTTACATCAGTCAAGGTCAAAACAAACAAAAACGTCAAACGAGCTCACGTGACAGAATTTCTTTCAAATTAATTTCCATCCCTTCGATCAAAAACTCAAACTGAAAATTCAGTTCTTGATTTGGACTCGGGAATCACTGGCAGAAAATCGGCCAAAATGTTAACGATTGTTTTGCAAAGTCAAAACAAACATTCGCATGTGCGAAATTGTCAAAATCATCCGTCTGCTTCCAATCCAATATGGTCGACCATTTGGAGTCTTTCTCGGCGATCTCAACGCTTATTGATCAATTGTTGTCTTGGTCTTTGCATCCGAGCAAATTGCAAGAGATTCTTACAAAAGGTCCACTGGCAGCTTAACCGTAAAACAAGTCGTTGCAATCTCAATGACGACTCAACATTACAAAATGCTCACCCGCAACTCTCCTGCTAGCGTTATTTTGCCGGGAACGCCTCTGATTGGTCAATTGTCGGACTGGGCGTGGTTCCTGGCCGGCTTCACCCCTTTCTATGTCTTTTCACCATGTTTTGCCACCAAACATAGTCTGGCTGTTACCGGCATTACCTGCCTAACCCTAACTCGGCTGTCGTTTCACCATGTTTTGCCACCAAACATAGTCTGGCTGTTACCGGCATTACCTGCCTAACCCTAACTCGGCTGTCGTTCAAATTTAAATACGAATATGTTTGTATGTGCAGAGTTCGTACCCGTGACCCCGCTAAGCGCGAAGCCGCAAGCTGGTACACATTGACTGGGGCAGAATGTGTACTCATGGTTGTCGCGCGATTCACGGCAAGATAGCTGAAGGCAAAATATCCACTGCGTTCAATTCCTTATCAACTTGGGAAAGTTGAGGCGTCGCCGGCGACTCATTGCGAGCCTGTTGCGGTTGTGACGTCGGACTAGTTTGGCCTCCGCTGGACGTGTCGCGTGTTTTCTGTCGTGTTTTCTGTCGTGTTGTTGTTGTTTGTGTTTGCGGCGAGCGCGACAAGCGACTGACCAAAGCTTCCTTGCCCACAGTCAACATGGACGTGTAGGCCTCCAAGTAGACGCGCGAGCATTTGCGGACCACCTGCAAGCCTTTGACGGTGATGTCGGCGGCGTCTCCGAGGCCCAGACCGACCAGGTACAACATCTCGGCCGGCCCGGGAGGGGACGAGGGACACAAAAGCCCCGCAGCAGCTCTTGAACCTCTTTTCGGATCTTCTGCTGCTGCTCGTGTCCTCACGTGTTGACAAAAATGCTTCCTGCTTGATTTGCGTTTGCCGTCAAGCGTTCTCGTTTCACGACACTTTACCGCAGCCGCATGAAGACGTTTTGCTGGCGGCCCGGTGGACGATCGACGTGCCTCCGCGGCGGCCATGTTGGGAGGGGCGACTTGCCATCAAAGGCAAGGAATGCAGTAACATTGAAGTGAAGTCCGAACTTGCTCAATTCTCCACCGAGGTTGACTTTTTTTTGTTGTCAATGACAAAACACGTGCTGTTAATACAGAACATTTAAAAATAATAGCCCTTGTTTTGTCACCTGTGAAATGTTATTCCCAGTTGTCATAATTGTGTGACGTATTATTGACACTTCTGAACATGTCCGCAATGTAATGCGTTCTTTACACCAAGTGGGTTAGGGTTGAGGTCCAAACTGGGTCCTCGAGGGCCGGACTCCTGCACGTTTTGAATGTTTCCCTGCTCCAACGCACCTGTTCCACTGAACAGGCTTATGCAGAGCTTGCTGATGAGCGTCAGGTGTGTTGGAGAAGAGAAACATCCTCAACCTGCAGGACTCTCGCCCTCGAGGACCGAGTTTGTACACCACTGCTTTACACAGTGTAAACAGATCAAATCAAATCAGGCAGATTGTTATTATAGTAGTCATTCATCACATTTTCAAACCAAAAATATCAAATTACAACCATCCAAAGTCCAATGAGCTTCCTTTCACCGAGTTGGACGCCATTTGGACATTTTGTCAATATGCGCTTTGTCTTGCCAGCAGACTTTTTGTCACTCCCGTGCGGTTAAGATTTCTTTTTTTCGACACAATGCATCGATCGTTTGAGATGGGCCACATACGATAAATACTTTTACATTGCGTGTTACAATCAGGCGGGTCAGAGAGAAAAGAAATGCAAAAATGTAGCTAGAGTGCAGCTTCTGCGGATTCGTGGATGTTTTTGCTTGTTTGTTATTGAAAAGACTGTCGGATCTCCATCCAAACAAAAGAAGACTCGTCTTCTCAGAAGATAATACGGAGCGTGAAAAGAGTGGAAGAATTAGCGGCGTTTGAGAGACAATAACTGCTATCAGTAAATTGTGGATTATGTCTAACCCAAATGAAATGATTGCAACATTTTACTAATGAAGCCAAAACTGGAGCTGTCATGATTTGAATAATGTAAATATAGCATATCATGACTTCCTGACACTGTCCGGGTCAACTCTTGTTTATACACCTGCATTGATAACATGCATTGCCTTTCCTGTAAGAATTATTGTTATTTATTTGTTTATTTATTTTTGGCGGAATGACAACAAAACGAAAAAGCGTCACGCAAGACCCGTGAAGTGGGCAATGTTGATTTTCCGGACTTTGTGGAGTTTCCAACTCCTTGACTGCCACAAGATGGCCGCCGTCCCGGGGCCGTTGCCGCGGTGACGGCCCCTCAAAGCCTGCTGGCTGTCAATGATGGCGAGCGGTGAGAAACATTCTCTCTCCTCTCGCTCGCCCTTTGTTGCGGCCCGCGTGACCGGCCGGCGCGCACGCACACACTTGGAGTTGGAAGCGGTTGATGTTTTCTTTTGTCGTCTCGTGCGTTTTGTTGAGCAAAGACGCCGACTTGAAGTCTTCGCCTTCCTTCGCACTGCACGTCAATTCCCACTTGCATGTTTTTCCACCCAATGTCACGCGTATCAGATTTGTTTTCTTTTGTCATGTCAACGTCAACTTTGGATATTGAAGACATGTCGGCGATGGAAACAAACACGGGACCGAGCGACTTTTTGGGGCCGATTGGAAGCTTGGTTGGCGACATTTTCACCTTAGGCCAGAGATGCAACTGATGATGATGATGGTGATGATGATGATGGTGTTGTCTCGTCAATTGGTTTTGGGGGTTTTGGATCTGTTTGGCTCGCACGTAACATGAGCGGAGGCCCAACTGCAAAATGTCTTTTTTTCCTTCCGACTCATGCAGGAGTAAATGGTTTTGCTTTTTGCTTCCGTCTTCACGTGCCTGTCGGTGGCTTGCTGCGCACCAGGCGGTGGGGCAGAGGGGAGGGAGGGGTGACATTGGGATGGGACATGAGGGGACCCCCGCCCCCCGCGCCCCAATCCCTCTTTGAGGCCCCCACACTGAGCTAACAAAAAGGGGGTCCATTAAGGGGGCCCGTTGAGGCACCATGCATTCTAATGAGTACGCTTGAATGCAAAGAGGACCCTTGGGAGACTCCCAAGGCCCCCCGACTTGTCTCCTCCCCTTTAGTAACACTCATCCTCGACGGGACCAGACCGAAAGTCCAAGGTCAAACGTGGTCAGCATCCTCCAATCAATCGTGTTCACCTGCAATGTGACCACGCCCCCTTGCCCTCCAGGATGTCTCATTGCGACATGACAGCGCTGCCATGGCAACCAACATGACTCCACACACACACAAAGCTTTCTTTTTGTTTTTGTATGGAAGGCAAAAGTTCCTGAAGCAGAACCAGAGCCGGATCCCAATCAGGACTTGTGCGGTCCCCTTTCCTGCCAGAAAACTTGTCGTGGTTTTCTGTTGTACTTCTCCAGCAGTTGCCATGGCGATGCTCAGCTATGCGGCCTCAGGAGAGAGCCCTTTTGTTCGCAACAATGCCCCCAGCCCCAAAGCCTCCCGAACCCCCACCACCACCACAGGACATGCTCACCCTTCAGTCACGTCACGTGTCCAACTGCTAGCCTAGCCTAGCGCCAGCTTTGACAGCCAGGTGGAAACATGAGCAAAGTGTTAGCTTAGCATCAACTCCGTTTTGACTTCAGTCAATGAAAAGCGCTGTGTGTCGAAAAACTAAACAAAGTCATCTTATCATTCATGAGGCATTTTTCGCTTCAAGGCAGTTTGAACTTGAAATCACAAATGAAAGATTTCATTTCATCTTTTGTCAGAAATTTGACGTGACGAAAATGAAACGTCTCCGATTTGATGTGAATGAGCAACAAGTGAAAAGGAGAAAGATTGACGTCATTGGGACGACCCCTCCTCCCCCCCGGGTGGGGGGCGTGCGTGCGCGCGCCCGCTGGTAGGCGCGCGTGCGCATGCAAAGCGGAGCGGCGAGGCTGCTGCACGTTTTCTCCCCGCGATCGCCGAGTGAAAGGTAAAAAGCAGATTTCATCTTTCTACGCACTTTGAAAGTTTGTTTGGTGTGACGTCATCATGCGCAACTTTTTGTTGTTTGTTTGAAAGTAAAAATAATAAGAGTGTGCAAAATGTTTCCCTGAGTTGGATTTTTTGGTCGGCGTCCGTTTGCTTTTTGGTGTCTTGTGATCGCTCCTCAATCATTTGATTAAAGGTCAAAGGGCCAACGTCTTTTTTCTTCTTTCTTTTCCCTGATCGACAGGGTGAGTGCGGTGATGATGATGACGGGGGGGAGGAGGTGAAGGGCAGCCCGCAGCCCGCAGCCCGCAGCCCGCAGCCCGCAGCCCGCAGCCCGCAGCCCGCAGCCCGCAGCCCGCAGCCCGCAGCGCGCGCCGCCGTCCGTCCGTTCGTCCGTCGCGCAGAAGGGGGCGGGGCCATGTCTGAGTCCGCCCACTCGGACCTGATCGCCAGGCACTACAACTACACCGGCAAGCTGCGGCCGCCGGACGGCGCGTCGGGGGGCCTGAAGGCCGACTCGGCGGTCTTCCTGGCCGTGTGCTGCCTGATCGTCCTGGAGAACGTGCTGGTCCTGGTCACTATCTGGAGGACCAAGAAGTTCCACAAGCCCATGTTCTACTTCCTGGGCAACCTGGCGCTGTCGGACCTGCTGGCGGGCGTGGTGTACGCCGCCAACATCCTGCTGTCGGGCGCCAACACCTACCGGCTGACGCCCACCCAGTGGTTCCTGCGCGAGGGCTCCATGTTCGTGGCGCTGGCGGCGTCCGTCTTCAGCCTGCTGGCCATCGCCGTGGAGCGCCACCTGACCATGCTGAAGATGAAGGTGCGAGCCCGGGCGGCCGCCGGCGCCGGCGCCAGCCGCGTCTTCCCGCTGCTCAGCGCCGTGTGGATGGTGGCGGCCCTGCTGGGCGCGCTGCCCCTCATGGGCTGGAACTGCATCGGGCGTCTGGAGCGCTGCTCCACCGTGCTGCCGCTCTACCACAAGACCTACATCCTCTTCTGCACCACCGTCTTCAGCGTCATCCTCATGGCCATCGTGGCGCTCTACGCGCGCATCTACGCCCTGGTGCGCGCGCGCAGCAGCCGCCGCCGGGTGTCGCGCAAGGCGGCCGGCACCGGGACCGGCTGCGAGCGCTCCATGGCGCTGCTGCGGACGGTGGTGGTGGTGCTGAGCTGCTTCATCGCCTGCTGGGCGCCGCTTTTCGTGCTGCTGCTGCTGGACGCCGCCTGCCGCGCGCACGGATGCGCCGCCCTCTACCGGGCCGAGTGGTTCCTGGCCCTGGCCGTCCTCAATTCGGCCACCAACCCGCTCATCTACACGCTGACCAGCCACGAGATGCGCCGCGCCTTCCTGCGCACGCTCATGTGCGGCGGCTCCGCGCGCATGCGCGCTGCCTCCGCGGCCGCCGAGTTCAGCCGCTGCAGCCGCTCCGAGACCTCCTCGCGCCCCGACGCCGACGCCGACGCCGACGCCGGGGACGAGGCCCGGGGCGGTTCCCCGCGGGCCGAGGCGGCCCCTTCCTCCTCCTGAAGGGGTGGTGCCCCGTGCCGGTTGAGGGGCGGGGTGGGGGGGGGGGGGGGGCGTTGGGGGACTCTCCGCCGTCCCTTTCCTGAAAGAGGGCCGATGAAGTCACTTCCGTTTCGGGAAGGCTCCAATTCGCCCGAATTTGTGATCACGCTGGTGAGTTCACGGCCCCCGGTTGCGTCCCGCCACGCCCACTTTTACCTTCTGAAAAGTGTCTGACTTTTTGTAATTCCAACCCTTTTCAGAATGTCCTTCAAATTATTGGTTGCTATTCGATTCTGACGCTTTGACCACCGTGAGCAAAATATTTTATTTTAAGCATTCAAGTAACAGCCCTAAAATTATTGTGTGATTTTACAAAAGATACCCCCCCCCCCCCGCCCCGCCGCCCGCCCATTGAACACAATCCATTTCGTTTTGAAATAATTTAGTACAGAACAAATGTGCACCATGTAAAGTTTCAATATGTTAATGTTCTTCTGTTGGAATTCTTTTTAGTAAGTCACAGTGTCCCATTATTATTTTTAAAACAGACCCGTGGCAAGATCATGTCCATGGGGCTAACTTGTACCCACCGGCACCATTTTTTTTTTAAAGGACAAAAATAAGAGCAAAAGGCGTCAGGTTCTTCTTTAGCCAACTCTCTTCTCCTCCACTTCAACTGCACACCGAGAAGGAGAAGAAGAAAAAAGCGATTTGGATGCAGACATCTTAAAAGAGGCTTTATTCCATCCTGCAAGCAGCCAATCATAACGTTTCCTGCTTCGACCTCCCCTCCAAAAAGAGAAGAAGAGCTCATGAGCGGTCACATAAGCGAGTATCGGCACTTATCCAAAGCGCTTACCACTTTTCAAACCACGTCAAGCGTCAAAGCAGCCGTTGGTCCGAGCGACCCTTTTCATTTTGTCATCTTTTCAATACATTTTCTCACTTGTTTCTCAGCAACTTTTTAGCCTTTGCTCATTTTTCACGTCATTTTATTGTTGTTGTGTCAAGAAAAACAAGCAAGCTCATAATTTTGTCGACGTGCTTGCAGCCGATCTTTGATGTCATTAGCGTTTTTTTTGTTAACCACCTTCAACTTTTCCACTTCCTTGTATGATGTTGTCGGAGTGTTGCCATGGTAACCTGCTGTCATCTCATGTAACCTCGTTAGCACTTAATAAAAACACGATTAGAAAAACACAATCACCTTGTTTGACCTTGGTGGCTCCTCACACTTCATACTGAAGATCCAGACCAAGTCGGTTCTACATTCTGAACCGCTATGTGGACAAAAAACCTGGACTAAGTAGACCTAACCAGGACTATGTCGACTGGGCCCAGGCGGGCCAGCCTAATGTGGACTGGGACTCGGTGTGGGCCAGACCTGTGCAGACAAGGACTGTGTACTGTGTGAACCAGGATTGTGTAGACCAGTTGTGGATCAGGTTTATGTAGACCAATGTGGAGCAGAGTCAAATGGAGGCAGGTGGAGGAAAGCACCTGTTGAATGGTTGCTGGCTTCCCCCTAGTGGCCACATGACCAACTGACAGGACGCCAGCAGTCGTTGACTTGGAAGTTTTTCACGTTAAAGCTGCTGAACAGAGATTTTTCTGTCAGGACTCAGCTGGACTCTCTAAAGAAAGACTTGGAGCAGCACCAGAAAGAGGACGCTAAAATGGAGTCATGAGAGCCTCAAAAATATCAACATCTCAGTGTGGTGTCTTACATTTGGCAGTTAATTTTGTCCTGATGGGCTCAGCTTTCATTTCATTGTTGATGCTTCTCATAACATGATGCAGCGGACCAACCTTGGAGAGCAGAATGGCAATTTTAAATCATATTCTTAGCAGCGTATGCCACACAAGAAAACTACGTCAAAACGCCAGGGAGAAATCAATGGATTCAAGTTGAGTGGCAACATAAGATGGCTGCCGGTGGCTTCGCCAACCATTAACGCTCCAATCATATCGAAATCCAAATGAGCGCACAGCACACAAACACACGCGCAGCTTTTATTTTGGCATAATTTCCAGGTCTGTCTGACGCACGCATGCGCAGATTGCGGCAGCGCGCCAGATGCATGCCGGGAGATGCAGTGCGCGAGGCACAGGTAGGACGGACTTCTTCCGGAGCACAAACTGCATTTCCCAGCAAGCACCGCGTGTGCTCTTTCTTCCTCCTCTTCCTTCCTTCCTTCCTTCGCGAGCAGGATGACGACCAGCCGCCTCGACGGCCCGGAGCCTCCGAACCGAACGTGAATCCCGAACCCGAAAGGCAGCGGCGGATCGGAGGCCGAGTCGAGACTCTTTTGTTCGGCCTCGAAGCCGACGCCAGCGTTCTCCTGGGCTCCGGAGCACCAGTGGGATCGAGGAGCCGAGCCGAGCCGAGCCGAGCCGAAGTCGAAGCCGGAACCGAACCGAAACGAGCCGAGACGTCCCAATCCGGTGATGCAAAGTGCGTCCGCAGGTCCGCGTCGAGATTCCGGCGAGTCCGCCGACGGCTACTAGCTTGTGTTAGCGGAACGGAAGTTCTGATGGTTCTGGAGCCTCCGCCCACTGGACCTGACGGGGAGCCCTCGTCTGTGACGTCACGCAGCAGCTGACCATCGCCGTGGAGGGCGTGGAAGAATCCGCTCGGGAATCGCCACATCGTGAGTACTTGACGCCTCTTCTCACTTTTGGGACGCTCGACATTTTCAGTGATTAGCAATAAAACGACGGCTTACTTGCAATACTGGAAGGAATGCATACAAAGTGTGTCTGTGAAATGTCGTCTTCAGTCTTCTTGCTTGAACTTGACAAGCAGTTTGTGTAATTGAGTTGAAATTAGTTTTGCTTCATGTGATTACACATTAAAAAAATTTTTTTTTTATTATTTTCATCATTTACAATCAAGATGCATTTCAATAACATGCAAATTAGCACCAATAATTGAGTTTGCACCATTGGGCAATCCTTTCGCTAAATATTGAGGCTGTACGTTTGTATTCGTTGAACTCAAGTACAAAAACGACAGTCGACCTGCTCGGCGTGTCGCGTCGAACAGCGGAAGCAGCGGAAGCAGCGTAGTCGCGTTGCGTTGGGCAAATTGAACGAAAGCGGCGGCGAGAAGTAAACGTCCGGGTGTTACGTGCGCTTGTTTTCAGCATTCCCGCAGGCGGCGACGGGGCCGGTCGGGGGCCGGTCGGGGGCCGGACGCCATGGAGCGCTCGGGCAGCATCCAGCTGGACGTGCCGGACTTCAGCAATTCGGTGCTGTCGCACCTGAACCAGCTGCGGGCCCAAGGGCGGCTGTGCGACATCGTGGTCTACGTTGAGGGCCAGAGCTTCCGGGCCCACAAGGTGGTCCTGGCGGCCAGCTCGCCGTACTTCCGGGACCACATGTCCCTGAGCCAGATGAGCACGGTGTCGCTGACGGTGATCCGCAACGCGTCCGTCTTCGAGCAGCTGCTGGGCTTCTGCTACACGGGCCGCCTGCGCCTGCAGCTGTGCGACATCATCAGCTACCTGACGGCCGCCAGCTTCCTGCAGATGCAGGAAGTCATCGACCGCTGCACGCGCATCCTGGAGGGCATCCACCTCAAGATCAGCCTGGCCGACCCGGACCGCCCGCTCGCCCAGCGGGAGGCGGCGCCGCGCGCCCGCGGCCTGGAGGTACGCGCGCCTGTTTTTGGGGGTTTTGTATTTTCGTTTTTACAAACAACGACAACAACCAATAGTTAACACCGAGCAGACTTAACAAATAAACCAGTGTTGTCACGATACAAAAATGTTGACTTTGATACACAACCTGCATAAAATACCTCCAGACCGAAACGTTATCTCAACAAAAATCTAAAACATCAGCAAAAGTTTGTATTTTTTATTATTAATTCAAAATATTAGGATGTATACATGTTGATTTATGTAAATATGAACCTGACCCAATCCCAACCTCTTGGACCTGAAAAAAAGCCAAGAAAAGAAACATCAACAGCAGCAACATTAATGTCAAAAATTGGAGCTTATAAGCGAAATGTAGACGTAAAAAAAGGAGGAGAAGAAAAAAGCCAGTACGAAGCAGAAAAGTACGTTTTTATAGTTCGTCATGGCAAAGCCTTCAAATGAAATTGACTTTTATTTGCACAGCTCAATCGAAACTCATTTTTAATACCAGTTTTGCCAATAATGCTAAAAGAATCACAATTCTTAGTTCTTGACAATATTTCAAACAAATTGTTATCCAAATACAACGACACAAAAAACAATACATGAACTGGACTATCAGTTTCTGTCAACAAAAATGTACTTGAATGAAAAGTGAAAAAAACAAGCATTTCTGTCAACAAAACGGCACATGAAATATGAAGCTCAGAAAAAAAAAAGATCATTAACTGCCAATCCAGTGAGCAAAAGCAAGCTTTCAAACTGATCGGCTTAGTGTTTTTAAAGGTTAGGTTGAGACGGCTTGTGAGGAAAGCGGCAGTCGGCAACCAAACCTGTCAAGGTAAACGAAACCTTTTGTCCGAAAGAAGAAAAACAAAAAGACTGCATCGATTTGAAGACAAGGTGAACCATCAAATGCAGAGATTCTCCCAGACTATAGGTGGCAGCGAAGAGCGTCAAGTACAAGTACAAAACATTATGAATTTTCAATCAACTGTCGGCGTCAATCTGTCGTCGACACGAATGAATGAAAACAAAGGACGGCAAAATGAAATGTCATTTGGCTGCGTGCGTGCGTGCGTGCGTGCGTGCGTGCGTGCGTGCGTGCGTGCGTGCGTGCGTGCGTGCGTGCGTGCGTGCGGACGCGTCACGCATAAAGCGAGCGACGAATGGACATTCAGTGGCGTTAATCACAAATGACCGAGCCCACCAAACTTATGGAGCTCCTTTTTAATGAAATGACTTGTTGCCCATGGCGACAGCCCTTCCCGGAGGCGCCCGTCGGGGCGGCCGCCCGGGAAAAGGAGGCGGCGCGCAGCCCGCCGGCCCGCCGCCGCGGAGAAGCGCTCCTCCGCGTGGACCGAGCCGGCCAGTGGTACGTGGAGAGCGGCGGCGAGGCGGACGAGGGCGTGGACGGGACGGCCATCAAGACGGAGCGGGCGGAGCAGTGGATCGGGGCGGGTCACGGGCGGGACGGCTCGGGCCCGGCCGACGACGGCGGGCCGGCCGGCGCCGACGCCTCGCGCCACGGCACGCCGGCCAGCGGCGGCCCGCGGCCCTCCAGCAGCCTCGGCGATGCTGACAGGTGAGCGGCGGCGCGGATCGGCCTCCAACCGATATGGCAGATTTTCCCGTTTGTTGATGTTGTGCATGACAAGAATATGGAACGCAATTTTCAACGTATGAAAAAGAAGAAATATTGATTGTTTCCATTGATGATGAAGTAACGATCACTCAGCTTAAACAGAAGTCTGGAAATGAGGAGAAAATATGGAATTTTGCAATTCCAAATGTCTACGAATTTAACATGACTCGTTTGTAAATGTTCGATTGTGCTTGCGAGTTATCGAACGTGCGCTCGTGGATCGGCGGCCACGCGTATTTCTTGGCTGTTTGGCGCTCGTCTTGGCATTGTCGTCTTTTCCGTTCCTATCGCATCCCAGCGAGAAGCGCGTGCACGATTCCAATTCCGACAAACGTCTTCGGACCGACCTTTACCAAATTCTTTACGGCAGCAACATTTCAAGCAACAGTAGTTGACAGACGAGGTTCACTCATGGGAAGGTCATCCCCCCTCTGTCCACTAGGAGGCACTGTTGCTGTCTCCCTTTCAAAATTTCAGATTGAAAAAGCGAGCCTTGATCTGAGCCGCACTTGACAGGGAGCCCTTCGACGCCAAATCTTTTCTTCTTCGACGCCGCTGCAGCAGCAATGGCCGACGAGTTGGCACCAGAAGAAAGACGGTCTTCCGGGTCACGGCAACACAAGCTCCAGTTTGGACGTTTGGACCTGCTGCGAGTGCGAAGATCTTGAAACGGCGGCACCTTTGTCTCCAAAATAAGCAAATGTGTCCGCAAACGTCCGACAAGTCGCCAGCACAATTTTGCAAATTCTGATGAAGTTCACGCAACTTTTACAAACGTGTGAAAATGGTGCACATTTTGAGCGCAACGTCTCCGCATCATCGCGTGGCGTGTTGTCGTGGGTGTGTTTTGTGTGTCAGGTTGAGTCCCTCGGGCAGCGTCCTGGTCGTCGCCGATGGTCAACGGGCCAAAAGCGAATCTCCCAGCAGAAGCGAAGACCTGCGACTTGCCAACTGCCAGGTCACATGACGCCCCACGCTTCGCCGCATTTGTCTTTCCAGCGGAAGTCAAAAGCGGGCGAGGGATTGACAATTGTTTTTCGTTGTTGTTGTTGTTGGGGCGCTTCTGACCAGGGTTGTTGTAGTTTTGGAATTTGCATTTTCCTTCGTTTTTATATTTTTTTATTTACTTAGTTTAAATTAGTTTTCAAGGCTATTCTGTTCGTTTTTATTCTTTTTTTTTTTGAATGCTTAGTTTTTATTTTCAGTATTAGTTTTCGTTAAAAAAAATTATTAATTGTGTGCAATATTTAATGAACACCATAAAAAAATGACAAAAAGTAACGCATTTCTTAACTCGCGTCGCATTTCAGCTGAATTAAAAGAAAAAGCAGGTGAGCCACAAAATGGTCTCCGAGGAGGAGCGACATTATCTGAAGTTGCTTTTCTATTGGCTGCTGCTCGATGACGTCACTTCTGTGTGACAAACTTTCAAATGTCTTTATTCCGGTTAATATCAAAATAAATATACTTAAAGTTAGTTTTGTAAACATAAATTGTACTTTCAGTTAATTTTTGTTTTTATCAAAAAGCGTTTTTGTTTTTGTTAACAATTGTTTTTTTTTAATTTTACTTGTAGTTATTGCGTTAGTTTTCCTTAACTCAAATAAGCTTGCTTCTGACCCACCCCGTGTTTGTGTGCGCGCCAGGGCGAGGAGGCGGCGGCGGCGGCGGCGTACGAGGACTACGCCAGGGACCCGGTGGGCGAGCGCTGGTTCCGCTACAACCCGCGTCTGACCTGCATCTACTGCTGCAAGTCCTTCAACCAGAAGGGAAGTCTGGACCGCCACATGCGTCTGCACATGGGCATCACGCCCTTCGTGTGCCGCCTGTGCGGCAAGAAGTACACGCGCAAGGACCAGCTGGAGTACCACATCCGCAAACACACGGGCAACAAACCCTTCACGTGCCGCCTGTGCGCCAAGAGCTTCCCTTTCCAGGCCATCCTCAACCAGCACCTGCGCAAGAACCACCCGGGACAGCAGGCCCAGAGCGCCTCGCCCGAGACCACCACCGCCTCCCTCGGCGCCAGGGGGGCCTCCCCAGGACAGGACGACCCAGAGGGCGGCGGCGGCGGCGGCGGCGGCGGAGGGACGCTTTTTGGCGAGGCCCCCCACGCGTCCGTCTCCACCACCGGGCCCGACTGACGTGGAGCCGCTGCCGAGGAGGAGCGCTGGCGCAGCGCCGTGCGGCGTCGTACGGCGTACGGCGTACGGCGGGGCCTCCGAGCGTGCGTGCCTGCCGCGTCAGGCGGGCCTCCGAGCGCGGGCCCGGCGCATGCGAAAGCGACACCGCTTGATGCTCACCTCAATGACCGCGAGGTCTCGTTGACTTCCTCTTCACGACCTTGTCAGCCAATCACATCCTTCCTTCCTTTCTGCCTCACGACAATCCAGCGCAAAGGCGGGAAAAGCAGACCCGCCTGTTAGCTTCCGCGTTAGCGCCAGCGCTAATCGCAACCCACGCGACCGTCGTCGTTGAGTTCGGGTCTCAGCGGTCCCGAGCGAACCTCACCTCACATAAGCTGATATGCTCACTTACCTCTCGTCACCACAGGGGGCGCTCACACGCTCATCTTCACGCTTCAGTAACGTGAGGAAAAACTGCTGGCAAAAGTTGATTTGTTGTTTGTGCTACGCTAAGCCAACTGGCGATGAATGCAGACTGTTAGCTTGTTTCAGTTGACAAATTGCTAGCTAGCAGCTAGCCGGCGTCTTAGCAGCCAGAACACAAGACGAACAACTTGACCTCACTTTGTCGTCCTGGCAGCCAAAGCAAAGATGGCCGCCAAGCAACTTCAGCACTTGAAAGACTTTTGATAGAAAAAAAACTCAACAAAAATGTTAAGACTCGTTGGGGCTGCTATGAACTTTTCACAACTCGTTGAAATTCATTCGGACTTGAGGGGGAACGAAAACGGGACTTTGTTATCAATCTGCAATTTTTCTCTTGGCAATTTGAGAAAAAACGAAACGTTCCAAAGCTGGCCCCTCGCGCCGCTTTCGGAATTTGCCGTTTTTGGGTGCTTTCTCTGGCGCGCGTGCCGCAGCGTGAGCGTTCATTCTGGCCGCCATGTTTAGGAAAGAAAAGCCCAGTCGGTCGATGTTCAGTTAACCGCAGTTGCTTTCGGAACCTTTTTTTTTTGTCGTCGGCATCAACAACATCAACGCGGCTCGTCTTCAATCGCTGATTTCGGATGGCAAAATGTTGCAAATTGAAGGCGCTCGCTAATGCAGCCAACATTAGCACCCGCTCGCTAGTCCTGAAAATAGAGGCTTCGGGTCACAAGTCATTTTTGGCCTCTTTTCAATGTTGGATTTTCAGCCACATTTGGCCCCGCCCACAAACCTGAAACCTGCGGCGCAAGTCCAGCACATTTCCTTCGACGAGCTCGCGTGCTTCGCAAATGGTGACTTTTTATTTGTCTCTGACGAAGCCTGTCAGCTCCTCCAACGTTGATCTTGCTGGAATTCCCACAAATGTTGATGACGTAGAAGAGCGCAATGTGGCCCAAATGACACGTTTGACCTCACGTCGACCTCCACTTTGTAAAAGTCAACAGATTTCGCGTTTGTGTAGCAAAAAATAAATAAATCATTGGATAATTTGTGTGTAATCAAAAAGAGTCATTCAAAGTTAAAGAATTGCCGTGAACAAACTTGACGTCCTTCCGACGACTACTTAGCTGTCCAACAAGGCGCTTGACATCAAATACGGGAAACTCGGCGCCAAACTGCCGGCACAAAATGCAGCAATAATTTAAAATGGACAATTCCTTTTCGTGACAAATGGATTTTTCCATGCAGCGGCCGCCCCTCAAAGCGCAACCAGAACTTGAATCGCCAAGCGACCTTGTGTTGTTGTAATGGCCCAATTCCAGGCCAGGGGGCAGCAGAGGTTCCATCCAAAAGATGAGGCTTGAACGCAGCCCTCTGGTGGCGCTCGCTCGTCACTGCACGTCGGCTTACGACGAGCTCTTCTTCACGTCCGTGACTGATCTTGCGGATTTACGATGTCACGTTGCGTTCGCGGCAGATCTTGTTGGTCCTTCTGCCCACGCAATCTTCATCCAAGTCGCTTGAACGCACGCTCGTGCTGGCACATGCGATCCCCAAAAAGTTATTGACCTGTAGAGACGGCGTCCGGGCTCGCCGGACTCCATTGGGCGGTCGTGCGTGCGGACTGGCCGACGGAACCGGACTCCCGCTCGTAGCGCAGCACTAAAGCGAAGCGACCTCACTTGTACAAAACCACGACACCTCAACCCGATTGGCCGAGCTACGCTAGGCCCGCCTCCTCCCGACGACTTACCTCACACGTCCGGGTCGTGAGTTTCCGACCCGGTCTCTGCACTCGCACCCGCCCGCTTGATGAGTCCGGTCCGGTCCGGTCCAGCCGGCTATGGTTGGCCGCTCATGCCGATCGTCCTTTGACTCCGCCTCCTGGCGGTCATTTCGTTAAAATCTTTATGGTGTTTGCCTTTTTATTCTCTTTTGAGTGATTGACAGTAGATCTCTACTACCAACGAGTTAACTCATTCGCTGCCGATGAGTTAACTCCTGCCGTTGATGGCTATAGACGTCAAAAGATCGATTTTTACTGGACTGGCAGCAAGAAGTTTAAAGATTAACGGGGCGGAGCCAAAGAATCAAACTTCTTCTTTCACGTGCAACAAATAAAAAAGAAATTTGACTGAAAATGTCTATGCAGCATTTTTATTTGATTCAAATATGATCTTATGACGTATTTTGACTTAACTAGTCTTTCGATGAAGCCGCACCTTTCTACTCTCTTCATACCTGGTTTACTCATCCTTAACTGTTACTTTACTAGTCCCAATATCTTATTGTGGTCGACTTTGTACTCTGGCCCCGCCTCTAGCTTCCAGTCTAAGTCCCTCCCCTAACTTGTTTTGACCCCGCCTCCTATGCCCATATTTGGGCCTCCTATGATGTCATACTTGCGGTGGCTGAGGACTTGTCCAGACATGCCCCAATGTCCAAATATGGACTTCCTATGAAGTCGTACTTCTGGTGACCCAGAACAGGTCAGGACCTGTTTGAACGGGTCCTGTCCTAGCAATAGACAGATGATGTCATCATGACTCGAGTTTTCGTACTTTACTACCTTCTTAAAAGAATGACAGAGTCCAGCTCAGCTGTGTTGAATTATTTTTTTGTTTGGTTTTGAGCTTTTATTTTCGTGGCAAAAGACCCCGAATGTGCGACCAATCGGGATCATTTCTGCTTGAATGGATTCTTCTTGCACCGACTCAAAGAGCGAAGCGTTCTTTTTGTTCTTTTCTCCTCTCGCCGGCGCGTGCGCTCAGGGTTGGCAGGGGCTCGCCACGCGGCCCACGAAGAGGAGGGCGTTGATGGTCGTCTCGCGAATGAGGAGCAGGAAGGGCCGGTCGGCCCGCACGACCTCCACGTCCAACTTGATGGATCTCGTCGACGCCACCGCGGCGGTCGACGCCGCAGCCTCGCTGCCGAGCTCGTTGACCTGCACGCAGGGGGCGTCAGTGGACACGCCCCCTCAAAGCCACCGATAGAAGAGCGGTCGTGTAACGCACCTCCAGGAAGGCCTTGTGGAAGGCGTCGCTGATGGAAACGCCGCCGCCGTCCACGAGCCCTGAAGGCAACACGCAGCAGGCACACGCGAGTCACGGTAAATATATCGGTCGTCGTCTTGATGAGGTGTGAATCTTGTCACCCTTCGCCGACTGAAAAGCAAGCTCCGCCCACTCTTGCGTACTGCTCTAATTTCTTGAGTAGATAGACACTCTTGAATGTCGTCGACGGAGCCCGTTTGGACCAATCGCAAAGCAACATTGCGTTTGGGGGGGCGGGATTTGTGGCTGTGATGAAAATAACAAGTGGCGACTGCCCACCTGGCAGGCTGGCGTTTTGAGGGCTGAAGATATCGCGCAGTCCGAGCGCATTGAGCGCCCCCTTGAGGCGGACGCCGTCCTCCAGGCGAAATCGCGGAAGGTGCACGGACACGCGTGTCTCCGCCATCTGGTTTAGCCACCCGTTCAGCGTGGGAAGGTCCAGTCCCGCCTCTACCTGCAACCGCACACGCCAAGGAGCTCGGCTAAACGCCGGCACCGCCAACACGGTCTGGCGCCGCGAGCGCACACGGGTACCTGCGCCAGCGTGCGGCCTTTGTCCGGCAGCAGCAGCGTCAGGCCGATGTCGCGTCCGCGGTATTCCATCTCCAACAGCTGGAGGTGCTGATCCGACAACCGGGCGTAGCGGAAGGTGTTCTCCTGGAACATCATCTGCACCGAGCAGCGGCGCCGCTCGTCCACGTGGAAGGGGGCCACGTACGCGTCCTCTTTGTGGAACTGGTGCAGCCACCGACCCTGAGGGGGCGCCGCCGGCACATTAGCCCAAATGCGGGCTGACCTGGTCAACTTGACACATGGCGGCGGCGGCGGCGGCGGCGGCGGCGGCGGCGGCGGCGGCGGCGGGCAGGCTCTGTTTGGAATCACCACTGGAGTTTTTTCTCGCCCCTTGATGAATGTGACCAAAGGCTGCACGATTCATCGAAATGGAATCGTGATTTGAATTTGCGCAAAGGTCAAAGCATCTCAATGGGAGGGAAGAACAATTCGCGATGAAAACATCCTGACGTGACGTTTGCACTTGAAGCGGTTTTCAGGCACCCCAGTGGGAGTTTAAGACCAAACACACAAAATGAATTGCTGTTACTCACCGTCCATCTTGAAATGCAACACACATCTTGTTTTAGAAATATTGCTAAAGCTAATGCTAGCAGTCAATGTAAAATTCCATTGGCAGGCTAAACTTGCTTGATTTCCTTCAAATAAGGAATTTTGGCACACGGAGGCCGTCGGAAGACGGACGGAAAAGCAATTCCCTTAACTGGTCAATTCTTCCCAATCTGTGAAAAAAACCCTCAATTGCAACTTTCTTTCTCTACTCTACTGTCCATTTTGTGTGTGTGCTCCACACTACCCCCAAGAGGCCAACATATGCGCAGCAGGGCCAGCCGGCTTTTGTTTTCATTTGATGTTTTGCTTTGCAAATGCAATTTTGTTATATTGAAAGTTGTGCTTACGTTATTGAGTACGAAAGTTTTGACACGCAATGAATAATCATGATTTATGATCAAAATAATTGATGTGATCCTTTTTTCTCCTTCGCACGAATGCTAAAACTTTTATGTCGTAATCCGATTCATCGATGAATGCAAACAACTGGCGATCAGTCACGAACTTCAAGCGAAAGGCAAAGTGAAAAGTTTGCGCGACTCGCTACCTTGAAGTAGATGTTGTTGACCAGGACCAGGACGGCGCCGGCGTCGATGGCGCCTGCGGGCAGCGCGTCCCGGATGTTGTTTTCCGTCTTGTTGGCCACCCAAGCATTGATGGCGCCGCGGGACGCTTCCGGCTCGCCCTGATCAGGCACAGACGTCAGTCGGCGTCGGGCAGGACAAAGTGCGGAGCGCAACCGAACCGACCCGAAAGTCCAGCGGCATCATCTCGGCGCCGTAGACGCGGCGGCTGATGTTCTGGAAGGTGGCGTCGAAGCGCAGGGATCGGTCCCCGAACAGGCGATTGGCCAGCGCCAGCTTGGTGCCGGCGTCCTTCCTCCTGTGCAAGCGGCACAGCAGCTTGGCGAAGTAAAAGTGGACTTGATTGGACGTCTTCTCCGTGACGGAATCCAACTGGAACACCTGCCGGCACACCAACACGCCCGGGGCCACATACAACTTTGAACCGACTGCTGTCAGGCGGGCGTCCGCTCGCTCGCTCGCTACCTTAACGATTTCCTCCAGCGTGCGTCCGCAGGCGCCCACTTTGGTCATGGAAAAGGCAGCGGACACGCTGAGGGGGGACAGGAACAGGTTGGCGTCGGCGGTCCGACTCAGCGCCACTTGCCTGTACAGCGACAGCGCGAAGCGAGCGTTGGCGGCGGACAGCTCCCACAAGCGTGGGTCGGTCGCCCTGGGGACCGGGTCCTCCTCGGGGGGGGCGCGGCCCTCCTCGGGGGGGGCGCGGCCTTCCTCGGGGGCCCGGTAGACGCAGCGAGGCTCCGGGGCCACGTCCTTGGCTTTGATGCTGCACGGGTCCTCGGGGGCGGAGCCCGACGCCAGAGTCAAGACGCTTAGGAAAAACAGCCAATCAGAAGAGCCCATCCTGCGGACGGCCAATCAGACGTCAACCATTTAAAAATAAAGACATTTAAAAAAGGTGTCGGTGCCGGTGTGTCCCAAAGACCAACATGAATAATAATGACAATTGAAGACTAGTAAAAATACATTTTCAAAAGGGAGCCACCTATGACATCATCCTCGATCCTTCGACATCCATCCATCCATTTTCTTAACTGCTTATTACTTAAAAGGGTGTCTGAATCTTGTCCCAGCTGGCTTGGGGCAGTCGGCGGGGTACACCCTGAAGTGGTTCCAGCCAATCGCAGACAAACAACCATCCATCCTCACAATTCCGTGCGTCTTAAAGGGAACGCAACACTTAATCAACTTTTTGGGGGGCTGATAAACTGTAGAAAATGTTGTCTCCAAATGCTGTCGACATGTCCTGGTCATGACTTATTTTACAGCTTGAATTTGGGGCGAAAAGCGCGTGTTTGGCGCCATCTTCAGGTAACACACTGAGATCCACTCCATTTGGCTGTTTGTCCTCATTACGCGAGACGAAACATGCCACGTCACTTGTTCCGCATGACGTAGTCGCCCCCGGCACGTTCTCCGGCACGCCTCGGCTTTATCGTGAGTTGCTGCTGTCAATCCCAGCCAGACCACGCCCACAACCCTCTCCCCATTCGCAAACCAACAAGAGTCTCACTTCCTAATGACTTGTCCTTTCAAATGACAAGTTGGAAGACTGATCTCGAACCGGGTCAGCAAGCTTTTCTGTATTTCAGGCCAAAAATAGACAAGGAAAAAAAGCTGCAAAACTTGGGTTTGTTTTTCTAATGTTTCATACTTCCATTTTTCTGACGCTCATTTTTAGACGATTGTCAAATTCCTGAACATTTTTGGGGCAATTTTTCACATTTCACGTTTTGTTTTTGGACATTTTATGGCTACATTTTCTTTACTGCCTTCTCTGAGATCCAACTGGGATATTTTTGTTGCGAGTTGTTTTACTTTGGCATCACGAGTTCTGTTTCCTGTTTGTTCCTTTCAGGGGGCGTGGTCCGGTCGTGTTGGGCTCCTCACACAGCTGCCTCCAATCTTCAATCGCCCTCGATACTTAAGTTCTGGTCCGACCTCCATTCCTCGCCAGAACGCCTCGTCGTACTCGCTGAACACATTTCTGGGTTTTCCCGAGTTTGGAGTGTTTTTTGACTTTGGTGTTTTTGAGAAGCTTTTCCCGGCGGCCTTGGTCCAAACGGATTTCCCTTTTTTTCAGCCTGGACGCGTTGAGAGCTCAGACACCTTTGGTTTGCTACTTTGTTGAATAAAATGTGGTTATTACTTTGACGTCGTGTCTGCTCCTGCGTCCTAAGCCAGCCGCACTCTAACAATTTTGTGGACATTTTTATTCTTTTTTTCTTTTGTTTTTGGACATTTTTTAGCTACCCTTTGACCGTTTTCTTTCCTGCCTTTTATAAAAATTTAATTCTGACATTTTTGGGCAATTTCATGGACATTTTAATGATCTTTTACTGCTTGTCTTCTTCCTTTTTGGACATTTCAAAAAATATTTGTATCTACCTTTCATCTTTAACTTTTTTTGACTTGAAAATTCGGACATTGAAATTATTTTGAATATTTATATTCATTTTTAAAATCTTTATCGTTAATTCGTTTAAATAATTAAATAACATTGTATCTAAAAAGAAATACAGATAAATATGTAAAATGAAAATCTGAATTTTTATAGAGGAACCAAAAAGCCAAAGTTTGCAGACTCCTAGGTTAGAGTGCAAACACACGCACACGCACGCACACACAATTAAATTCGGGTGACCATATTCTCATTTGGCCAAAAAGAGGACGCTTGCCCCGGCCTTGAAACTGTGGGACCAGTCGCAGGTATGCAGTGCACTTCATCTCCTATTAGTCACGTCATGCCAAACGGACATTTTCATGAATTTATAAAACGCCCGAACAGGACGTCAGAAAACGGTCTGTCTTCCCAAAAGAGGACTCGTTTGGTCGCCCTGCATGTTGCCTGTACGAGTAAACGTATAAGGCGACACATACCGCCATCGAAAGCCAAACAAGTCCAAAAATGATTCTTCTAATGAATATCACTAAGTATACGAAAGATTTCAACGAGCCTTTTTAAGACCTGAATTTTAAAAGTTGAGGAACGCGTTCAAAGGGAAGATCTCGGTGCCGATTTTTAGTTCGTGTAGCAGCACAAAAGTTTGATTTCTTACCTGAGCGAATGTTGTCCGTGCGCACACGTGCCTGTTTTGTGTTTGTGTGTGTGCGTGTAGAGCAGGTCAGTGACCTGCGCTGTCCAAACATCACTTTGACGACCTTTGAACCCTTGCCAGTACTTCCTGTGATTTTGTCTGTGAGTTTGAACTTTATTGCAATATATGTAAGAAACATGGCAGTAGTAAAGTTTGTCTTTGTATCTATCAAAACAACTTCCTGTCAAATGTTGGCGCAGTACAGGGTGCAACACTGCCATTTCTACTCTGACCTGGAAAAGGAAGGAAGGAAGCTTATTAGTTGGTTAGGGTTAGGTTTAGGGTTAGGGTTGGGGTTGGGGTTATGGTTAGGGTTAGGTTTATGAACAGGATTCCTCCTTCCGCCGAAGCGGGAGGAGGGAGGAGGGAGGTGCACTGTCCACCCCCCAGCGCTCTCGCCCTCCCTGGTACCAGCGTGGTCGACCGCCACCCCCGTTGCCTATTTTGTTGTTGGCGACGTCTGCCATACTGGACAACGGTCCAGTCATCACATTGTCATACATCAGATTTGTTTAGTTGTTGTTTTTTTCCAATTAATTATATATTTATTTTGGTTTTTAATCTATCTATTTTACAAAAACAAAAGAAAGAACCAAAAAAGGTTTAAAAGAAAGAAAAAGAAAAGAAGTGTAAAAAAAAGGAGTGCCCGTCGCGACGTTTCGACCTTGAGAGGCTAATGTGTAAAAACGAACAAAAATTCAATAATATAAATCGAATGGTTTCTCTCGACTGCGAGGAGCTGTTGTCCTTCCGAGAGTCACAGCAGGAATGAAGGCACTAAGCCCAGAGAGAGCGAGAGAGAGAGAGAGCGAGAGAGAGAGAGAGAGAGAGCGAGAGAGAAAGAGAGAGAGAGAGAGAGAGAGAAAGAGAGAAAGAGAGAAAGAGAGAAAGAGAGAGAGAGAGAGAGAGAGAGAGAAAACGGTCAAACTGTTTCCCAGGATGTTTATTTTCAAATAAACCTTTTATGTGAACTGACTGTGATTACACTATGTACATAATCAATTCTATATATATTGTATATGTAAATATATGGTTTTATCAATGTCTTATTTATGTATGTGTATTTTTTATCAATTGAAATGAAATGTAAATATATATTAAATATGTAGCTCAGAGTGGAGTTATGGAATGTATCGTTGTCATGAATTTGGGAGTCCGTAAGAAAGCAAAGAAAGAAGGAGAGCAACGAAGCCAAAAAGGACACCAAGGAAGGAAAAAAGGAAAGAAGGAAAGTCAAGCGAGACGTCAAGTGCAAGATAGAAAGTTGAAGGGAAAAGAACCATGGTTTGAGATGTCCTCATGTCACCTCTTATATGAGGATATGTTGTTGTCCTTGTCATGTTTTGGCTTCTGTTGTCCTTGTGTGTCTCCCTTGGTCTTGTTGAAGTGTCATCCCGCCCTTCCTCGTGTCATCCAATCAGTGCCCTCAGCCACTTGTGTCTTGCCCCAGGTGTGTCTCGCCCCAGGTGTGTCTCGTTGCGTCGTTAGTGTCTGTGTATTTAGTCTGCCGTCTCCCCTCCGTCTGTGTCGGTTGGTTGTCTTTCCTGGTGTCACGCTGCCCGTTTTTGCCTCGTCTCTTTTCCCCACGTTTTGGTTGACCTGGTCGTCATTTGGAAGCTCGCTTTTGTTTTATAGAAATGAATGAATCATCCGGATGAGACTCCGCCTGAAGGACCAACGACCTCCGAAACGTCGCCAACACGCCTCTCATCAGGTATAGTGCACACTTTGTATATGTATATATTGGATATATTTTACGTAAACAAATGTACATTATTTATGAACGCAGATGTCGGATTAGGGTTGAGATTCGGGTAAACTCGTTTATACTACAGACGTTAGGGTTAGGGTTAGGTTTTATTGTAGATGTTATGTATAATTGAATTGTAATTTTTTATTTATTCAATAGGAGTGGCCTTTGTTATATATGTAATCACGACTTATTAATATAAAACAATAAAACAAAAAATCTAAAAATGGTTGTAATTCCTAATGAGTATAATTAAATGCAAGTGTGCCTTGACAAGGTTTGGGCTGTAAAGAGCCTTCTTCAGGTCGAGCACACGACAATTGTTCAATGAATTGTCTGAGATGTTGCCTCTTGGAAAAGCAAATCCAAACTGAGCTTCCTCTCACAGGAACCGAACCCTCACCCTTTATATACTGCAAATAAGTCGTCCTAACTGTGCGCCTTTTTCGTTCAAATTATGAGGGAAAGCGTCCTATTTATTGTCTATGTAATACTTGCATGTAAACCAATATGAAATGTTATTTAAATACCAATGTCACTATTGTATCTCAACAATTGTTTTATTAATGTATTTATGGTTTTGTTAATTATTTAGGGGTTAGGGTTGGCATAGCCAGTGTTTAGGGTTAGGTTTGGGGTTTAGGGTTAAGGTTAGGGTTTCAAACTAGGGCTAGTGTTTCAAATTAGGGCTACAAAATAGGGTTAGGGTTTCATATTAGGGTTTCAAACTAAGGCTAGAGTTCAAAATTAGGGTTTCAAACAAGGGCTAGGGTCTCAAATTAGGGTTTCAAACTAAGGCTAGAGTTCAAAATTAGGGTTTCAAACTAGGGCTAGGGTTTCAAATTAGGGTTTCAAACTAGGGCTAGGGTTTCAAATTAGGGTTTCAAACTAGGGCTAGGGTTTCATATTAGGGTTTCAAACTAGGGTTTCATATTAGGGTTTCAAACTAGGGCTAGGGTTTCATATTAGGGTTTCAAACTAGGGCTAGAGTTCCAAATTAGGGTTTTAAACTAGGGCTAGGGTTTCAAACTAGGGCTATGGTTTCATATTAGGGTTTAAAACTAGGGCTATGGTTTCATATTAGGGTTTAAAACTAGGGCTAGGGTTTCAAACTAGGGCTAGTGTTACAAATTAGGGTTTCAAAATAAGATTAGGGTTTCAGATTAGGGTTTAAACTAGGGCACGAGTTTAAAATTAGGGTTTCAAACTAGGTCTAGGGTTTTGAATTGGGGTTTTAAACTAGGGCTAGGGTTACAAATTAGGGTTTCAAACTAGGGTTTAAGTTTAAAATTAGGGTTTCAAACTAGGGTTAGGGTTCCAAGTTAGGGTTTCAAACTAGGGCTAGGGTTTCAAATTAGGGTTTCAAACTAGGGCTAGGGTTTCATATTAGGGTTTCAAACTAAGGCTAGAGTTCAAAATTAGGGTTTCAAACAAGGGCTAGGGTCTCAAATTAGGGTTTCAAACTAAGGCTAGAGTTCAAAATTAGGGTTTCAAACTAGGGCTAGGGTTTCATATTAGGGTTTCAAACTAGGGTTTCATATTAGGGTTTCAAACTAGGGCTAGGGTTTCATATTAGGGTTTCAAACTAGGGCTAGAGTTCCAAATTAGGGTTTTAAACTAGGGCTAGGGTTTCAAACTAGGGCTATGGTTTCATATTAGGGTTTAAAACTAGGGCTAGGGTTTCAAACTAGGGCTAGTGTTACAAATTAGGGTTTCAAACTAGGGCTAGTGTTACAAATTAGGGTTTCAAAATAGGATTAGGGTTTCAGATTAGGGTTTAAACTAGGGCACGAGTTTAAAATTAGGGTTTCAAACTAGGTCTAGGGTTTTGAATTGGGGTTTTAAACTAGGGCTAGGGTTACAAATTAGGGTTTCAAACTAGGGTTTAAGTTTAAAATTAGGGTTTCAAACTAGGGTTAGGGTTCCAAATTAGGGTTTCAAACTAGGGTTAGGGTTCCAAGTTAGGGTTTCAAACTAGGGCTAGGGTTTCAAACTAGGGCTAGGGTTTCATATTAGGGTTTCAAACTAAGGCTAGAGTTCAAAATTAGGGTTTCAAACAAGGGCTAGGGTCTCAAATTAGGGTTTCAAACTAAGGCTAGAGTTCAAAATTAGGGTTTCAAACTAGGGCTAGGGTTTCAAATTAGGGTTTCAAACTAGGGCTAGGGTTTCATATTAGGGTTTCAAACTAGGGTTTCATATTAGGGTTTCAAACTAGGGCTAGGGTTTCATATTAGGGTTTCAAACTAGGGCTAGAGTTCCAAATTAGGGTTTTAAACTAGGGCTAGGGTTTCAAACTAGGGCTATGGTTTCATATTAGGGTTTAAAACTAGGGCTAGGGTTTCAAACTAGGGCTAGTGTTACAAATTAGGGTTTCAAAATAGGATTAGGGTTTCAGATTAGGGTTTAAACTAGGGCACGAGTTTAAAATTAGGGTTTCAAACTAGGTCTAGGGTTTTGAATTGGGGTTTTAAACTAGGGCTAGGGTTACAAATTAGGGTTTCAAACTAGGGTTTAAGTTTAAAATTAGGGTTTCAAACTAGGGTTAGGGTTCCAAATTAGGGTTTCAAACTAGGGTTAGGGTTCCAAGTTAGGGTTTCAAACTAGGGCTAGGGTTTCAAATTAGGGTTTCA